>NC_070626.1:22436901-23636901 GCF_947347685.1 Pleuronectes platessa
TAATTCTTTGAAAATAAATGATTACGACAGTTTCGTGGTAAACTGTTATTTCTCAGTCGACAGATGATCTGTTCATTTTTCTCAGAACATGAAGTTACATCATTCTTACATCACTACATCATATCGCAGCTCTTTTGTTGCATGTAGAGGTGCAGCTGAGGACACATCCCGACTCTTTGAATTGGTCTTCATTTGTTCAAAGTTGGATCACAGCTGATCATTTCCACGTCTGAGTTTTCTTTAGTGCATCATAATTTGGCGCTACTCTTATCTTGACTGGTTTCCCACATATACACAGATAATCTGCACTGGTCATTTTGGCATTACCAGCAAATTGCAAACACATAAACAGATATGTGATTCATGATGTGTGTATATGTCTGGATTTGATGTTAAGGGCATTCAGGTCCTTTCTGGGGCATGTTTTCCTGAACTATGAAGTAATTCACCAGCAATGCACATTCGGCCTGGCAAAACCATCCAGTTTTCACATGACTCATCGTGGTCTGGCACAGACCTGGATGAACTAGCCTGGGAAAGATTAAGTAGGTTTTTTTCAAAAGTAAATTTGTCTTCCTCCAGACATTAACACGGTGTCAAAAATCTGTTTTAGGATAAAACTGGGGTCAGAAAGGAGCCACGCAGTTGCAGATTTTTGGTGACTTTAACCTCAGAACAACTTCTGACTGGTTGAAATTAAAAAAGCAGCTGAATTGTTTATTGGATTTGGGGAATAATGGTGAATGTGGTAATGGAAACAAAGCTTCTGAGAAGTAGCGTGGCTGTGCAAGGCCATTACTTAAAGGCAAGGGAACATGGAATCGTGCAATTCAGGCATTCAACATTCCTCTTATGATTTAAAATTCTCCATTGTATATGTCATGCCTTTGACACAGTAGTTTGCATTGTCTCTGCTTTTTCATACTATTTACTAAGTGGTTGCCGAATTATTCTACTTCAGAGCTTGAATTGCTTTAATTCAAAAAACCCTCTTTAAAGCATTTTTTATTTGCAAGCTCCTACAAATTAGTGGCCACATTAATCAGTGTGATAGTAAGCTATGGCAATGTTCCTTTCTGGTCGAGGTGTACTGTATCTTTGACCATTCTGTCATGTGTTAACCCTCTCCCCTGTCCTCCTCTCCAGGACCAAAGACAGCTCAGAGAGGGACGGCATGCACCCGGAGCACCTCGCTAAGAGGCCCTGCACCATCAGCCCCAGCCAACGCTTCAGCCCCAGCACGGGCCTTCCTGCTCACCCACCTCCCAACGGCCTCCCCTCGCACCCTCCCAATGGCCTGCCCCACCCGCCCAACCCCCAAATGGGACCCCAGCACTACCGCCTAGAAGACATGGCCCTGGCGCACCAGTACAGAGACGCCTACAGACACAACGAGCACCGCGACGCTCGAGACAGGCACCGGCAGACAGGTAGAGCAGCGGTCACACGGTTACACACATCCACGGTCACGTAGGTCACACTTATATCGTCAGCGCTGAGTGGGCCCGTGCACATGTCAGCGGGGTGTATGTGATGAACAAAGGCCAGTTGTCAGTCCGTTATGATAATCCTTGTGGCGGTGCATCTATATAAAGCTCACAGCCGTACATGCCTGTGTGCTACAACTGTGGCCACCATATATGCCTTCCGTCTGCTTTCCCAGAAGGAAAGAGATCAATTGTTGGACGAACGGTCTCACGGGGGGCTCTTGTATATGGACACCTGAGTTTCTGCCTTTAAGTCTCATCACATATAGTCTGAGTTCTCAAGGTTTTTGATGAGCTTTGTATTACAATACCTGCAGCAAATAGTAAAGAAGAATATAATACAAACAATACACCAAAATTAATTCTTGTAAGCCACAGACAACATCGAAGACATAGGTACACAGTTACTGATAACAAGTCTGTGAAAAGGTATTAGTTGATTATGTGGATGAATTAAGCATTAAACCACACCAGGTCAGTATTGATTCATAAAGCACATTTTAAAAGAATTGCAGTTGACCAAAGTGCCATGCAACAAGATAAGATAAGATATAATAAAATGAAATAAGTCAAAATAAAGAAGAGAATAGAATAGATAACTATAATGTGGTCCAAAATGCTAACACTCAGATGTAGTTTACACATCAGATTGGGCCAGGTTTGGGTTTGATATAAAATTTGAACAACATAGAAATGCAGTAGGGAAGCTTCCTTTTGTCAACTGTACACATCGTTATATGTCCAACATGTACTGCTCTGCTCAGGTAATACTACAGTGTAATGTAAAGTGTTCGGTCCATGATCCTAACAGATATTTGTCCCGTGTGGTTTTTGTTGCAGCAGTGCACGGCGCTCGCCAAGAGGAGGTGATCGACCACCGCCTGACAGACAGAGAGTGGGCAGAGGAATGGAAGCACCTTGATAATGTACGTATCAGAGTTTGCAGTTTAATGTCAGCCGCCTCTTTGCTTTAAATCATGAACATGATAACGGTGCTAGGAGAAAAGTTTAGATGACAGAAACAGGAACTGATGACAGATGGAGAATCCTTCGTTCCATCTGAGTCGACAGATTGAGGGACAGCCGACCTTAGGAGGTTCACGCCAGTGCGATGGACTAACAACACATAGACACCTATCTGTGCTTCCTGGCTGCCAGCTCCATGTAGACAAAAATCATGTATACTAGATACAGACACACACACACACGCACAGGAACAGGGCCCCAGATGGAGCTCAAGACCCAGCAGAGAGCGGCTCCAGCTGGGGAGAGCAGCTGAGACTAGAGCTGCAGTCATGGAGAGAACCGGCCAGGCCTGGACCCCAGCCAAATTAGAAACACTTCACTGAAATAAATATAGCGAACTCCGGGGGGAGGGAGGGATGGAGGAGGGCGGGAGGGAGACAGAGGGGGGGGGGGAATAGACAGAGAGAGATGCATGGATGAATGGAAATAATGCTATGGATTAAATGTTAACCATGCTAAACCCACTTAGAAGGGCGGGCCAGGTCTGGAAACACAGGGTGCTGTGGAATAAAAAAAAGAAATTGACATTGTTTACAACAGTGGGTGCACGGAGAGGAAGCAGAGGGAATCTGCTGAGCTGGCAGGGAGCGGAGCAGAAGGGTGGAAGGAATTGGCTCAACTATTTCATCAGCGGTCCAGCTGTTAATTTATCGCTGCCGTGAGACTCTAAAGACACTGGAAACCACTGACAAACACACGATTCATGAACCGTGTGTTGGCACAGACAGTGACACATAGTTGCACACAGACACACAACATCTGCTGGGTGCTACGTGTTTTGGGGCAGATTGAAATATTGCGTAGATTAACACACAAGCACAGTGGTTCCAGAAGTAACTTGTTCCTCTAGAATCAGATTTGTTCATCCGGATTTCTGACGCTTGGTTCATTTCATAAAGGCTACTTCTGGAGTTTTAGTTATTTTCTATTCAATTCTGAATTTCAACTTTACCATTTCTTCACCGTAGCTCCTGAACTGCATCATGGACATGGTGGAGAAGACGCGCCGCTCGCTGACGGTGCTGCGCCGCTGCCAGGAGGCCGACCGGGAGGAGATGAACCACTGGATTCGGCGGTACAGCGACGTGGAGGAGATGAAAAAAGGTGGGAGCAACGGACAGCACTGCCTTCCTCCTCCTCCTCTTCCTCCTCCTCCTCCTCACCACAACTCCTCCTCCAACACAGCTAGCGGCAGCGAGCCACTGCCCATAGGAACTCCCTCAGCTGTCGAAAGGCAGACGGGAAGACAGACAGGTAGACAAACGCACGCAGGGCATGTTTGGCAAAAGCAAAACATTCACAACGAGGTGGGGCTGATTTTAAATGCTGGAGATGCTTTAATGCATCGATTTAAACACAAATTTACGAATTCTAGTTCATAGTGTGAAGCAAAACAAAATTAGCTGCAACATCCTGGATCTTTAAACAACTGATTCCAGCCTAACGTTTCCTGCATGCTCATTCATAATTAAGATTTATATTCACTTCTAACTCCCTTTCCTTCCCAGACAAGGATGGAAAAGTTTATCGACAGCTTAGTTACTGATGTTGCCATGCAAAGTTTTTATTGATTCCAAATTGAAACCTGTAAACTATAGAGGAGGTTTGTGTGTGTCTGTCACCATGTGTGTGTATCTGAGACTCAGTGTGTGCCCCGCATGTGTGTGTTTCAGAGATCCACCGAGACTTCTTACACAGGCCTCCCTCAGGATACCTGCCAGAGGAAATCTGGAGGAAAGCCGGTAAGAGCCGACATTTCCCCCCCATTTTCTTCACTGTCTTCCTAATTGACCTCACACACAGACGAACAAAACACACACACACAATCACCATCATCAGTCTCCGTGGGCCCTCGCCCTGGCTACCGAGACACACAGAGAAGAGCTCTAACAGCCGTAGGTCCATCAGGCCAGAGGATTGGAGACACCGTGTCATTATCGGGCAAGACGCCCTCCATCAGTCACCATTACCAAAGGCTACTGCAGTGAAAATGCAGTCATCCAGCCCAGGGCTTGCCGCAGCAGAGCAGCACAAATATGAGTGCAACTTGTCTCCACTGTCCTGAGACACACACACGTTCTCAAGTTTTTATACCTCTCTTTCAATTTAGCTTTCTAGCCCCGAGCAAGAAACCTGGAATATATCCCTGGAGTGCATCAAACACAGACGTTTATCAATACAGACAAACAAATCTGAAGCGTGGTGATTAGATTCCCACTCATTCTGTAGAGAAATGGAAAGCAGCCGGGAGTGCTGCACAGTCTGGGCCTTCTCCTACACTGCATGTTAGATAGAGCCCATCCCAGGAGTCACCTGACTCAGCCCTTGCTCCACCACCAGTCCCAGCGCTATTATGTTGCAGTCATACTCCAATACCCTGCGGGGCTGAGATGCTGCTGCTGTTGGCAAAATACTGTGCTGCATTTCCACCAGCAGGAAAAAAAAAAAAAGCTCTTTTCTAATTGCAGTTGTTTTTCATACAGGAACTACAAGCATCCCGCTCTCCCCAGCACTAAAGCACCTCCAAAACAAGCAGGGTGAGTAACGCATCTCCCGGCACGTGTGTCACCTCCATCTCGGCGAGCTGGTTGGTCGGCCCGACGAAGCCGCCGCACCTCCTGCTTTTAATTAAAAACTACACACGTACTCCTCTGGTCTGGTTCAGGTTGAGAGACTGCGGTGCTTTTGAAAAAAAAACGAGATCTGAAGTGTGAAAAGGCAGACAGAAATAACACGTTTCAGGGACTTGCCAAAATCCCCGTGGAATTAAAACGTTAATATTGCTGCCCCCGTGTTTTCCATTAAGTGCTAATTGCCCCGGCATCTGCTGTGCAGTCTCCTTGATAAGAATTAATTAAATTTGCAAACTAATCTTAGCGGTGCATGCATTAGGGCCAGATAATTGAGAAGCCCGGGATAATGCAGATATTGTTTGCAAGGGGGAAAGAAGAAAGAGGAGGGGGAGGGGTATGAAGAGGGGGGGGTACAAATGAAATGAAGGATGAAGGTAGAGGGAAGATGAGGGCAGGTACAGAGACAGTATGTTGACAGAATTGACAGAAAACTAACTTTCTGGGCTTAAAAGCAGAGGAATCCAACACTGACATATACACACAGTAACGACTGGATAAGGTCGCCCCCCCCCGGAGGTGCAAGGAAAAATGACAGATATTTATGAGTTCTCTTTCAAACAAACACTGACTGAAGGAAAACGAGCAGCTGAGGGAACAATATCAGTGTCCCCCCCCCCTCTTGGTCGGGCTAACACATCATCCTGGGGGCCACTACTGTCTTCATGGCACATCTGGAGGAGGTGGAGCAGGAGGGAGAGAAGAATCATTTAATCCTTAAAAGCGGTACTGTCATAGATGGCAGGAGAAAACGATACTGTGGGGGAATCCGTGTCTCATGATCAGGACACCCCCCCCATTAGCGTTTGATTAATAAATAGTGTATGTTTTCAACCTATTTCTCAGGTATATAAAAAGACCTGCGAGAAATTGTTGTGCACCGTGAGGCCAATAATGAAAGATGGCAAAACGTAATCACTCCTGCCTCTGCGGGAAGTTTTCTATTTCCAAACTGCCATCTGGAAAAGGAGTCTACACACCTGCCTGTTGTAAAAACACAGCCTCCTCACTCATACAGCTTGTGCTTGTGCTGGATGAACAGAGGGGCCCCGAGATAACGAATATCCACTATGTAGGGAGCCCTGCAGTGGAGGTATTCATGTCTGCTGCTGGGGAAATGATTCCCATCACAGTTTAACTCCGTCTCACATGTTCTCTTAAAACAATTCTCATGACAAGACGACAATCACGCGAGCCAGGGAATCCCAGGATGTTGGATGAACAGCCGAGTTGGCGACAAAACTCCGGAGACATCTGCTGTTGTCAACACCGAGAATGATTGTGGCCAGACGTGTTGGAATTAATTATTGAAGTCTGGCTGTTTCCCTTTTCTGGCAGAAAGTTTTAAATCTTGGATGATGTACATCTGTTCGCCGAGCTGCAACAAGATGGCAGCTTAAAGGGCCTTAATAAAGGATGACAGAGCAGGCAGGATGGGACGACGGTCACAGGCACTAACACACCTCTCTCTCTCTCTCTTTCTCTCTCTCTCTCGTAGAGGAGGCCGTGAATGAGGTGAAGCGACAGGCGATGTCAGAGCTGCAGAAAGCAGTGTCGGACGCCGAGAGGAAGGCTCATGAGATGATTTCAGCCGAGCGCTCTAAAATGGAGAGGGCGCTGGCCGAGGCCAAGAGGCAAGCCTCCGAGGATGCAATCACAGTCATCAACCAACAGGAGGACTCCAGTGAAGTGAGTATCACAGACTCCCTCTACTCACACTATCTCCTCTGGTTTTTTTAACTCCTATCTCTGCCACTGCTCTACCTAGCTGGGCTGTGTTGTGTTGTGTAATCCACACAGCTGGCTGCTCTGGGTTTGGTGCAGCACCAGGTTGTCGTCATTATAGCAGAAGCAGTCCAGTTGTCTGTGTAAATAAAAGCAGACGGACCCAGATGGCTGGAGCAGAGTGCCAAGCCGGGGCCATTACAGAGCAGTTGACCACCACCTGCTGGTAACTCTAACCAGTGGTGCTGGTGCAGCGCTCCCAGCTTTAAAATCAAAGCACCCTGCAGAGAGTTACAGAAATTAACTAGTTTATAATAATGATTTATTTATGGTTTAACATTAGTATGTGTTGTGTATGTAAGACTGAAAATTCTTGCTGATTCCCTGGGACAAGAAAGAGACTTATTTTTATCAACCCACTCTCCCCACTGTCTCAACAGAGCTGCTGGAACTGCGGGAGAAAAGCCAGTGAGACGTGCAGCGGCTGCAACACGGCTCGCTACTGCGGCTCCTTCTGCCAACACAAGGACTGGGAGAAGCACCACCACGTCTGCGGTCAAGGCCTGCAGGGGCTGCCAGGGGGCAGCAGCGTCCCCCTCGGCACTCCCTCCTCTGGCTCCTCGGCATCCTCCGGTGCGCCCCCCACCCACTCGGTGGGCACCCCGCCAGGACCCCTGTCCCTGGCAGGCCAGAGCAGTATTGCGGGAGGGGCGGGCAGCGGCGGCGGCAGCGTCTCCGCGAGCCCCAAGGAGAGCAGTTCCAGCAGTGCCTCTCGCTCCACAACTCCAGCCACCCCCGCCCTCCTGGAGGCCACCTCTCGCTGACGCCTGACCCTCGCCCCCCCTCCCCTGCACACTGATGCGACAGTGCCCACACTCCACACAAAAACCAAACTGAGGAATCTTCATTGCACACCGATCCCTTTCCTCCTCCCACGTTTCCCTCTAAGCTCTTTCTGAAAATCGTCTCACTACCTGATGACAGACTCAACTTGTAACCTTCCCCCCCCGAAAAAAAAATACTCTTTCTCTTTTTCACAACCACATTCAAAGATTCCAGCCTGGGGTTCAGTGTAGTGTAAAGCATGAATAGTGCAGTGTCTCCTATCTCTGTAACAGAAACATATCAGATGGGTTTGCTGAGAACATGAACTTTGATGTAATGTAAGCATGGGAAACAGTGTCCATGTAAGGACACAAGACAAGGGCTGCAACATCGACGGGGGGATGACTAAGCCGATTAGCACTTGGGTAGGATTTCCCTTTAATTAAGTACCAATGAGAGAACAGTACCCAGCCCTGAGATGTGCACTACTAGTCCAGACAGTTCACTGATGTGGCACTTTTCCTCCAGTGTCCTAATGGAAACAGGCGAGGAGCATAATACCTTTTTTTTCAAATGGATGATGGGAAGGGGAAAAAAAACCTGTGATGCGATTAATTTCTCAGAAACACAGCTTAGTATTTATTAAATGTTTCTTTCTGGCTTTAAGGGGAAAAATAAAGAGAAAAGTCCAAATATTCTAACTAAAGAATAATAGTGATGCTGATGCTAACAGTAATGATATGAGAGTAAATTAATTTTAAAACTGCTAACTACCTTGCTAGCGAGCCAAGAAAAATCTACACCGGACTCACCTCTCTGCACCATTGTGAACCCAAATGAATTCAAAGATGAAAAAACCAACATGATCCAAACCTTTGTATTACACTGCCAAAGTGAGTAAGTAAGCGATAAGGAGAAGCACTCATAACCAAACGCAAAGCAACATCACCTCCTCAGCAGATAAGCCAGCCCTGAGAGGACCAGGCTGCAGAGGAGCTGCAGAGCGGGACCCAGAGATAGACACAAAAAAACAAAAAGAAAAAAAAAAAAACTGTGACTTGGTTTGATCTGCAGCCGCCTCCTGCAGCCTCGACAAAAAGACAGTGATTCCTCAGCGATGGCCCCGACTAGTGAACATGGACAATGCTGTGAACTTGCCTACAAGAGAAAGACTTCATGAGACGAATAGAAAACCCTGCCACAGTGTGATTCTTTTTGTGAACGGTAACAGAGAGGACAGGAGAAGCTACACGGCCTCAGAGGAGTCGGAAAACCTCAAAACAAGATTGAAAAACATTTTCCGAGAAGGCATGGCATACATCGGAGACGAATGGGACGATTGTTTCTATGTCGTTTTTTTTTTTTTGATATTTCAAAAGGAATTGCTGTTACCTTTACATTCGCTTCCTCCGTTTCCAAAGCATGATAAACAGATGAACGAGCCGAGTGAAAGGGTGGTGTAGACCTGGTTACCCTCTCTCTTTCTACCTCCCCTCACCCCACACCTCCCCTTCTATCCTCTTCCCCCCGACTACTTGACTCACGTTTGCTCCCTAACCACACAGCCTGCTTCGGACGGAGCCTCCGAGCAGCCGCATTGGGAAGGGTTCAAACTTGCTTGTAGATATTGTTCCTCTTTCCATATTTTCGATAATGTCTCTTGTCGCTGATTGTCCACATGTGCTGCCCTCGTGTGTGTCCAGAAAGATGGACTTTGTGCCGGTTTCCGTTTTTCATTTTTTTTCATTTTCCTCCTTTGAGTTCGGGCTGAGCAGTGAAGTCAGAGCAAGGACACTCGTTTACGAGAGGAAGTCCCACATTGTACTTATTGTTTGATTTCTTGTATCTATATTGACGAGATGAAACCCCCTCTTGTAGAATATTTTGTATTGCTCGCATTGTAAGACAGTGAGAGGACGGAGGTGCAATATGAAGAGAATTCAGCTACTGAATGGAACCTCAGCAACTGCCCATAGGGTGTCATATAATATAGATACATATAAATATATTTAAAGTAACATCAGTAACTTAATGTGAATGTACATAGTATTTAAAGAGGTCCAAAAATGTGTTTGCCAAATAACAGAAACCTTTAAAGTTTAATGTCCAGAATATGATTTTCTCCCGGTTCATTTGTTTCTCGAATTTATCAACTTCTTTTCTTTTTTTCTCTTTCTCTCAAGCTAAACACTTTCAATTTTACCTGTAAACAAAAGTGTAACACCACCCGGAGTGGCTCCGTAAAAGGCCACGATGCATGTTGCTGAAAATGGATGAAAAAAGATTTAGGGTGGATGGACAAGACAACACAAGACAGGACTTCCGGTGCAATTCTTTTTAAATAATTCGGCCTTAATTTACAATTAAAAATAAGAAAATCACCCAAATTAAATAATCTTTGACACAAATTGAAATAGATATATAGCTGTTGTCATGTGCTTCATCCACCTCAGGTCTGTTTACATCCTGCAGGAGGGGACTCAACTGTGTGTGTTTTATCCTACTCTCAATTAGAAAACTCCAGTATGGTCAATATTTTAAAAAAAAAGAAAAAAAAAGTTGTCTCCAAATGCAGAAACTGTCAAACTTGATTTCTCCAAGTGACCCTCTCTCTTGGTCCTCGTCAACTTGTGTGTATGTGTGTTTGTGTCCCCCCCCCCCCCCCTCCCCTAAAGGTGCAGGGCAAACCATCAGTGTAGGTTTGAAATGCCAGTGTTAAGCTACAGTAAAACTCTAAAGCTAATTTCGATAGCATATAAACTCGACATTGAGGGAGGTTTAGGTTATTTTAAGTTCTTTAAATGATGGCCTCATACACACTTGACATTTGTCAACATATGGATACAACATTTTGTTGACTCTAAGAAACAAATAATTCAAATGAGATAAGCTGCAAGGTACCCCTGCATCTGTGTGTGGCATTTTTGTACTCGATGGGTGTGTCATAACTAATGTGGTGTTGATCTCAGCCTTTTTGTGTGTCCCCCCCCCCCCCCCCGTCCCCCCCCACACTCCTCCGTTCAAATGTCCGCCTCCTCCACGACTGTCCCGCAGACCACTCTACACGACACCCCCCCCCCCCCCCCCCCCCCCCCCCCCCCTCACACTAGCTACCTCCTGTGACCATACAGCTAACCACCAGGAGAGGTTGACCTGGACTTTGAAAAAAAAAGAGAAAGAAGCTGGGCTGAGCACAGACTTGGAGGTGCACATTGAAAACACTATCATACAAATCTGTCTGATAACGAGCGTTGAAAGGAACTGCCATTCCTCATGATGTGGACAAAATATATCTACTCCCACCAAAACCTCACCTTTTTGATGACATCCCGTTAACCAAACTGATGCTGCAAGGAATTTAGTAATACATTACCTGCAGGGTACCAAACTGACACATAGAATCCACCATGACATGTACATTTGTCGTCCAAAAACCAATAAAAGCACAGACCAAAGTACTTCTGCATTGCCATAGTAGGCTTTGACACTGTGTGTGTATCGACAGACCGTAATATAATAAGGTTAGACCACCGTTACAGCCGTTAACCAAAGTGTCTGAAATACACACACTCGGAGCACAAGAGAGAAGAACATGCTCGAGGGAAGCGCCTAGTTTTGAAATGTGTAGAATTCCTATTCAAGCAATCAAAGCGCTTGTTGTCTACGTATTGAATAGTGCTTCTGTAAAGACAATAGAGGCCTCTCCTTTGGAAAAAGCCTCCTGATTGCGTGTTCTTACAGTTACAAAGCCTTGCAGAGATAAAAAATGAATGCATGGTGGGTGCGTGTGCGTGTGTGTGTGCGTGTGTTTGAATTTGTGGTGTGTGTTTTTGTAAAAAAAAAAAGAAAAAAGAAAAGAAAAATCCTTTTTCTTCGTGTCTCTGTACAAACTACTTGAAACCTTCAGAGCTTTAATGAAACATCCCAGACAGACTATCCTGGCAGATCGATTTGCAATATGTAGCAACAGCTTTGTTCAGTCGAACCCCATGTTTCACGCATGATATCCACATCAAACGACACATTAAATAACACTTCAATGGCAGTTCCCTTCAGCTCAATTAAGAGCTTTGCGTGTGCCTCCTTGTCTGCAAGTAAGCGCTCAGAGAAACCCGACAAAGCCAAACCCAACAGACCACTTTTAAATGACCAAAATACAACCAAAAGCTACAACTTTCTTCTTTAGGTTTCTGTTTGGTTCAGGTTTTTTGTCTCGTGTCCCAGCTTTCGAGAACGTCACGTACCGCCGATGTGAGCGGGAGGAGAGAGAAATCTGTCCTCCGCTGACTCCGATCGGAGGAAGATCCGTTCGATGTTCCGCTCAGCTTCGTTCAGTCATGGAACAAATGAGACTGGTGCCGAGGTGTCACGTACGTTTCTCTGTGAAGATATTTTTAGATGGCAAACTCATAAGGGCTCTGCTTTCGTTCGTACCATCCGAGGGTCTCCAAACACTTCACATCAGCCACTTTTCTGTCTGTTCAACTATGTACATGATTTGGGCAAAACGCATGTTTAGAGAAGACGAATATTAGCAGGTTGGCGTTGGTTCCTTCCCTACCCCAACCATCAACTCTACCAATGAAGTTTCAAGGCTCGTCTGATGTGATGGTGACACGTCCTTCCTGTGAAACAGGCACTGATGAACAGCTACAGTAGAAAGATAACAGTGGATTCAGCACTAGTTTTCCCAAAAGCCATGGCTCAGGATGGTCTTGTTTTTACCTTTACATGAACAGAAAAAAAGGTTTATGGTTTTCTATGTGTAGGGAAGCATTCTATACTGTATTGTGCAATACATTATTACAGAAAAATCAGTTTCTGTGGGAAAGGTTGGCGCTTTGAAGATCTTTCTCCTTCTTTTGTTTTATTTTCCTCTTCAGAAAGTCATGTTGCCGTTTTTAGATGAAGTAAACTGTGCCAGAAGAATTAAATTCTGATTTGTATTTATTTCTTGCATGCTTTCCTCCCTGTTGCTAATACCACTCTTTAACTGTTCGCTCTGTTGGATGTGTGAAGCTGTAAAACATTCTAATTCAGGTTATTGTCTGTGTTGAACAATGTAACAGTGTAATTAAAACATGAAATTAAGTATTCATTACCCTGGTTGCTTTTCTTCTTTAAATTCAGAAAGAGTCGCAGACGAAACACTCAGGAAAGGAAAATGATCTGTTCAACAACACGAAAGTGAACTTTGAAAGTCATATAATTGAATTCACTCATTTCTACAGAACAACAAAAACATTAAAAGTCCCATATGTTCTCGTGAAACATTTAATCAATTGTCAAAAAACAACTAATCATACGTTAGAGATCACAAACAAGTTCACACCATGACATCAATTTATTTTCATAGTATTAACACATTGAGAGATGCTAAAAATATATATTGATACAAAATGTACCAGTTACACAAATCTCTTTCTGAACCAATACACATTTTAAATTTGATATTAAGATTAATCTAGAGTATTCACATTTGATGGAATGGTGCAGCCATTAACTGTTGCAGGTTTTGGTGAATACTTCTTGAGTATAAACATCTTAGCTTAAATAGCGACTTAAAAGAACTGTGAGACAGAATGAAATAAAACGATTATTTTATTATTTAGATATGAGGGGAACTAAAAGGGGAAAACTTGCTGGGTGAATCATCTTCACACAGAGACAAAGTGATGACAGTGGTTTCTAATTTGAAATAATTTAATGCCTGAAGTCAAAATCTGCGCCACAGAAAGCATTTTTCTTTTTAAATGGTTTTAAGTGGTTTTATGCTCACCCCTTACCCTATCTAAATTAACGCATACACAGCATTAATGCAAATGAAAAATGAATACAGTTGTATAAAATCCTAGGCTGCAAGATAGCATTGGTCTGCAAAGACTAATTAGCCTGCTAATTAACATCTTGCTGATAAGAGACATTGTAAACCAAAGGAACTGGAGATGTCCCCAACAGAGCGATTAATTATACAGACTTTGAAATATTACCTAGTTCTGAAAATGTTAGCCTATATTGCTAATGTCAGCTGACATTGGTTCACATCAAGCGTGTTGCCACCTGGCTAGCATTTGAAATATTTGAAGTAGCTCGCGAACTCACTGGCACTATGATCGCCTGTTTCATTTAACGTTTTTAACTGATGTTAGCTATAATGTCACATAACATGACAAACTTACAAAAGAAAATTCTGCATTACCAACGAGCGAAATTATCCTTTAATACCTCCGAGCTGTTATAACATTATCTGCAGTGAGTTAAATAAGCCCCGGACATTTTAGTATACATTGTTAGTTTAGTACTCTTTACACTTTGATTACCTAAAGCTCTCGGATCTCGTCGTCTTTTCAAGTCGACGTCTTTGTCTGCGTCTTCTACGTGTCGGGCTCCTCTTTGTCATCCCGAGATTTATTTGTATTACTCCAGTTTCGCATCTGTGTTGTGTTAGAAACGTCATCAACGCACAAATAATATCAAGGAAGCATATAGACAAGAAATACATAAAGAAAAAGGTAAATAACTAAATGCAAAAAAATTGCTAGTTTGGTGAGGTAAAAAGGCTATTCAGCTATTTCTAGTTTCTATTATTAAATTATTACCAAATTTATACATCAATCAATGTATGCATTCCTACATTTATTTATTCCTGTATTTCTATATTTATTTATTCCTGTGCCTGCATGTTAATTGTAAAGCGTTTTGGTAAATATACAGTGGATATAAAAAGTCTACACACCCCTGTTAAAATGCAAGGTTTTTGTGATGTAAACAAATGAGACAAAGATAAATCCTGTCTGAACTTTTTCCACCTTTAATGTGACCTTTTACGTGAACAATTCAGTTGAAAAAACAAACTGAAATCTTTTAGAGGGAAAAATACAAATAAAAAACTAAAATAATGTGGTTGCATAGGTGTGCACACCCTCTTATAACTGGGGATGTGGCTGTATTCAAAGTTAACCAATCACATTCAAACTCATGTTAAATAGTAGTCTGTACACACCTACCATCATTTACAGTGACTGTGATTAATCCTAAATAAAGTTCAGCTGTTCTAGTAGGATTTTCCTGACATTCTCTTAGTTGCAACTTACAGGAAGAGCCTTGGTTCGCAGAGAGCTTCCTAAGCATTAAAGGGATCTCATTATTGAAAGGTATCGGTCAGGAGAAGGGTACAAAATAATTTCCATGGTATTAGATATACCACGAAACACAGTGAAGACAGCCATCATCAAGTGGAGAAAATATGGCACAACATTGACATCACCAAGAACTGGACATCCCTCCAAAATTGATGAAAAGACAAGATGAAAACCGGTCAGGGAGGCTTCCAAGAGGCCGACAGCAACATTAAAGGAGCTGCAGGAATTTCTGGCAAGGACTGGCTGTCTACTACATGTGACAACAATCTTCCGTATTCTTCATTTGTTTGGGCTATGGGGCAGGATGGCAAGACAGAAGCTTTTCTTACCAAGAAAAACATCCAAGTCCGGCTAAATTTTGCAAAAACATACATGAAGTCTCCAAAAGCATGTGGGAAAATGTGCTATGGTCTTATGAAACCGAGGTTGAACTTTTCGGCCATAATTCCAAAAGGTATGTTTGGTGCAAAGACAACACTGCACATCACCCAAAGAACACCATACCCACAGTGAAGCATGGTGGTGGCAGCATCATGCTTTGGGGCTGTTTTACTTCAGCTGGAACAGGGGCCTTAGTCAAGGTGGAGGGAATTATGAACAGTTAAGAAAAACCAGTCAGTTTTGGCACAAAACCTTCAGGCTTCCGTTAGAAAGCTGAAGATGAAGAGGAATTTCACCTATCAGCATGACAATGACCCAAAGCACACATCCAAATCAACAAAAGCATGGCTTCACTAGAAGAAGATTCATGTTTTGGAATGACCCAGCCAGACCCCAGACCTGATTCCAATTGAACATCTGTGGAGTGATCGGAAGAGGGCTGTGCACAGGAGATGTGCTCGTAATTTGACAGATTTGGAGCCCTTTTGCAAAGAAGAGTGGGAAAATATTGCCAAGTCAAGATGTGCCATGCTATTAGACTCCTACCCCAAAAGACTGAGTGTTGCAATAAAATCAAAAGGTGCCTCAACAAAGTATTAGGGTAAGGGTTACACTTATGCAACCAGGTTATGGTAAGTTTTATATTTTTTATTTTTCCTCCTAAAAGATTTCAGATTGTTTTTCAACTGAATTGTTCACCTTATAGGTCACATTAAAGGTGGAAAAAGTTTGGACAGGATTTATCCTTGTCTCATTTGTTTACATCACAAAAACCTTGAAATTGAACAGGGGTGTGTAGACTTTTTATATCCACTGTATATAATCTTTGTCTCTTCAGTGCTTTAGTGGTTTGCATATGCCTCCCTGTCTACAAATAAGCCTTCAGAAAAACTCAACAAAGTCCAAACCCAATAGACCACTTTTAGAACACAACCAAAAGCTACAACTTTCCTCTTTAGGTTTCACTTTAGTTAAGTTTTTTGCAGCAGCGTCTTGGATCAGGTTGGGTCATTTATATTTATACTATTACCGACTCAATCAGGGTGGGGTACTGGCAGGGGCTAGCCTGGATGCCAGACGAACTTAGCCCCGCCCACAACATTTTTGGTCGGGCAGTTCGGTCTGGAGTCGCTCCATTGGGAAAAAATGATGGGGCGTGTTTCAACTGACCAGGAAGTAAAATTCCTCTTCGCTCAATTGGATAGACCTACAACCAATCAGAGCAACGTAGTATGTGACGTATGCTAAGCAACGCATTGTGAGTCACACCGGACGCTTCAGCGCAGCGCCAAGCCTTAAATAACAGCTGGCTCCCATCCACTCCCATGTTAAAACTTTGTGCCGGTCACACCGGAGGCTGAAGCACCGCGAGGCAGCCTTGGCGCAGCGCGGTGCTTCAGCCTCCGGTGTGACTGGCACAAAGCCGTGCAGCGATCTACTGGATCAACGGGCGATAGGGATTAGCGCGGTGCTCTGGCGTCGCCTCCACGTTCTGTGTTCCTCTTTCAAAATGAATGCGCTGTCGATATCTTCTAAAACAGACTCAATGGCAGCATCTACACATCTCAGCTCGCCAGCGGCAGGCATGTTTGTTGAAAACGAATTCAACCCAGGGGCACTTTGATGATGTGGTTGATTACGTTACCGTTGATCATCTGTCAATCATCGTATAAAGCCCGCCCTGACAATCTGATTGGCCCGGTCGGGCCATAATTTTTTCCCAATGGAGCGACTCCAGACCGAACTGCCCGACCAAATCTGTTGTGGGCGGGGCTAAATTCGTCTGGCATCCAGGCTAGGCAGGGGCGTTTCTAGGGTTGAAAGAAAGGGGGGGCTTAGCCCCTAAGGATGCTGAATGTTTGCGCCCGCAAAAATTCAGCATCCTCAGGGGCTAAAAGAAGTAGGAGTTCAATCTTGCCTTCTATTTTTCTTCCACAGATGGCGACATAATTCTGAAGACCCAAGCCTCCCCTGTGTTTACGGATGACGATGTCACCTTGTGTTTTCAGCATCAGAGCGGCAAACACAAACAAACCAGCTTCTTTAAAAACGGAGCATTGATTGACTCTAACAGTTCGTCCGGTTCAGACCGAGTCGTAAAGATGACTCTTAAGAATGTGACACGGGAAGATGAAGGCTTCTACAGGTGTGCGTCAGACAGCTGCAGAGTCCAGAGAGCTGGTTATCAGTGAGACCGGACAGAGGTCAGCTGAACATCATCACTCTGCTGTGTGTTCTATAGAAGTGGATCAGTGTCACATATCAACTGTGGTTTCTTTTAGGAAACTTCACATCAGAGGAGACTCCAGCCTCCACTGGTATTTTTCTTATTCATATACATCTACTTGTTTTGGAGGAAATACTCAATATTAATCAACACATTTTCCATTATTGAGTGAAGCCTTTTGGTTGTCTGGTTCTCCTCCTGCTCTGTCTTTTCATCAAGGTCTAATTTCATCAGGAAGATCCCTCAGGATCTAATGAGATGAAAGAAACTACAATGGGACTCAGTAGAGCGCATATTCACCAAGGCCCAGCAGTCCCCTTAAATACAATCAAGCTGCACCAAATTTCACACACTCATAGATATCAGTCCTCTACATACGGCAGATTTTTTTCATTAAGGTCCAAGAATTATTCCCTAGGAAAACGTTTTAAAAGCACAATGTTAAAGAAAGAGTTAAAAAATGACTGGATCAGCTTAATACCAAAATACAGTGGGCCCTTTCCTGACACTTACTACATCTGTCTGCCAAGTTGATTGGAAATCCAATTGTTGTTGTTATTATAACAGTTTTATTTATTTAAACAAGTATTATGTCGTCTTGATCAGGTTCCTGGAAATGGATCATTGCTTCATGTGGGGTTCTACTTCTGATCGTCATTCCTTTGACTGTTTGGCTCGTTTGTCACTACAGGTTAGTATTTATAAAATTTTCATCCGTCTTGACTTCCTACTTTCTACTGCATGAACGACAAGCCCAACAGGTGGTGAAGTAAATGATTCACTGCCTGTTGTATTTTCCTGAAGGTACCAGAAGTTCTGCACTTGGAGCTGCTGGCCAGTTTCCAAACAGGAAGTTCCAGCAGGGGTGCTTCCTGCCACCAAGTTGGATGTGACGGAGGTGCAGTGGGACCTGTCGTGGATGGAGATGTCCAACCTGTTGGAAAAGGATTCTTATTGTGGCACTTAAAGGGAAACTCTCTTCTGAAGCCCAGAGACTTAACTATTGGGTCAAACCTATGAGAAAGCTCAGTCAGTGCTGCAATTTGTAGTATTTGATGGTCACATGTCAAAATAGTGCTGCCTGATATATTTTTGAATTGAATTAAATGAGATGTTTAGGATTTATAAGGATGACTACATTTGCTGATGGTGCAGATTTGATAGCTTCCAATACAAATGTTATTGTTTCAGTTGTCACATTTGTCAATGTCAATACTCTTGCACATTTAAACGTCTCTCCTTTGAGTACATTTTGAAACTAAGAATCGTATTTGTTATATCTTATTATCTAATCATTAATATAATAGACTGTTCTAAATCATTTTACATGTATCATTTCTCCTGTGTTTATTCGAGGTTCCATGTTGTTTGCTCCCTTTGAATCGTTATTTGCTATTTCTTGTCGTCTGAGTCATGGAAATCGTCGTGCTTGTTTTATATCTTTTAAGACATAACAAACAACTACCAAGAAACTAGAAATAACTATAAAGATTAACCAAACAAATGAAGTTCATATATTCCAACAGCCTCTATAGCGGTCAAACCAGTTACGCCTCATTGATAGACCATGTTAGCTACCAATTTGTTGCATTTTGCATTAATAGATCACTACAAACAGTACACGTCTTCTTAAATAGACCTAAAATCAACTTTAGACAGAAAGATGTTAAGAATCTCCAGTACTAAGAATCTAAAACAGTAAAATTAACTCTGAGATGTTTTTGAAATCCGACCTTCAAAATCATACTGTCATGCCATGTGTAAGGTAGGGCAGTCGGTGGATGAACAGAATGTGTGTCCATTCATCGTTGAGGAAGATATCAGGAAGTCCTACTGACAAACATTGTTGTGCATTTTAAAGAACAAAGTATTTTCATGTGAGAGAACAAGCATTTCAATGAAAACTAGGGCTGCGCAAAATGATCAAAATGTCATATCCTCTTGTAGAAGTCATTTCATATCCAGTTAATCATATGTATTGTAATTGGTCATCCGTCTCCGTGATTCTTTAGGTTTTGTTTGAGCTCTGAGTTGTATTACTCTCATCCATAGACACCTATGAAGGTATTTTCTGCTGCAAAACACTTGTGCAATGGAATTTGTGGTTGTAGAAAATCGTCTTATCTTAAATATTCTCCATACAGTGTGACATGAACCTCTTGGTAAAATAAATTTAAAGTATTTAAGTCTGAATTTTGTTTGGAAATATCCTGGGTTGTATAATGTTCGCTTGTGATGAAATACTGCGGCTAAGAGTTACACGACGAAATGAACAATGTATTTTGTTTCATTTATTACATGCATATGTTAATGTATATAAACATATATGTAAATATATATTGTATATCAGGGGTGGACTGGCCATCTGGCATACCGGGCATCGTCCCGGTGGGCCGTTGAACCAATGTGGGCCGGTCTGGTCCGATCTTTATTTTTTTTTTTTTTCTCATCTTCCTCTCTAAATTCCCTCCAATTGGGCCGGCCAATTGGCTACAGAGGGCTAGCAGTGTGTTGCCCGCATCGACACATATTATTGGTCTATTGTTTGTCATTGTCAATCAATCATGGGCTGACAGGCTCATAGAGCCCGGACAGTGCTGTCAATCACAACACAAACCAGGGTGGGGCGGGACCTCATGGCATCGGCGGGGGGAGTCGCGGGACGGGCTGCTGCTGAGACAGAAACTTAAAATGGATAATAAGAGTAAAAAACGCCCGGGTGGCGCTGAGAAGCATCGGGGAAAAAAGCTGAAGTGTCTGTGGGTGGAGGCTGCTCAATGTGGCAAACTGACGGACCTGTTTGGAGCCGGGTTCACCAGCCCAGCAGCAGCAGGTGCGCCGGGAGACGAGCGAGGAGGACTCGACAATGATGAGCGAGTGGAGGCACACATGTTAAGTAACGTTGGCCTGGGGCTGGCTAGGCTACATTTTTGAGACATGTCCAAAACAAAGTAGAAAACGTTTTTTATTTTGTTTTAATATGCCGAATTGTGATATTATGGGTTATTGTTGTTCAGATGATTTAGCTAAGCTAGCTAAGAGCTGCTAACGTCGTTTACTGTTGCTATGGCAACAGTCAACTTTCTGAGCTGTAAATAGAGATGCAGAATCAAGCTAATTCTTTTCAGAAGTTTTATTGTGCTTATGTGTTGATCCTTAATGGTGTGATCATGTACACTAAATGACCAATTATTCTCCATTACTGCAGATCTAAAGGCTGCTTCCAGGGGCATGGGGCCCTCAGCCTTTGTTTTTCTTTGCTTCTGCACCTTACAACATACATCACACCTTATTTTCACACATCCAAACACTGTTAACACCGCTGACGCGTAACATATTTTACACATCCCACTACGTAGTTAGAGCTATCTTGATTTGGAGTTAAATACATTTACTTTTGGCTTGAGAGGTTTGTGTGTGGCCTCCCTTCTTGTTGCCATCTTTGAGCTAGGTGGTAACAGTAGTATGCATGAGAGAAGACGCCGCGAGATTTGTGGACTTCTATGTGGTGTCCGCTGATAATGTAGTGGGCTGGTCTGGACAGACAATGCCAGGGCTGAATTTTTGTCCCAGTCCACCCCTGTTGTATATATATATATATATAATATATAATATGTATATATATATATATATATATATATATATATATATATAAATACTAAGACAAGAAGGTGATAAGACAGGAGCCATTAAAAAAATTAAAGATCAGATGCTGCAAGAATGACGCAATTAAAAGTCCACCAAAATGAAACGTCCTGTTTTTATTTACAGAAATAAATGATCGCAAAACTTCCTCATCAGTAGGTGGTTATATCACCATAGCAACCAGATGCTAAGATTTGAAATAGAAGATTATTTTGATTGACAGGGACACTCTCTCAATACCTCCTTTGATGCTTTGATGAACAGCATCAAAGTTGGTATTTTGATAGGAGACCTCTGATTGGCTGTTGATTGCTTTAAATACTGTTACATTTTAAGACAGCTGCTATTGCACTCTGACCTTGACTGAGGTAAGTCATGTCTCACCCTCTCTCTGTGTTTACCCAGCATGCTAACCAATACAATTCAGGGTCATTATTCAAGTTTGAAATTAAACCACTGTATAATATGAAGCTTCTGCTGTTACATGTTGATAATGTGCGGTTTTCTGTTGCTTTTATGACAAATGTGAAAATATTGTTGCTGGCTTCTTTTGTGTTTTCTGCTGCTTATCTTAATGAGTAATATGTGTTAACGTGATGCTGAGTAGCGTTAGCTCGCCGAGGCCAGGCAGAGCGAGGCATTGTGGACAAAACACCTGTAGCACCAGGAAATGTTCCCATTTCACATCTTATTCTACCAAACGATGTGTTTTGTAACATTGGGAAGATTAACCTTGGTGTTTAACTTTAGTATTTAAGATAAAGTAAAAAAACAACAGCTTCCATCACTGCCAATCAAATTCAAACTTGGAACTTGCATAACTTGCTCACTAGGTCCCATTTTTTTACTCTCACAAATTTCAAATATATCTGTGTGTCCGGCAAAGTCTTGGAATTCTCCCGATGTCTTTATTTCACAGATAGGACTTATAGTTTCTGAATTATAGTTGTTTGAGTGGTGCACTCAGAGTTTAGATTTCTCTCTTCCCAGTGAGGAGAGAGCAGTTGCATTCAGTTGAGTTTCCATGGCAACCAGATACACACGTAGCAGGAGGGGAGTCTCTCTCTCTCTCACTCTCTCTCTCTCTCTCTCTCTCTCTCTCGCTCTCTCTCTCTCAATCTCTCTCGCTCTCTCTCTCTCAATCTCTCGCTTAAACCAGCCAGTCTGTCTCTCTCCCTCTCTCTCCTTCTCTCTGCGGGTGTCTCTCTATCTGTGTCAATTGTTTTATATTGAATGTTTGATTGATCAAATTCACCTAAATCTTACACACTATTTCATCCTGTCACCTGCAGACATAAAGCCTTTTGACTTCAAGTTCCAGACAAGAGCAGAAACTTCTTCGGAAAACAGTTCATCAACTCATCCAACAGCTTCTTCAAAAGATACATCTACTCTCTGTGGTGAACCATGGAGAAACCAGATATTCTGAAGATCCTCAATGACGAACTCCTCACAGCCTACAGGAAGATCAATGCTCTTAAGGATGAGGTGTGGCAGCTGCAAGACCAGCTTCAAGACAGAGATGAGTTCATAAAGATGGCAGTGGAGAAGGAGAAGGAGAAGGAGAAAGAGAAGGAGAAAGAGAAGGAGAAGGAGAAGGAGAAGAGGAAGGAGATTGAGACCGAGACCGAGAAGGAGAATGAGATCCAGGCCCTGACGGAGAAGGTGGAGCAGCTGGAAAACCAGCTGAAAGAGAAAGATGTTGTCATAGCGAAGGAGGTGAAGAAACGGCGCGCTCGCCTCAGGGCCTATCTGGACTGCCTTGCTGAGCTAACTGACTGTCAGGCCAAGGTTAAGCTGATGGAAGCAAGGCTGCACCAGGAGCGACCCCAGCCTGATACAGGATGTAGCAGTGAGGTGGAGGTGGAGAAGGAGAAGGAGAAGGAGAAGGAGAAAGAGAAGGAGAAGGAGAAAGAGAAGGAGAAAGAGAAGGAGAAGGAGAAGGAGAAAGAGAAAGAGAAGGAGAAGGAGAAGGAGAAAGAGAAGGAGAATGAGAAGGAGATGGAGAAGGAGAAGGAGAAGGAGAAAGAGAAGGAGAAAGAGAAGGAGAAGTACAAGGACAAGGAGAAGGACAAGGAGAAGGAGAAACTTGTGACGATCTACAATGTCGAAATCCTCCGAGCCAACAGGAACATTTTGATTCTTAAGGAGGAGGTGTGGCGGCTGGAAAACCATCTTAAAGACAGAGATGATATCATAAAGATGGCGGTGGAGAAGGAGAAGGAGGAGGAGAAGGAGAAGGAGAAGGAGAAGGAGACGGAGAAGGAGAAGGAGAAGGAGATTGAGACTGAGACTGAGACTGAGACCGAGAGGGAGATGGAGATGGAGAAGGAGAATGAGATCCAGGCCCTGACGGAGAAGGTGGAGCAGCTGGAAAACCAGCTGAAAGACAAAGATGTTGTCATAACGAAGGAGGTAGAGAAAGGGCATGCTCGCCTCAGGGCCTATGTTGACTGCTTGGCCGAGCTCACTGACTGTCAGGCCAAGGCTAAAATTCTTGAAGCAAGTCTGCACAAGTGAGCAGTGAGGTGGAGGTCAACATGGAGAAGGAGAACGAGAAGGTGCTTGCTTCAGGGCCGAAAGGAGACGAAACGGCAGAAGGAGAAAACTCCAACTATGGGACTGAGCTACAGAAAGGAGGAGGCCGAGATGAGCTGGAGGAGAGAGAAGAGGTGGAGAAGCCCCCGCCCTCACCCTTTTTCTACTCCTCAAAACAAACCCCTCCCCTGTCCCCCTTTGTACATATTTGAAATGATCTAATGATGTGTTGTAAATATGTTAAACTTTTTGAATAAAAATAACTAGTATAGTAACATCTACCTCTGTCTTTCTGAATATACACACAGGATTCATTGATCAATTAACACAGTGTTGGAGTGAAACAAATCAGTGTGATTCATTTAGTTTGCTACTATTCATATGAACACAGCAGAGCATAGACAAACAATGTTTCTTAACTTTTTTACATTTGGTCAAATCTATATATTAATTATGACAACAATACAATAATAATACTATCATCTCATCTGAGGGCCCACCCATCACACTGACCACGCCCATCTGACACGCACACACACTCACGCACACACACACATGCACACACACACACACACACACACACACACACATACACGTACACACACACGCATACACACACACGCACGCACACACACACACACACAAGTCATTATCATTTATATATTTACTGTATATATACACATTTATTTCAATTTATTCATGGTTGAGGTCAATATCAGATCAGAAGACATGTTCATGGCCCTGAAGTCAATTTAAAATGACATGTAGCATGTTAGAGTTATAAATAACTTGTCCATGTGTAAAACAATAGTTTAATTAAAAAAAAAAAAATCACAATAATTATTTTGGGGGGCTGAAGCACATTTTAGGGGGGCTTCAGCCCCCCTAAAACAGGCCTAACGACGCCCCTGGGTACTGGCCACAGAGCTGTTGGGGCGGGGGGCACCCGGGAACACTGGTCCCTCTGATGCGGCACTGGGAGAGCGACACCCTCCTCCGGCGTGTCTCACGTGCTCTCCGCCTGTCAATCAAAGCGGCGCGTCATGCCACGCACACACAGGTGATGTCTATTATCTGTGCGTGATCAGGTGCCGTCCCACAGCCCTCTCTTCCCCGCAGGACATATTTCCGGTGGTCGGCGGGCGAGCTGCGGTGCTTCCTCGCAGATGCCATGTTTGAGCAGTGAGCATGGCGGAACATCATCTGGAGTACGGCTACCTGGAGGAGGGCGAGTCCATCGAGGAGCATTACACCGAGGACCCCGTGAGTATCTGCGGGGCGGCGGAGGATGCGCAGGGGATCGTCTGCGTGTGTTTGTTTTGTCACGCGAGTCCGAGGAGAGGAGAGGAGAGGAGAGGAGGGGAGGGGAGAGGAGGGGACCGACATGTCCGCACACACTGTGGTGGCGTTACATCAAAATGCGAGCAGACATCGGTGAGACACATCCCGCACCGCACCGCACGCCGGGAGGGATGGTCGTCATGCAGCCGGTCAGGTGCTCTGGATGTCCGCAGTTCCAGGGTGAAGTCTCGGTGTGATTCATAAATTGCGTCTTGTGCAGTGAAGGCTCTGAAATAACTGATGGTCAAAAACCTTGTCTCCCATCTCTTACCCGGAAATCCCAGACCACCTCCATGTGGGCAGTGGCCGGGTTATGGTGATGGCTAGGACCCTCATAGCCTATGGCCGGACATCATGACGGATGCACAAATATTTAGCATGCAAAATAACTCTTGTGCATTTACAAGTATTTCACTCTGATAAGGATGTGATGATGATCTGTCTCAATGCAGTCAAAAAAGGCAAATGTACGGGGCCCTGTGAGCTCATCACACTAACATTTAAGTAAGTGTGCTAATAGACAAAACATGCTAAACATGTGTTGTAAATAGTAAACACAGAGCCAAATACTTGCAGCGCGGTTCCAAACAATACTCGCAGGGCCCAACCAAATATAAACACTTCAATACTCTGCCTGATATAGTATACTCACAACATGACAGAACTGTAACCTTCCAATTCAAGTTATCTGATGAAATGTATTCCATTCATTCATCAAATGAACTCTTGATGAAAGAGCAGCCACGATGAAAAGAAAGACGTCCGGGTTTCGTTCCTTCGACTCAATTCAAAAGAAGGGAAGTCTGTCGGACCAAGCCGACCAATCACAGATACTTCGGTCTACTTTTTTGGGGAGGTTCACGTCAGGGTATGGCGTAGGGTACATGTCAACGTGTAGGGTTCACTTACACGTAGCTTCGATTCATAAGCATGAATTGTGCTTTTGGTTTCTGCACTCATGTTCTATTGGTTTGTCACCCATCTGCAGCTTCAGTGTACCCCAGTGGCTTTAAGTCCTTGTTTACTTTCCTCTGTCTCAGGAGCTGGCGGCCATCAAGGCCAGGGTTCAGGAGATGGAGATGGAGGAGGAGACGGAGAGAATGAAGGAGGAGGAGAGGTGTGACGCCCCGGAGATGCAGCTACTGACCAGCAGCCCTCGGCCTGGTGAGACAGCTCCGCAGAGTCTTAACCATCTCACGGTTTGTCTGGCGCACAGCTTAACACTGGTTCTGAACTCAGGAAGCCTCGGCCTCGTATGTTTAGCCAGGTGTGTAGCACCACAGCCTCCGGGCAGGTGAGGTAACCACGTCGCTCACCATCTGGCCAACACCTGGGGCACTTCACTGTGGTCAGAACAGCGCTCACATGTGCCTCATCACTGCCCAATGAGACGGAGCAGTGAGCCCCAGAGAAGCAGAAGGGTCCTCCTTGCTGCCTGTGGCTATTTTCTGCCTGCGTGCGTCTCACTATCCATTTCACCCTTCGCATCCTCTCTTTTTGGTTCCTCCTCAGAACGGAAATACAATCAGGGAGGATATTCTGATTTGTGTTGTCAGTGATGACACAATAAATGGATATGCTGGTTCAAGTAATCACTGTTTTTTTCACCTGCAGTGGTCTTATGCTAGTTTCATATATTGCAAGCGGTGCATTAACTGGTTTGTTTCTTCCCCAGGACCATTCTACAACATGACTCCTGAGGAGAGGATAGACGCTGACAACAGATCAGTCTATGTAGGAAATGTAAGACATGAACATCCTTTGTCATACTGTGCATGGTTTGTTACAACTGGGATCTGACGCACTGTTGAACAAATCCCAGGTAGACTATGGAGCTACTGCGGATGAGTTGGAGATCCATTTCAACGGCTGTGGGCCTGTGAACCGAGTGACCATCCTGTGTGACCGCTTCTCCGGCCACCCCAAGGGGTAGGTTCAACTTTTGCAGTTTAAAAAAAATACTTTTTGAAACTGTAGAACACGTCTTTAAGTGTTGACATCCAAGTTTATTTGTTGTGTCTGTCGTTTCTCTTCCCTCTTGCTCAGCTTTGCCTACATTGAGTTCACTGAGCAAGACTCTGTGCAGACTGCCATTGGTTTGCATGAGACCTTGTTCAGAGGAAGGGTCCTTAAGGTGAGGTGCATCCCACTACATGATTTAAGTATACTTCATTCAAATACACAAATATAAATGAGTGCAGAACTTAACAAACTTGCATAACTAAACTATAATAAAACCTAAACGAAATTAGAATCATTTAACACTAGATAACAGTTTCTATAGTTCAGTTTTAGGCAAACTGTAGGCCAGTGATAGTGCAGCCAGTTATGTTTCTTTGCATGTTTTTGCAACCTGTTTTTTTTTCAGCTCAATTGCTCTTGAATAGGAAGTCTTTTGAAACATATTTCACCCTAAACTGTAACCCGTTTCCTTTGGCACACAGGTAATGCCTAAAAGGACCAATATGCCAGGCATCAGCACCACAGACAGGGGAGGACACAGAGGAGGTCACACCAGAGGAAGGGGAAGAGGCTTCCGTCCCCCCAGATATCACAACAGCTCACGAGGCAGGTTCCGGTACCAGTCAACCAGGCCACCACATCAAACGCCCCACCCCTATTACGGAGGCCCTTCAGTGGGGAAGAGACAGTGGGGACACATGGACTACCATGAACAGATGCCTAAACGTTACCCATGTCTTCTACTTATCACTCCACCATCTGAGGAGTTAGGGGAAGGGTCGAGTGGACAACACTACCCCCAGCAGCGCTAACACCACCCACACCCGACATCGCGAGTGGGTGCATAGAAATGATCATTTTGACAAATATTTCCAGGCATTACTGAGTTAAGCATTATGTGACAGGCACAGAACGGACAGCAAGAATGACTTTTCAACCCCTGCATCAGTCTTCAGCTACTA
Source organism: Pleuronectes platessa (assembly GCF_947347685.1). NCBI lineage: Eukaryota > Metazoa > Chordata > Actinopteri > Pleuronectiformes > Pleuronectidae > Pleuronectes > Pleuronectes platessa. Next base: position 22,464,793 of record NC_070626.1, read on the forward strand.
CAGAAGTGGAGAATGGAAACCTGGGATCAGCAATGTTGCATATAAGCTTAAGTTGCTGTGAATGCATGGACAATCCTCAAATCGTTATGCAGTTGCATCTCTTAATGTTTTTTATAAAACTGAATGTTTTGTGTCGCTGCCTGCAATGTAAAGTATAAAGCCTCCCCATGTATAACTGTTTCTTTTGCTATGTAAGTGAATAAATAAAACAATGAAGTGTTGCTCCACTTGTGGTAAAATGAAACACACGTGGTGATGTGCAACAACAACAAAATTTAATATAGTTATGCATTTCAAATTTGGAGGCAACAGGTAAACAAAAGAGGAGGGGTATTATGTACAGAGGTGGCTGAGCAGGATGGGTGGGAAGGGCCGTCAGCCAGCTGTCACCATCATTCCTGAAACAATTCCATCGAAGACCCTGAAGAAGAGTTCAAAAACGAATTAGAAGTATTCAAACAAACAGTAAAAGGTTTCGCAAGACAAAACTCACTTTGACTGAATGGTGTCCCCAGGATTGTGAAACGGGTTGCACATTACATCAGTAAAAGAGTTGTGCAATTTTCTGAACATCTGAAAAAAAAGATAACTGAATTACTCAAAACAACCAGTTTTCTATTAAGATAAATGTTCATAAAGCTGTTTTAAACTGACCGTTATGTCGAATTACTACACTAAGAGATTAACATGTAATGTATTGTGGTCAGAAGTTCTGTATATATACACGCTCAATAAATCCAGGCTTTCTAGTCTTTTGTATTAAATGTTGTTTGTAAGATTTGTGTAAAAGGGCAGAGTTACTGATAAAAGAACAAAAGCTCTTCATCTATGTTGAAATCTATTTGAGATAATGTATCAATTAGAATTAACATCTGTTGGTAAATATCACCTAGTGCATAAAGTGTTTTATACAGGTCTACTGTATAAGTAATGTGACACATACATTACAACTCACTTGACTGTGTTTAAAGGTGTTTTGGTGCTCGATGGAATCAACTTACACTTCTTATTTCATTGTCCCGCAATGATGTATTTGATGAGTCCACAACGATAACAAATTTCACCTTGGAGTTAGTTACATATCCATATCTATTTTACAAGTCAAGGATACAAATTTTCCAGTTCCCACAATTACCTATTTTTTAAAGCTTGTTAAACAAAATAAACATAAAACTAAAAATCTATGTTTAACTTACCAAACTGCATACAACTGTACATGGATTTCCTTCTGAGATGAGAGATGTATATGATCATTAATGCCCCTCAGATAAGTAGATAACTCATTTAGATCAGGTGAGCCCTCATCTGAACAGTTGCCCAATGGGGTGGACTGCCAATCTATATTTATAGGTGTATAGGTGCCTGGGCAGTCAGTCTCTCCTCTCTGGTTTACATGGTTTTGTTTGATTTTAGATGACTTTACATGTACATGTTCCCTTACTCTTGCACATTCACACTACTGATAACTTGCTGCATATTTAATTTAGGTTTCTTAAAGGTTCCGTGTGTATAATTTAGTGACATCTAGTGGTGAAGTTGCATGTTGCAGCTGAATACCCCTCACCTCACCCTCCCAAACATGAAAGAGAACCTGATGTTAATACAATGTATTTAAATATAAACGGCCCATTCTAGGGTAAATAACACAACTATAGATACAATTTAGATGATCACACATAGTGAAATACCAATGCCAATAGATCCCTTTCACCTAAACCTTACACTCTGAACCTTTACATACATTTATTTAACTTTAATGAGTCATGTGTGATCTCCACTTGAGCCAAGTCGTGACTCAGTCCAACCAAACAAAAAAGAAAGATGATCTTATTAAACTTTAAGCACTAGAAGTAACTAACTACATTGATTAAACAGAGGATACACTTTGTAGTCTTCAGTGGGGTAGAGCAGACCCAGGTACAGCTCCCTCTGGTCTCCCAGGGACTTGCCCACAGCTGAGATCTTCTCCTCCACCACATCCAGGGAGGTGTGCACTGTGTAGTGGAACTTCAGCTCATTCTGAGTAGGCACACTGCGGATGTACAGCGGGTAGTTCTGGAGAAAGGACACGGGACGAGGAACAGAAACACAATAAATCCACAGTGAACCCATTAAAAGCACCACGTCTTTTAAAAACACCCGAACACCACCATAAACCCACGAAACTGTAGTAGCAGCTAACAATGCTAGCGCTATTAGCTCTGTTGTTGGTGCATTTTTGACGACGCGGGCCATTTTCAGTCTCTCACGGGAAACTGACAGTTGATTCAGAGAATATAGTAGAAGGGTTCAAACATCTGTAAGGTAAAAAAACAGTATGCGGATAAAACATTAGACATTTAACATGAAAAACGACAGTTACCTCTTTAGCTATCACTGATATGCACACCGCCATGTTGGAGTTCCTTCTCTGAGCTGTCACAGCCTGTCACGTGACACGCTGCGTTCACAGACAGTAGAAAATTTGAGAAAAAAATAGATTTCAGATTTTAATATATTGTTTAGGGTTAATTGGAGTTGTCAATAATACATTTAATAACCATGTGAACTCATAACCTGATCATCTAATAGTTTTTTCTGGGTGATCTAGAGTTTTACTTTTGTCTCTACTTTTATGTTGCACTCTAAAATTTCCAGAAAGTCCCTGAATGCACCAAAACCAAGGAATATTTTTTACGTTTATTTCTCAGCACAACGTGTGACGCAGCTACGCTCATTTATCAACACAAGAAAAACCAATAAAGCTACATTTAATTAATAATAATAAGAAAATAAATTAATTCACGCAGACGTCTGAAAACAAACACTGTTCCGTGTCGTGTGTAAACATTAGTGTGAAAAGGAAGCACTTCCGCCTCCTGGTGGATCACGTGACTGCAGCAGCAGGACTGAGTAATGTCTGTTCTATCTCTGATCACTGCTGTGATATGTTGCTCGTTTACAGGAGAGACGGCAAATGTTTCACCTCCAAACATCATCATCATGCTCATGGATGATGTGAGTAAATCTCTGTTTGTACCTTTTCTTCGTTTGTGATGTTGTTTTGTTTCCTCTTCATGTCTTAGGTAGTACTGTAGTATTTCCTGCTTGCATTTTCTAAGAGTGTTTTTGTTTTTCTGTGTGTGTGCATGGGTGCGTGTTTGTGTTTGTGTGTGTGTGACTTGTCTTCAGATGGGCTGGGGGGACCTGGGGGTGCTGGGCCAGCCCTCTAAGGAGACCCCCCACCTGGATGCCATGGCAGCTCAGGGCATGCTGCTTCCAAACTTCTACACGGCCAACCCCCTCTGTTCCCCATGTGAGTCAGCAACAAGTGTGGTACAACACAACAGGGCGTATTTTTTTCAACATATTCATCAGGTTATGAAAAGCTGTGGTGAACATTATGCTGCCTGTAAGATCATCCAGCACGACCAGTTTGGCGGATGGTCAGTGATGGTCAGTGATGGTCTGGGGAGGCATGTCCTTGGAGGGTCGCACAGACCTCCATGTCATGGCCAACAGTAGCTTGACTGCTGTTAGTTACTAGGATGAAATCCTAGGTTCCCCCTGGTCCAGGTCAATGCCCGGCCTGGTTATAATTCCAGCCCTACATGGATTTTGGTTTCTATTGACCGTTGTTACATCATTTTGTTTTCAACAAATTATAGAATGTACATCAGAAAAGATTTTCAACTTGAATAATTAATTCATCAAGATCTGATGTTTGATTTTAAGTTTTCCCTTATTATTTTGAGCATTACTTGAATTGACTCAAAGCCCTTTAACGGCAGTTGAATGATTAACGGTATTGGTTTTGGTAGATATAGAAAACAAAAAAATCAAAAATCTGGAAGAATGTAAATATAAAAACTTAGATGGATACCAGAGTGATCCTTTATTTCTGTTAACTTCCACAACAAAGCATAGATAAATGCTCAATTTGTTGAATTAGTGTAATGCTATCCAAATAGAGCGTTTGTGTCCGAATCAGGGCGAGAGCACTCTCAACTCTTTTTTTGTTTTTGTTTGACAGTTGAAGATGACTCTGATCAAAGCACAGAAATTCTAATCAGTGTTTTTCCCAATTACCTTTTTTTCATTTTAACCACAGCCAGAGCTTCTCTTCTCACCGGTCGGCTGCCTGTCAGAAACGGTTTCTACACCACTAATGGTCACGCCAGAAACGGTACCGTCTCATCCTGTCTGTTCTGATTATCCAGCTGAAAATAATTCCTTTCCAGTTTCTCATTACCTACAATGAGCAGTAAAGTGATGGAAAGTTTGTACACTCATTTTGTTTGCCTTATTTTTTCTAGCATACACACCGCAGGAGATAGTGGGAGGAATCTCTAAGGATGAGATTTTGTTACCGCGTTTGCTGAAGAAAAAGGGCTATGTCAGCAAGATAGTTGGAAAGTGGTGAGCTCCTCATCTTTAATCCGGGATTTTAGAGGTTTCTGGAGGTTTCAATCAGCGGTGGAGGAAGTATTCCGATAAGTTAGTTTATAGCAGCAATAAACGAAAACCCCGGACGACCTGGGATTCAAATCTCTGAGTGCAGCCGAGCCTCACGGAAACATAAATGCGTTTTGATTTAAAAGCCTCGAGAACTCTCATGTGTAATGCATCATCCTCATTTGGAGCATACACACTTCTGCAGTCTTTCATGACTGGGTTCGAGCTGTGATTAATTTTAGCTGTGAGACGCCAGTGCAATCCACTGCCCCACCGTGCCACCCACTAATATGTTACAATGCATCATATTTCATCAACTGTTCATATTTCTTGTGAGTATCACCTTGAATAATTGGAAATATTTAAGTACAGGGTTTCCATTTGAAATGTAGTGTATTACAATATATCAAGTCGCACAAAATAAAAGTGCTGAAGGAAAAAATAAAACAGTTCTCCAAACTACAGTACTCAAACAAATGTACTTTACAACACATGCATGTAAACATAGAATATTTACTTATTTTTTATTTTGTTCAGTTTAAGGGTGATGCATATTTGCTATTTGAAACACTGATGCAGAATTTAATGAACATTTTCCACTGTATACAAGACTTTTCTACTGTACATCAGATATTTGCATTTCTTCTCTGTTGGTATGGAGATCTTTGTGCAGAGACCCAGAGCTCATTAGAAAGATCATATAATAAACAAACAAACAGAGGAAACATCTGTCTGGTATCACCAGCAAACTTACATTTGACCTGATTCTCACAGTGAGAGGTTACCTCCCAGTATCCAACAGAATGCATGCCTCTGCAATTGGACTTAGATAAAACACTAAGATGAATTGAAACCAGCAAAGGCCTAAAGGTTGTAGCTGCAGCCCCCCAAAAAATCCCCATAAGTACTTTGTGCTTTTAAAAATCATTCCATCCCACAACTGTTTTTGATTTGTTGTGCTGGTCTAAATTGAATAATGTAAAAACATGTAGTGTGATCCTTTAGTCCCACTGACGTCACGGTGAGTGAGCGCTCTTCATTTGTCACCACAGGCATCTGGGCCACAGACCACAGCACCTTCCTCTGGAAAATGGTTTCGATGAATGGTTCGGAGCACCAAACTGCCACTTTGGGCCGTACAACAGCAGCTTCAGACCCAACGTCCCAGTCTACAACAACTCTGAGATGCTCGGCAGGTAGTACCACACACACACACACACACACACACACGCATGCAGCCAGATACACGACAGCAGCCACAGAAGAAAATGTATAAAAACCTTCTCTCCCGGTGACTCAGTGGAATAGTTTGGCTGTTGTGTTCCTCTGGATGAGTTGACTGTCTCCCCTCCTCTTCCTCCTCTGCACCAGCTGTGCTTGTGTATTCCATTTTCCGCCCATTTGTTTTCCCCCAAAACAGCCATATGCGTATTCAGGGTCATTGGAACTGGCAGCCGGGCGTGTTTTTCGCTTAGCCATGGGTTTAATCAGCGCTGCATACCTGGGCCCTGGACAGACGTACACACAAACGTAGACACGTATACAACCAGACACACACACACACACGCCCTCAAGAGACGGCAGGTTGCGTCGGCTGTGTGCGAGGACACCTGGAGGAAGTGAAGCGTTGCAAAAGAGAGATGCCTGTCACTGCTTCTGTGTTCGTCGTGCCACGCTTCAGCAGCACCTCATAACAGTTCCCTCTGCTCAGCTCTACTGAGACGTCCCAAATATGTCTTCCACCAACATCTACAAACACAATCTGCCTCAGAGAAATGAGCTTCCATTGCGTTAATGAGATTGTCTACATTGGTTTTGGTCAATTTAGAGGCAATCAGATAATTGAAAACGGAAAAAATGAGGAGAGGAGCAAGGGCACGGCTCCACCTTAGCAGGAATTCAGATGTAGGTTTATTTAATGAATCGTATCAATCCACTTGTTTTTCAGATTCTATGAGGAGTTTGAGATTAACATCAAAACTGGGGAGTCCAACCTCACACAGATCTATTTACAGGTAAGTTAAGGCTCATCCGTTCTTTACATGGCTGCGTCTATCTCAAACAAGGATTGTGATTGGCCAGGTCCCGTCGAGAGCCACACTCAACCAATCAAAATATTCAAACTTACTGGAAGAAATGAACACTTGGACATTAGTGTGATAAGAAATGACTGAAACCACCTTTGAGAAAATGTTATTTGAAATGTACTTTGCCCTGTACGGCAGCCAGCCAGCAGGCGGCGATTGAGACGGTCGGCTTCACTTTTGTCCTGTGCTTCAGTGGAGCTGAGTATTTCAGCTACACCCAATTTCCTTTCTCAATTTCCTTTGTAAAGTAATATATGGAGTAGAATATTACACAATACAATGTTACTAAATTGTCAAAAAGAGTCAAACATTGTCTTATGTGTCAACATTATTATAACAAATTCAAATTTGTAATTGTTCTTTTCACAAGCAGAAGTGGATTTTTCACTTTTGCTCACACTCAAGCTGATTGTCTCTGCTGCCTACGTCATTCCCTCCCATTGTCTTCTGAAATGGATCAGAAGCAGCAGAGACGCACAGTGTGTTCGAGAGGTGTGATGTGTCATCACAAGACGCTGGATGGATCTGTCGAGTGGGGCTCTGTGAAGCTCGTTGTAGTATCTCTAATGAGACTAAACAACTGACTTCTTTCAGTCATGCAGTTATTAATATGGCTGATTTTGGAAAATGTAGCAAAGGCAGAAGTTGTCAGATTATACGTATGTCTGATTGTTAAAATGAGTTCTGTCCCGGTTAGAATACAGCAACTGTAAGGTGTGTGTCAACTGGAGCCTTCTTAGTGAATAATTCCCATATAGACGTATTTTCTATTATTTTATGAAATTAATTAATTTCAGATAAATGTACAATCAGCAGCCTCTAACTAATCTACAACTATCTACACCCAGGTTTTGCATCATACGAAGATGTGTTTCCTATATTTGGTCCACTATTAATGACCTCGAACAAATCATATCAGCATACCGGTATAATTTAACAGCACCACAAAGTGCAGCCACTGAAATTATCATAAGTTTGAACTCTGTGTCCTTAAGAAACAGCCGGCTGAGTTTACCACCCACTCAAAAGATGGTTAGAATTTGTATTCAAGTGAGAAAAAGGTTATTTACTTTTATACAGCTTCACAGCAGTTCTGTGACAAGTGGTTTGTCATCTGTATTGACGGTGTTGTAACAGCCTCTCACACCTCCTTCCTCTACAGGAAAGCCTTGACTTCATACTCCGTCAGGCTGAGGCTGGACAGCCCTTCTTCCTCTACTGGACACCTGACTCCACTCACGCCCCCGTCTACGCCTCCAGACCTTTCCTAGGGAAGAGCCAGCGTGGCCGGTACCTTATATTCTACCTCACTGACTCTTTTATTGACACACACACAGTTGACAGCAGATGCATGAGGTCATAAATGTGTTTCCCATGTTGAAGGCCCTCCTCTGTGATTGGCTGTGTGCTGTAGGTATGGAGATGCGGTGATGGAGCTGGACTACAGCGTGGGTCAGATCTTGTCACAGCTGCGGACGCTGGGCATCGACAATAACACGTTTGTCTTCTTCACTTCAGACAACGGAGCCGCACTTATATCTGCCCCACATCAAGGTAGGTGAACACACACACACAAGTTTTTACTGGCTCTGTGCTGATGACAGCCGGTGGACTTGTGTAAGTATTGTGCCTCATTTCTCAAAAACACCTTGAAGGGATTTCTTTAAAAAAATTGGGTACAAACTTTTCACTTGTAAATGCATTATTTATTTTATCATGAACACCTGAAGAGAATTATTTTAGATCTGGCACACGTGTTGATTTACATAAAGATTAACTGATTTGATTCCGGAGGTCAAAGGTCAAGGGTTCAGTGGCCTCACAAAACATGTTTTGGGCCTTTTGAACATGATATCTCAAGTCTGGCTTTTGGGGAATTTCTTCAGAGTTCAACCCTGAAGACTTCAGTGGTCAAAGGAAAGGGTCACGTGACATCTGTAAATCCAAGTTTCATTTTGGTCTCACTCTGTTTAAATCTGCCCTGAATGTGGGTGTGTGTCCTTGTACACTGATGATGCCGCTGCTGAATCCTCAGGTGGCAGCAACGGGCCGTTCCTCTGTGGGAAGCAGACCACTTTTGAAGGGGGCATGAGGGAGCCCGCCATTGCCTGGTGGCCTGGAACCATTGAAGAAGGCACAGTAAGAATACTTCAAGCTTTTTGCAAGAAGATCAATCAGCAAACCCCCCAACATCTCCTCTTGAGGCTGGACTTGTACGACCAGAGCCAGTCCTTTTTATTCCCAGTTGCTGCTCCGTCATGTTCTGCCTATCAACAGGTTCCAGGAGCTGTAATATTCTCTGTAGGGCTGCGGGCGATGCACAGCACCGAGAATTAGGCCGAGAATAATGGAATAATTATTTCACTAATCCCCTCTTTTGAATGATTGTTGCTTTTTTATTTCACTTGTGTATCATTTACCTCCTTTCATGTGCACATTCTGACCCTTTAACTGCCGCAGTATCTAGTTCATGTGTTCAGTTTCTATCAGGGTACTGAACTCCAGAAACGGTGACGATAGACTTTGTGATTTTGGCCTCAAACAGTGTGGGCACTTTTTTCTTTGTACCGATTCCCCAAATATTTTTGGGCTGGAATTAATGCCCCAACTCACTCTCTCACTCTCTCCTTATTCCCTCCCCCTCCCCAATTTAACCCCCCCACCCACACCGTGATCCCCTAAGCCCGTGCGTTCTGCAAATGACTTTTAATTGTATTAGGGGCAGCTGTGACACGGGGCTGTGACGCAGAGGGATTTGGTGGAGGAGCGAGCGGAGGCTGCAGTCTGCAGTAAGCCTTGCCCCTGGCTCATCTCACAGGGGTGTGCTGGGGCCTGATAGCGCAGCAGAATAGCGCGGGAGAGGGGGATTGGGAGCGTCTTAAGCGGCTAATCTGTTTGTGTGTTTGCTTAGGTTGGATTGAGCTGTAATGAGGACTTCAGTATCTGAATATGCCAGGCGCTCAGGATAAAGGAACGGGAGGAGTGGAGGGGGGGTGGCGGGGGGGCTTGGTGCAGGGAAGGAGGCAAGGAAGAGGTAAAAAGAGGCGACTGGTGTAGAAAAGGGGAAAAAGGAGGATGAGTGCTAAAGATGCCGGCACTGTCGCGCTGCCGGGGACATTGTCGTGTTTGCGGGGCTTTGCTGCACCTGTGCCACATTCTAACCAGCCAGTGTGTCGATGTATGCATGTGCTGAGCGCCCTACATGTAGGCATACTTTGGACTGTGTTGTGGGATTGCTTGTATAACTTTCTTGAAGAGACATAGATGTAGAAAAAAAGCTGAGTTATGATTTGCAGTTGAGGCTTGGCTGTGAAGACGAGGGTCGACACGGATCCTCCCTGAAGCTCTCTGGGGTTGTGATGACAGAGCGGCTTTGTTGGAGCTACTGTACTCAGCAGCTCTGGATCCACCGCTCTTGTGCTCCATGGGAGGGACGACAGACCAGACGCAGGGTTGCCCCCCCCCCCCTTATTGTGAAATCTCTGTTGATCTGTGCATTGAAAAGTCCATAAGCTCTCGGAGGAAAATAATGGGGACAACAAACAGCCATGCAAGCCTTTGTTAAGCAGGTTTATTGTAGCATCTGAGCACAGACTATCTTTATAGTATTAAGACGAGGTGGAGAGTTATTTTTTTTGGGGGGGGGGGGGTGCTGGATCAGTTATGGAAAAAACACTTAAACGGAGACGAGCCCTTTTTCTGTGGATGCATCCCAGCGATAGTCATTTACCTGACTCGTGTGAGTGTGTAGGAAACTGGTTCGTCATCCACTCGCGTTCAGGAGGATGGAGATACGTGTACTGGAATGAAGGAGCGGGGGTGGTCTGAGCACAGGTGCACATTCAGCATTCTTCCAGTGCCCGAGGGGTGCGAGGAGCCGGGATGATGAGCGGGTGGTGGCTGTACACAGGAACAAAGACGCGGAGGTGGGTGGGGTGTCGGCCCCGCACTGTTGTCGAGTGTCACAATCCCTTTTGTGGTGTTTTATCAGGCAACAGACACACAGGCGGAGTGGCAGAGGCAGGGATAGAGGCACTGCCTCCTCAGATAACCAGCATCACCACTCACTGCACAGGAAGAAATGAGAGAAAGAGAGGGAGAAGGACCCTGACTTTAATAGAGAGTGATGAGTCAGACAAAAAAGGAGAAGAACAAAGGGTGGAGAAACAATGAAGTTCAGTGTGGACTGCAAACATGGTGCTGAGCTAATAAAGGAAGGAAATGAAAGATGGCAACATTAGAGATAGAGTTTTGAAAGGTTTGGTTTTTGGTATTGAGAAACAAGTAAATGTCAGTTTTGCTTCTTGTGTCCTTTTGTCCTGTCTTCTATAATGGTTTGTGTGTGTCTGTCTGAGGCGGACTCTAAAAAAGAAAATGAAGTGAGGGACTAAATCTGTTGGTGTGTGTTCAGTGTGTGTTCAGTGTGTGTGTTTGTGTGTGTGTGAGGGAGAGTGTCTGGATGTGCAGATAGATCATGGAATGCGTTGCGGAGCCTTTTCTGTGGCTAGTTCTGTGGATACAGAAGAAAAGGGAATTCATTTCAGTGCTTTGGAGCTTGTGTGAGTGTGTGTGTGTGTGTGTGCGCCCGTGTCTGCATGTGTGCTGGCTGCCGATAGGAGCACAGCGGCACACGGCGGTGCAGCTGCAGAGGCCTGATAGCGCTATCTGATTGTGAGCGTGCCGTCGCCCTCTAAGGCTCGCTCAGGAGAGAATGGAACGGAAGATCAAGGATGACAGCGAAAAAATGGCATTTTATCTGAAAATAGTTCAAAGTTTATAAATAAAATAAAGCTTTCCACCGGGACTGGGAGAAGGAGATAAAACACCAGCTTGCTCCAGCCGCCTGCTCGCCCCGGCCCTGTCCTCTCCTTACTTCCTCTCCTCTCTTTCCTTTCCTCCCCCCCCCCACCGAAAAAAATCCCCCATTCAGACAGAGGCATTTCTGGAGGTTGTATAATAAACCTGCAAGCAGAGATTAGAGAGGAGACTGGTGAAATGCATCTCTTGCCTACATGGGTGCACACAACCACACATGCAAACATCCTATCGTGACCATGCTTATTGCCTTTATTTGTTGAGAAAGAAAATTGTGCGAGAGAGAGGAAGCTTGTCGTTGTCCTCCAGCGTAAAACAGATCATTCTGGATTTGTGCGACAAAAGGCAAAATCAGCGAGATTAACACATTTTTGATGTTAAATAGAAACTGTACGTCCCGACCAATTTTAGTTTTATTCACTTTCTCCAATTCTAACTCACGGATTGCGTGACTTGTTCTCTTTGTGCGTCTCATAGTGCAGACAGTGGTTGTATTTAGTATTTTCTTTGTGCAGGTGAACTTCCAGTTGGCCAATGTGATGGACCTGTTCACCACCAGTCTGGCTCTGGCCGGCATCAGCCCTCCTGATGACAGAACCCTGGATGGACTGGACCTGACACCGGTCCTGCTCAGCCGCTCCCACACACTCCAGGACAGGCGCGTACATACACTGACCGTTACACAATTTGGGATTTGTGGCCAGTTTTGGGAACAATATCCCCCCCCTTCATTTAAAAAACACTTTATGTTATGATTGTATGTAGAGATAAACGAGGCACAGTCCTTAACCAAAGCAGTTTTCAGACCTGCACTGAATTCCAAACAGTTTCCCCCAAAATGTTCCGCCCCTCTAGTAAGATGTCCGAATGAGTCAATGTGAGAATACAGAATCACTTTTCCTCTTTGTGGTTCTGAGTGAAACATTTGCTCCCGTGTTCCCTTTGGAAGAAACGTCTCTCAGCATCTCTTCTCCCTCCTCTCTTCATCAACAGGCCCATCTTCTACTACCGTGGCGACGAGCTGATGGCTGTGAGGCTGGGGCAGCACAAAGCTCACTACTGGACCTGGACCAACTCATTGACGGAATTTAAAAAAGTAAGGGCCGTTTTTTTAACACAGCAACTCTGTCCCGCCTTCATTTCCTCAGTTCTCCATTTACGCTTCCCGCATCCCCCCCCCCCCCCCCCCCCCTCCCATTGTCCCCTCTAATCTTCCTCAAACACACAAACACTCTCAGTGTTGGTGTTATCTTGAAAATGGCTCATCAGTTGACTGCTGTGTACATCAGAGCGTAATGAATATTAATGAAGAGCCCCCACATCAGCGAACTTGCATCATTCATCAAGCCAGTTGACTTGTTTGTTCTAACTCCAGTGGAGATTGTCTTCCTCCCCATTTACATACCATCGTTCCCTCGCTGTAGGATTTTTTTTCTTTTGGCCCCATGGAGCTTCAAATGAAGAGAGGTAGACGCCCCGAGTATCTCATCAATCATATCAACTCAGCGCTGATTAAATGCATTGGGATGAATGTGAAATCTGACACTTGAGTTTTGAGTATTGTCCATCTTTCTCTCCCCTGTTCATAAAAACCAACAGAAGCATGTTCTCCCGTCCTCCCTCCATGGCTCCGCTTTTTCCTGCGACCCAGTTTGTTTTATGCCCCATCGGTCGCTTAAATTGCTCTCTCCTTCAGGGCCGCTGAATCAATAGCAGCCTCCTTTATCAACTCATGTGAACTGAAGTGGAACTTCACAAATAATGGCATCTGATTGCCTGTGAGTTGCCCATCGATTCGGTGTGTGTACATGAGAGAGAGAGAGAGAGGGAGAAAGGGAGGGAAACAGATAACGTGTACATGTGTGTTCCGTTTGTCGCTGTGCAGGATCTGCATGTCTGAGTGTGTGTTTGCTTTATGGTGCAGCATTCCATCTATAGTGTGCTTCAGTGTGCGCCACTATTGTTGAGTCTTTTAACAGTTGCTCTTGTTAAACCTAGGGCTCTTTCCATAAACATGAAACACACAAACTACTTATTCCCTCACTGTCAGACACTGAGTCAAATGTTTTGTAAAACCGCTCAAGAAGAAATGCTTGTTCCAAGGTCCATGGTTGAGCTTCTTTTCTAGACGCGAACAATCGCGTCTACTCTCACATCCACTCACAAAATAGCTTGACCCTCGCGGCTGTGGCTCGTGAGATAGAGCGGGTCGTCCACTAACCAGAAGGTCGGCGGTTTAATCCCAGTCTCCCTCATTCTGCATGCTGAAGTTGACTAACGATCCAAACGATCCAGTGTGTGTGTGATTGATGTGATGGAGGAAGTGCTGCACAAAGATGCGCTGTGTGAATGTGTGTGAGTGAATGGCAAACTGTACCGTGAAGCAGTCATCAAGACGAAAAAAGTGTTTAATGATACAGATCATTTACAACTCTCTTAAAGATTCAAATTTAACTCGTCTTTAAAACAGATATTCAAAATCAGAATCATTTTCCCTCTTGCTCCTCGGTTTATAATTACAACTTTAAAACATGATTTGATCGAAGCCGAAAAAATAAACAAGGGAAAATGTGAGGAATGAAATAACAGGTTAACAGGTGGGAGACGTACTGCTCTGTCCTGGCCTCGCTCACAAAGCTCAGCCATGAGGAAAATGAGAAATTTCACAGGCGTAAATGGCTCTTATCAAACTCCTCAGGCAGCGCAGTGACGTTAATATTGCCAAATATAGTTTGCCCAGGCTGTGGCTCCTTTTGTATCTGGACTGCTGAGAAACGCGTGTTACACTGAGAGCTCGATGACGGCTTTTAATCTTTGTTGACGACTTCACACGGTGATGAAACCTGAAACGGGACGTGTTTCCCTGATGTTTAATAGAATAGACGGGGCCGGAGGTATTGTACTGCACTCCTGGGCGACAGAGAAACTCGTGACATTAACTCATCCACTGACTTTATGGTAGGAGGGAGACGAGCTAACTGCTCGAGAGCACGATGTGGGATGTACATTTGAGATTTTATACGACCATTCAACATTAAGTTCCTTCAACGGAAGAAGTAGTTTGATCCTTAACTTATGAAAAAGCACCAATGTAAAAGTGGAAGTCCTCAAGTTAACCTCCTGCATTTTAAATCGTAATTATACTTAAAGGTATTAAAAGGTTGCAGCAAAATGTACGTAACGAATCAATAAAGTACTCGATCTCCATTAAGAGACCTCTGTGACTGATAAGATTTATATATTCAATGTATTTATTCACACTTAGACTATTATTATTACAAGAAATGCTGCATATTTAAAGAACTTACCATATCAGGGGAGATCTAAGCCTAAAGAGCAAGTAGTTACTACAGCAGTTAAATAAATGTACAACAGTAGAGAAACACTCATTAGAGTGCTGACCACTGCCAAGCCCCAAAAGTCCCCTCAAATTCAATCAGGCTGCACCAAAGTGCATAACACTCAAAGATATCAGTTCCCAAATTATGTTTTTTAACAGGAACCATAAAGTGAAAACCTCCCTGCCCCCTAAACAGGATCTACATCCAGATGTAATGTGTTCTTTCATAACCGACACTGTCCTTCTACTAAGTGTCTTGGAAATCTGTTCAGTAGTTTTTGCATAATGGTAATGGGTAATAATAGAAGATATATAAAGTAATAGAAAATGGAAAACTGAAGAACAAGTCACTAAAGATTGTCCATGTAAGTTAAATGAGTTGATGTAGTAATTTCTCTCCAGTGGCACGTGGTTCACTTGGATTTTATTGTCGAATATTCTTGTTAAATAGAGAATATTTTTAAATTTGTTTAAAACTTCATCCAGAGTCTCCATGAATTAATCGCTCTTCCTGCAGATCAGACTGTCTCCCCCCCCTAATAGTCAATATTGTCTTTAGAATCCGCGCTGCTACCCCTGGATGCTCCCGGACCTTATCTTGTAACGGTGACGTCTCTGCTCCAGTCTGAAAGCAGCCTCGTTGTATCTATAGCATTAATGTCAGAGCAGATATGGAGTTCTCGCTCTTATGTCTTGGCTACAAGAGACGGAGTCGGGGAGATACAGTTCTCACAGCAGGCCTCTCTCGCTGCTCCTCTGAGATTGTGTGGTGGGTTCTTTTTTTCCTTCTTCTCTGCATTTCTAAGCTGTTGGCTTCAAAAGACAGGACACGTCTGGATCAGAGGAGGCTCAGCGGGGCGGGGGGGGTATCTATCCCCCCCCCACCCATCCCTCTATATGTATTTTGAGGTGCTCCGTTGAGTGATCTCAGAGGGGGGCTGCAGCACTGCCTTACAGATGAATGCTTTCTCAATATTTGTCGTGCTCATCAAAAATTGTTTGTGTATGTGTCTGAGCGTGCGTGTGTGTGTGTGTGTGTGTGTGTTGATGGAGGGGGCTGATCTCCAGGGGTTCTGGAGGAGTGAGGGGGACTCAATCAGACTAAGATCACTGCAGGGCTCATGAGAATGGAGTCCGGGAGCAGGAGTGGAGAGATTTGGAGTGGGGAGGCAGGAAAAGTCCTCCTATTTTGTGAAAGGGCTTGAACCTCTCTGTGTTGTGTCGACAGTGGCTGCATAAATAACACAACACACCGGCAGACAGCGTGCATATAGACGACAGAACAAATATTTAACATTCAGCTTAGAGTCATAAATCGAAACATCGAGATCTCTTCGGCTGAGTTTAGCACATTTCTTTTAAAACCTGAGACATGAGTGAATGTCTGTCTCAGTGTCAGTCTTGTGATACTCTGCCGACCTGTCCAGTGTCAGCAGACCCTCAACGGACAAGTGGCACATGGATAAAACACACAGGGGGCGTTTTCGTTGTGTGTGTTTGAACGAAAATAATCAAAAAAGGCCACTAAAAAAGACTATATTTGACACATGTCATGGCAAAACAGGAAGTCAAAAAAGACCCACATTTTTTTTTTAATTAACCAGAGGGTCACTTGTAGAGCGAATGCCTCCGTCAAGGTTAATCTCACCTAGTTCAAACCAGAGAAAGATAAAACTCTGTTCACTCCAGAATTTAATGGGTTCTTCCTCGGGTCATGCTCGACCACCTCCACAAAGTTTACAGAAATCCATTCAGTAACTTTTGAGTAATCCTACTAACTAGCAACCGTTCTAAGTTTATGTTTTCATTTTTCGAAGGTTTTACCTGTTTACCTGTAACGCTATGCTTTGTTGCCTTCTTGGCCAGGTTTTTTCTTGATGGAGATTTTTATCTTTTTTTCCTGGTTAATTAAGGGATATACGCCTGTGAGGTGAAGTAAAAGTAAATATGAGAGTTCTGCTCGTTCCTCTCATAAGATCCTCATAAGTCGTATTCCAGCAACAGAGCTCAGATTGGGTGCTAATCAGTTCCCTGTGGTTTCAGGACTGACGTGCTGAAGGCCTGTAAAATGGCCTCAGATGATTTAGAAACATAGCCTTGTTATTATTTCCCCCTCATGTAAATGTTGCCTCCAAAGAGGCAAAGTAAAATGAATGCACATTCTAAATAAGAGCTTTATAAAGATGATCAGATTGTGTATTATTGTGCAACGGAGGCAGAGTCCTCGTCCTGGAAGGCCCCTCACCTGTGTCTCATGTCTGCTTAAAGCTGTTTGCTGTGCATTGACTTGATCATTATCCAAAGTGGAATTGGCCTCAAATATGAAAATAAGTTAACATTAACGTGTGGCTGTCTTCTCTCTTAGGGCATTGACTTCTGTCCGGGTCAGAACGTCCCAGATGTGACCACTCACGACCAGAAGGAGCACACGCCGTATCCAATCCTCTTCCACCTGGGACGGGATCCAGGGGAAAAGTTCCCAATCAGGTGAATTTCCTGAAAAAGAAAATTGATTTGATTTCCAGAGACACCGAGGAGAACGAGCGAGGGAAGTCAACCAGGAGCGAGAGAAGAGATGTGAGGAAACGAGGAGGCGAGGTGTGAGAACGAGAAGGTTGTTTGCCTGTTGGTCGCACAGATTGTGTATGAGATCAATGCTGATTCAGTGGCGTGAAGAAGAAGAAGGCGGCGGATTGATCCGCTCAGCCAGAGCGCGCCTGATTACACCCTCCTCTTTGTGATTGCAAACAGCTCCTTAAAGATTACTATCTAGCCCCCCCCCCCGAGCCTCTGGTGCACCACCACGGGTTATAACTGAAGATAAATTGTTCATGTCTAAATTGAGAGCGAGTGCTGTTTAATGGAGTTTTGTGTGTCTGTGCCGCGGCTCGCAGGAGAGTTAAGAAGCTCAGAGCAGAAAGTGATGGTGGAGGAGACAGGATACAGATACATCCACACAGCTCCGCTCCTCCTTTGAAAACACAGCAACTCTGCAATGGATACGCTTGGTGTCTAAACCTACTCAGGAGTTTTAGATCAGCTAAATGGAGAAGTACGGAAATGCTGCGAGTTCCCTTTTAGTTTGGAAACTCTTATTTTTAGTCTGAATGGGCAGAACCAGAGGACTGGAGCCGCTTGTTGATTGGCTCTTTTCGGTCAAGATGTATCTTTAGCTGCTCTGTCAGGCTTCTGATCTGTCAGGCTCCTAAAATAACCAGCAACAGCCCCGGCTCCTAGTGCAGAATGCAACATGGATGACCTATCAAGAAGCATGCTAACAGCTGCTGTGCATTTGAATTCTCTTGTTTGTAGCTCGGCTCTTTCTGCAACTAACAACCGAATGCTTCCTGTGCATGATGGGTAATATCAGATGTTTGAGGACGAACAGGGATAAAAAACTCAGATGGAGTTTTCAAACAAACAATATACGCACGATTAATAATGGTGCAAAGAGAGATGACATCACCTTTTACTTCACGCTGTCACAATAGAATATTGATTTGATCTTTTAAAGAAAAAGTGACGCAAGCAGAGAGCATGACTAATACATCAAGATCATCTCCAAACGGCTTTGATGAGAGAATATTCCTTTTGGCCCCCCCCGCTGCCGTGGTAGCTCCCGGACTGACCTTTCTTCTCCTGCCTTCTGAAGCTCCGCCCCTCCAGCTCGGCTCTGACCTCATCTCTCCTTCACCTCGCGCTCACACCGCTCTCGGTCGCGGCGTGGTGAGATTGGATGATAAAACATTAATGTTGTTTTTCATTTGCCCACCTCTTAGCCTTGCTATTCACTGGGAATAAAAAAAAACAATCAATATGCAGCCAGGTGTAGCGCTGGATGTGCACACACACACACACACACACACACACAAACACATACACACATACACACACAGACACACACACACACACACACATAGAGAGAGGCATGCTCATTTCTGTGGCCTCCCACGCTGAGGGGTCAGTGGGTACTTCTACAAGGTCACTCCACTTCATGACCTCTTCACTGCTCACCCTCCGTTCTTCTTCTCTCCTCTCTGATCTGAACCGTTCTCCCCAAACGTTTGTCTTACTTCCCCCCCCCCCCCCCCCCTTGTTACTTCTCCCTCCCCACTTCCTGATATGCATCTCAGCTCCCTCCTCACCGCTCAGCCTCTGTCCCTCTGCATCCACTGGGACCGTTGTACTCCATCCTAGTTAAGCCTCTGTGTGTGTGTCTGTGTGTGTCTGTGTGTGTCTGTGTGTGTGTGTGTGTGTAGCGTACACGTGTGTATGTGGGAGTTTTGTCCGTGTGCTCCTCGGTCCCCCAGCTGGACTGGCTGCCTGGCCATCATTAATCTCTGTCGACACCTAAAGAGCCACTTAAGATGATGTAGGGCCTGTCTGCACACATACCTTCACTACTGTCGCAGGCTGTGATACAGCAAAGAGTGCACACACACACACACACACAAATGTATATTAAAATTATGTAACAATCATCCAGTCGTTTTTAGTTTCACTTGTTTCTCTACTGTCTTTTAATTAATGGCTGTGAGCAGAGGCCTAGCTGCCATTGGTAGAGACGTATGTGATTGGTACAGTGGGGGGGGTTGGAGGACGGTCAGGTCTGTGCTGGTGGTCCTCCTGTCCGGGGTCTGCACCACCAGAGGTGAGTTTGAAGTCCGTAGCCTTTTTCCTGCCCTCCACTTCCCCTCCCCCCTCTACCTCTGTGACCTCAGGCCTCGGGGTTAACACACCCTGCCCTTCTCACCACCTACCTTAGCTCACACACCCCCGTCCCCAGAGCCCCCCCGATCAACCAGAGTAGAGTCCCAGCCGCTACACCGCAGGCAGCCCCCCCACCCGCACGGCCTGGCCTCATATGCTGCCTGCCACCGCGCTCTTGTGTCCCCAATCAATAGTCCTCACTGAAGTGCTCAATTTCCACCAGGGTGGAGAAGATGGTGGAGGGGAGGGGTAGGCAGGACAGATGTATTTGATTGTCTCCTCAATTCCCCCACCTTCTGCTACTGTGTGTGTGTGTGTGTGTGTCTGTGTGTGTTTGCGTGTGTGTGTGTGTTCCAGCAATAGTGTTATGAATCAGTAATCAGAGTGGTGACACACCTGAGCAATGCCCCCATCCCCCTTGGGTGCCATACATTATAAATCAAAAGACTCAATTTGCATACAGCCTGCTTATTATTCCAGATTTTGCCTCTACACCAGAAAGCTAAGGGTTATAATCATGATAATGAGGTGTGCTGACTCTGGGCTTTTCATTATTTGTTTGCAGAGGAGGCATAAACAAATGATATTATTAGTTTTTTGATTTAGAGGTCTGCATTGTAAGGTTTTTCGGCGCGACCACGAAACAATAGGCAACTTTGTGTCTCGTGCAAGTTTCTTCCTGCTTTGCTTGCAGACCCGCACGGGGAAAATGGAGTTCTCCCAGCGCTCTGATAAATCTCCCTTACATTTACTTCTATTAAGTTGCTTCATCACTTATCGGCAAAATGAATCGCAGCAATCAGTGGCGGGCGCAGATATCAGGGGGAATGAAATATCCCTCTCGCTGATCGAGATCGGGCGGAAGCTGAATTTGAGATTTGAGATAGCCGAAGCAATTTAATCTGGACGTCTGCGTTTTGGAACCGTGGGGAGCGATAATCTGCTTTTTATTTTGTTTTCAGTTTGGGGGTCACAACGCAAAGATAGTTGGCTCATGACGAATGTGGCAACGCGAATATACACGGGGCTAATTGCAGCGGGTTCAGTAGCAGTCGAGTAATTGCTGGGGGAAAGTAAAGACTGAGAGTACGGAGGGAAGGAGCAGGTGCCGGCTGATGGAGGAAGCCTTGCTGCCCTGTGGGAGATCCGAGAGGGGGGGGGGGGTGTGAGCTGGACAGAGCCGGGGGTTATTACTCTAATTGACACTTCACCTCACACACATGCACATGTTCCCCAGGGGCCAATCAGAGGGCCGGGCTTGCAGCGGAGGGAGGATGGAGGGTTGGCACAGGTGCTGCCGGCGAGTGTATCGAGGGTGTAATTGCACTGCTGATATTTGTCTATCTGTGTGTCACGCCACCCGACTCCCACTCCCACTCCCACTCCCCCCCCGACATGCACACGCACACACAGACGTGGACACACAGCCCATTAACCCTACAGGTCCTATTGAGAGCAGCGTTCCTTTGAAAGCCTTCGGGGCCCCTGTGTTTTACACACTGAATATAATAATGCACAGAGGTGCTCGCGCTCACCGGTGTCCAACAGCAGTAATTGAGAGACAGGGGAAGGGATAGAGGTTACATAGTTCACCCCCGCTGAGCGTGACGTCCCAGAGGGCGCACGAGTGGACGGCCTGTTTTGTTTTTGTTGTTGAGAGGCTGCAGCATGTCCCCGCTATAATATAATGACTTGAACACTTAAGTCTTTTGTTATGGTTTTATTACCGGACACATACTCGCACTGAATTTCAACTTGGAGTAAAACGGCCCGAGACAAACGGGTTAAACATTCAGTGTTATCAGACTAATCAACGCTATTTAAGCCTAAGATTTTAATTGTGATATATTTTTTTTAGATTCTGGCAGGAAGTCATTCTTTATGCTGAAAATTAGGATCAAACGTGTTCAAAGTCAATTGAACGAGTGGCTGTTGGCAGAGAAATAATAAACTATTTATAAAAAAGAAAAAGAAAAATTGTCCATTTTAAAGCAACGGTGCAAAGTATCCTCTGGTCATAGCTTCTAAATTGTGAAGATTTGCTGTAAAAACCGAAATCATTGGGTTTTGGACTTGATAATAAGGCAAATCAAGACATCTGAAGATTATAGTGATAACTTTATTTATCTAGCACCTTTCAAACAAAGTTACGAAAAGCTTAAAAATGAGTTAAGTATATCCATAACACAAAATATAACAAGATAATATGTATCAATAGGTTTATTATGAATGTAATAAGAACAGATGTCAACTTTTTTTATATATATATTTTTAAATGCATTCAATGATCAAACTCCTAAGTGTTAGTTACTGACCATGTCTGTGGTGTGTGTGTTTGTGTGTGTGTGTGTTTGCTTGCAGAGTTTTTAATCCGGAGTACATGGACGTGCTGAGCAGGATCTCTCCAGTGGTGGAGCAGCACAAGAAGAGTCTGGTGCCCGGGATCCCTCAGCTCAACATGTGTGACCTTTCAGTGATGGTGAGATTTACGTTTACTTAAATAAGTAAAATTACTTTAATGTTGCACTTTACTAATACAAAATCTTTATAAAGGCAAACTCCTGTTTCGGTAGCATCTAATTCTGGTTTGTGTGAATAATGTGCGTTAGAGAAGTTAATGGAGCTGTTGATAAAAGTTGCTATAGGTTTAAATCCGTATCATCCATGTTCATCCGCCACCTCAACAGTGTGAGCTTTTATTTTTTTGACATTTGTTTATCACTATTGTATAATGTGAATCTTATTTGATGAGGTCGTTAATTAATTGTCCTCCAATCTGAACATTTTCCTCTGGGTTATTTCAAGCAGCTGAATGTAACCCTGTCTTTGTCTCCTCAATGACAAGCTGAACAAAGCTGCTCTGGATTTATTTGTGTCATAGCACTGCCCCCGGGTGGTGAACAAAATAAACACAATATTATTTAGGGTTGGTGTGTGTTTTCCTGTGATGCAACGTCCTGTGTCAAGAGGAAGTTGATCCTCAGTCAAAACGTCTATTAACATTATAATCAGCTCATATGGAAACATCAGTAACATATGTTGCACCATGTGAGAGTCTGAAGTCCACGACTCTTCCTTCATGTTTCTCATTTTAAAGACTTTTGAAGTTTGAGGAATTTAAATATTTTGTATTTTGAAAACTTTTTTAAGACTAAAGTTTGTGTTTGTAAACAGTGCAGTGGGAAGCTTAGTCTGTGAGGAGGCTGTGCTGGGTTAACTTGTAAAGTGAGATTTTGTTAAGCGCTGCGAAAAGTTCTAAAAGTAACGAGACCAGATGTATATTTTAAATAAATAAATGTACGAGTAAATTATTCTGCTATTAAGATAAATCTTTCCATATAGTTTCCTTGTGATGAACCTGAAATAACTGGCATGATGGGTCTGTATAAATAAAGGATTTTTAATACTTGTAAATGAACTGGATATAAAGGACACAGGATTAGAAACCAACTAATAACACCTTGAGGACAGGACTCAAAGAGGATCTTGTGCTTGTCCCCCCGAGTGACAAAAAGCTAAATTATTACACATTTAACATTTTTGATGAATTCATACTCTGGTGTTTTACTGTGACGGCTGCTCTCTGTTGCAGAATTGGGCCCCTGCAGGCTGCGAGAGGTTAGGGAAGTGTCTCAAAGGGCCGAAGTCTGAGCCGTGGAAGTGTGACTGGCCACACTGAGAAGAAAACTGAGGAGCCAGACATGAGGAAAAGGAAGCAAAACCTTTTTCTATTTTTTTTAATTGCCTTTTCTGCAAAATATTCATGTTGAGAAGCACCAGGAGAATCATCTCTGTGCAACAACATTGATTTGATTGTGGAAATAACTTTTACTGCTGTGAATTTAAAGATCCAACAAGTGAATTGAGCAAATGGATCACGACTCATTTCATTTCAAACAGGAAAATGTATTTATTTTCATCGTGCCTCAAGTAATAAACTATACTTTACTATAAGTGGGTTTCATGGATTGATTTTCGATGCTTTGTGTTTTTATTATATGATATGTATTTACAGAATATATAAATATTATTCAATTGTATCATACATTTGTTTGGGGCTGATGTAAGAAAGCACAACAAACAGGGGGTGGAGGGATATTAACACATTTACTGTAGTTCTGCTCATGGGTTAAAAAAGAACACATGACACATGATTTCACAATAAATGAGTTAACAGTAAGACATCTGATCATTTAGTGAATATGATATATTAATTAAATTCTCTGTATCTTATGTGAAAATCAGAAGACACATTTATTTACGTAGTCGTCTCTTACTTAGCAGCAGCTGGTGTATTTTTTACCAACAGTCATTTCCTTCAAAGGAAATGACTTGTTTCAGGAAACTGAGCGACTTGTCGTTTATTGCATCAACATGTCAGCGGATCAGGGTCCGGTCACCTCCATGGACGTGGACGCGGCTTTTCTCAAATCCAAGAGGGGAATCCTGAAAGCAGCAGAGATGGTGAGATATTCTTCATCCTCATCTTCATCATCATGGCTTTGAAACCGCTGAACTGTAGCGTGGTGCCCTGGACACGTTAGGAAACTTGAACAGACGAGGTGCATGAGGAAATAACTCAGAGGAGTCACAGGTTTGCTGTGTAATTCAGTTACTAACAATTCTACTGGAGCTAGTTTGTAATGACTCATGTGTGTTGTGAGAGCGTTTTAGAGGCTAAAGCAGAAACGGGATCGGCAGCTTTAGTTTGAAAATGTGAAGAGGGAACTCAGGTAGATGTTTGACCAGTTCCTCTTTCTCTGCCAGAGCTGCAACATATTGGGTGAAAAACAACAACCAGTGACTCTCTACTCAGGATATCACAGTTGAATTCATATCTTCTATCATTGAGCTGCTCTGTTGCGTGTTGTGTCTCTTCTCCTGCTGCAGGTGACTCTGTTTGCGGCTTTTGTGTGTTTCACGGTCGCATCCAGACCAAAGTACATCACAGCCACGGTGCTGGAGCTCCTCATCACGTCCCTGCTGCTGTCGTTGTACCTGTTCAAACTCAACAAGAGGCTGACCTTCTTCTTTTGGCCTTTAGTTGTGAGTCCTGCTCTGCGGCACACTATTGTCATGAAGTATTCATGGGCCTGGTGATAGGGGAACAAGCCGCTCTACATGTTGCATTGTCCCAAGTTGTTCTCTTATTTCTCTTCAGGACGTTTGCAATTCGGTCTTTGCAGTCGTCTACTTTCTGGTCTTGAGCCTGTTGGCTATGACCACACACACCGTCACAGGCACGCTGGTTGGAGGGGTGAGATATACGTTCTTTAACATTTATTTAATACATATGATCTCATTCTTGGTTGTTTAATTCGTGAGGATTTCAGTTTCCCTGAATACTTTGTTATTTAAATTAAATCATTGCACCACTACAGAGGCTGTGACTCAAACATGAGCCTATTTTCTGCATATTTAACAAAACCATAAAGTTTTCTTGCCTCAACTCTAATTCTTAAGCAGTTATATACAGAGTGAACTGGACTTGTTTGAGTTTTGTGCACGTGTGTACAAAACTCAGGAGGATTCCATGACCTGGATGACTCATTATCCTCACTAACGTCCAAAGATTTACTTGCTCACTTACAGTTGAGTCTCTAACGTGAGAGATAAACGTGCACTGAACTCCAGATGTGTTGTATTGTTCCATTAACTTTTAAAATCTGCTCTGTTTGCAGATATTCTCCCTCGTGCTGGCTGCTCTGCTCAGTGCAGACGGATACATTCTCTTCAGGAACATCACATTCAACCAGCCAGGGGGTCAGAGTCAGAGTCCAGACAATCAATGAGGGAATCACATCAAATCAATGCAGTGGATCATGTGTTGGTACTTTAAATATATGTAAAATGTGTAACACCTCCAGCTACTGCTACTTATGAGTATTGGAATGTACTGTGATGCTGTTCTACAATAATACGTCTTTAAGGTTTACTTTAAAGTTTGCAGCATATTTCAGATTCTTGCTGTAAGTATTGAGCATTAAGTGACTTCACATATTAATAAACAAATATGAACCTGTGACTCATTTGAACCATCTTTTACATTAATTTCCTCTTTGACATGTCCACTTTGTGTGTGTGTGTGGGGGGGGGGGGGGGCGGCATCTTATTTCACATCTGGAGAAAGCAGATGTTGCTCTTTTTGGGAGCTCGCTTCCGCGCTGTCATTGTTTCCGTTTCCGACCCCGAGCTGCCTCCGCACAGCCCCTCTCTCTCTCTCTCTCTCTCTCTCTCTCTCTCTCTCTCTCTCTCTCTCTCTCTCTCTCTCTCTCTCTCTCTCTTTTCTCCTCCTCCTGCTGCTGTTACACTGAGCCCGTTACATACGCGCAGTTTGAGGAGTGTGAACTTTGGGGAGAGTTGCATCGCCTTGAGGAACTATGGGGGACATCGAGGCTCCCGGCTCTCGGCCGCCGCCGCCCCAGAACGCCCTGCTCTCGGTTCTGCCGAGCAAGGAGTTCTGCTCCTCCAAGAAAGGAATGCTGCTCCTCGCTGAAGTGGTAAGAAACTGACCAGGGGGGGGGGATCTCCTCTGCCACACACGAGGAGCTGGAGCTGTAGCTGTGCCAGAGTTTCGCCCTTTGCGCACTGGAGCCTTTGCGCGCTGCGTTTTGGGCACTTTTAAAGTTTTGTGCAGCCAAGTCTACATCTAGAAAAAAGCTAGAGCGACTGTGTCACTTTTGTAATAGGTCAGTCAGGTTTCCGTCACAAGGTTTCCATTAGTAGAGGGAGGAGCAGGGAGATCTTACAGGAAACTTAGGATAAACGTGTGTGGAAACATCTGGATTATGGACAGCGCGTGAAGACTTCTCCATAAGCAGCTTAGTCATTGTCAGTGATCGAGCTGAACAACCTCCCTGTCTCATAGTGTTGTGTCACTTTGTGCACATTCGATCTAAACTTGTTTTATCAGCAGTCCAAGTGGATTCCAGCAAAGCAGGAACTGAGGGACTGTGTGGTGCATCATGTGTCACTGACAGGAAAAGGCTCTGCTGGCAGAAGCATGAACCCTCACATCTGGGTCATGTGACGTTCGGCCCATAAGAGCAGTTATCTCCCCCACAGTCACATCCTTCAGCCTGTTGCCATAACATGAGGCCGAGAGTACAGTGCCCACTGTGTGTGAATGCACAACTCTGCAGCCCCCTACACACACACACACACACACACACACACACACACACACACACACACACACACACACACACACACACTATACAACCTCTTTACTGCCTCTTAACAGTGATTGTGATCATCACCCCTGGGCTTAAATTCTTCTTCTGTAACCCTGTTGGCTTCTGTTCACAGTCGAAGGATCAACCGTTTCCCTCTTTGTGTTGAGATGAGGTCGCACACCTGGTTCAGGAGGAAGAGACTCGAAGCTTCAGGAGATCTGTGATATATGGTGCAGGGTTTATATATCTATCTATAGGACTATAAGCGCAATACGTGAGGAAATGAGCCTTTCAGCTGTAGTGGGTGCTTTTTACTTGTGTATGATTGTTGATTATTGTACAGAATAAAAGTGAAGTGAGTTTGGTGGAGCTCCTATCCTGTTAAAACTGTAGAAACTGGTTCAAGATGTTTTTTTCCACACAAACAATCACAATGTTTGAAATGAACACAACTTTTAGTTAGGTCCTGATCATCGAGATGAGATTTGTTTGTGTCTTATCGCCTCTGCTTTAAAATCCCAAACATTTTCTGTTTTTCCTCTGGTGGCATCTGGCTTTGCAGATTGTTTGGTTTATCTTCCTCTTCCTGGTTTTGATATTTCCATCTCTGAGGGGACTGCACTGCTTCTTTCCAGAAACTCGATATACTTGAATAAATGTTTGACAGGAATGAAAAGTTTGAATATATAAAAACAAATCTTAATACATCTAGTAAAAGTTTGAATTTGTAGAATGAGTGTTTAAAGATATGGGTTGATTAAACGTTAGGAATGAAAGATGGAAAAATATTGAAAGAGAGAAGAATATTTAATTGAATCTTGAGAATCCAAACCGGCTCACAGGCCCCACGGTCTGTTACTGTGACAGTGTAAATATAGTTTGAAAAAATAAATGAGGAAGCTTTTTTAGGGATAAAAAATCTTAATTTACCTAAATGCTGTCCTGGTTCCTGATTTCCAACATCAATGGTATATGATTTACATGTTTGATAAACTCCATCTCACACTGTGTACAGTATAATATCATTAAGAGTACTGGTACGTCTCACAGTTTAGTTGTGTTTCTGTTGCACCTCCTCAAGGCCGAGTTAGTTCAGTCCCTGAAGTCAGAGAGAAAACAGCTCGGGGCTTCACCGTTCTGCAGAGTGTTAGTCAGACACGCATCCTGCTGAGCGTGCACTATTCTACAGAGGGTCAGACCGATGTGTACTTCTCTTTAGAAGTCTCGCTCTCCATCAGCAACGAGCTCAAGAAGGAAGGTGCACATTTTTTTTGCGTTTTGAAATGTTTCCAAAACACAGGCGAGCTGTTGATGAAGGGCACGTGTTGTGGTTGATGTGTGGAAAGTGTGTCATCTCCTCTTCCTCTTCCTCCTCATGTGGTATAAACTGAAAGGATGATTAGAGTTCTTTACTCAGGTTGTAATTTGTTTCCTCGGGGAGCTGTGAGGATTTTGAGTTTATAACTCTTCAAACTGCTCATTTAACTTTTAACAGGCGGTAAAAAGCTGCTTTCCTCCTGATCCTGTTACAGAAGGATCAGACGTCTTAATATCAGAGTTTTTAAGTGATAACACAAAGTTGTTGAACTGATTTGTTGATTAAATGTGCACTTATCTGACAGACTCGTCTGTTACAAGTCCAGCAATTCATCGTATGAATCAGGTATCGTGAAAAAAGCCAAACGGGTTCTGGTCCCTGGGTTTTCGTGGCTTTATGTCGTTCTGTGAGCCGAGGAGGTCAGGCTGTTTATTTCGGCAAGATGACGTTAAAACGATTATCCAGATTAGCATGAAGCTTGGTGGGAGGATGTGGTGTAGATCAGCGAAGTGGCCTTTCAATTTCGGTCTAAATCCACATTAGGGGGCAGAACCTGGAATATTCTTTTTCACTTTCTTTAGAATTGACAGAAAAGGCGTTTTTCAACATTTTTGTTTTCTGTGAAAAAAATTCATGCGTGTTTAAGGGACTTATATGTGTGTGTGTGTGCAATTTGATGTGCATCCAGAAAATAATCCAGATCGATTGAATTTAAAGGCCCAACAGTCCCCTCATGAAACCTCAATGAACTACGCCCTATCTGGCAAAGCTTAAAGAAGGGAAAATAATTCCTGGATCTTTCAACTGATCTGGAACTGCATTCATATGCAATAGGTTGTTTTCTGACTCAAACACATCCTTCTACCAAGTCTTGTGGAAATCCGTCTGTGCCCTACACTGTCTACAAACAAACAAACAAACAAACAAACAAACAAACGGACAAGGGAGAAAACACAATCTCCTTGGTGGAGGAAATTAAACATATTTGGATTTTAGGCTGTTCACAACCAGACATTTGTTTCCAGCTAAATTATTTGATTTACCATGTTGGTCATAAAAGAAACAGAAGGAATCAGCCGTTAAAATAATAATTGTTCTCACAGCCCTGGCACAGTTCAAATGTGTGATACCATGGAACTGTGGAGTATGAACATGAAGGATGATGTCCTCTGCTGCCCGCCCCCCCCACTGATGTGTCGTGTTTCACTGCTGCACAGCCACTGTCCCGACATCCCACAGATTATTCTTCAGAAGCAAACATTCACCAGGATTTTCCCCAGAACCCTCAGAGAAAAATCCCACTTCGCCATCTTGACTCTTTTTCTTTAAAGTGCAGCAGCAGCAGCAGCAGTTCTGGTCGAGTCAGGGGGAGTTCCTGGCCTCAGGCTGCTGTGGGATCAGTGACTGAGACAAAGACAAGATGGCCGGGCCTGTTAAAGATTACAGTGTCTGGACTTGCTTTCATTTGGCACCAACATGGTGCGTCCACCTCCTCCAATGCCGAGCTTCAAACACAAGCTTGGCTTTACTGCTTAACTGCACATCCAGCACGGGTTTAAACATCAGTGTGTGTGTTTGTGGGTTCGGTGTAAAAGCCTCCTGTTAATAAACATTGTCTTTTAGCAGATGTATCTGCTTACAGGAAGTGGCCCCGGAGCTGTAATGCACACCGGCTCACAGCTTCGGTGCAGTGTAACATCTTGAAGGGAAAAAGATTCCATTTTATTCATTGTTCAGATAAAGAATGCAAATGTGCCCTCGAGCATCTTACTGAGAAATAAATAAACACACAAATTTAACCCAAAAAATAACTGAGATTCTTTATTTTCTTCCTGTCTCTCTCTCTCTCTCTCTCTCTCTCTCTCTCTCTCTCTCTCTCTCTCTCTCTCTCTCTCTCTCGCTCTCTCTCTCGCTCTCTCTCTCTCTGTTTGATATTTGGTTTTCAGGCTCTCTCCTTCATCTCGTTCGTGTGTTTCGCTGCCTCCGAGGCGGCGGCCTTCGTCACCGTGCCACTGCTGGAGTTCCTTGCCGCTCTCTTCTTGTTGTTTGCCTACTCCACCAAATTCAACGAGAGGTTTAAGGGCTTCCTCTGGCCTCTGATGGTGAGAGATCAAACATTTTAAATATGAAATACAAAGCTTTTTAATTGGAGAAACCAATGAAAACCCTCAAGTACTGAAATAAGAAAATAAGAAGTTTAAGTTTGAGTTCTTTACTCTCACAGGATTTCATGAGATGTGTGACCGCCTCTGTCATCTTCTTCATCGTCTCAATAATGGCGGTGTCCAAATATGTGGACGGGTCCTCGAAGGCTGCAGGGGTAAAGTCAACATCTCTTCATTATTACTCCAGTTAGTAAACCGATGTCTAACAACTTCCCCTCCTCTGACTCTTCGTTTCATATCTCCCTCTCTTCTCAGGTGTTTGGGTTCATCGCCACCATCGTGTTCGCTTTAGATTTTTACCTCATCTTCAATGAGCTGGCTACTTTCTTAAAGCAGGGGGGGGAGACCACCGAGGAGCCGTCGAGGCAGCAAGGTAACGGCACAAATAGGAATCTATATGAGAACATCTATACTGAACATAGACACATTTGTGGTTTTATACATATCTTATTCTTATATCTAAAATTAAATGTTCTAATTAGTAGCAGAAATAGTTTTCTATGTCTGATTCAGTATATACGCATACATGTATTAATATATATCTAAAAATATATAGAGATATATAAATAGTTATATTCTGTTTGAATATTCTGTGCTACATAATGCACACCCATGTTCACATCAACATAAAATATTTACTTTAGATATCCTTTATTTATATTATAAAGAAATATGGATATACATACTTAGCCCCGTTTGTTTTGCTAAGAATAGAACAGAAAACATGTTTTATTTTATTGGTATTGGTTTATATAATAAAATGAAGGTGTGGACCTCTTATAAATATAAAGAATATACACAAGGAGTGAAATGAATCATCGCCAATTATTTAAACATATTTGTTTATTGTAATAAAAGCAGTTTGCAGTGATTTCATAATCAACACTCTTTGATACCACTAGGGGGCAGTGATTATGAACCAACCCTTTACACAGCAAAGTTAACTGCACCACTTCAGGGAAAAAAACCATGTAAGTGTTTTCTTCAACACTGTAACTCAGTTAGTTTCCTCATGTCCGAGTTTTATCTTCACTTTGTCAACTTCTCTCATTGAAGTCATCACACTTTCTAATGTCTCTCTCATGTGAGCGCCCGGCCGAACAGGAAGCACACGTGGAGAACTGACACACGTGTTTTGTCACTTTTCTTTTCCAGATGAGTTTTCAGACTCTGACTCCGACTGAGACCTGGAGGGATCTTCAGCAGCGGACACTCTTACAACAAGTCAACCTGTGCAGTAGAAATGTCCGCTGCTGTGCTGACATCTGTCTCATGGAGCCTCAAGGTTATGTTATTAGTGGGGGTGCAGTAGAAGTCCCATCTACACACTGACTGTGTCCTGGTTCCTCTCATCTGGGATTTTGTGTTCAGTCCTCATGGGTCATACGTGTTTAAAGGGGAGGAACAGGATCCTGTGCAGTTTGAATGGGTTTCTTCTGCTGAGCATCAAGTACATTGTTCTGTTTAGTTCATAATTCACTGATAATTACAAGTAATTTGAAAAACATCAGTTATTTTCCCCAAAGTAATATATCTGTGTCTCCGTAGAGTTTGCTAAAATATGAAATGTCTTTATCGACCTGATTCTTTAGTTATCAATAAGCTGTGAACTTGTTTGGTGTCATTATACTGAATTGTTAGAAGCTGTGGTTGCATCCACGTGTGAGAAAATTCAGTCTAGATCGGAAATTGTGACTGATATTGACTTTCGAGTCTGTAGTGTGACCTTGATTACACACATGTTTAACACTAAATTAATGTCCTTAGTGAATTATTGTTTATGAATGGCATCTTAAATAAGAAAGGAGGCCTACACTCACTTGGCAGTTTATTAGGTACACCTCACTAAAGCTAGGGAAAGTGTTTCTGTCATTCTGTCGGCATTTATATCTACAAGGGGTCGGCTAAATAACGGACACAGCATAATCCAAAACAACATTAATTACAACATCCAAAAGATCTAATAGTTCAACTAACTCGAAAACAGTTTGACACACTTACAAATAGAATCATGGCCCTGTGGTTAAATGCTAACCAGTGCAGTTTCAGTCAAACAGGTGCATGCATGTGGTCAACCTGAAAACATAATGGTTCCACCCATGCATCCACCGGCTGTCGCTGGCACGGAGGCACTTTGGATTTGTTGCAGGTCGGTTGTATCAGCGTGCATGAGTTCTAGCTGGGTGTACCTAATAAATTGTCTGTAAGAAGGGTGTACTCAGCATTTACAGATCACTATAGGAAATTGTACAGAATATAGACAGTCTAGTTGGTGGCAGGTTGGCTGGTTTCAACCTCTGTCCAATCGTCTCAGATCTACAGGACTGATTTGTTCAGAATTTCAGAGTAAATTTTCTATTCCTTTCAAATTTGACTTTTGAATGAACAGAGTTCCTGTTCCCTCTGCGGGTCGCTGCATTGCAGATCTATTCAGTGAACACAAAGTTGGAGAGCCTTTTCAGCTTGTCTGCTGTATGTGTGTGTATGTGTGTTAATAGTGCATTGGAGCCCCTTAATGCAGTATTATTTTTCTTTAATGCTAAATGTCAAATATGTGAATCGTTTTTTTTCCACTTTCTGCTTGTTTGTCTGATTCTTCAGTTCCTCCACTGCCACAACTGAGAAATCAGATGCACTATAAATGCCGCAGCGACTGTCTATGTAAAACACAGAAATGAAAGAAGTTTGATTTAAAATTGCCGTCAGTGACCTCTCCTTTCCATGTGGGATTTAAACTGATGTGGGAAAGTTGATCTACGATAGTGATTATTCACCAGTGTGCTTATATGGGAGAGTTTAGTTTGTTGGGAAAGTAAAAGTGGTTCCATTTATATAAAAATTCTGCTTTAATGGTGTCCTGGAAGAAATATACAGAATTTTACATGAATGATTTTAGTCTAAAATGAAAAAAATAAACCCAAATCCACACCATATGCAAAAGAACCAGACCACAACTGATGCTAAACAGTGTGTGATGTTATTCACGGTGTTATCACTGTCCTGTAAAACAAAAAAATCCTTCACCTTATCACAACAAAATGTGTGTGTACACAATTTAGATATAATCTCACGGTGAAGACACAGTATCAACACAGGGTCATTTTCGGCTCCTTGCTGAACAACTGTCGGTGAAATATTAAGTTGTTTTTTTTTACACTGTTATGCTCTTTTGTCTTTTGTGAAAAGAATGTCTGAATAAAAACCTGAGCTTTTTTCAACAAGGTCCAAATCACTTTATTTAAAGATCACTATAAACTGAAGTGAAGTGTTTTTAATTACAAAGACACAGCTGAGTACGGCTCCGTGCTGTACACGACACACTGTATTGGATTTATTAACACAGTTAAAAGGGAAGAAAATTAGCATCTCACTTATAATTTCATTCAAACATTCATTCATTTACACCTGATGTGTGTAAACTGTTTATATCACAACCTGGAAACAAAACGTTTCTTTCTCCATAAATACATATTCTTCATGACATACTGTAGCAATGGCTGGTACATTAAGCTTTTAAAAAACAAATAGTAAAATGCGCTTGAATGATTTTTCTGCTGTTCAATAGTTTAGGTGATTAATTGTTATAGTGTCACTCAAAAAAAAATTATATATGAATCAAGGTTAAAGGTTCATTGTGTAGACTTTGGTGACATCTAGTGGTGTCATTGCATGTTGCAGCTGAATACCCCTCATCTCACCCTCCCCTCCCAAACATGAAGGAGAACCTGTGGTCGCCTTCAGTTGTCATAAAAACTCAAAAGATGTTTAGTTTGTCCAGTTTGGGCTCCTGTAAAAAACATGGCTGCCTCCATAGAGAGGAACCACTCCTGATGTAAATATAAAGTATTTAAATATGAAGGGCTCATTCTAGGGTAAGAAAAACAACATTTGTTCAATTTAAATAAATCACACAAGTGAAAACATCACAAGGATTATTTAATATTCCATTTTTGCCAATAGATCCCTTGCACCTAAATCTTACACACTGAACCTTTAAGTGACGGATATAAATACACGTGATTGTCTTTCCGTACAATTCTTTCAGTCGCTAGATCAAAAGATATCATATAAATTATTTGAAAACATGAGAAAAGTCTGATTATTCAAACATATTGTGTAGTGTGAAAACCTCTGAGGCTATTTAAAAAGCACACAGTTTTATTTTTCACACACAATTACACTTCTGGTCCTTTTACACACACACGCACACAATGATGTCGACCAGGAGATGGAGCCACAGAGTCAACACAGACCCTGCACATACTCACCCCGAGCCAAATATACACACAGGGGTCACACACAACAAAGAAAACACAACCATTTGTAACTGTAGTGTTGCTTCAATACATCACTACGATGAGAGATGACACAACTTAAATAAGCATTTCTTCCTTTAAACTAAAAAATAAGCAAAGATTAGATTTTTTTTTTTTTTAAACTTCCTGTTTCCTTGTCGACTACACTGGTCGAACAGGAAGGACTAAAACGAGCTGCAATGTGGGATGACAGACTTCATAACGAGTGAAATGTGTGATAATATACTGTAGATACACTGACATTTAATTCAAAGAGTTAAATACAGAGTTAAATGCTGTTAAATGTACCATATGTCCATCCCAATGTCTCCACCTTGCTTTTTTTGTATTATAAATGAATTATAAACCTCTGTGATGGTCCCGTCTCGTGTGATAATTTAGAAGGCAGTGGGAGATACAGCGTTCACGTCGAGGCACCCTGTGATTTCATTTCAAATGTTGTCTAAGAATGACGGAGTGGGTTCGATTCCTGAGGTTCAGTTCAGGCCGAGGACATCGATCTGGACCAGCCCCCCTGCTGGTGTTCGACAAATTGAGTTGCTTAAAACGTCTTATAGGAAAATATGGTTACCTTTCATCTCCTGGCTCACATAGACTTCAATTATCAATTTCTTTTCATTCTTATTTAATATATATATTAATTACAACAATCTGGGATCAAATTCATGGAATGGAGTGTTATGAACTCTTACTTTGGTCTCGTAATAGAATCAAACCCGTTGTTTTAGATTGTGTTGTGAATAAGTAAATCTGTCTCTGTTCAGACGTGGTATTGACATCTGTCCTGAGAGAGAGAGAGAGAGAGAGAGAGAGAGAGAGAGAGAGAGAGAGAGAGAGAGAGAGAGAGAGAGAGAGAGAGAGAGAGAGAGAGAGAGAGAGTGATCAGATCCCTCAGGACGGATGTTAATCAGGTCTGAACAGGATTTCTGTTTCAGTCAGATATTTTGACCTTTTCTTTCACTTCCTGTCTTTATTGCAGTGAAGAAAGACCCTGTACTGTTACTCTATGCTTATCGATGGCAGAGATCTTAATAGTAGCTCAAATAAAAAGGTCATTAAAAGGTCATGTTGAAAGGCCTTTTTCAAAGTGTGATCTTGAAATATTCAACGTCACAGGTGGAAACAAACCAGCGACCAGTGAAGTCGTGGTGCCTCTGTTTCCCTGCAGGCTGCTGTGGGTCTCTGGTACAGGGGCGTCCTGGATCCACAATCACATCTATTATTACCAAAGACTTTACGAACAGCAGCGTGATATAAGCAAACTGTACAAAAGCTGACCTTCCTCTACTTCACTTCATTCACAGTGAAACACAAACCGATCTAAAAAATAAAAATATATATCAACACCATCGTCACTGATGCACAGTTGGAGTGAAGTCGACCTTAAATGGTTCTTCGTGGACATCATCCTTCAGACAGAAAGATAAGTGGATGAAAGTTTAGACTCTCTCTCTGTGGACCTGCAGCCTGACACACACACTCCACAGAGCGTGGCTGTGAAGTGAAGATGTGTTCAGCAGCTGAGCAGCGAGACAGCTCAGCTCAAGTGGTTTGATGAGAAGTCAAAAAGCGCGTGGCGAGCGAGGGAAGGCCGTTCTGCCACAGACTTCACAGTTCTGAAGGCAGAGAAGTGTCTCGGCTGTCCCCACGGTGGTGTGGCTTCCTCTTTGTCTTTTCTTTTGACCGTGTGCCGGATCTCAGGCGATCTCGGGTCGTGCCTCCACTTCTCCACGAGATGCCGTGCGCGCTCTCATGTAGTCGCTGGTCTGCGGCGCCCTCGGACAGCTGTTGCCAAGGCGCATTTTCCGTACGGCCAGGAAGGTGTTGATTCCATACGCACCCGTCACCATGAAGCCAAAGATCTGGTGCAAACATGAAACAGAAAAAAACTGTTACATGTGGAACAATACACCAACTGCTACAAGTATCAAGATATATCATTGCAACCTGTCAGTGCAACCTGATTTGGGCCACTGGAGATAAACAAGAAAAGTCAGCTGCTCACATTTTACCAACACCAAGCATATGAGGGGCATGGCTCTCCAGTTCCTGCTTCCTGTCATGAGCTGCCAGTTCAATTCAATATTGGATTTTAAGAGTCTTTTAATAGATTTTGAAAGATCAGCAGAGTCTGGCCCACAGTTATATCACAGAGCTACTAACTCTCCAACACTTGCTCATAGTTTTTAAAGCCTGGTGACTAAGGGGGACTGGGCTTTTGCCATCAGGACCCCGAGGCTCTGGAACTCCTTGCCTGATGAAATTTGACTTACGAGCTCTTTACCTGTTTTGAAATCATTAATTACAGACAGATTTTACTATAATGTCTCATTTAGAAAGTTTAAAAGTTGTATTCCCAGGTTGTACCTTTAGATAAGTTTAGATAAGCTCTATAGAAATGTTAATATTTCTTTATTTACTAAACTGTGAAATCATTATGAACATGTTTTAAAGTATATGAATGGACAAATATAGATATCTCAGCTTAATTTAATTTAACTACACAAAAATTGTCTGGTGTTAAGAAATAAGAATGATGGTCTATTTGTATAAGTCGATTCGAGCAACTGAATCTGACAGGAATCAATAGTTTTCAGATAATTCAGTATATTACTATATTATTATATTATATATTCATACATGAATCCTTGATGATCCTTCAGGATGCTGCTAAACGGCTAACCTAGGCAGATGTTTACAGATGTTACAGGCACTGAAAAACACAAACCAAACAAAACAACAGGTTGGTTGGTTTTGAAAACTCACCACTGCTGCGATTTCCGCTCCACTGTTGTGGTTCATGCAGGCGAGCACGAGGGACGACAAGAAGAAGAAGAAGGTGCTGGCAGCCGTGTTAACCAGGTCCTACAGGAACACACACACACACACACACACACACAACATACAGGATCACTTTGGTGAACTTTTCATACAAGCATAACACCAAAAAATATAAAAACAGTGTGAAATAGGTCAAATGTTTATTTAAAAGAATCGGTTCAAAGCACTTGACGGAGAACTTGATGTTTTTGTTTTCAATGCTTAAAATCCATTACATCAATAATAACCACAGTCACAGCCTCAGAGTTTTTGCAGAACAATATGATGCGACAGTGAAGTTGACCTTTATCCTTTTGGATGTAAATGTTTCACTTCCTCATTTTATCCAACTGTTTATTTGTCTAAAAATGTTTCCAAACTAGTGAATAAATTCTTGAGTTTTGGCCACAAACATGTCAAGTGAGCGAGCTTGACCTTTGACCATCAAATTCTAATCACTTAATTCTTGAGTCCAAGCAGAAGGTTGTTCCTGATGTAAGGAAATTTCCCAGTGGACATTCCTGATAAATTATGTTCAGAAGAATGCGAGGTCACAATGAATCTGACCTTTGACTGAATCAAATCAAATCAGTCCATGTTTGAGTCCAAGTGAACGTTTGAGACAAATTAGAAGAAATTCTCTGGAGCCGTTCCCAACAAATCGCCTTCATGAGAATGAGACGACCCACAGACTTAAAGCTTCTGGCCACAACAGGGAGGAAAAGTACATGAGCCTGTAAACTCAAAGCACATCAGTGAACATCCAATCTGAAATGTATAACAAATCAAAAAACATCTGAGGCCTTTTGACACTTATTAAACCAATATTAGCAACAAGGCTGATTCCATGTCCAGTCTTCACAGTGAGTTTAAAACCACAGAAGGACAAAGAGGCGGACAGCCAGCTAGCACATCATGTTACACACACACACACACGAGAGAGAGAGAGAGAGAGAGAGAGAATGAAATACACACTTCCCTCTGATGTTATTACTCTGCTGCCTTCAGAGGAAAGGGTTAATAATGAAGTGCTCAGCTTGAATGGGGCACTGCCCTCGTGATCAGATGTGTGATTGTGATCACGGCACACGCGGTCTCTCATATGACACACAGGGCTCATACAACAGCCATGTCTCACACACTCACACACTCACACTCATGCAGACACTGCATGAAGCAGAATCAGTGGAGGTTAACACTGTGATAATGTGTCACTGATCCTGCAGTTTAATCAGTTACACATTAATATGGACTCGAACTAACCATCACGGTCAATGTGCACCGGTGTTTTAATTCCTGAATGAATCAGTTGAATTCATAACCCCGTCCATCGCAAACTCACACACCCTCAACATACTCACTCTTCTTATGCACACAGTACAAACACTGCTGACATTTCCAGCAAACACTCTCTCGAGTATCTTGCTCAACTGGTTCAACAGGTTAAACTGTATAATAAGGCTCCAGTGTCATGTTCCTGTTTGCAGCCTCATTACTTTACTCTTTACCTTTTAACTAGACTGACAATCTGTAACTTAAAAAACACACAGGACCAAAAACCACTATTTCTGGGATTTATTATTAACTCGTCCCTGGAGGTTACGTTTCATTAGGGGGATTACACAAATACTACTGAACCCATTTCAATGATAGTTTGTGGAGGGGTGGGGCATGACCCAAAGGAGAAACGATAAAATGTTTCTGTTATTTAACATTAACATCAGCCACAACAGAGGTCTGCTTCAGTCTCAGAGTGAACCTTAGTTCATTATAATATCCTAAAAATGTTCAGCACGTGATTTAGAGTAATGAAGTGAACATTCCAGATTCCAGAAAGAGGAAGGACTGAAATCTGACACATTCTGCAGTTTATTTTAGGTTTACATTTCTAGTTTGTGCAACAAAAAAAAGGGGGATTTTTGATCCGCAGTGCCTGTTAGTAGTATAAATAACACATGCCGTTTCATGTGACTGTGTGTGTGTGGTTCAATATTTCAGTTGCGCTCTCAAGGTAGAAGCTAGAAATACTCATAGGACTGCATCTATGGAAACCCTGGAGGATGCAGTGGAAAAGTAATTATGAAGCCAATGCCCTTGACAGTTGTAGCAGGTCACACGGGGCCAGGAAGCTTCATGCGAGAATAAAATCTCTCTCCAGCTTTCACGTCTACGCCTGATTCTCTTTGAAAGACAAATAAAGATGGTGGAGATGCATTTCACGTCTTCTGGATGCGTGGGTGGTAGGTTTCAGCTGTTTAAAACCAAACATGCTTTTATTGGAATCCACTTGTAGGTTAAGTAAATAGAAGAAGAGTAAAGTGGTTTCTGGTCTGAACTGATGATAGATTAATGACTGTGGGTAATAATAATAATAACCACTATCCACAGCTGTGTGGGTGAGTGGGTGCGTATGCGGATTCATGATAAGAGATGTCGGTCATTAGAATAACCCAGCGTGAGACAGAGAAACGAGGATGGGTTCACATACACACATTGTACATGAAGACAACACACTGCAACTTCATGTGAAGAAGAAGATGCTCTGACCCTGGTGTGTGTCCGTCGTAGGGATGTGAACAAACACAAATACATTATTTAACTATGATTAATTATTAAATGCTATTTGAACAGATACAAAAAGCATCTGAATAACACAAACACAACTCCTTCTTAAGCTGATCATGTTCTGATGTCTGGACATTTTCCTGAACTTTTTCCAGAGGGGATGTTTGTGAAGTCTGAGTCAGGTGCTCCACACATTTACCTGAAATATAAAGAGTGAGCGTGTACAGAAAATTCACAGCTAGTGAGTGCGAGACAATGACGTTTCTAAAACACGACACTAAACTGGTGTCTGACCCGGACAATCTCCTGCTGCGTTCTTCATATGCAAACGGCTAACTACAAAAAAACTGGGTCCAGACATATCTCGGAGTTCGTGTCTGAAAAACGACTGAAGGAAATTACTGTACAGTACAAACTGTGACTACCCACAGCACTAGTATATGAATATATCTGTATGTGAGCTACATATGAAACTTCTGGCAAACAGATTGACAGTAGTGGTGTGTGAAGCTGTGACAGATGTAATGAAGTACCTCATTCATGCATGCATTAACTCTGATGAGACACAGCCTGCAGAAATCTGCTTGAAAACATGGCCAACAGTTATTTGGCTGTGATAATTAGGCGTGGTCTTCCTTCATCTGACTTTCTGTTGTGCTAAATAAGCTAATTCATGCAAAATAAGCCGTGAAGTTCAACTAAATCACTGAAAGTCACCGAGCAGCTTCGCAACAAGGTCCCAGACCTGCTTTCATTTGGTTGTGGGAGTGGGAGTGAGGTCAGGACCAGTGTTTCCCCCTTCATCGCTGCCAAAGACATCATGGAGGACGAATCGGAGGAGATGGGATCATGTAGCATATAATTGTACAATCAAAATCTCATTCTGACACACTCGGGCGCACGTTAAAACAAGCTCACTCCATCGAGCAATGTCAGTGTCAGCTCACAGTTTGGAGGTGGGGAATGGAAGGAAGGCAGCAAAAGGGTTAACAGTTGGTTAACAGGCAGAAGTGCTTACTCATGGCGACATTCCCTGGGGCCCAGTTTGACAGGAGCAGCTTTGAACTTGATAGACAGACACAGCATGGGGTAGAGGCTCCACTGTGAAGAGCCACGAAGCATCATGGGCTTGTTAGCTACTTCAACAGTACAGCTCTACACAGAAGAGTCAGAGCAGAGACTGGGAACCTGTGAAGGCAACACCTACTCTGAGACTAGCTACATATTACTGACCAAACATGACCAGCAGGGGGTTATTGTGTCATAAACACATTTTTCACAAACTATGAACGACTTCTAATTTTGTCCGTATCATAGCAAAACACTGCTGATACAGACCGAGCTAGTAGCTAGCAGCTACCTCGAGGTGACAAGATGACAAGATAACAAAATGCCGAAAGCTAAATGGTGAAAGTGTGGCTGTATTTCAATCAAAAGATTCTGACATTGGGACATGTAGCAAATGTTCGAAAAGACAAATTTCAACTTCCAAATTTGCCTTAGCAAAATGAAAACAAAATTTCTGTTCTTATCTTTGTCGTTTTTGTGCCTCTTTAAAGAAAGTATTAGTTCTGGCACCATTTAGCAACCGGAACCTTTTTAAAAGTATCGATATTGGAAAAAATCCCAAACAATACCCAACCCTTCCAATGATTTAAACCACACGAAACTAGAGCCTAATATTGAACATTTTTATATACAAATAGGCCTAGTTGTAATGTAGAAATGTTATGTGCCATATGTTAAATGACAAATTCATAAGACTTTTGATCACCGGAGTGGAAACTTATTAATTAGTCAGTGACATGTGAAAGGCCAGTGAGTCTCAGGAGAAAAGGAAAAGGAACAGAGCAGACTGAACTGGAAGAATTTTGATCATACGGACTGTTACTGGTCACAGGAATCTGGTAAAAGTTCCTTGATCAGCACTCTTAAATTAGCTCGGGTCTCTGAGACTGTAAAAAAGCTTTAATTTGGTGTCGCTCTGCCAGAAGTAAAATCCAAAGGCACAACCCTCTTCATATTTGAGGTGGAATAAACTGTACCAAGGATACCATCAAGCAATCTGATAGCTATGGTGGTATTTGGACATATGGCTCAACATCCACTGCTTTACGGTAGGTACACTGTAAGCCGTGTGGCCCCTGGAAATACAGTTAAAGATGTTATTTCACTCCTCTCTGTAAAGGAGCTGGCTGCAGCTTCAGAACTCGCCAGCGTGTGTGTAAATGCAAACTGGAAGTCGACCAGTATCTGCTGGAGAACACCCAGCAGCTCATTTGCTTACAGGTGCTGACATTGCACTTATCCTGGTGGTAATGCTGAAGCTGTATGTTCTCAGCTTCACACTAAAAGTTTTTCCAGCTTGTATGAGTTTGCGTTGAGCTTTACTCTTGATACTTCTGTATGTTATTCTTCAACAGTGAACTGTGCCGAGCTCGTCCAGCACATTCAGGAAAAGCCCCAAAATATAAGACACTTATGATTTTGTTGATAATTAAGGGAGAAAAATGAAGCTGAGAATGACAAGCACAAACAGTGTGTCAACACATTTCTCACTTAAGCCTTCAACTTTCCATGGAACTTTTCTTTGATTATATAAAGACGTACCATCAATTTAAACTCTAAATACAGAGGAATAACACAGAGAGTCTACACGTCTATAAGGTTCAGCACAGCAAAGCTTTGAGCTCAATGCCAACCCGAAAAACCAGCACATCTAGAAGCTCCCGTTGGTGGCGTCAAAATCAAATCTAGATACAGCATATAATTACCATTAAATTAATTAACACAAAACACAAAGCACTAATGACATTTCTGGAAATGCCTTTCAGACATATTTATTGTACAAAGGATATAACCATCTTGTCCTTTGTTCTAAAATACAATTGCTTTTCCACTTGTCTTGTTATTGACAGAGCTTCCTCAGATTTCCGTTGGGCATTAGCTTATCTTACTGACTTTATGAGTAATACATTCTACAAGTACATTCACATAGGTCAACAGTAGTCTGATGACTCACTAACACATGCTAGATTTGTGACCTTCGATGTCAAAAACCTGCAATCCCCTTCATGTTAGTTATTCAGCTCACTCTGAGTCTGGCCCTTTACGTACCGTGAGGCTCCAGTTGACATGGGGCACCTTGGTGTGCAGGTTGAGGCAGAAGATCAGGAGGAGCACTCCTGTCACCACGAAGGCACTGCAGCTGACAAACTCAAAGAAGTAGACGCCTCCACAGGGGGAGCACATCATGATGGTCTCTATGCAGATGAATCCGATGAGTGATAGGACCTGAGGAGAGAGGGGAAATGAAGAGGGTTAAGGGGGAGAAGATGAAGGGGACGCGGAGGCCAAGTTCTGCTCTCCATATGATGAATTGATTGTCCTATGAATAGAGCGGAGGCCATAAGCCCATCTCATGAGTCCCACTCCTGGCGGTCTGTGACGACGCCTGCCTCCAGCCAACATCCATCAGCAAACCACAGTATGAGAGGAATTCTGCTATTTAGGTGTTCCTCTGCCATCGAGACCCCGAAGAAACCACACACAGATTACTGATTGGCTCAGCGCTATTCAGAACTGAGAGACGTATCAGCGCCTAGAGACTGTGACACATCACTGACCTGAAGCAGCAGATCGCAGAACCAGTTCGGACCAGATCAGCTCGGTCAGGAACTGTTTGACATTGATCAAATGTTGATATATGAAAATAATGGGGGGTTTGAGTTGAGGAGCAAGAAAAAAAGCAAATGCCAACAGCTTTTCCAAATGGCAAAACGACTTTTAGCCTTTCGTCTTTTCTGTGTTTCTCTCTCCTTTAAACGCTGATGTGATTGCATGGAATTTAAAGATGTTCGTGCAAACTGCAAGGGCACCATTTTGCATGAGTAGATTAACATTTTTACATAGGTTTCAATTTATGTACATTTCTAGAGATATCTGTTAGTGTATTATCATGCAAAGTAAATCTAATAGCCTTATCATCTAATTTAGAGTGTAAAGCTAATAATAGAAGTGTAAAAACAATCAGCTGCGTGAACCGAAGTGCTGCTTCATTAGCACCTCACGTCTCACTGATCCACTTTGTTTCAAAGACTCGATACAAGGGTTGAAAGGAAACGATCTGCTCTCTGACAATATTGATTTTTCCCCCCAACAGTTCATAGAATCAAAAGTGGAGAAGTGCATTGATTAAAC
Organism: Pleuronectes platessa; assembly: GCF_947347685.1. Taxonomy (NCBI): domain Eukaryota; kingdom Metazoa; phylum Chordata; class Actinopteri; order Pleuronectiformes; family Pleuronectidae; genus Pleuronectes; species Pleuronectes platessa. The sequence continues at coordinate 22,508,738 of NC_070626.1, forward strand.
TGGAGCGTCTCTGTGGCACGTCTAGCTTTAGTATCAAAGGGAGAAGGACGAGAGTTTTTTGTTGCTTGTCCCCCTTTCACATATTAGTTTGGGTAAATCACAAACCCCTGGCTACAGAGAGGTCAGGATTATATTTTGTTGTTTTTTCAGCCAACATTGATACTCTCAAGTTTGAATAAGCAACATTTCCACTACTAAATCCACTTTGTTAAACCAGGGGCACCAACCTCTTTGAAATCTGTATCCTGCGAGTCACCAGGCAACAAAGCAACTGGAAGTTCTTAGGTTTTGAGTTCAGGAATGTGGTCAGAATATTAAAAAGGGGGGGGGGGGGGGGAATGGTGTGCAGTGACAGAAGGGAGGGAATTACTATTATTATTATAAACCAATGAAAATAGTCACATGGTTGTACGTGTGTGTGGGTTAGTAGTTGAATTTCCCCAAATGTTCAGCAGAGCTTCTTTCCAAGAATTCTTCTAGGATAAAGACCTAAAATCCCATCCCTGGAATGGTTTCTGAAACCCAGTATGAATTGTCAGCTGATCTGGATCCAAATTGAATCCCGCCCATCTAGTTGTAGCTCATTGCTGGAGACAGCTGAAAACAAATGCATTTGAGAACAACCCCAAACCGTCTCATTTGCACAAGACCATCCCGGCAGATCCCTTAAGCCCAGAGCGGCTCTCTAGCCGATGGTGTTTGTCCAGTTTAATGAGCAGAGTGAGCCGGCTCTGAAAAGTAAACTGTTCTTTCATGGTGACTCGTGTGGAGAACTCGTCTCCTTGTGACAAACTGTGGACTTTGCTTCCAAATAACTAAAGCACAGACAAAAATGGAACACATCCATCGAGCTGAGCATCATTAAGAGAAAACCTTTGCTTTGTGCAGCTGCTGCAGCCTCATTAGACACTTGTACTGTTGTTGGACAGCAGTCTGTCTGTGGCTCCGACTCAGCCAGAGTGGTTACACCCAAACAGGAGTGGTGGGCTGCTCGTGCTGGTGGATGATGTCATGTCTCTTGAAGAAAGCATAATGCCTTTCCCCAAGTCCCTTTGTAGCAGGTGTCAGGCAGCCACATGGGAAGAGGCGGGGTTTCACAAAGCATCACAATATATATTCTTGTAAGTAATGATTTTATGTTAAACGTCAGCCCTTTTCGCAACCTGCTTATCCTCAACTCTTTCTCTTTCCTCCCCCACATGAGCCCATATCCTTATCTTGGAGATTATGCACATCAGAAGTTGCCTTTAGAGACCCCCTGGACTCAGATCCCCTTCTTATACGCCATCTGTTGCCGACACAAAACTCACCCGGGTGAAAAGAGGCCTCTGTGCAGAAACTAGGCAACATTATACGCTGCACTTCTAGTCGTGTGGGACTTCATGCTCAAAAAAAGAAATTACCAAAAAATGCTCCAGCAGGAGCCCACAGTCATCTATGTGATGGAAAATGTGGCCTGAAACCAGGTTATATTTCACCCCGGAGAACACGAAAAACAGCCGGGGCATGCACGTCTCCACACATGTATGCACAGCTCTCTTGTTGTCTTAATGTCTCCCAACACGCCGCAAATAAGTAATGTTTCAACCAGAAGAGAGAGGGGAGCATGTGGTGTCTCTCTCAGAGCAGGAAGTGCTCCCTGACATTTGGGTGCACCTGGTAACTTCATTAAAGAACATTGACAGAAAAAAACACCCTAACATAACATTTAACTAGGACTTTGTTTTGGAATTAGAAGCCGTTTTCACACATGAACTTGAGAAAATGTCCGGAAAAGTGGGTCCAGAACAGAGTTTGTCTGTCACATTTAAAGAAAGCAGCAGGAGATGGTCTCGGTCAGACGCGACCACAACAACAGGAAAAACGTCCAGAACATTCAGGCGAGGAGCGATGTCTGGGTCGAGCACGCAGGAGTCAAGACATAGAAATTCCGCTCACTCTGACTTTTTCCGAACATTTTACAAGGTGGTTGGCAGAAAAAGTTCCAGAGCAACTGACACAGACATTTGTTTTCTCACAGCCCCTCCAGAAAGTTTCAGTAGAATATCAATACTTCAGTGCATGTCTGAAAAGGCAGTCAGCTAAAGAAATTGTTGGAACTTGGAGGTATGTGCTCTACTGATTAGCGTTCTACTTCACAGTGACGTTATAAGGCTTATTAGGAAACTTTGAGAGTTTAAATGGTGAACCATCGGTCCTAAGGTATCAAATTCCTGTCAGTGTAGAGGAGCACATGGCAAATATCAGTTTGACTTTGTGTGGACACAGTCACAACAAAAGGACAAAGACAAACCTGCTGTCCGGGTGGAAACACCTCGATCAGGTTACGTCCCACAGGCGGGGTTGTGTCTGATCAGTGCAGGGTCAACAGTGACCTGTGTATCCATTCATCCAATGACTGATGAGCGGAGTGGGCTCTTTAAAGAGGCCCCGTGCAATAGCATGTTAGTGCTGTGGTGAGAAACAACTATACACTTGTCTATTAGCAAACAGAACCAGAGGATAACAAGGCAGTTCTCAGTAAATAGGGGTCATAGCAAATGTCAGGACCCATTTAAAACGATTTACTTGGTGCAAACGAGACCTGGGCGTCGAGGTGAAAACATTTCCTTGGCAGAATAAAGGGAAGTATGGACAAAGGGGGGTAGACGAGGCGTTAAAGCTCTTTAACTTTGGACTGATAAGGTGCCTGTTGAGCTAAGCATGAGGAACAATGCATCATGAAGTGCTGCACAGTACCAGTCCATTATGCACAGATGCCAACTCCATAAAAAAACGGATTTCTGTAGAGAGATGATTAATTCCCAACACAAGACTATTGCCCTTTCAGTCACAAGACAACCGAGATGGCCTACTTTCTTGGCAGAGGACTGTTTACTGATTAACCATAAATCTTTCCACATCAGGTACGGTTTTTTGCATCATCATCGTCATATATCAGTTCTAAAAGATCATAACGAAAGTCTCAGCGACTGGAGGACAGAGCTGTAAAAACTGAAGCTATTAAAGGTTGGCAGCACCTCGCAGGCTTCCTCTAAGATACTGGACGTAAACTTCAATGACTTTCATTCGTCCTGCCCCTGTCGGTGAAAGAGATACGACCGGTTCAAACTGGAAAGTCTGTATTTGAGCAGGACAAACCGTTAAAGTAAATAGAAAGTGTGAATATAAGATTCCTAATCTGCACCAAGATAATGCTCATACACCTGTCTTATCTGAGCTGAGCAATAGTCAGTACATTTTACTGCATGTATGTGAAAAGTATTTAAAAAAAACTACCAGGCATGTAAATCCATATTTGCATGGCTTCACTATCGGCCTGTGTTTCAAAGTGTTGTCGCAACATTTAAATTATTTTGGCATCAGTTCTTTTAATACATCAGGGGCGGGTTTCATTTTCTACTCTCTGTGTTGCCTCAATGGGTTCTGAAACCATTGAAGCATTACTATCTGGTACCAGCACTGTGGTTTTACGGGAGATGAATCCCTATTATTCAGATATTCAAACCTTCATCTGCCATGTCCAGATATCGGAATCGGTTTATAAACATCTCTAGCCTGCACACACAAATAAACCTTTTCATTCTTTCTACTTTAAAGATGTAAAATTATTTTTCCCAACAGAAGACGTGTGAATGTGAACGCTCTCGGTTATTGCATTCTTCAAACTTCTCCCGAGCCCTGTGACAGATGGCTTCTTTCTCCAACCTCCCACGTACGCGGAGGTAAACATCACAGGTGTTTGCGACAGCTCGGGCTGACTGTGCACTTCCGTCCCACCACTGGGAAACTCCGCCACCCACAACTTGGATGATAACGAGTTAAGTTTAAGTTAAAAACCAAAGCAGAGAGACCAGAACTATGCAGCATTATCTTCCAAGCAGCTTTGGACTTTTTAGTTTTTGCTTGTGCAACCCACAAATGTTGTTAGAGGTAATTGCTAGTTTCCTCAGCTCCATGGCTTTTCCTGTTGTGGACGCACGTACTTCATGTGTTTGAGTGTGCAGGCCTGTGTCTGGAGTTCTTGGCACCAGAAGAAGAGGAATGGCTGTGGCTTGATAGATATTTCCTCCTCTGGTGGATTGTCAGAGCTTCGGGAGCCTGAGTTCTTGTGCTTATTTGCTGCCTCTTCTCCCAGTTCAGACATCTGGTTTAAGTGTGTTGATCTGAAATATCAGCTAGAATGTGTGTATTTTCCATTGACAAGAACATTTCGACCTGAACAAATACACAGGTATCAGTGGAATAGCCTAAACGCAGTCACGCATTGAGAAGGTGATTTATATCTCCTCCACGGAGGTCATGTTTTCACCCCTGTCCGTTTGTTTGTTTATAGCCACGAATACACAAATACTTCTGGACGGATGACCAAGCAGCTCGGTGGAAGAATGCTCCATCGTGCAGGGAGGAAGTCTGCAGATCCGGATCAGTGGGTGGATCCAGGAATTTTCTTTTTTATCGCTTTCTTGAACATTGCGAGATAGTTTTTCAAGGACTGATATCTTTAAGCGTATGAAATACACACTTGTATGTCCCTCAATAGACACAAATTCTGCATAATAAGCAGACAAAACCAATAAGAGTACAGTATGAAGACACTGTTGGGGATAACAATGAAATGTAGGGGAGCCAATGTGCATCCTTCAAAATAAAGGTTTGCTTGGGAAACACCGGCATGTTGTGCAATGCATGGCTGAACACAGAACTGTGGAACTTACCAACTGAGCTTATTCCACTTCACATGGCGTGAGGTAAACACTTTTAGCATGAAACCGGTCTGACCCACTATTTATGATGTGGTTCAGGGTAAACCAGGACCTCTGCGGGTACTCCTTAGAATAAACCATCTCATATTTGACTTTCAGGGACAAGAGTGAAAGTGCTATAAGATCAAAATACGGTCCAGCAGTTAAAAGTGTTAAGTTAGATGTGATACTAGTTCTCATGGTAGTTGTTTTATCCTTGTTTCTAGCTGCTTGGTGGAAGTTGGTGCATGTTTTTAACTCTTTTAAGATGCACTAATGTGTGATCATGCTCTCACTTACCACTTCAACCACCTTCAGGATCCCGAAGTAGGACTTGAGGTAGTGCACGTCGCACCGAATCCCCCCGAACACGTTCCTGGCGTGGACGGGCTCGGTGGTGGGCTGGTAGGGGCTGCTGGCCCCGGAGATCATGGACGTGTTGGAGGCCTCGGCGTCGAAGCCCTCCGTCTCCTCGGTGGTCCTCATGATGCTGATGGTTTTCGCGGAGGAAGCTGGACTCTGGACCGGGGACTGCTACGGCATGTATTCACCGAGAACCGGGCTGTGTGGCGGAGGGCACACTGTGTTCCATGCAGGCTGGAGGAGGCGGTGGATGGAGAGGACGAACCGGACAGTCCACTTTTCATAGCCTCCTTCCCCGCGGGGGAGAAAACCAGCAGCCGCGGCGGGTGCCCTTCCTCCTGCTCCCGGACGTCAAGCGCAGGAAAATCCGCCTGGTGACCGTGTTCCCTGCGGTGCTGCCTCCGGGCCACCTACGCTGCGTGTCTCCCTCCGAACAGCCGCTCTTACAACTCTGCAAGGCGGGTCACTTGTTCGAGTCCCGGTGTCACTTCGCCGCGGACGGTTCTGGTTAAACAACAACAGAAATGCTTACCGTGCGCGAGCCGCTGCGTGACCGGACCCGGACAAACATGGAGGCATTGTGGGAGAGAAGGCCGGAGAGGGAGCGTTTCGTTCGCTATTGTAAACTTGATGAGGTCGGTGGGAACCAGCGGGGACCCACGGGCTCAGGCTGCCTCCTCCTGCTCTCACGCAGCGGCCGCGGTGGATGCGGAGCTGTGGGGCGGGCGGCCGGGCGGGTTTGTCTCCGCCCCTCTGGAAACTGCACATTCTTGTGTCGGCTCTGCGCCAAGTTTCAAGTGTCGGCAAACACAGCCCCGGAACCCGGATCCAGCAGGGGCCGACACACCGGCGGTTCTGGAAGCTTCTCCCCGGCCTCTTCCCACCTTCACCTGTGTCCAGTCCCACCACAGTGTCCCACCAGGCCCGAGGAAACGACCCCTTTATTCCTCTAGGGATTATTATTATAATTAATATTATTATCATTATTATGATTATGATTATTATTGGGTGAGGGCAGTTTTCTTTATATAGTCCTAGAAAATATGAGATAATACGTCCAAATTACCAGATGGTATGTCACATCATAAGATAAGTCAGAATTATGAGATGTTAAGTCATTTTAAGATACTAAGTCATTAAGTTAATGTATTAAGTTATAATTTTCAGTTAGTGTTGACATTATTTTAAGATACTTCATTGCCTTGAGATACTAAGCTCGTTATGTTGTTAAGTCATATTTTGAGTTATTTAATAACTATTTTGAGTTAGCGTGACAATGTTATGTTATCTTGAGATGTTATTTTGAGATACTAACTTGTTTTTTTGAGTTAGTAACTCATTGTTTTCAGTTGGTACGTCATTATTTCGAGAAAGTTTCTCATTATAATGACTTAGGGGATTATTTTACTAAGTGGCAGTAATGGGCTTCCATATCAACCATAAATATGAAAATATACATATTGATTCCTGCCTTATTACGGCCATTAGCCTACTATTACAATATGATAATTCAATTGTATTTGTAAATCGAGACCTTACAAAATCCCTTATTACAGGAAGAAGCCTCCAGCAGAATCTGCTTCGACTTGTTGAGGTGAGCGGAGAAAAATAGTGGGAGAGAGAAGTTTTTAGATGGTTTAAAAGTTCAGGGATTAACAGTTTGTAAAATTAAAAAAAAGGATTAAACCTACATTTTCTTAGCTGGAATGATGCAACTCCACTTCCCTGTGCTTTACTGCCCTCATATGGTTTTTAGTGGGAACAAACTGTTGCCCAGGTTAATTGCTGAGGGCTGGAGATGCTGCAAAAAAATCAAATTCACTATGTAACGTCTTTACCTTTGGTGGAGCTTGTGATATATTTATCACATGTGAAAATGAGCTTAAGTGCAATAACATTAATGAATAGTAATTTTGTTTGGTGTTATTGTATGAGATGGATTTAGGGATGTGACGCTATGAAAGTGGTAAATGTTTTATATCATGCAAAAAAAAACAAAAAACAATAGACACAAAAATGTTAGTCAACCACAGTTTGGATTCTTGGTTTTATTGAAGCCAGGGTTCTGATAAACATTTTCCTTATCTTTGTCGGTGTAAGAAGCGAGAATCCACGCGGCGACACAATTGTGTTTAAGTGATACAATCAAACTTCTTAATTAGTTCAGGACACAGAAGAATGCAGCCAGCCACGTGTTTACAATATTATGATATCCTGAATACAAAAAGTACTGGAAGCAGAAGCTCTGTAGTCTCACATCGATGCAGACTGTCGATAGTGGTCGAAGGCAATTCAGTTAGGACGTGAGGAGGCAGTTGCTGTCAACTGACGTCTGAGTACAAAAGTTAACATCATCTGGTCATTGTTCCATCTTAGAGGCAACATCCAATCTTTATGAAGAGTTTAGTGCAACTTTGAGACGGGCGCAGCATGAGAGCGCTTCATTCCACTCAGCTAAATTCCAAATTCAAAAAGTGTGTTTCTGTTTTGTAAGGACAAATCAGAGCTTAGGGTGACATTACAAAACTCATTTTTAACAGTGTAAATGGCCAAATTATATATATTTAAAAAAACTGAAGCAAAACATGCCTGTGTAAGATGTAAAAAGATACAAAGGGATGTTTCATGAGCATAAAAAAAAAACGGACGACCCTGAAAATGAATGGACATTTATTTGGTTTATCTACTTCAAGATGTCCCCGGAAAAAAAACATTCCAGAAGTGTAATGACAATCATTTCCACGGGGTTGACATTGAACGTACAATATCACCGGCAGAAAGAAATTATTCCATGGTTAACCACAAGGGGCACTTTCCATAACTTAAGCAGCAAATGCAGGTAAACAATGCAGTTTTAAGGTGTAGGTTAAATTCTATGTTCTTCGCTAAATGATCTAAAAAGGCAAGGCAAGAGAGAAAAATATGCATTCTGTGTCCATGGAAAAGTGTCCATGGAAAAGTGCGAAAATAAACATGTGGTGGTTCTGCTCCTGGCTGTTCTGAAAATTGTGCTTTATCCACCTCGGATAACAGACCCTCAGGTGCACGTCCCACCCAGTCGCAAGAAATAAAGAGAATTAAAAGAATAAGAGCTTAATTTGGATCAAAAGTAAATCATAATAGCTGAGTAGCATCATGCATGTTGTGGTAATTCCCTTACAGAGTAAATGACGTTGAGCCTAATTGCATTTCGGTACCACTTCAGTGAATTTACACAATTATGGCAGGTTTTTCTTTTTGACTTCTCACATCGCAGATATGGTGGAAATAAGGCATTTTTAGGGTGTTAGTCAAAACAGAGATCATAGGCAGGTCTGAAATGTGGAATGCAAGAGCTCCATGCAACAGTAGGACAAAAAAAAAAAACGGCCACAGATTAATCATATGGATGATTATCATCTATAAAAGCAGAAAGTAGTGACTATGTATCTTTGGTTCCATGTTCCAATGCCCGTTTTCTCCTTTTTGCAGTTATTTGAATAACAAACAGCTGCTCTCTTCACACATCCCATTTATCTGTGAAAGCTACTGATGTTCACTATCCGGTGGATTAAGCAGGGCCTTGCATACAGACTCAAGAGTGATAACATGGCTCCATGAAACCATCAATATTATTACAGATGATTTGATATGGTACAGTTAATGGTTTTACTTTAAAAAAGAAAAGAAATTACATAACACAATTAAGCAACCCCCTTAAGGACACACACATGAATTAGGAGCATTCCTGTGAAGGCAGGGCGCCCAGTGGGACAAACTGTTAGCTGTACATTGAAGGCAAAGGTCGTCGTTTTAAAAAGGGCAAAGAGGCGGCACGAAAAAGATCTGTCGGGAAATGAACTGGTTTCCTACAGGGATGTGTCTCTACAACTACTTCATGTAGAAACGGGGAATGTTGTAACTGACATGTGAAGTACAGTGTGAATAAACCATGTGAAGCCAAAAGGGGAGGACAGTGCCGTCAAACACTGAACTATACAATATCTCATTTTGTTCAAACCACAGAGAAGTGTTGTGTGTGTTTTGGCTGCAAAGCGAGTGGTTTCAACTACAGCGAGTGTTCTTCTGAGGGACCCAAAAAGTTCCACCCTGTGGTCTCTTCTTAATATCAGCAGCCTTTACAGTTTTCTATGAAGGCATTCAAGCTATTGCTCTATTGAACACTAGCAACTAGGCCACAGAAACTTTTCATTCTGAAAAATAACAGTGACCACAGGCTTGTTGTACATTAACAAAAATGTAAAATGAAATAAATTATTTGGATGACAAGAAATGGACAAAAACCGATTGTGCTACAGGGCCTCTCTTCTTCCGCAGACGAGCATCTCTACTAAGACACGAACAGCTAACTGTGCGAGGCACTTAGGAGTTATAGTAGGAAAGATGCTGCCCACCCCCCTCCCCGAATATACATACCTGTAGCTAAAGAACAGATTCTGTTGCAACCTCTACGAGTCTCATATAGTTAAAGAAGCCATTTTCAGAATTTGGACAGAATTGCATTTTATACAAAATCCAGATTAAACGGAATAATTTTATATTTACAGAATCCTTCAGGATGCCGAGGTCAAATGTTATGATATGCTGTCAGCTATCTGGACTTGTCACATTAGTGTCATGACGTAAGTGGCATTTATCGCGTTACGTGTTGCAGATCATGATGTTTCATTAAACCGATAAATGGTGCACAAAATAAAATAAAGACAGAACTTTGTATAAATACATCAGTATCATATCCCAACATTTTTTCTTTTTACATACTACATATGTTTGCAAATATTTTAATTACTTTTTTTCATTGAATATATTTGTTGTTTAAATACCATTCCAATCGCAACCGAATTCCTTCCATCAGATAAGCTGAACCAGAGGCCACAGGGCCAGTATATTTCCACTTAAACCATGAGGAGAGCATGTTCTACCCCCAAGACCCTTGGTGCCTGCAGCCCAGCACACCAGGCTGGCTGATAGGGAGTGTGCACACATTTCCATCATCCCAACATCCCTCACAAAAAGAACATTTACACTGGAAGAGAGGACAGAAATAAAGCCAAGCCTTCAACGCGTTCCATCTCATTAACACCTCCATCTTTGTCATCTCTCTCTCTTCCAAACTCACCAGAACACCAGCATATCTGATAGCATCTCAAACTCATTTCGGTGACACCCATTTGTGTGCAGACTGATATAGACATTGGGAATTTGGTCGTTATTTAAAAAAATGTATTTTTTTCCAAAGTATTAACGCAGTGGACGATGCAGTGGCTTTTGTTGCCTTCACGCTTCGTTTTCTGTCGGCGGTGGGATGTTGTTGGCGGAAACCATGGAGTCTTGTTTGCGAGTCATCCTGTCCAACTCGGCCTGGACATCAGTCAAACCCGGCTTCTGCCCTTGGGAAAAACAGGAGACAAAGCCCAAAGGTAATCTCCTGTAGCTTCTGTGTGTTCATAAATAACAGTTTTCTATGGCCAGCAAGCATGGGGGGGGGGGGGGGGGTTGGATGGTGATGCGGTCCCATGCTGGAGCTGGGTGGCTCCCTGCCACAGTTAACAAACATGCAAAACTAATCATTGGACAAAGGAATCATGTACTCATGCATTATCCTTTCAGCTGGGTCTCAGAGATGTTAACACTGCTCAGCACTGGAACAACAAGTCAGGTCAGTGGTCTCAGACACAGAGATGAGTTAAGCGATGATTTCCTTGATATTTCACTGGGTAGATTCAGCTATATCATAAACAGTATTTGACTTTGTTATATTTACTGAATATAACAGTTTCAAAAATGGGCAAAACGTGCAAAACAGCCGAGGTTACTGACAAGAATTAGTTGAGAAAAAAGCTGTGGGACATGGTGTGGAGTGACTGACATTAGTTTCATGGTGACCCTCATGGTTTTGAGGTTTTGTGCATACAGGCCTGTCACATGTTCCCTCGGTCGACAGAAGTTCAGTCAAAGAGAAAAACTTTTCTTTCTTCCTTGTTTTAATGTTCTTTTTCAGGCTGCAGAGATAAAACTCCAAACGGGAAAATGCTCCACTATCAACAAAAGGCTTTGTTTCTAACTCCCGTTGTGTTAAGACTGCATGTTGTCAATTCTCTGAGATGGATGTAAAAGCACAGAATGTCAATAACACAACTGTTTTGATAAAATCTAAACTGTAGACCTGCAGGGAACAAGTTTTTAGAATAGAGAGGACGTTCGGAGGCGAGGTGCATTAAAGAACAAAAGGTTTTACCTGTTTTCTTGGCAGACCCTTGCACTCCAGATCCAACTGCTCCAGCTCCGGGGCTTCCTGGGCTTCCTGGGCTTCCTGGGGACCCGGTCTTTTTACTCAACAGGCTGTTGAAGAAGTTAGCCAGCACTCCCTCACTGGCAGCCCCCGCTGCATGAGAAAAAAAATTGCTTTTTTAATTAAACCTGCTTTTCTTTTTAAAATTGTTAAAAATAACAAGATGACAAACACAACTTGGATACATTTATAACTTATAAATATATATTTTTAACAACCATCAACCACAACACTTAAGAAATGAAAAACAATTGAACTTTTATTGCTTTGAACCTTCCTCCCAGTCTGCATGGATTTAAACAGGGGGTTCTTTTAAGCATTATGAAATGCTTCAAGACAGATTGATGCAGAGGTCATCTTAATTTTATTCTGAAATCTGAGCCTGTGCTCTGATCCAAAAAGACGACAGGATTTACTAAACCCAAGTCAAGACGAAGGGGGGAAGCTGCAGATTGTCTAAATGTGGTTATATACAGTGTTGTGTGTTAATAACTTAACATTAGTCTTTGTCTTAACATTCAGTCAATTATGGAAAAATATTTGGTCCACGTGACCACCGACTCTCATAGGCTCACCAATACAGATACACGTTTGTCTCAGGGGGATTTCCAGTCTTACAAACATATGACTCCCTCTATCTTAAGTAGAAGGTGCTTGATAAGGATATGAAAACATTCAACAAAACCTCCTTTATCAGGCAAAAATGTATTGACAAAGTTTTGAGAGAGTGAGAGCAAAGCTTAGAATATTTAATGTTAGGTATAGTAAAGGTAAACCGACAATTAATAAATGTAGTTACAGCCAACATTCAAGGTGGAATGTAAAACCCCCTACTAAACTAAATGATGGAAAGAAAGTCAATATTTCTGTGTGGCCACTCATGGAGTGCAGGAATGTTAAGTGTGAAATATTTTAGCTTTTACCACTTGGGGGCAGTAGAGCAGCAATTCAAAGAAAATGGGTTAATGCTACAAAACATCCAAGACTTCAACAATCGTGTTCAAGGCAGTTCTATTGCATGGTTGTAAGTTTTAATTAAATAACTGTGTAAGATGAAAGAGTGTTTTGAAATCAGTCGAGGTAATTATGTCACCCACTGAGACAAACTACAGAGCACTGGAGTGTAAACATCACAGTCACTAGATGTCAAAATATATGACCACTAAGAGATCCTACCTTTCATGTTGGGGTCAGGCTTTTTGACTGCAGCCATTGGTGAGCTGCTGGTCGAGGTGGGTTGGCCAGCTCGACCTGCAGGTCTGGGAGATGCCGACGATTGCCGTCCAGGAGACTCCTGCAACACAGAAACCCAGAGTGAGACTGTGACCACAAACAAATCGCTCAGTGAGAGTATCTGGAAGGAAACATGATACAGTTCGGAGGAAAAGGAGAAAAATAATCCACCGGTTGAGGGATGTTAAGACACTTACTGTTGCTCCTCTTGTTGGTGTGGCTGGCTGCTTTGCTAACATAGACTGGAGAGACAAAACAGGACAGTTTCATTCAGGTCACAGGAATGGTATTCCAACAATAGGTCTCTATTTACAGTCAAATGGAAAGCACAAGGCCAAATTGAACAAATTTTGAATTTTCTGGAAATTGTATTTTATTCAAACAGTAATTACCATTTATCTAATTGTGAAAAATCTACACATGTATAAAAGGACAGGACTTGAAGCATCTATTCACGTCCGTACAACTACAGAAAAATCTTTGATTTTGATAAATAAAAATTGGTGCATTTAAACAGAAGAGAAGCCGGAGACTCGCTTAAATGTGTGTTTTAACTTCCTTCCTGGTATATTTATCCACAAAATAGGAAGCGAAGGCAACATTACTCATCAGGTGGAAGTTCCAAATGTTCCCCAAAACATGATAACAATAAACATTTGTTACCATAAAAATTCCATGAGTGGATCACCAGCTAACTAGTTGTTCACACAAGTTTAGCCAAATACATAATTGAGACATCTTAAGTCCATCCAGGAAATTAAATTTTATTTGATTAAGAAAAATTCTCATTTGCTGGAGAAAGAATTCATTAAATATGGAGGAAAGAGACTCTTACCTGTTGCTTCATCAGAAAAACCTGCTCATCCTCTGCATTTATCTCTTTATCATGAACCAGCTGCAAAGAGGAACATAACAGAAAGAGAGAATGGCAGGAAGCTCTGAAATAGTTGATGCTGCATGTGTTTATTTATTGGCTTCAAAACTAATTGGCACATTTTGTATTCAGTATTTGCACTGTCATACCTTCCGAACTGGAGGCATTGTGATAAAATCTTCAAAAGGATCTTCGGGTCTGACTGTTGTGAAGTTTTCATGCAAAATCCCAATTTTCTTCTCATTATCCCATCCAGACGGACTACAATACAAGACAAAGGTAGATTACAGGAAATGCAAACTATACATTCTGTTTAAGATAATTAGTTGATGGTAAGGCTGCTTGTGGCAGCTAGTAATACTGAATCAAAACTAAACAAGTCATGACAAACTAAACTAGAGCATCACTTACATGAAAACTGCATCCTTCTCCACCACTAAGGCAGGTGTGGTGAACTGGAAGTCATAAATCTTGTGTACTAAATATTTGTAAAGCAGATCCAGGTTCTTCTCCTCTTTGACTGAGGTGTAGATCAGGCCGGCGCCATCTGTTTAGTTCAGTCAAGGCAGCAATGTAGACTGATTGATAATAACCCGAATAACACGAGCCAAATCAAACTGACGAACGGGCTGTTTAGGTTTACACAGAAAATGGAAATCTAACGACCATGTTTCGAGACAAATATGCATGAAAAGGATACACTGTAAGCAAAATCGCCTGACGTTGGACTGGATGAAATCAAATTGCTCCTCTCTGTAGTCATGCTCCTTCTCTAGTACGCTGATTGAGTCACACTGGAGAGAACAGAGAGAGGGGGAAAGAAATGTTTTCATGAGAGACAATAAAATGTCAGCATTTACATGTGAACAAGATAACACTGGGCTCTGCATCTTTAAAACCCGCAGACAATAATTGTGTTTGTGCCGTGTCTAGTAGGAACAAACAGATTTGATTCCTAGAGCTCCTAGGAGATTATACTGCACAATTACATGAATACTCAGTTCTCAGGGATCCACAGACAGACAAACATCTGCCAAAGTACACACAACCACCTCTGTTGTAGTTCCCATGACAGTAGGTGTCTCCAGGGCCACATTTTTTCAGCATGACAAACACAAACAGACTGACATCGTGAAAACACAACCAGCGAAACCGTCAAGTCAGTCCACATTGACTGAGAAAGAAGCAGTAATGAAAGCACCTATATTCCAAGGTTTCTGCATTATTAGAGGTCTTTAAAAATCACCAAAATTGTTTAGTTGTTGTTCGTGAATCGTTATACTTGTCTGTCTGCTGACAGAGGGGGTGTGTTCATGGAGGTGTGATGTGGCAGTGACAGCGTTGAAATAAGAGTATTTCCTGTCCCTGGATTCCTACTGCAGCTTTCCCCATTTGTTAGTTTTGGAATTATATTTCAAAAGCCCAAACAGTTATAAATATCAAATAAGGCCCTTCAACAATCTTCTGCAAAGCTGAATAGTGTGACAAGAGCTAGACAGAGGCACTAAAGGAAAAAAAGGCACTTTCATAATTTTCTAGCCACAGCGAACATGTGAAGCTCTGCTGATGGCAACACTGTGTTTCAGCACTGCTCTTTGCCTGGAGGATGAAGGAGCACGTATAATGCCAGCTTTTTATTAGAGGATACTGCCTCACAAAGCACAACATAAAACTAAAAGCATGAATAAAAGTTAACACAAATGTATCAGCGTGGAGTGGACAGACACTATGAGTCCATATGTCCTGATAGCCAGTCAAGACTGCATCAGCGCTAAGTACTGAGACGTACTGACAAGTGAGAACGGCTGTGGCTGAAGAAGGGAACTAGAATTGCCGCCTTGCAGTCGTATGCCTCTGCCAACAAGTCACAGGAAATATGGTCAAAATCTGTTCAAGTTAAAGCGATGAAAACAGTCAGAATTTTTTTTTAAATCTTTAAACATTATGCTATAAAATTCCAACATATTTTTATCCTATAGACATTTGTGTTTGATTGTGTCATGATACAACTGGAATTCTTGAGTTACGTAAACAACAAGTATGATTATTGACCCGCTTCCACTACCTAGTCTCTCAGTAAAATGTAGAAATGTCACACTTCAGGCTTTCGAGGCTGTAGGAAAGATTTACCTTTGTGCAAGCTATTAGCACTGGAATGCCCAGATTGTGTGTGAGTGTGTTTTCCCCAAGCGGGAGCACAACAGCCTCGTCTTCCCCTGCTGTTGGAGCCCGTCTCTGTGGGGAGGATGTGTTGGTATCCTCTGGTTCTGTGTACTCTTGGAACGCTTTTACCACTAGAGGGGAAAAAGGGAGTAAAAAAGAAATATGTATAAATTATTTACTATACCTTACTGTTAGTGAAAATACAGAGCAGCACAATAAACGCATATTGAAATGCCTTTAATAGAAGTATAACTGAAGAGTTTAAGTGACGAGTATAAAATTATGTAAAATTGTTATGGTGCCTGGGAAAAAATAAATACATCATAAGTAAGGTCCTTTAACCAACGAAGTTCGTCCACACTGTATCTTTTCCACAACTGGTTAATGTTTTGTTGTGCATGTCATCTTTGCTAGTACCTTTGGTAAAGCTAGGGAGCTACTTGTAATATGCTGCACATGCAACAAGTCATTTCTATCATAGTAATATTTTAGTATCATTGGAAATTGTTAACTGTTAATCAAAAATGTCGACAGTTTCTATAACAGACCATAAGTGAAAGCTATAAGGTAAATACGTAGCATCCTTTGCTTTCCTGTGCTACTTCAGCCTACCAGACAAAGCTTGACAAAGCTGCGGGGGAGATGCAAGGGGGTTATAGGCAGGAAGCCCTGGCCTACTTCCTCAGGAGCTTCGGGAATGCAATAGGGGACAGCCCACAAAGCCAGACAGACTTGCTGCTTAGAGCCAAGCCCTTTACTTTCAGACATGGGATTTAAGATATGGGCCGAGAACTGGTGTTACAAGCAATCCAAAACGCTGCCCTCCTTGGATACAGGATTACACAAATCCAGTGCATATGCACAAATATGTACATTTTCAACAGGAATCTGACGTGTTGACTTAACACCTTTCACAAGCTAGATTTGAGACATCTCTGGACTTTTTCTGCCCTCGCTGAAATATATACGAAGACACAACCTGATTAGATAGAGATGTGAATGGCTGCTATAAGTACAGTCAGACTTCTCATCAAATCCCTTCCAGCAGACTTAAGGGGCAGGCATCTGAGCTCTACTGAATGAAAACACAGACAGACCATAACAAAAAAGAATCCATCCAAACCTGACAATGTTTACTTTACTAATATTTCCTTAAGATGTGTTGTAATATATTGAAAGTGACTTATGGTGAAAAACATCACTCATCCACTACTTTCACTGTCATCCATTGATCATTGGGCCCTGTATCTATTACAAGGGTGTTTGACAAAGTAGATGAGAGAGCAGAGGTTTATTCGGATGATTGGTTTTTGACATGAAAACATGAATCTCGGATTACATGTGATGTCAAGTGACGCAAAATAATATTTGGGTGGTGAGAAACTTTAAAATACAAAGTGAGAGTGCTGAAGACAGACAGACTTTGCCCCACAACACCTTTTTATCTGCTCCACAAACAAAGGTGAGGTCAAAATTTATATGATGGCTCAGCCTTATGCAAATTATACAGCAATTTTCTCAAGTGCTCAAACTGAACAATTATATATTTAAAAACAAAGAATAGTGATTCTGCTATTAACATTAATTTCTGCAAAGATGCCTGAACAAGCTAAAACAAATCTTTAGCTACAAACAAATACTTCTTTGAGTAACACCAATAAAACAAATATGGTCTCAGTGAGCATTTCAAGACAACCCCAGGTTTTACACCAGTGTTTAACTGTCCACTGGTTGCTGCTGTCTTGTGGTTAAAACACTGACAGCTGTCACATTACTTGCTTCCTCTAATTTAGGAGAAAAAGACAGAGTGAAAACAAAATACCCGAGTTGTTTGCTTACACACTTCTCCTAAACACTGCAGCTAAAAACAATCCCCATCCCGTCACTACCACTGAGGACACTGAGTGAAATGTCTCTCATTTCAACTTGTGGTGCTGGCAGCAGCACGCTGAATCTGTAATTTGACTTGAGCCGCTCAGCAGCCAGCCTACTTCAGTTACAGCCAACGAGTCAGAACGTCCAGCCCACTGATTCAGACTCAGTTTACGTCCCTTCCTTACGCTGCTGTTGGAGGGGAGGGAACAATGATGCAATACGACTGCAAGACTCTCTGGACAAAAGTCTCTAGCCAACACATCCAGTCTGTCTGTTTCCCTCACACACACACATCCACAAATACATAGTCTGACTCGGTCTCACCAATGCGCTACTGACATCACAGGATCACACTGATATGCTGGGAGATGCTTTATCTGGATGATGTGTCTTAGCTAAACTGGAAATCTGACTGTGTCAGTGGGGGTGGTGGGGGAGGGTCAAAAGGTTTGGTCAAAGAGAGGAAGGTGGACAGGCGCTCGAGAGATCTGGCAAACAGGTCTGAAATGAAGCCCCACAAATGGACCAAAATTTGAGGTACAACTACAAATTTACAACTTGAATAATGAATGCTCAAGAAAACATCTTCAGAAGACACTGTGGATTGTATAGATTCCAGGCAGTACTTCCTGTAATGTCAGGAAAGGAAACTTTAAAGTGCACCCATTCAAAATCATTAGAAGTGTTTTCAGTTAACAATGTGCTTTAGTCATCACTTGGCTACAAGCTCCACTTTTTTTCCCTCCATATACTTGCCAGCTCACACAGCTACGTGTTACCACTTGTCACTGTATTAACCTGTCACATTCAAAACACTTAAAATGAAAACGGCAAGACTCTTAATGATAAATCCTTTTCAGACTTCTAGAGCAGCAGCAGCAAGCAAACTTTAGAAGCAGAAAAGGACCCACTGTACAACCCTGCAGGCTGACCTAGCTCGTCTTTAAAGCAACAATCTCAGCCAACATAAAAGGTCTGTTCATAAGAGAGATAACCAATTCTAAAATTAACAGGAGAACAACATCTGAGTGCATCACACGCATTGATTTGCAGTTATTGCCTGCAGCCAGAACACACAGCTGAGGATCATGGGCCTCTCTGCTGATGAGCAAGAAACAATCCATGACAGGCTGTAATGTTGTACAGTGCTTCGCCTTCACAGAGCAGCGAGCCAGCTCTTCTTTATCCCAGCAACTGGTCAGCAATGAGTCTGGCTGTTATTATGTAATTAACTTGTGAAGCAAGAATCATTTCTCATTTTACAATTAACAGGGTAGCAAATTAAACACTTAATCATTATTAAGTAGGAGGTAGCTGGATATTTTGTAAGTATAACATAACACCCATTTTTATTGGCTGTCAACTGCATGAGTCACCTGATTATCTTAGTCATGATGGAGAGATCATGTCTGTAGTGAGCAGCAGGCTAGTTCAGTTGGCTAATGATGGATAATAACCCTGAGACTGCAGAACCCCAGAGAAGATTCATGTCCACAGTGCATACATATTTCAGTTATATGACTGAAAAAGAAAAATCTCGGTCTGAACCGAAACAAGGATTTGAGGAAAAGGTTACACCCATTGAATGTTTCATTTCCAAAAGCTTCCAAATTGAGACACACATGTGGGTGGAGAACGTCATGTAGCACTTACTTCTCTGCTCCATTTCTCTCATGTTCTCAGGAGGGATCCTGAGCTTGTCCACGTGGTCACGCAGCACACTGGCCCACTTCTGTAGAGAATCCATAATGGTCCAGGGCCGTGACATGTCCACAACAAATACAGCTAGACAGTCAGGTAGCGACTGAGCTGAAACAGCGAACTTGAGTAGGCCTTTGTGGTATATATCCCCATCCAGGATCCACACATTGCAACGGGAAAGGTCTGTAAAAGAGAAGCCAAATCCAGGTTACATACATGCAGCACGATTATCGTTTTTTTATGGAATCTTATTCAATAAAGGCTACTGCTGTGAAACAACAACAGAGCAGGTAGACTCACCGTCTCTGTCCTCATCGTGGACACTTAAGTACAGATACTCCAGCCCCCTCCCTTTCTTGTTGTGATCAGCTCCTTGAAGTTTGGCCATAAGCGATGTTTTTCCGGATCCATCCTCACCTGCCAGATATTTTATATATCAGTCGTAGCAGTATGGACACATGCATGCTAATGTGATAGTTTTGATTACTGCAGAACATACTGTGTAAATGTACCATTAATAATCGTACTCTCTATTAAAAAAAAACACATCTAAACTTCAACATAATCATCTACTCATAACATTTAAAAGGCAACAACACCTCACATACATCTTTCTGGGTTAAAAGCAGTGTTTCACAGGGTGCACCCAAACCAAAATGACCCAGCATAAGCCTGTACTTTTACTTTTGCTCATGTGCATATCCCCTTGGGAGAAAGCCAGCTAACAGAGCAGGCAGTTTAATAAATGTGGAGTCACAAGCTTTAGTACATTCAGTGTTATTCTGCAGTTTGCGGCCCTCCACCTAATTTAAGCTTGACTAATGCAAGTGCACTGAAACCCCTGCAAAAGCACAGGCTTTCATTCGTGTGGCTTCAGAAAATACATACCAAACACCAGGATGTGTTTTCCTGATGGCAACTTTGAGGTCGATTGGGTGGAAACTTCACTCAGTATCGAGGTCCTGCAAGAAAATAACAGGACGTACAGTGAGAAAAAAAAACGGCTACAGGGGCTAGCTTCACAGTCCAGTGGCTCATTGACAGCTCGGGTCATACTGTAGGTTCAGGTTGCTACCACAACACTAACTTGCCAGGTGGCGTTTCATGGCAATAACTTGCGATCTAAACAAGGATTATTATACTTTTTCTTATCCCGGCGATGGGTCCACGGTATCACACAAACAGGAAATGACAGGTCATCTGTGGTACGTTATAGTTTAAGCAGTAAAACCAAGCTGACGATCTGAATCCTGGAATTAAAAGTTGAAGCTTCATCACAGTTCGATCCTCAGAGACAGACATTGAGTGGAGCCACTGTTCCTCCTCTGCATGCTTCGGTTTGTCAGATTTGGTGCTAGCTTGTTCCCATTTACGTTCATGTTGATGTTAGCTAGCTTTATCAGCAGAAAAAGGAGCTAACCGGCTACTGCAGTGACACTGTCAATGTCCCTGACACCACGAATGGCTCCTCTCACACTTGACAAGTCATTTCAACCACACTTCTTGTATCAGTAAACCCCGCTAACAGTGGCGCGGTGTTGTTTAGCTAACCAGCAGTAGCCCGGCTAGCTGACGTTAGCAGAGGAGCTAACACACTGACCGCCCCAGCCTGAGCGAGATGCTAGCGCTGCAGCTAGCCGGGCCGGCGTCTGACCAACCCGGCAGTGACAAAGCAGAACCGTGGCGGCTGGGCTCGGACACGAGACGCCTCGGGCCGCACGAGGCTGCTGCGAGAAGAGCGGGGCTTACCAGAGGGTTTGTCCTTCTTCGTCTTCGTTGCTGTTGTCGCCTGCGCCCAGGAGCTGCTTCTCCAGAACGGGAGCCATCTTCTCTTCCTACAACCACAAAGGCGAGGCCCTGCTGCTGCCTGGGCACCGCTAGCACCGCCCTCCCTCAAGTAGCCAGCGGGGTGCGCTACATTCGATCACCGCCACGCCGCGCTGGACACACAGCGACCCTCTGCGCTCGCGACCGCTATTGATCACTTTCCATGAGTTGATCAGCTTCTTGTACAAAGTTATGTACTAATATATACACGTGAAGAATATAGTATTGGACTTTGGTGTAATAGTGAGTTCAATTTGTTCACCGAATAATCGAGCCGCCCCTCTCGCCACATGCCAATACATGACATCATAGCAGTTTTTCCTTTAACAGCTGATGAGGACGAAGAAAAAGATGATAACAATCATTACCTTTGGTCAGAGGTTCAACACACTCACAAACCGAGTATAAACACACATTCTGACTGTCAGGGAAGATCAAACCTTTATTTATTTATTAAATTGATATATTTATTCATTCATTTATTCGTTCATTTATTGGGGTCAGAAGTTCAACAAACGTACACGACCAGTATAAACACCGTCTGACTTTTAAAGGGGATCAAACCTGTGATTTTTATTTATTTATTATGGTCAGAAGTTCAACATACTTCCATCGAGAGTACAAGCACTTTATGTCTTTTAGAGAGGATCACACCTGTAACTGTTATTTATTTATTATGGTCAGACACTTGTAATATGTATTTTTTTTTGTTGGTCCATTTAAGCCAATTCATTCAGATGAGACTCTCATGTTTCTTATACCAGTTTATGATTAAAGTGTCCAGTAGATGGTGATGTTTCTGGCTGAGAACTGAAAGGGAAAAACTAAACTTCTATTAGTAAAATCTGTAAGCATCAATTTGACTTCACTGTCGTTATATTTTTAATAACTCTTATGCATATGGCATTCTAACGCATCAACTGATGACATTTAAATCTGAGATATATCATTTTTCTTAAAGGGATATTGTTTTGTGACCAAAACAACAATGAAGTGCAGTTGTGAAAATATTATAGTGATACCATGATGTAATCAAAGCCTTCTCACTGCGGGCATTTCTGACACAACCACTGATCATGGTTTCATTCCATTGACTTATTCCTTTACTCTGATACTATGCAATCACTGAATTGTAACATTGGAAACTATCTGTTTATACCACACAAGTTTGAAATATGATAACAATGAGATTGTAATTGTCGTGGCAATTTGTACAATCCCACTCTACCAGCTTGGAGCGAGACACAATTCTCTTCATTCAGTATTGTCACACTTTAATGCTCAGGGAATGGTTCATACGACAAAGGTTAGTTGTAATATGCACACCGATGGGAAACAGTTCTTTGTCTTTACACATTTGGCTCACCCCTGCCACTCTGGTTGGGGTTCTTACAAAGTCAAAGGTTGACATGAAACAACGATGCCTTAGTTAAAGCAACCAGGCCAAGATTCATTCAGTAGTACAGGATACAGCATGATCAATGTTACATTGTATGAGATTCAATCATGATCAATCAAAGGAGAAATAACATGATTATATTGTGGTCAAAATGTTACATTTCCTTCACACACTTAAGTGAAGATTTTTTACTCATTAGGAGACAGAGTTTCAATGTGGTACTTTATTTGGGTTGCTGTGCAGATACTTTTTCATTTCAGGATAGACTGGGTTTCAGGCCCTTTTTGATAGTTGTGTTAATCAATTTAAATATGAAAGTGAACCTCAAATATCAATCACATTGTTTGGTTTGAAACCGGATTATCATCAGTTCATTTATATATCCATGAAACATATTAACCCGCCCAGTGTTTACCCTTCTTCTCTCTATAGGAATA
The DNA here is from genome assembly GCF_947347685.1 of Pleuronectes platessa. NCBI lineage: Eukaryota > Metazoa > Chordata > Actinopteri > Pleuronectiformes > Pleuronectidae > Pleuronectes > Pleuronectes platessa. The sequence goes on from NC_070626.1 coordinate 22,531,647, forward strand.
CAACCCTAGCCAAAGCAGTGTGACATATTCCTGCACTTTGATGGAGAGCGATTGGCCCATAGGTTGTTGTAGCCCCAGCACCTGTTTCTGTACCTCTCCATCTCCACAGCCTTTGAGTCAGAGCCGCAGACAAATGAGCTTTGGTCATCAGCTTGATGAGAACTCTGGAGGGTTTTTCCAAGGCCTCCCCTCATGTTTGTGAGTCGTCTGTCTGTGTGGAGCAGGGTTGGCTGGGATGGAGTTCGGACTCCTGGGAATGCATTCCAGAGATTTTACATCATGTGAAACTCCGCCTGTGCTGCTCATTTGTCACTATGTAGCTGTGCTGTCAGCAAGGAAAACAAACAACAAAGATTGTTTTATGGTCCCCCGCTTCTCTTACAGATATATTGGACACAGAAAAGTAAACAGAGCATTCAAATAAATCATTACCTATAGGTCTCAAAACAACAGAAAGTTGTTATTTTTTTGTGGTAAAATATGCAGCTCGATTCTTCAAAAAGTCTTTAAAAAATCTCCAAAAAAAAATAAGCACTATAGGCAATATTAGTATTATCTTGGTTGAGTACCGAATTAATACCCAACAAAGTGTCGCTGTAGACACTGTGTTGTACTATCAGTATTAGTAACAGGAGAGGGCGCTGTCTCCCCAATTAATACTCAGGTATTCAATTCATTGACATGAGGGATAATGTTTATTTTTCAGATCCCCATCTGGGAAAAAGAAAAGAATACAAAGGAAAAGAAAGAAGAATAAAGTAGAGTAAAATGAAGAAAAGTAAAGAAACAACTCTTTAAATTACAAAACTAACTGGACCATGATTTGACGTCTAGCACTGAATCTGTAACACTCTGAATATAAGATAAGATAATCTTTTGTTAGTAAAACAAAGGGGGACTTTGTTCCATTGGTTCACTAAATCAAAAGATATAATTAGGCCTATACAAAAAATTATAAATATATAAATATCTATTTACAAAATTAATTTCTTACATGCACCAAGAGCTCTTCCTTGCATCTAAGCTACATTTCCAAATATGCGTAAACCAGGAGTAAATAACCAGTTTGGCTGCTTATCACAATCGTTTGTTATTAAATACCAGGCCGGTTGGTTTTGAGTGATGTAATCAGATTATCAGTGATTTCTTTGTGATTTTCTTTCCTCCAGTTTCACTGAGAGAAACTGTTAGGAAAATGTGATTGTGTGCATCCTTCAGGGAAACACCCACTCTCACCTTTCATTTCACAGACTCTACATGTGAATGCAAATGGCCTGATACTGGGAGTTCCAGCCCTCACTGTGTTTGTAAGGAAACATGTTTGGGACAGTTTTACTTGTTTTTAGCTTTTTATATTTTTAGATGTTTTTTATATTCCAAGCTGTTGAGGTACTGGATGAAAAATGGATGTGATTGTAAGGGAATCTGACAGGGAAACACCCACTATCACCTTTCTTTTCACAGACTCTACAAGTGGATACAATTGAACTGATACACTACATCTGATCTTTTTGTCCCTTGAGATGATTTGTCCCTTGAAAGAGTCAACTGTTGAATTTCATCAAGCCTCATCAAGTCTCACCCAAAACAAGCTTGTCCCATACAACTACTGTTTTGTATTTATAACAAAAACACTAACATAATAAAGGAAACTTGTAACATCATATCATTAAAATGAGCTATACAGTCGAGCAGAGTCCAAACACTGAAATCCATTCTTCATCAATATCAATAAAACAAGAGTACAATATGAATTCATATCAATTGAATGCAGCGAGGAGGTAAAACACACAATTGATCGACTTCACATTTAAAAAATGTTTTCCTTTTTGGAGAGTGTTTGTAAATTCTTTGATTAGAAGAGGTGAAAACCCACAACCTTCACTCAGGATAAAAATCTATTTTTAAACTTAAAAGTGACAGTGACATTTATTCTGATAATTATCGATGGACATGATATCATTTTTTTTTTTTTTTAAATATTGCTGTGATGTTTAGCCACATCCTCCTGCCCTAACCAATGATTGCTAGGATCCCTTGTCACAGAAGAAAAACCCACCAAGGAACCATTGCAATTGTCTACAGAGCTTAGTTTGTATATATACATCCCCAGTTGTGTATAGTCAACAGCAGAGAAGTATGCAGAGGAGTAGGTGTGTGCAGCAGGGGAGGGGTCACAGCCCGGGAGGGGGTGGGCTGCAGCCCGAGCAGTGGTGGGGTATAGGCTGGACTCAGATAGCGACAGATGTCGAGAAAACTGCGAGGGGCGCTCCACGGCTGCAACAACCTCCCAGACTGCACCTCGAGCAGAGAGAGCGAGAGAGAGCGAGCGAGAGAGAGAGAGAGCAGGGGCGGAATCTGCAGCTGTCACTCTCAAGGTTTACCTCCATTATCACATCCAGCCTGCCTGAAGAGAGAGGGAGAGAGAGGGAGAGAGGGAGCCTGGAGAACAAGTCCTGCTGAACACTACATAGACAAACAGGTCGGTTTCATCACAGATTTGTCTTTTTGTATATATTTTATTTATCACAGCCTGTTGTTTTCCAGCTGAAACATGTGCAGGATTTGGGGTTTTGTGTGAGAAAGAAAGAAGGAAGGAGGAAAGAGAGAGAGAGAGAGACGTGAAGTGATTGAGTCAGAAAAAAATGCCTTTAATCTGTAGCTATTGTTCTCTCCGTCTTTTCTCTTTTTTGATCCTATTACGTAAATATGCTAATTACCAGGGCTCCCTTACTAAAGACAGGGTTCAGTGTTTTCAATGTAATGAAGCCTTGTTCGTTTTTTCTTGGGTTTTCAGCGCATGCAAGGTTTTTTTTTCTAATTTCTAATTTCAAATACTCGGCGATTAAAAGCAACCTCAGATTTCATTTTTTTTTTTAAAGGTGCAACGACAAAGTTCCGAAGTTGTGTCTCTACTCATTGTGTCCTGGATGTCGTGTCTTTTTTCTCCCTGTGCCTGTGTCTGTTGGACATTTTGGAAAAAGGCTCGTTGAAACAAAAAGGGCAGAGCCGCAGCAGCAGCAGCAGCAGCAGTGGGTGGTGGGTGGGTGGGTGGGGGATGGAGGCAGCTTTTTTATCTCAAGTGTTCGTGGCCGCTGAATGACTGTATGGGCTTGGTGTAATTACCATATGTGGTAGCCTATAGTCCACTATAGACCGCAGCTTGGCATCGGTGTCTGCAGCCAACTCAGCCCCTCAACCCTTTTTACCCTGTGGTCAGTGAGAAGCCGCTGGAGAGGAGGCACCATCCTTTGTTACCGGTCGGCACATGCTACCCGGTATCTGCTGCTGCTGCTGCTGGTGTCTCGTGAAATATCAGCATTACGCATCACGTCCACCATCCACTCGAATTCTCTGACAAATTGACGAAACCGATGAACAATAATTCGATATGAAATTTGAAGGTTATTCCTCCTGTAACTGTACATTTAGCTTTGTCTGATTTGGTGGTGGGGGACATGTGCAAATCAAGTGCATGCGTTTGGCATAAAAAAAAGAAAAAAGATGTCACCCGCAATAAAAAACAATTACAACGATGTGGAAGTAGATCTAAAAGCAGAATTGGCTGCTACAGTCGACATCTTGCTTTTTTTCCTTTTTTTCTTCTTCTTCTTCATGCCAAAGGATAGCACATGCATGGAGTGTAAATCTGTGTCATGGTGAAGCAGAATATCCCAGCATGCCTGGTGTGTGGTGCATCCGGTCTTGATTGCTCCATTGCAGCACTATGGACAGTTCCCGGATTGATCGTATACCTGTAACCACATGCTGCCCTGCAGGGTAACTACCCTCCTCCCGGTAGAAAAATAAAACACGTTGCGTACAATTCCTTTGCTTTTGTGTTGAATATCCCCAGGCAATGTGGATTAGACTAATCAAATTCATATAAACCCGAAACTATCACCAGTGCAGAAAAATGCTAACAGGTCGATTTGTTCCTGGTGGCGTGAAACACAATCAGCAAGATAAACTTCCAGTTCTCTATTTCGCCTCTGAAGGGAAGTTAACATGTGTTGCAATCTTCCTCAAAATTTTGTGGCAATAACACAAATAATTACATGTCTGCAGCGTTTCCTCCACTCACTGATCGTGTCAGTGATATTTCTGTGGTTTTAAACTGATTTGCGGTGCATACGATCCAGTTATCTCATTTAGATTTTTTATGGTAATGAAACTTCTCTTTCTGGTCGCTCTATGTGTCTTGTGAGAGTCGCTCACAGTTCCCGGATTAGGGTTAAAATGCTGACTTAGCTTTAGTTCGGAATCTATACATGTTCAACTCAGCTGTGGGTTCATTTGGCACCAAGCCGACCCAGACACTTCTGAATGGCCTGAGAGACTGTGGAGTTGTTCTCACAGTGGTTCCCATGCATTTACATTTGTTTTTCCTGCCAAACGGTGTTTGGCACAGAACACTCTCCTAATTGAACTTATGGTTCACGTCTCGACAATAGACTTCTCTCAGTTCTCCTTTCTGAAGAATTTACATTTGAAGGATCTGCATGGACCCATGCTGCATTTTGGACATTTTGTAAACATGTAACTAATACTTGTATTTCCATGACTCAAGGAATGTAGTTTAGATGTTACATATATAATCTGTAGTAAGAGAGTTTCTTTGCAACGACTGCTTGAGTAGACATACACATGTGAAATCACCAGCAAACATGGGGACAGAGTGGTTCAGTGGTTAGCACAAGTTCCAGGGGTCTCTCTGTGAGGAGATTCCTTGTGGCATGGGTTTTCTACCACACTCCAGAGACACACTGGCCAGGAATGAAAGGAATGAATGTGTTTGTCTGACTGTGTCTTAAAGAGATATTGCGTTCTTCTTGGAGAATGTTTAAACATATTTAAACATCGATGATTAATGTCAGGCCAACATTAAACAAAGTTGCACTACTCATATTAAATCACATCTTCTTTTACTTGTTCCTACAGGAGACACATCATGGGAAACAAAATTAGCCGGAAGAAGAAGGGATATGACGTGAGCGACCCGAAAGAAGCGAAGGATGAGATCGCGGCGCTAGCTGCTCGTGCAGAGGAATCGGCTAAAGTGAAGGATGGAGCCCTGGCCACAGGAGCTGAGGTGATAACTGAGGCCAACAATGTGGTGAAGGAAGCTGCGGCGTCGGCTGTGGCAGCAGTAACTGAAGCTGCAGCGGCTCCAGAAGAGCCCAAAACTGCACCTCCAGAAGAACCAGCTGCTGCAGCACAAGAGGAGGCTGCTCCAGTACAGGAAGTAGTCGCCGCAGCAGAGGAAGCAGCTCCAGTTGCAAAAGAACCTGCCGCTGCAGTAGAGGAAGCAGCTCCAGTCATAGAAGAACCCGCTTTAGTAGCAGTGGAAGCTGCTCCAGTTGCAGAAGAACCCGCTTTAGTAGCAGTGGAAGCTGCTCCAGTTGCAGAAGAACCCGCTTTAGTAGCAGTGGAAGCTGCTCCGGTTGCAGAAGAACCCACTTTAGCAGCAGTGGAAACAGCTCCAGTCATAGAAGAACCCGCATTAGTAGCAGTGGAAGCGGCTCCAGTTGCAGAAGAACCAGCTGCAGCAGCGTTGGAAACAGCTCCAGTAGTTGAAGAACCTGTTGTAATAGCTGCTCCAGCAGCAGAAAAAATGGTTCTGGCAGTGCAAGAGTCTGCCCCAGTAGAGCTCCCAGAGGCCGTCGCAGCAGCAGCAGAGGAACCTGTGCAAAGTGAAGTTGAACCTGAGCCTGCAGCTGCACCTGCACCTGAAGTCCTCCCTGTAGAAGTACCTGCTGCAGTTGTGGAATCTGTGCCAGAAATAGAGGTTGTTCCTGCCATCACAGAGGAAGCACCAAAGGAACAAGAGCCAGAGGCCATCCCAGAGACTGTTACTGAGCCTGAAGTGACTGTGGAGGAGACAGTGGTGCCTGCTGCTGCCCCTGTCCCTGAGGAGCAAGCCCCAGAGCCAGTACCAGAACTACAGCAGGAGCCAGAGCCAGTGAAAGCTCCCAAGCCGGAACCAGAACCAGAGCAAGCCCCAGCTCCAGAGAAAGTATCAGAGCAAGAGGTAGAACAATCACCAGAGCCTGCAGAACCAGAGAAAGTACTAAAATCAGAGCCTGAGCAAGAGGCTCTCCCAGTGGAACCAGCAGCAGAGGAACAAGTAGAAGACGCTGAGCCAGAACCGACTGTGGAGGTAGAAGTACCTGAGATCTTGGAGACTGCAGCAGAGGAGATTCCCGCAGCTCAGCCACACGCAGCAGAAGCCATCCCTGAGATCTTAATCTCCGAGTCTGTGTCTGCCAGCGATATCACCGTTGAGTCTGAAAAGGTCGCTGAAGCCTCTGTGGAAGACTTTCCTCCCCCTGAGCCCGAGGTCGAAACCAAGATGGAGAACGGAGATCTAGACAGCCCCACTGTCCCTGCAACTCCAGCTGTGAATGGAGAGTGCACAGATTCCACTGCCACTACTGTCACGCTGAAGGAGGAGTGTGTGAACGGAAGTGACGAGCCTGAGGAGATGCCTATTAAGGAGAAGAGTGACTTTGAACTGAAAAAGGACATGAACCTGAGCGGGGATGTCCAGGGAGTTCCCGACGCAGTGCCCGACATGATGGAGGGTCTCGGCACCGAGGTCACCCAGGCGGTCTGAGGGGACGCCGCCATTCCAAGTCAATGTGAATTCAGTTTTAATCCTCCGATGGTGCGGAAGAGTCATCAAGGTATCACGAACACAGCTAGGCTTTTCTGAAACGCCGTTAACCACCGCAATGTCTATAGTGGTAACTCAGGCAAAAGGATGTTTCCTTTGAGTGACCAAAAACGAAATGCAACCACTTTAAGGTTAAAAGAGAGGGAGGGAGGGAGGTAGAGAGTGATAGAGAGACAGAGGGGGAGATAGCGGTTGAAATGGCATGCAGACTTTGAGTTTTGGATTTGAACGATGAGTGCAGACAGACAGGGAGACTTTGACAGAGGAGTGAAGATACTGGACAGTAACGACGATATTAATGAATGATATGAATAAATCTGTGTTTGTGTGTGAGCCCAGTGAATATTACAAAGTGGTTTTATCGGAACAGCATTCATTATTATTATTAGTATATTATCTGATTTAGAATTTCATATATCCTTTCTATTACTACGAGGAGAGACCTGACAACAAATGTTTTTGGCCTTTTATAATAATGGTACCTGTGAGAACTGTTAATTTCAAGCTGATTGTTCAGAATAGAGAATAAAGAGAGATTGTTATAGCCCACAGTGCTGTTATTTTCTTTTTCTTTTCATGCGTCCACGCAGCATCAAGCATGTCCCAATTGTTGGAGGCATTGGGTCACTCACTACAAGATTTATTGCTCGTTGCTCAAGGCTTTGCATTTTCGTAAGCAACTCATTTTCTAATCATAAAATCCATAAAAAGTCGGAGTTTCCCTTCTGCAGTTGCAGGAGAAACATCAGAACATCACATGTCTGTTAATTTCAAACCTCTTGTTGACATCCACAGGCAGCACTGCTGCTATCAGCTCCCACGGGTCAGAGTTTGGCTGATTATTGATATCTGCAAAGAGCAATGTCCTGTTGGTCACCGGCCACCTTACAAATATTTTGGTTGGTGCATCACGGCCGGCTAGTGTAGGATGGGGCAAATGAAAAGGATCTTGCTGTACACAGAGGAATCAATCTGCTCTCTCTCCTCGCCTCTTCCTCTCCCTCACATCGCAGTGCCTATTGCTGAGCCTCTGTGCCATAGCAGCACCCCCTGCCAACATTTCACAGATCCATACCGGCAGAGGGGGACCTATAGGAAGGGGGGAGGGGGAGGGGCAGGAATGCTTGCATTAGGCGTAGAAAAAGAAAGAAGAGGAGGGGGCTAGGGGAGGGGAGCGGCCTGGGATGAAAGCAACTGCTACGATGCCGCGCAGGAGGAAAAAAAAAGAAGATGTCAAACATATTTCCTCTTCTGGCGACAGACATCTTGCAGACTGAAATTAGACGCACGGTGGGGATGAGTCGAGCTGGATGGTGGCCGGCCGGGGACAAACATGTTTTGACACCTACCTGATGCCTCCTTGTAGAATGCTGCCACGCCTGCTGCTGACACTCATGTCAGAAACCGGAGGGTCTTTGTCATGCAGGTGCCAACGTGCGAACATTAACAGGAGGCAGCAAAGTGATAAATGAACGTGACTATGCATCTACGTATATATGGACAGTGGGGAGGTGTGTGGGCGTATGAGAGAGCAAGAGAGAGAGGTGGAGTTTTTTTTTTTTTTGTAAGAGTACAGTCATCCAACCTTGACATACCTACTGGACCATGGGTCAGATCATGAGAGGAGATCTGATCGAGATAACAGAAACCTCCAGCCGAAGTAGCTCCATAATGGGCCCATCCACATACCAGCTCTCTCCGGTTTCTTAAAGGAAAATACTCCAGCGCTGCACTTTTATGAAAGGAATGTTGTGGAGAGGGGTTTTCAGGGGGGCCAGGAGGATGAACACGAACATGAAGTCTTTCCTCTTTATCTCTGCACAGCTCAGTCACAAATACTGTGAGTCGCTGCCACCGGCTGTTGGTTATTAAAAAACATTTGATTGAAAAACCAGAAAAGAACATATCTCTGCCAAGGCATTCTCAAACTGCACCAAATTGGACACACTCATTCATATCAGTTTCATAAACATGAATGATTCATGACTTGTTTCCTGGGAAAACTGTGAAATTGTTCAGGGTCTTGGTGGAAGGATGCGATTCCTGTAAAGAGAGAACTGAGTGAATTTAAGTGCGGATCCAGTATTTTATTTCACTTTTATTTGAAATTGCGTGATAAGGCGGATCGAGAGAATTTAAATGTCATTTCCTAAGGAGAATGTTGGACCTCAAAAATTGACTAGATCCGCATTTTATTGCACACACTCCAATTTTTTTTGATATTTTCATATAGATCCATCAATTATTCTCAGAAATCTGTGAAAATGTTGAAAAAAAACAGCCTATCATCCAGATCTACTGATCCAGATCTGCTGAACCAGACCAACATTTGGAGACAGTTAGACAACACACCAAGCTTTGTATAGTATTTACCCACTAAACGCCAAAATTACACTGCATGCCCTTCATTATCTGTAACCGACAGCTGACCTATGCAAATAGAGAACAGTTTTAATCTAAGGGTTGTTGTCTTCATCTGCAGGACTGTATCTCTGAAACAGTCAGCTTGGCAGCGACATGACCGACTCGTTGCCAACGTCGCAGAATAAAAGCTATAAGGGGGTGTTGTCGGTGAAGGGGACACACACAGACCGATCTGAATGGCAGTGCCAGGAGCAGTTCTATAGAGCACTTCCGCAATGAACGTTTTGAAAAGTTAGCCATGTTTGTTCTTGCCAACATTAACATTTATATAGTCACTCGCGACGGCTCATCTTTTCCACATCCCCCCTGTTTTCACTCTACTTCACTCCCTTTCCCCTTTTATGTGTCGGTGTGGGAGAACAGGGTCCTTGTCTTTTGGGTTTTGATTTAAACACTGCCTTAATGTTGCATAGTTGTGAAAAGCCAGCTGCACTGCCTGGTTACCCTGACACTATGTGCTCTATATGCAAGGCCCCTGCACAAAGCTCAGACTGTGTTTCGGCTCCTTTTTCTCCCTGCGTGATGACTTGCCTGCAGGCTTTAGCTGTCCGCAACTGATGCCTGTGAGAAGCAGAGCGAAAACGTGAACGAAATCCAGAGGGTATATTACGAGGAACGAAATCCAGAGGGTATATTACGAGGAAATGTGTGAGGCACCAACATATCAGATCGGGTTTTCAAGTACCTTCTCCAAGACACAGGTCTAGAGATCCATGCTGTGTCTTTTCAACGAGCTCATATACTCAGAAAGGGTAAATGGATTTATTGTCAATAAGTAAGTTTGGGCATGAATGAGAAGAGGATGGGGAAAGAGACAAGAGCGGCATGAACACATTAAGCCAATGTCCTGCAGAATATCAACAAGTGATTCTGTATAATCCCTCATAACATTTCTAACACTTATAAAACCATCTGAAATCTTAACATAGAATGCATCAACATGGTTATTTATTTCCAGATAAATGTAGGGAAAGGGTTTTATTATTACTGCTTCCATGATTTTTCTTCAATGATAAAGCCTCTTTGAAACTTGGTTTTAATTTATCGGTTGCTATGTGTCAGGAGTCACTCTCACTATTTACTGTGGATTGCACGGCGGCGTTTTCACATCCTCTACTTAATACAATAATTCAAAAATTCTCCATTACAGTCTAATCTTTCTAATCTTTCTGCCTGGAGCAGTTATTTAAATGGATCCATCTGAGAACACTGGCAGTGAAACTGTTCACTAGAAAGTCATAGAGTCATGAACAGGAGGAAGAACAAGAAGGCTGCTTGTTTGCAGAGGATCACGAAGCAAAAAGAAGGGAACCACTTGTGTTTGACAGTGCATCGTATGAACTTATCATTTCTGTTTAATCTGTAAATTAAGCAGAAACTAAAAACTGTCGGAAAAGTAAAAAGTGAAAAGTCAGCTCTGAAATGTCCAGCTAGTGGACAGTAAATTGACTGTATAGAGCTTTTCTAGTCTTATCAACCACTCAAAGTGCTTGAGAGCACAAGTCACATTTACCGATTCACAGAATATCAGAGGTAGAATTGAACTATTCATAGAGCACTTCTATTTGCAGAGCTTTTTTTTTTTATCACACTCCATTCATGCAGTGTTGGCACAGCTTTCAGTCCGCTCTACTCCCCCTCCTCCCGAGCCTCGGCCTGTCTTATAGGTGGGCTTACACCAAAATACACTTATCGGTAAATAGTTAAATTCCACCCCTGATGGTGCACCATATGCAGAAGTAGGAAAAGTATGAACGAGAGAGTGACATGACCACAGTTATGACAAAACTAGAGCGGCACTCAGGACCACATTTTAATTCACTAGATTTGTTTGGACCTCAAAAAAATTGCAACAAACTTATTGAAAATATTGAAATGTTCAAGAAAGTTTAATAAAATTCTGCCCCTGATCCAGATATGCCTGACCCATATCGGATCTTTCCAACAAGTTTTGTGGTAAAACCATTGGGGTAAACCATTCTGTAGTTTGTGTGTAATCTTTTAAACTGACTGGGGTAAAAACCTAAGCTCCTTGGTGGAGGTAGTAACAATACAGTTTCAGGATTTAAAAAATACTGTAATGATAAAGAGTTTAAGACTCAAGAAACTGCATCATCAGGACTAAAGACAGAGGCCTGGCAACATAAGCAAAAACATTTGTCATCAGATTTGGATGAAACAGTTATCTTAATTCGGTCTGGTGAACGAGATGTACAGTGAAACTTCCCCAGTTCAAACCAGTAAAAGATTAAAATGTTTAAAAAAAAACACACTCATGTGAAAGGAATACAACTTTGGCAGGAAGTTCCTCTTTTCATGTTTGACTCTGTGACTTACAGAAAGAAGCTGATAGATGTGTTTTCAGCACCTTTAAAGTTTTGTGACACAGACGAACGAGGCTTCTCACCCTGCACTGAACCGACTGTTCCTCTTGACACACTCGCCTGACGCAATGTTTAACTTCAGTGTGTATTTACATTCCTTTTCCCTATTTAGACCTCAGTCATATTAAATGGCTCCAAAGCCCTGTGAGCTTCTCAAAAGGAATCTTTGAAAGCTGGTTTCAGACGTGTTCTGCACTCTGGACATTTTCGTGAATTTTTGTGCAGAGGGGGCTGTTTGTCAAATGTTCAGCATTGGTCAGTTGCTCCGGACATTTTTGGGAACTTTTCCTTCGAGGCCCCTTTGGGAGAGTTCAGGACGTTTCTAACCTGCTGCGGATGCAAAATAGAAAAAAACCCAGAAGAAATGCAAATATGTTAAGATAAAAACAGTGGTGTCATTCATGTAGAAGGCGCCGACGAAGCTGTAAACTTGGAAAGACAATGAGATGTGAGCGCTTTTGGTGATGAGCTCTATACAAAAACAGGATTTCTGCATTTTCCTGATGTTTCGAACAACGTCTGATCCCGACCATCTCCTGCTGTGTTGTTCACACTTGAAAGGAAAAATCTCTGGATCATTTTCTGGCGTTTATGCTGAAAACAACTTTGGCTCATTCTGAGTCGCCGCTGAGATAAACACACATGGAGGATGTGAGTGTGTGAGACAGCTCAGAGCTCTGAAATGCTTTCTGATGGAGGAGATTACTCCCCCGCTCCATCCTTTCAGCTGACGGAGACGATAATAGGAGTCAGGTGGCCAAATTACAGCAACAGCTGATCACTATTTATTATTCAAGCAAGAGGGTGTCGGAGCATGTACAGACAGGGAAATACACACAAGTATCGGCCAAGCACAAACAACCTCCCTTTTTCACTCTCCCCTCATCCCAGACAGAGCGAGTCAAACACACTCACTAATGTCCAATGCTTTTATTATGATTGCTGGACAAAGACTTCCTGTCTTTGCCTCCCCGTGCTGTAAAGTGGTCGCTCAGGAGAAGATGCACTAAGTAACCGACTAAGATGCATTAAGTAAAAGGAGGAGAGTGTTGTATGGATTCATCTCCTGCTGGGATCAAACTCTGCCTGCATCAGCAAACTAGGAGCGCTCTGCTTTTGTGTCTGTTGAGATCTCTCTCAGCCTCTCGCTCTCGGTGTCTGTCTTGCAAACATTATCAGCATTACTGCCTCCATTCTTTTCTCCTCTGGACCAGTAAATCTTTTTTAGCCTCTATTTATCACTCTCTCTCTCTCTCTTGTTCGGTCTGTGGTGTACCCTCCCACCCCCGAATCCATCCATCCGGTCATGTACGCTAATGCTGTCATTGTATCGGGGCAGGCAGGAGCCTATTAGAGCGAGCCCGGTGGTAGTGAGGATCAATATTGATCTGCACGGTTGGTCTAATGGACGCTGAGAGTGGCACTGATTCCCCTTTGTCTGCTCAAAGATCCCATCTCCCTTAACTCCTCACACATGCGCACACGCCTCCCCAAGTCACTCACAAACGTACACACACACACACACACACACACACACACACACGCACAAACAAAGAAACTGCTTTCTATTCTGTCTCAGTCTGCTGATGCAGCTGCTGAGCTGAGTGAGCACTTTACAGTTGCGCATTTTCTCTGTGTATGTATGTGTGTGTGAAAGAGAGGCATTATTATTTATACTGTACTATCTACATGTATTTCTCTTTACCAATAATTTCTGGCTAATAAGACAACAACAATCAGAAGATTAAGGGGTTAACGGCCACACACACACACACACACTACTTGGGAAACCCTAACTGAAACTAATCTTATGACATGTCTTCGTTGTTAATGATTTCGTTGTTGAGGCACCCGATGAAGAAGCAGAGTCTTTAAAATGGAACTCTGTACACTGATGCAGGTCCCCACATGAATACCTAGACAAGGAAACAAGCTGCTGTGGTAGCATACCTGGTGTGGCGTGAACTTAAAGCAGCAGCAGGTAGCAGAGCGGATTTCATCTCAGTTTTCACTTTGGCTCGACACCTGCCGAGATTCCCAGTGCCCAGGCTGTTGGATCAGCAACTATTCAATGTCGCAGTGTTTGCTGGCACCAAAAGGAAAGTTGAGCCAACCCCCGCTGCATCCATCATTCTTTAAAATCTGGACACAATAGACAACCCTTATGCTGTAGAAAGAAAAGTTTGCCCAACAACTTCTGAAACATACTGTGTGAGGGGGGGTACAAACAAGTCCAGCACTGTGATTTTCTTTGAGGAGAGAAAATGTTTTCTGTTTTTGTCATAGGTGCATAGGCCTATCATGTCTCACCACACGATGGGGGGGGGGGGGGGGCAGTAATGCACCTTGACGTTGGTCGCCACCCACCAATAAACCAAACAGAAGAAGAAGAGTAATGTCTTATCACTCTCTTTAGCTCTTGGCTTTTCACCCTGTGGTTATATCGGGCTAACGTAGTCAAGTATATATATTTACGGATATTTTTCCAGATAGTGGGAGGAAGTGGAGACTCGTCTTTATTTACAGTCTATATGTTGCAGTTATGGGATCGTATGGGAGCGCAGGAGTGTGGGTACGATCTATAACAATCTATAAGAAGTCTTCAACCCCCATCCTCACAGCCACGACATATAATTCTACGTACGTAGTTTCCCACTGAACCAGCGACTCGTCTACTTGTTATCTCAGCCTGGTCGGTGAAAGAATGGCTGCTTACAAGAAGGGAATAATCTCAGTGTGTGTTTAAGATTAGAGATGGAAACTCATTCTGTGCGCTGCCACCTTGATCCAGCCTCCAGGCCCTGTAGGTTCCACGGTAACATGCAGTGTTAAGCTCATTCCATCCCATAGTGAAAGATACACTCCATTATGTTGGAAATGATACTGAGCGTATCTTATTAGCTCCTGCACGGAACATAGCACTCGTCATTTCATTTCAGTGAACAACGGAACGATGTAAGGAGCAAACTCAAGGGAACAGGGCACACTTGTTGTTTCTTCACATGTTTAACCTTCTTGGCTGGACCTCAACAGCAGAGTCCGTCACTGACTAACCGATCGGCTGACAGAGTTACGCCATTGGTCCGCCGGCCGAGTGTTGGCCTTCTCCCATTGGTCATTGCTCCTTCAATATGAGTTTGTGAGTGCTATTATGTCATAAGGGAGTGCGACTCGTTCCTCCTGGCCGCCCCGATACTCTCACCCCCGGTGTCATGTGTTTGCTGAGTTCTGCCTGCTTGCGGGGAACTACATCCTTGTTGTGGGAACACGTGCGGCCAAAGTGGAAACTACCGGTGTGATGACAAATTAATACCAGCTGACAATGTTGTCAGCAGGAGACACTCTCAACGGAGCGAGAGGATTTCATAACCGTGCTGTGACCCAGACGCCAACTTTCTGTCGATATGTAAAAGAGGAACTGAAGGGTTGGATGTTCAGTTAGGATGTCCATACACAGTTCAGCAATATAATGGGTTTTATGGTTTTGCTACTTGAAGATTAATTGGGACCATTCGGGAAATTTTGACGACCCTAATGAAGTTTGATGACCCCGATGAAGCCAAAACCCGTTGGTCTAACAATAAAGTTGTGCCTTACACTGTAATTTGCTGGAGTGTTGAACCCTTTAGATTTCTTTCCTTTCTCTGTGTACTTTAGCAGTTCTGTCAGAATCTTCTACTCGCCTCCTACACCATTAGGAAAGTTGGCAAATAGCAGGTCACAGTGTCCCATAAACCGCAAAATCATTCCGTCAAGAATAAACTATTTAGACCAAAAACAGTGACTGATTAAAAACATGCACATTGACATTGGTGTCATACTTTTGGAGATCACTGTTTTGGTTGAGCTAGAGTAACCTAAATGTCTATGCTTCTTCGTCAGCTATAGCCAGCGGTTGGAAGCATTCGATTTCCGTGTTGTCCGTTGACAGGAAGTCAAACAGCAAGGTCACTGTGACCTAACGAAAAATTGTTTTGCCTTGTGAACGTGTAATCTTAAGACTACCTGGAGAGAATCCTCTCAAATTTGGCTCAAATCTTTACTTAGACACGGCTTAACTGATTCAAATTGCGTCGTCAATTATCAAGGTGTATCTCATAAAACATGTTTCTGGCCTCTTGCACATGATATCTCAGATCTGCCTTCAGGAATCTCACCAATTGTCACTTGGATTTAAAGATGAACTGATTCGATTCTAGTGACGCCTTATGAATCTGGAAAAATAATGTGTGTAGATTGAAACTGCACACGTTGGCAGAGGCAAACAAACGCAGTGTGTTATTTCTAGTTATTCATATATTGAGAATACACAGAGCACCTTCTCTTTCTAGCAAAAATAAAATACCAAACTGCCTTTGTGCCTTCATAATTTAGTTATGTTGTAAATGGTTTCAGCTCTAGACACCATGGCTGCAGAGGAGTGTCCATTGGGGAGAGGTGACCTTCACTGTGCCTCTGGTGACAGAGCTAAATCAAAGCTGCTGCTTGTTTAAGACAGCCACTGTGCACTGGCTGCACGGCCCCTGGTGAATTATTTATACATGAAATGAAATGACCTCTGGCACTTTGAAGACGTAATGGGAAGGACAAGGACAAAATGGATGGAGTAAAAGGTGGAGGGAGTAGCTGGAGAGAGACGTGCAGTAAGGTGGGAAGATGGAGACGGATGGAGAGATGGAAACAGATAGGTCAGCTCTGGTAGGAGCTGTGCAGGGCTTCATGTTAGAGGGTTTTTCCCGACCTGTCGGAGCAGCAACACGTTCTCTCTCTCTCTCTCTCTCTCTCTCTCTTTCTCTCTTTCTCTCTCTCCCTGTATGTTTCTGTCGTCTCGAATGTCCGTCTTTGTGAGGACCGATATGAATTTTAAACCAGGCAAAAAGGATGTTTATGGAAAGTCTCACTTCTTCACAGGAACATTTGAAGTTCAAGACTTAGTTTTAAGTTCAAGGTTAAGATTCGGCTTTAGGTAAAGGGTAAAGCGAGGGATTAGGTAGAGAATACATTACGTTAATGAGTGTCCTCCCAGTTACAGCAGGACAAACATGCGTGTGTTGGCTTGCGAGAGGCAGTAGGCTGCTCACAAGCCGGCTTGTCAACTATGATAACATCCACCTGAAAGCTATTCGAGCAAGATATTCTGTTATGCAACATAGGAACACATACATGCTTTCACAAATACAGACCAGTCCTGCCTTCTGCAAATTCAACTCATACGCAATCATGCATTGGTGATTAACCTCGAGAGTCAGTGTTCGGTCAGTAGCGGAGCAGGAGGTTCATGCAGTTCAGTAAAATATACTGACAGGTCAGGGAGATGGATGGGGGGGGGGGGCAAGTCCTCTGCCTTTGGCTCTAGAATCCTGTGTTTGTGTCTCATTCTAGTCGGTGTGTTGTGTACTCTACACTGTAATAATTCACATATATATAAAAATAACTGGGAGGGCATATAGAGCTTCAGGGCTGAGGCACAGATTATAAATTACCAGCTTGCGTGTGAGTGGAGAGCAACATGTCATGTCTCATGTCATCTCATGTTGCACTGTCGCTGGTCAATAAGGGCGTGAGAAACAAATGAGGACGTATTAGACAAGAGGTCTGTTTAGTACAGCAAAGTGAAAGAGATCAACCAGGAAGCACAATGTTTACTCAGTTTTTTGCAAACTAGAATGGAACTCCGTAGAGTGCATACCTCCAACAAAACAGTTCCTGGATCTGCCACCTGATCTGGACCCGCTGCTAAATTTGAGGGGGTTCTTCCCTGATCCATATCTCATCCTTCTGACAAGTTTTCTGATAATTAATCAAGAGGAGGAGCTTTTGCGTAATAATGTTTAAATTATTATAAAAAAAACTACAAATAAATGGACAGTGGTTCAACAAAAACATATCATAATAGGGACATATTTGAATACGGTCAAACTAAGGGTTCTGTTTGCTGCTGAAAATGGAAGTAAATCGTTAATTCAAATTTGTATTAAAAATACACAGTCACACTGGGATGGGCCCTGGCAGATGTGTCTTTGCAGACACCACTGAATGTCACTACTATCACTGTGGAGATTCAAAGTTGATAAAGTGCTTGACGGAAGAACGATCTTTGTTTCTCCATCCATCATTTCCAAAACCTGCAAACCTCCTGAATGAACTGAAAGCTTAGCATAGCAGCTGGCTTGTCAACTGTTTGTTTAACCTACTTGAATGACAGGCTGAATATAAAGAGCTGCCAAGATTTTCCTTTTGTGTCCGCGCAGACAAACTGAGCCTGACACAGGAACGTGTCGCTCCTGCTCGGCACTGAATCCAAAAACATTTTCACTCTGGGTCGAGATGTGAACTCGACAGGTAAATAGTCAGCCAGGTCGCATGTTGAGGACAACGAGCAAGAAACACAACAGGAAGCGGACCGTGAACAGAAATGTAATGATGCGGTGGGGGACAGCGTTATTATAGGTCAGCTGACAGGGGGTAGTGACTGACAGGTATGGTAGCCTGAAATGTCACATTCCTCTCCCACCCACCTCGGCTCCCCTCTCACATCTCACACGCGCATTAGGCGGGTTATAAATACACATATTCACAATGTGGAAAAGTAGAGGTATTACAG
Organism: Pleuronectes platessa; assembly: GCF_947347685.1. Lineage (NCBI taxonomy): Eukaryota > Metazoa > Chordata > Actinopteri > Pleuronectiformes > Pleuronectidae > Pleuronectes > Pleuronectes platessa. The sequence continues at coordinate 22,549,735 of NC_070626.1, forward strand.
AGCGACCTCAGGTGCTAATCAGACCCAGTGCACTCTCCCCCCTCGTCCCTCCAGTTGAGTTTGGTGTATCGGACACCGATGGTCGCTTGGTGGCAGGCAGATGTGAAAAGGTGCCTTTCGGCCGCCGACTGGAAATAGCAACATGAAGCATCTGTCACCTACTGCCCAGCTGCTTCAGGCACATGGACGACAGTCATGTGAACACACGACGAGGGTTAAACGGTGAAACGGCTATTCTTTGTTCAGGATGCCGTGGTCGTGTTTGCTCTGTGATCCCTTTTCTCCCCAAAGTCTCGGATTTCACACTGTTGCACAATGGCTGGGGAATACCAGCTTTGTATCGAAAGGTGAATTTCCGAAACGTCTGAGAAAAACACACGAGGTAATATCTCTCAGACTGAATACATGCGTGTCGCGATGAACACTGATATTGTTTCACATCACGCTGCACTCTTTGTGTTTCTTTTGTCTGGGCCTGTCAGCATTTGTTTAACAGCGGAGGACCATAAAGTGCTCTGACAGATCGTCGTACCAGCTTTTCACGACCAGTTACGTCAACGCAGAGGGAGACTGGGAAAGGGAAGAGAGAGATTGGATTCTACTCCATTCGAGTGCATTTAAAACCGATCACATCCATTAACAATGTCTGCATTTTTTTGGAGGGGTTACATATTTCTGCAGCATAACCGCGGACAGGGAACATTGCGGACATTTTTCTTTCTATAGGACACAGCGATCCTTTGTAAAGTAACACATGCGCCCCTATCCAGCTCGCCTCCGTGTGAATTACAACATGTTTTACGGCAATGCAATTTCCCCACGTTCGACCATACACCATCAATTTGCTCCAGCGTCTGCAAAGGATGGGCATTCTGCGCAAGGCTCGTTTTGTACACACGACTAAATTCCAGCTGATGTTTTCACAATGAGGCAAGCAGGGCTCATAAAAAAGAAAAGAAAAAGGGAATCTGTCCAGCCTGGATACACACAGCAGATACACATAGAAAACACACCCCACCCCCGACAAACACAACCACAGTCTTTTTCAGCCCCACGTTTCCTTGGTTGTGGATATTAATCACAGAGTGGACGTATCATATTGTGCATTCGCTGGCTCATAAAATGTGTTGCATTGTGTGCACGTGTCCACTGGAGAGAGAGTGAAGAGAAGGTGGTCGACAAAAGAGCCGAGATAGGAAGTGTGGGTTACATAAAGGGTGGGTGGAGGAAGAAGGGTGGGGGGGAGGGGGGGGTCTTATTGTATTAGAATAACAAGGAGTTCCAACTGGCCCCTCCCTCCTTCGGATGCACTTACGGAGAATCACCCGGCAAGTGTCGGGACCTCCTTCTGTTGCTGACCCCCCGCCCCCACGCCTCATTAAATCCTTTAACTTTGTCACAGATTCACCGCAACATACACACTCAGACACACACACACACATATATAATGCACACTGTGCCCTGTGCCTTCACCCCCCCCCCCCCCCCCCCCCCATAGTGCCCCTGGCCCACGGCATTGCCATATGTCCACCACACAGACACTGGCAGCTCCTCCATGCTTTGTACTCGGCACTCACACACACGCACACACACACACACACACACACACGCACACACACACACACACACTTCAACCTACCCTGCAGAACGACATGCAGGCGACTAACCCTAACCCGAGGCCTTCGAGGAAGACGCTGATTCAGATGTTCTCACTGTTACTTCACCGCCCTAAAACGGGTCCACGCATAAAAGTGACGTAACACAGTTGTCCAATGAAAACTCCCCAACATAATGAATTAGTATATTTCCCTTGTTTAAATGTGATATGTTCCGTTTTTATGATTTGGGACATTTCTACTGGCTCTGACGTTCATTATTATATTCAATAGAGTACCTGAAATAGCTTTTGACAAAGTTTCCTTTACCTGAGAGCAACAAGATGTATTTGTCGTAAACACTGTATCTGCTGCAAAAAAATGTGTTTTCCTTCACAGATACATCATCACACTGACCTGTGGATTATAAGTGCTCAACAGCCTTCAGTGTTGGTGTAATGTGCAAACATGTGGCCTCACTGAGCCAGTTCTACTGCTCTGTAACATGACATGTTACATGTGCATGCTGCGCCCAGTGAGAATCGCTGCAGTCCGGGTTGGTTTACTTAGTACAGCAGGTAATCATTTGACTGTTGGTTCTCTATCATCTAGGTCAAGGCAAACATTGACACGGGTCTGGTATATGTGTTCCTAACGCGCGCGATCCGGTTTTAAAGTAGGATGAAGTCGTTTTTTCGGTTTTCGCAGTAACCTTATTCTACTTTACACCTTGTGATCAGCTCAGAGTTAATGGTTAGCTGCCTCGGGTCTTACGCAAGTGGTCACAGTGTCTTATTTCAGGAATGATTGTAACATGGGAAACTGCAGATACCTGTGTGATGCATGCGTGTTTTAAAACTTGGGAAACTGGCCCCAATTCTTGAATATTATTAAACAGCATAGTGATAGAAAGTCACGACCTTTTCATGAATAAGATAGAGTTATGCTCTTTAATAAACCAATGTGATGTCAAGGAGGATTTGTGAAGTGTGAAGAAAAGAGGAGGGGAGAAATAAAGTGGTGAGAAAGGACTCGTAGCTCTGTGTTCACTGAATCTGCTTCAGATGAGAACTGACAAGCTGTTAACATTTTGATGGCATAGAGTCAAGCACACGTATTCGTGCTGCCTCCTGAAAGTAGAAGACTCCAAAGATCAGTCAGATGAGTTGAGCATTCACCTTTTTCTTTATCAGGGAGTTTGCAGGCATAGCTGGGACAGGTCGGCAAAAGTGTTGTTGCACATTTCGCATTAGTTGTTAGGCATCAGTTGTAGTTCACCATCCTTAGCTTGGAAGGATTTCAAATATATTATTTAATATTGCTATGATCTCTTGTAGAACCCTGTTCAACAATATGGGAGTTACAAGTAGAGTTGCAAAGGGACGGAACATTTCCGGTAAATTTCCGGAAACTTTCCGGAAACTTTCCATGGGAATATTCAGATCGGGAATTTTGAAAAAAAAAAATATACATAAATTAAACGCTGAGCAATAAAAACATCATTCAAAACTCTATATTAAAGATGTATGGAATGCAGCAAAAGCTGCACATTGAATTTCAACCCTGCACTGTGCATTTCTCCATCACTTGTGCAGATAATTCCCAGCATTTTTACAAGCTTTTTTCTCATCTTATTCTACAGAACTATTCCACGTGCACAATCTCATGTGTGGAGACATTTCACCGCAGCCAATGTAGAAGGAAAGGCTGTGCACATTTGCATATACTGTGCAAAGACCTATGTTAAGAATGACACAAAGATCTAGAAGCGTATAGTCAAGTTCCCAAAATTTCCTCAGGGCTCAAATCAGCCTATGACAAAACAAAATGTTTATATTTATGTCTGTATATGACAATTTAAATAGTTTATTCCCGTTAATTCCCGTCAATTCCCGTATATTCCCATGGAAAGTTTCCAACTTTGAATATTCCCTAGTTACAAGTGTTGCTTGTATGTAAAAGAGTCACGTGAGCTTTTTAACAACGTGCTTAAATACAGACACATCTGAGATGGAAAACTTGTTTTGCACCTCAACTGTCAGCGACAAATAAGGATATTTTTTTCAGATGATTGACACACAGAAGGGAAAAGGATGGATTCAGTGATCAATGTTTTTTTACTCTATTTCACTGGGCCTCTATGGTTTCACCCAAAACCAGCCTGGTGAACGGCTGGAACAGGTAGAGCCAGCAGAGTGACTCAGCACGGAGATCTGAGTATTTCTGATGGACAAGTGGCCGGCAAAACAGGTCTGGGCCAGACATCCATCCAAAGTATTCGTGAATACCTCCTTGGCACTACCTTAGCAAGAAAGTCAACCTGCTTAGGCTCCAGGGAAAGCAGAGAGGCAGCGAGGTGGGGGTGTGTGTGTGTGTGTGGGGGGGGGGCAGCACTGTGTGTGTGTGTGTGCGTGTATGTGTGTGTATGTGTGTGTGTGTGTGTGTATGTGTGTGTGTGTGTGTGTGGGTGGGTGCATGGAGCTCTTAAGAGGTAACCTCCCAGAAAGATTCCCAATAAATTTCATTCCAGAAAAACAACAGTGAGTTATCCTTCCTAATTTGACTTCTACAGCCACAAGGAGAAGCTGCTGACTTCCTCCTGACCCTTGCTGCATCTCCTGGTGAACACAGAGGAGGAGGATGATATTCTGCTCATGCGTGTGTGCAAAGAACCGGCCGTGCAGCTTCGATCTCCACATTCACACACACTGTTAAAGTCCATTCAAATATGAGCTCACGGCTAATGAACCGTCTTAACCGTTAATAGGATCCTGTTGTAGGGAACTCGACAAACAATGTTCTATTGTTTGCGAGCGGCGGACGCGGCCTGCTGCCGAACATGGAATGTAAAACACTCCTTTGAGGTGAGGAGTCTGATGTTTTTCTTCAAAGCGTGCCTGTAAGACGGAAGGAAGGGTCGGGGTGGGGGAGGTCTGTCGCACAGGGGAGTGAAGGGGACACAGTTACCTGAACCTAGGCTGAACCGAGCCTTGACCCAAACCAGCTGCTGCAATGCCTAACCATAACTTAATCTAAGCCCTGACCCCAACGAAAATGATCCCCACACAGGAAGGGCTTCACGTTGTGGGAGATAAACTCCACTTGCTCTCCTGCAGAGATTTTAGGAGGGCACAACTCATTATGGTTGACATGAAGTCAGACACATTTACCAGGAACACTTAAAGGTCTTTAATTCCTATATTTCATCATGTTAGTTTAATAGGGCGGCTTAGTGGTGCAGTAATTAGCACCTCACAGCAAGAAGGTTCTTGGTTCGAGTCCTTGCTGTGTGGAGTTTTACAGAATTGACGGAAAATTACAGATCCCTGATCCGATGGAAGTTATTTTCAACGTTGAGATGAATGAGACAGAGATGAACAGAGATGGAGAGGCCGCTGTGAAAACATGATAACTGTTGCATCAGATTCTCTTGTTTTGTGTGTCTGCAGCTGTGTATCCGATGTTTTCACAGAGGATTTTGAACTGATTTGATGTGTGTGTGTGTGTGTGTGTGTGTGTGTGTGTGTGTGCGTGTTTGTGTCTGCAGCAGATAATGTTCTTACGGCCACAGCCATCTTCCCCCGGTGCTCTGCCAGGCCTCAGTCTCCCCACATCGGCGGCACAGCGCTCCACTCGAGTCTGATTGCACCACGCACCCCCTGCTGTCTAATGAGAGGATTAGACTCCACATATTTGTTACATTCCCTTGTTGAGGTTACCCTTTCCTCTCCCTCTGCCTGTCTCCTCCTCCACTCAGGCCGGGCAGAGTGCTGCGTTTATGGGTTTCTGCCGTTTAAGTGCATCTCCTGCCCTGCTGACACACACAAAGCACAAACACAACCTCCAAACGCCTGCAACACACACCACACATGAGGGCACAGAAACTCATGTTGTCCAAACACACACACACACATACACACACAAAACAAGGCTACACGCAGAAGAGGAAAATATTTACACCCACTCAAAACTGCTTTTTAAATGACCACGGGGCGGCAAATGGAGCAGCCTCGGTTTTGCACTGAAAAGCTGATTGTCCTGCGTAGTGTTGATGCGAGTGTGTGTGTGTGTGTGTGTGTGTGTGTGTGAACAGAGACGGATCAGAGGGTGATCAGCACCATCTTCCCAGCTCGTGGATAAAAAAATATAAAGTTGAATCAGACCTGCCAGTATAATTACAGGCAGGAATCTGAGGAATGCTGTGATCTGGACTGAGTCTGACACCATGTATAGGGCCCCATGCAGCTGATTTACCCTCTCCCAGTATGTGTGTGTGTGTGTGTGTGTGTGTGTGTAAATGACACATTTTCCACATGTCTATAACATCCTGTAATGTAACAAAACAGGCCGCAGAGCACTGAAGTTGCTTATTATCAGGGTAATTATTGGAGGCTGATCCTGCAGAGCCCAAAAGAAAAGAACCCTCTATAACTCCCTCTCTCGCCGTGCGCTCCGAGCTCACGAGTGTGCATGTGTTTTTCTGAGGTCTACCATGTTGGGCTCAGGGTGTGCTGTGCTCTGCTTCATCCAGAACAGATAGAGGTCATGTCACTTATCTGAGGAATTCACCCTGGACATCTCCTCTTCATAAACACTCCCCTGTGGAGCACATCTCTGCCTCTCTCTCTCTTCTCTCACACACATGCACTCTGGGCCCTCTGGATCTCCACGGTGTGCCCGAGAGTTTAGCCTCGCGAAGAGCAGAGACCACAATGTACACAAGAAGTTGTGTAACTAAAACAATATCCATCATGACAATCCTGCACGGCCCACAAACGCCACCTGGAACCTCCATAAAAGCGCTCACATCGCTGACATAGTCCCCCCCCCCCCCTTCATGTTTTTAATGTCATGGCTTCGGCAAACAGGTGGTCCTCATTAATGCTTGCCTTGAAAAGAAGAAAAAAAAAGGAAACGAGTGGAGACGGGGTGAACACATGCAAGCTCCTCTCCCAATGGGTTTTTAATGGTGGAGGGTTGTGTTGTTTTTTTGTGTGTTTTTTTTGCTCTACACTCCGAGTCATGAGAAAGACAGCAGATCAGGAGAAACTCCTTTTACGCAGCAGGTTCAAATCCTCCTCCTCTCGCGCTGCGACCCATCCCCGCTCGACTCAGGATTCATACGATGTGTGGAGGTACGGAAGTGACCCGTCCATACCTCAACTGGGGGCAGTTGTGTATCTGACAGAAAGCACAGGCATGTACACAGACATGGCGGCCTCAGAGCAAAAAAAAGGCTGTTCTTTCCCTCCACAATGGAATTCCAGCCGCCTGGTTTCCGACTGATCTGAGCGATGAGGAGAATGTCAGAGAGCGACGACTGAGATAAGAATGGCACCTGCAGAATGTACTGACGGAAGTGATATGCCAGAAATGAGCAAACATACTTTCACAAAGACTACTCTCATTCACCTTCCTCTTAAAGGTACAAATGGACAGTTCACCTGTCTCTGTGTCTGTGTGTGTCTGTGTGTGTGTGTGTGTGTACAGTATGTACAAATGGGCCTGATGCTGTGTTTTGTGCGTACACGGAGGTGCTTTGAGGAGTGTAATGTGACACCTAGGTCCCGGAGGTGGGGGGTGCCGAGCCTCTGACCCATCTGGAGATGCAGACGTCCAGACTCTCCGAGGGCCTGGCTGCAAATGGAAGAAGGATCCAAATGAATAGTTGGCGGATGCATGCAAGACAATTAGCAATTTAACACCCCAACGCCAGAGTAGCATGTGTGCGACATGAAAATAATATAGCGTGGTTATTTTTGTATCATTGGAATTTAAAGGAGAATGTTGAGATAATAATAAGCTGAAAAATAAATTGAGAATTTCACTAAAACAAGCCTTGTAGCTAAGGCTACATTACATTACATTAAACTATTGGTGATTGTTACAGCCTTCTGGTCCCATTTGTTACTATAAGGCTTAAACATGAAATACCAGCGGCCTAAATCTGACTCTTTTAAACAAGATTCACACATGACTCTCTGAGATGTCAACAAAAACAATGAAAAACGCCCTGTCTCGCAAATGGAAAAGAAAGTGAAGACTAAAAAAGATTCCTGAATTTGCCCCAAAATGTAATGGCTCCTTCCCTGATCCATACCCTCCCTGAGTTTGGTGTTAATCCGTCCAATATTTTTTGCACAATCCTGTTTATTAACAAAAAAAAGAAGCTCTTGCGTAACCATTTGCATCTCCTCGAGGACTTCTATCTCAACTAATCTTATTTTTTGCTTTGTGGGTTTGGGGACTTATTTGCAGACACACCCCTCAGTCCCCCCCCTTGTTTGCACGTGCGTATACTACACTGAAGACTATTCATACCCAAGGTAATGAGGTGTGCTGATACATCCGATTGGTCGTCCGACACCTTGCACTTTTGGCACAGCACCTCCTCCGCCAGCGGATTGGAGGCCGACTGTCATGTGCCTCCGTGTGTGTTACATGAACTCATTAATGATGCATCTGAAACACATACAACCATTAAGGCTCTGGAAGCCGAGGCAGCTCCACCCTCACATACTAGAGTGTAAAAATCACAGATTGCAATAAACAAGCTGTTAAACCCTGGAGTTTACCATTGAAACACATTTGGTTTTATTGATAACACATGATCCACTAATTCTATTGCATTAACTCCCAAAAACATACAACAGATTGTTTTTTTAACACATGAGTAGTTCCACTCTCCTTCATTTATTATGGTTTCAGAGTGATGAGGACTGATCCCACTGTTGCTGTGGTTTTTCCCTCTATCCCCACAAGAGTCTGCATGCATTGTACATGTGCCTTCATCAGTCACAGCTCCATCTGTTTGTAGGAAGAATGGAGAGGCCCTCGGCAGACCCCTGAGAGGTTTAAAGTATGCCGGCCTCCTGCAGTCTCCCCGGCAAACATGCTGAAAACTCCACTCCGCTCCTCTCTGGCAGAGGCCGACTTTAATTCAGCCCGGGCCTCATGTGGAGGTGAACTAGTTGGACGGCAGCCAGGAATACGGCTCAAAGCGAACGGCCATGAGCCATCAGAAAGACATCACCCACGACCTCCTCGTGCCCTAACCTCTCGCTGCTGATGTGCTCAGCAAAACGCAGCCGTATATCCTGTGAGAGGGTTGTGACAGGGGGCACATGCAGCCCTCGACCTCTGGGGGTGGGGGTGGGGACGCTGTGACAAACCAATCTGCCGCTTTTTACTTTGCAGTTTCCTTCGTTTCCCAAAGCTGAGTCATCCAATACCCCCCCCCCCCCCCCCCCCACACACCCCTCCTCCCTTCACCCTTTATTGCTTGAAGCTCCCAGTAAGCGTCATCGTTGGCACTGTGGCCTTTCTGCAGGCTGTGCTTCTGATTTAGTGATTGATTTTAGCAGTTACGACCGGCCCCTCCTCCAAGCTCTCCCGAGCAAACACACACACACACACACACACACACACACACACACATCTCTGTCCATTGTCAGGCCTCTCCTGTGGCTCCAAGATAACACAGATCCAAGCATGGGTCTGGACACTGCACTCTTGATAAAGCAGGGAAGCAACAGAGAGCACAGATGTGTCTAGCCGCAGCACGCAGCTGTTTTCAGCATTAAAGACTCTAAGAACCCACTGTTTACTACCTGCTCAGCAACAAACAACAGCAAGAGAAATTCAGTGATTCACTGATTCACTGATGAGCTTAGTGGAGAACCAATCAGCCGAGGAGCCAGAGTCAAAGACATATCTGAGCTAAAAAGTAAGTTAACATTCATAGGACAACTTCAAATGAATGATACAGCTCCTCTGTAACAGATGGATGCACAATTAAGTCCACTTAACTTAGAAAGGGAATGATATGACAGTGTTGTTTTCAGAACACTGCCCCCAGGTGGTAAAAAAACAGTGACAGTTATTACACAATAAAACTTCACAGTTATTTAAATCTTTCAATACATCCAAACTTCCCTAGTTTGCCCCAGACTGTGTTGCTGATTGAGGAGATTGTGAGACCTGAAGAGGAACATGACAAAGTACTCAATGTTCTGTGTGGTACATGTGCACTGCATGAGCCCTGACATGTCCATGTTATGACCTGCATTCATGCAGCAACCATGAGGGTGTGTGTATGTTCCATGACACATAAAGATAAATAAGACGTATGTTGGCACAACATAAAGTAAACTAGAGGAGAAAAGACGGAGACACAAGATATATAAGGGTTTGGTTCGAAATTGATAAATCTGTTCAGTATCAAATAATTTGGAGTTCTGAGTGCACAAGTGCTGTATTACATACTATAGACGTTAGGCTTAGTGTAAGTAAAATGTATTTAAGCATGACCAATTCATATTTTAGACACATCTACTGATTCTGATGTTATAAAACCCTAAAGGACCAAAAGATCATAGAAATCAGATCATTTTGAGTGTGTGAAGGATCAATATGAGGGGTTCAGCAAAGGAGTGGTCTCCCTAAAGTCGGACCTCAACTCAAATCAATTCACTAAGTTGAGCACATTCACCAACTACACTTTACCCTGTGGAACAAACTTTAACTCAACAGTGTGTCATTTGCCAGAGGACCACATGATTTGTCTTAGGGCTGCAGTCACTAGCGTCGATTATATGTCTTGGCTCAGAAACAACAATAACTGAATTTGGGCTTTTTTCTTACTGTAGTTGGTGGATTGTCACTTTAACTTGTAAGTGAAATGTAACATATCCACCACAATACAATCATGTTTATTTCCCCTTTGATTGATCATGATTGATTCTCATACAATGTGAACCTTGGTCATGCTGTATCCTGTACTACTGAATGAATCCTGGCCTGATTGCTTTAACTAAGGCATTGTTGTTTTCATGTCATCAGAAGATCCCAACCTTTGACTTTGTAACAACCCTTTGTAACTGTTTCCCCATCGGTGAGCATGTAACAAACTAACCTGTGTCGTGTGCACGTGCTCTGAGCATTAGAGTTTGACAATACTGTAAGAGATTTGTGTCTCGGTCCTCGTTGTTAAGGTGGGGTTGTAGTCATTGCCACGAGGAACTTTTCAAATAAAAAGAGAAGACACTGTCTGGTTTGGACTGATAAACCCTGGCACTGCTCTACGACAGTCTGAAGAGTTAGTGGGTGGATGGATGGACACATGATAATCTCTGAGACTCAGAGGACAAAATCTTCATTTAGGAAATGGCCAGACAACTCGTTGGCAAGCCGCTCCACCCCTCTCAGACGGGGGGGGGGGGGGGGGGGGAGCTGAGGGTGTGTGGGTAGAGTCTTACAAGGAAGAAAAAAAACATCTGCTGAGGGCAAATTTCCATTCTGCCAAGTCTGGGAAGAGACAGCAAATGAAAAATCTCTCCCCTGCCCGACAGTTACATCACAATGACCCTCACAGCATCACTCTCCGACAGGGCTCTGTGCTGCACGTGAGATCAAACCCACCACCAACACCAGTGTCTTCTACATGCATCTGAGACACAGCTATTGAGAAACATTTTGGTCAATGAGTAACGCTGCAGTACGTTTATGTTCACATCTTGCAACGAAAAAACGTCTGTGTCCAAGGGTCAGCTTCCAGGAATAGGTCACTGAGCAGGTATGCACAACACACTGTGTGTTCACCTATGGAGGGCGAAACATGGAAGGGTGCCCTCTTGTGTTGGATAAAATACTGTCATCAGCTCCCAGTAAAGATTCCTCTAAACCTGGTTTGCGGGTGAGTCCTGCCAGGGGGCGAGTCACATTACAGGCCGATCAAGAAGCTCACATGTTTGTCAGCTCAAATTTATTCTGCTTAATAACTGTGTAATCCTTGTTTCAACTTCTGAACAAGTCAACAATTTGCTCTGTGGGTTTTACCAGACTGTATCTGGACTGTGGGGGAAACAGTGGAAAGCCCAAATGGAGGCAGAGCAGACGTTTAACCTCAAAAACATGTCTCACCTTTGGTTTATTAAAATAAACAGATGGGCAAAAGGTCAAATGTCTCTTTTTTTCCACTTTCTTTAACATTGTAAGTTTTTTCGACATTTTCACTGATTTCCCAAAGAATAGTTGGTGGATCTTGATCAACGAAATCAAGCCCATTTAGGGGAATCATATCCATGAGTGTGTAAAGTTTTCGTTGTAACCCAAATTATCTGACCTCTTTGTTCCAAACACAAATTAGTAAGAGAGAGCGGCGACTAAAGTTCACAAAGTGCTGCCACGTTGAGTTGAATCAAGTTTCTCAAATGAAAATACTACACAGATTTTGATTTCAGCTTTGTTTAATGTTTGTTGACACCAGTACTCCCCTTAAAGACTTCAAACAACAGGACAAGGTTTTATGATCAACGTAATATTTAGCCTTAAAAGGTCCAGGTAACCCTGGGAATCACCTTAAGCTTTAAGTGCACACATTAGTGTCATAACCCCATTCAAAAGTGATGGAAAATGCAATTCTTTCTTCTATCAAACCCCAAGTTTCCATTTTGTTACAGCAAGCTGGTTCAAGGAATGCTTTTTCCAATACTACCCTATTTTCTCCGATATATTTGTGGGCAAACTCTTTACAAATTCAGGGTGGCAGAGGTCTGTGACATTGCGTTGTAAATGAACGTGTTGCTAAAGGGCACAAATTGGTGGCTCACGATCTTGATGGCCTCTTGAGCAGCACATCCTGAAGGGAAACATATTAACAGAGGTTAAGAGACATTTCAGATTTATTAGCACTGTTTGGGATAGATATGCTGCGCATTAGAATGAGTGATAAAGCATTACCTCCCAAAAATGCTGCAACTGTGTGTGGCTCTGCTGCACCATATCGACAGCTGCAGATTATGAAAGAAAAAGGAATTGGATCATTATTTGGCACAGTTTTTAACGACCGCTCTAAATATTAAATTAAGCAGTGATCATTACTTACAACTCGTGGATATAGTCGTCTTTGATATTGACGTTGAGGCTGTACTCCTGCAGAAGGCTGTTTACACACAGCTTCAGTTTGCTGATGTCATCCTCAACTTGGTAGTTGTAAACTCCTGGTAAGAGACGAAATACAGAAGCATAGGGAGGAATTATCAACATGTTTTGCATTTTGCATATCACTTTTTACATCTTTTATCTTTTATATATTTTTATTCAGAAATGTTTATGTCGAAATAAATGTTACTTTGTATAGATATTGGAAAAAAGTGAGTAAATAAGAAGTAAACAGTGAGTAAATATATACTGGTTTTCTATTTTTCATTGCTTTCCTATGTATGTTGTATTTATTGCGTTTTTATGTTTCTATGTTAATTGTAAGCACCAATTACCAGAGCAAATTCCTTGTAGGTGTAAACCTACTTGGCAATAAAATACTTCTGATTCTGATTCTGATTCTGATGATGCTTAAAAATCATACTATGAAGTGTGCAGTATTGTAGCAGGCAGCTCATCAAATCTAATTCAAAGACCCAACAAGTGATAAAAACGTTGAATGCAAAGTCTGTCAATGACTAACAAGTCTGTCCTGTTAATAACAAAACTAAATCTGCAACTTGCAAAAACAACAACGCAGAAAACTAGATTGCGTGAATATTACTTGGTTCCATAGAAGTGTTTTGAGTTTGGTTCAATTCTTGAAAGAAAATGATGTATGAAGTGTGTCTGGACCTGGGTAGCGGGAGTGCTGCTGATAGAATCGATCAACAGCCCGAAGCATGAGGTAGAAGACCATCTCGCTGTCTGGACTGTCCATGCTGGAGGCTGAGAGACACAAAAAGACATTCTGCTTGTTAGGTGAACATATATATTGCCAACTACTATTAGAGTTAGCTCAAACATAACAAACGACAACAGACGACACAGAAAGAAAATGAACCTCCAACTCACTGATTTCATCTTTGTTCACGGACTCCACACTATATTCTTCAGCCAGAGATCTGCAGCGCACCACCCGCAGAAAGGAGGCATTCTTACCTAGATGTCCACACAGATGACTACAGTTAGGAATAATTGAATGAGCCACAGATTAGATTATGTGATTCCTGCATCTACACTAGTCAGAGTTATGTTCAGTCCAGGAGCAGCAGAGACAACATCACAAATCTGAACAGCAATAGAGAAATAAAAAACTTGTGACTTTGGAAAAGGCAGCACTACTTCATGACGGCAAAAATTTGTAACTGATGAATGAACAGCATGAGACTGTTCCAATTTACACATTATACCTATATATTTACATACATGTAGAGTAATGTATATATCTAAATTGAACCTCGGTGGTTATGTTTACATGGATGATATAATAATTACCAAGAATATATCAGATCAGGCAGTGTAACTAAAGGATGTGTTATTTCAAGTAAAAGATGTTTAAATCAATTTCTAGCCGTGACGGTTCTTATTTGAGAATGTTCTTATACAGAACTGCAACAAAAGGAAAACTCAAATTCCACATCTCAATATAAAATAAACATTAAAACAAAACAAAAAACACTGTGGTATGGACAGTGTTTGGCTTTAATCAAATTCGAGGGGAAAGCAAAATATAAGTGAATATAAAATGTGATGTAAGGATTGTTGTTCATAGGAAAGTTTACTTACAGAGTAGCTTGATGTCCTTTTCACAGATGCTCTCTGGTGGCTGGGGGAAAGGAAAGGGAATCTCTGTGTCAGAGTGCATGCTGGGACCTGTTCCATCGAGAATTTCCAAGTCTCAGCTAATTCATCTGATTTAGCAAACATTTATTTTGGGGCCACTGGAAACTCTTGAGCACAGGTTTGACCCTAACACTCTTATTTAGTGAGTACAAAGTTTTTATAACGTACCTTTGCAACGGACTGCAACAGACGCTCTACGTGCTTCGAAACAGCAGCTGCATCCTGCAGGGCCTTTTCCCTGTAACTGAAATTAAACAGAAACCTAAAATTATCTCTTTGCCTCAGACAACCAGTTGAGCTTCAGGAAACATGGTCACAAAACCCCTTTGTCCTCCTCAGTTATGATGTGAGGTTATGGTAGGAAAAGAGTTTTCGTGGAAAAATGATGATGTCACAGTAAAGTTGACTTTGGGATATAAAATGTCATGACTCATTTTGTAATAATAAGACCATTTGTGTGAAATGTTGCCATAAGTACTGCATTCATTCTTCATTTATGGTAAAAATTGGTTTTGAGTGATAACAGTGACCATGACTGTTGATCACTGAAACCCTTACTCAGAGAATCTTTGGATCCAATGGAATGTTTGTGGAATATTTGAAGTGAATATCAATATCATGTCGTCATACAGTAAAGAGCAACTACTGTTTGACAGGAACACATTTCATGGAAGTTCCTCTCGACAAATTCTAAACAACAAACAGTCCCATATTCCACACTTACACATTTTGAAGGTTGATAAACTTCTGAGAATCTGCGATCATGTCTGGAATGGTTCCTCTCACAGGGAGGCTTCCGTTGCCTTCGCTGTGAACAAACTCCTTGACCGCTCGCAGCATCACCCAGAAGGTCGGAGTCTGCAGCACAGACACGCAGCACAGTAAGCAACAATCCAAATTACTTCCTATATGAAAGTGGGATATAACTGTAGCCCTAAGTCAGACTCAAATCTCTCAGTTCACACGGAACATCAGAACAAATCTCCAAATAAACGCATACATGATTGCTGTTTGCAGAAACCAAATCTGCAGTTGTTTTTGGCCAGTCAGGCTACGGCAGAGGAGTCCACTGTCGATGTGTATTTGTGTGAGTGGGAGAGGAACAGAGAGAAACACAGGGAGAGCCAGGCGGGGGGGGGGGGGGGGGGGGGGGGGGCTGAGCAAATCAATGTGCTGTGAACAGTTCCACAATGAAATCAAACTCTACCCATTTAAAATAGGAAAAAATCGATATGAAAAATCAATATGTGGCCACCGATGCTGAAAGTGTATGGGAAACACAGAGAATCTTTAGGAATATTGACCTGCAGCAGGTCAGAGTAATGAGACCCAGGAATCCCTAGTGTTCACAAAGCTAAAAGAACGTGGCCATGCGTGTCCCAAAGCACCTCCGAAAGACAGGGACAGATGCAGTTTTGATAAATTAGTTTTTATGAAAAAGTCCGAACCTGTGAGGTGATGTTGTTACACTGCTCACTGTTGAAGAGGTCTTCAAGAGCACTATGAATCTGCAGAAAAAGGAGAAGTAACATGAACATTCTAACAATGAACTTTGCATCTAAAGATAACGGACTGTGTGAGCGTTTATAAGATTAGATATTTTGCATGGGACAGATATCTCTTGAAAACCAAAATGAGTATTTGAGGTCTGGCACCTTGGTTGGATTTAAAGCCGTATTGACATTTTTTATAGCTTCCTCGAAGTTTTCTTCATCCTCTGGGAAACCGTTCTCATTCTTCAGGAGCCCTGAAGAGACACACAATAATAATCAATCACAGACAGTGTTGAGTTGCACAGACAAGTCACTGACTGAACTGCAATCTAGAGGTCCACCGGTACCTTCCCGAATGATTTGTCTGAATGCCTCTTTCTCCTTGTAATTTTTTGGTGGCTGGCAGTTGTGCTACAAGGACAGAGGAAGAGGACATTTATTGTTCAGCAACATTAACAAACCACATGAATAAACATTGAGTGACGTTATCTTTATCAGACAAATAATAAACAGACAAATGTACTGTACCTCACTGAGCCATTTCTCCAGATATTTCGCAACAATGATGACCCAAGGTGTGTGACTGTGATCCTACAGAATAAATGAAGATTTAGACATTATCACTTTGTGTAAATCTTTACAGGATTAAACTGATTCAAACTTGCTAATGTGCTGAAACCAAAATAGATACCTTCTTGTCCATTTTGTCAAGGTCATAGGACTGAATGTGTTTCTTCAATTCACTAAAAGGCTGATCTAACCTCAGGTCCTCCAAGGCATTGTCTGGGTGAGATTCAATCACTGAAGAGAGACAGTCAAATATAATGTAGAATATTTATTATTTTACATTAAAAACAGTTAAAAAAACATGAATAAGAAACAAGCCACAATGAAATATCCATATACCATGTAAATATCACAGAGCAACATTGTTGGTGGGTTCACTGAAAGCCTTATATATGTAAAAATATAATACCAATTAAAAGTTAACAAAATAAACTTTAGTCAATATTTTATAGTATCAGAACTAACCTGTATGCTCCTGCACTGCTAGTCTCATGTAGCCGATGAGGCCGTATGTTCTACAGACGAGGAAAGGTACCGAGGCGCTCCACAGAACTGAGCCTAGCCTCAAACACGTGCTGTTGAGTTATTGAGATAATTTGATAGTTTAGTTCGACAGAAAATAAACGATAACAAATCAAGTTAAAACACGTTCTGCACAAAATGTTTTGTAATCTTTGGCTGGATTGGAACCAACAACCCCCTTAAATGAAAACGCAGATTAAAGCTCTTGCACTTGCAGAATGTGAATACAAATTTTCCTCAAACAAAAATAGCTTAAATTTTATTGGTTAAATAAAAAAAAAAAAGGTCAACAGTTCATCCATTTAGAGTTAAGATATTTGTTTTCAAAGTGTATGTCTCATACCTTTCTGGCAAATGGACACCGATGACTATGGTAAACCTGTGGAAAAACTCTGGATCGTTGTCAAGAAGTTTGTCTGGACTCTGCAGGAGAAACAGAAAATAGAGGAACGATAAACTGATTGTTGCATTTACATATTTAAATTGATCAGGCTGTACCCATTTGACTTATAGACTTGTAATAAGTCTGCACATGGCCTGGTCTCTTTTAGCGTATGAAGAATAGTAACAGTTTTCGGGCATTTTCGTGTGACGTATTGTTATCGTTACAACATTACTACATATTTGTAAACCTGTGTTGACAACACACACGAGCTAAACAAAACCAACCTCCTCGACAAAGTTCCCAGAGACATCGCTGTTCAGCTCTTGCAGCAGCTCAGTGGCGGCCTGGGCTCGGTTCTGCAACATGAGAGCTTAGATCAGGACCCATACAAATATCACACGTTTATTCCTAATAAGAATATGAAAAATTATTATAAGAAGAAGTGTAGGAAATAGGAAGTTGTGTGTAAAACAAAAAAGTACCAGATTAAAAGCATTAAAAAAATACCTTTCCAATGCTGTTGTTACTCAGGAAAAAGCTGCAGGAGAAGATGACAAGATTCATGAGCGCACAAGCAAAACCAACACATGTTATTCTCAACTTTCACAGGAACAATCGCTGTCTCACTTGTTTCCAACATCTTCTCCAGACACTGTGTGCCCATCGACTATGGTGAATGCGCCGATACCTGAAAAACACATAAATGAATCCAACAGGGAGATGCTTTCAGTAGCTCCTGCAGCATTGTCACCAGTACGGAGGCACATCGCTTATACCTGGCAGCACCAGGTTCTTCAGGATCTCGGTCCCAGTTGCTGTGGCGTTGATGAGGCAGACGTGAGCGTTCTCCAGTGACTCCTGACCATGGTCTCCCCACAACCTGGAAGCAGCACACATCACAACATGGACACGTGTTGCCATCTAGTGACACAATCCCACCCTCAGCCGCTGTAAACACACACACACAGCCTCATAGCTGGTGCTGTGACAGCCTCTATAGCATCAGCTGTCCGGTTGCAGCATCAGTTTATCCCCCACACGCTGTGCTCGTGTAAATATTACATCAGGCCCACCACTGGCTTTAATATGGACAAGTGAACAGCGAAGGGAGCAACAGAGAAACCCTCTCCTTTAGCCGTAAACGTCTTCTATCTAAATGACACACACGGAACAAGCTAACGCTAGCTAACACTGTTGTTAGCTTCACCGCCTCAGTGTTCTCAGCACTGAAATAAAACCATTTGCACCAGTTTACCAGGGGATTAAACCAGTTCTTCAAGGGAGCTGCGGTGTGGTTTCAAACGTACCTCAGCTGTCTGTCGTATTTCTGCTCTTTGGAGGCTTGTGTTGCTGCCATGGTTTCTTTACGAGTGAGATCTATGGACGCATTTGAACTTCCCCGATAGCAGATTCGACGCAAAAAGGTCCGGCACGGAAGTCAAGACTAGCACTTTCTACACAAATTCTCACCGAAATAAAACAGAGGATGATAAACTGAAATATCATGATTTGTTTTGTTTTTAATAAAAAACAACACTTCAGTACAGATTAACAATCTGCTTAATTATTTCCACATAACTTCACATCAACTACAAGTGAGGCGAATGCTGCTGTTTTTACCCAACTAGGCCTACATTTATATGATAATTGTGGATAATCCAATGTGTAGATACAAAATATACAATTTACAAATTATGAACAATAAATAATAGTGTCTCTGCATAATGTATTTAATGTAACATAATATTTACATAGTATACACTGAAAAAAAATATTGAAAAGTATCGTCAGTACAAATAAAATAGCTTAAATGTAATATGGGACAATACAACAGGAAGAAATAAAGAGAAAAATCTAAATGTCCTACTTTTAAAGTATTACAACCAATAATGTCTCAGGTGTTTATTTGTTTTGTTTATGGGACTATCACATGTGTACGTGTGTTGCTTACAAATATAACACTGGTCGAGCATCATTCTATATAATTTCAAAAGAGAAAACTAGTTGTGTGACTCTATCATGTTTCCAATTATTTTTCAAAAATGTGTCCTATATAGTAACACTGGAGTAAATATTATCTTTGAAAACCCCCAGCAGATGGTGAGTGTGTGTGTGTGTACGTGTGCTTGTTTGTGTATTGGTTTTTGTTTCCTACTCAAGACCTTTTCCAGAATAAACACTAATCGTGTCAGGACCAGTGGACCTCATGTGGACCAAAAGAGGCAAGACATGATTTCTGACTTGAGAGAAAACAGATTTTAGAGAGAAAACTGATTATTTGAAAAACAGAGAAATTATGGATTCCTCAAATCTTGCTCTGCCTCCTCTCGTGTGGAAATTTCAAGGGATCTTGTTTGTCCCGGGTTAGATTCATCATTTTGATGAACGTGTGCCTGTCTACCTATAGTTTTGAGGCCAAATTTAGTCTCAGATACGATAATTATGAGGACATTATGGCTGTTCTTCACAAATTTAATACTAATAAAAGCTTTAGGTTAAGGCCCGAACCGACTCCTTTACCTGCTCTGTCTTGTCCGCAAAAACTCAAACCTGAGAGCCCGTCCTATGTGGACTTGTAGTGAAGATGCCAAAGTTGATAGTGGAAAGTAAAAAATCCAATACCAATATATTGGCAAATATATATATATATGAACATTAAAATAATTCAGAGATAGCTAAACATAATTAAGACTTTGTATGTAATATATTTGCGTATTTAAGACTTTTCAAACCATCAGTAGTTGTGGATTCACAGTTATATTTCATTGTCTTAAACAATGTGAGAAAAAGATTTATTTGACATTTTCAATGATTTCATAGAGAATAATTCATAGATCTTGATGAGAATAATAATACATTTAGGGGACTGGTGGAATCCACGATTATTAATCTAGATTTTTGCATTTTGTGATGAAATTTGACTATTGAAAGTAAACGTGTAAAAATGAAGAAATCAAGGAATAAATGGAATGTTCCGGAAGAAGCGAACTGTTTGGGGGTGGCGTTTAGCAACCTGGTAGAGCTGCTGTCCCAAAGAGGAAAGCCTTCAACCTGCAGACGACCATTAGATTCCAACCCGCGGCCATTTATGCATGCCCCCCCCCCCCCCCTCTCTCTGTCCCCCTTTCACTACTTATCCTCTGTCCTATAAAAATAAATAAATAAAGGTAATAAAAGAAAATACATGTAAAAGCAAAAGTATGTTTAAGATCACAAACACATTTAATGTTAAAGATTAAAGACACGTTCAATGTTCTATATATCGAAGGCTCATACTTTGATCTTAAATGTTCCATTGATGGGTCCTTATAGCAAGAATAATAGGAAGGGGATATAACCATCCATACAAAGGATAATAATACTAATGTGATAGTGACACCACACTGTGATCGAGAAAAAACTTCTACTGACTCAGAAATCTGTCCAGAATAATTGTAACTTTCTATTCAAACTAATAGATTAAACCAGTGATGGAAGGTTTGTTTCACCAAAACTTGGGGGCTAGTCAAGACCCAGCAACGATTCTGCAGAACTCTATTTGTATGTCTCAACAAATAAGCTACCTCAAAAACCTGCTGGCCAAGGAGAAT
This sequence comes from Pleuronectes platessa, assembly GCF_947347685.1. Classification (NCBI taxonomy): domain Eukaryota; kingdom Metazoa; phylum Chordata; class Actinopteri; order Pleuronectiformes; family Pleuronectidae; genus Pleuronectes; species Pleuronectes platessa. Next base: position 22,570,493 of record NC_070626.1, read on the forward strand.
GCCAACCTTAGTACAGAGTACCACTGGAGGATCCAACTGAGCCAAGAGTTGGAGGAGCACATAGCGTCCTTAGAAGATGTCTACCAAAGTCATACAACAAACCAGGAGAAGTTCAACAGCGAGCTCCAGGAGGAGAGGAAGAAGAAGAACATTCTCCAAGAAGAGCTGGAGAAGCTCAAAGCTTCTTATCACGAGGTCTGCCAAAGTCATGCAACCAACCAAGAGAAGTTCAACACTGAGCTCCAGGAGGGGATGAAGAAGAGGAACGTTCTCCAAGAAGAGGTGGAGAAGCTCAAATCTTCTTTTCACAAGGTCTGCCAAACTCATTCAATCAACCAGGAGAAGTTCAACAGTGAGCTCCAGGAGGAGAAGAGCAAGAAGATCGTTCTCCAAGAAGAGCTGGAGAAGCTCAAAGCTTCTTATCACAAGGTCTGTCAAATTCATACAACCAACCAGAAGAATTTCAACAGTGAGCTCCAGGAGGAGAAGAGCATGAAGAACGTTCTCCAAGAAGAGCTGGAGAAGCACAAACCTTCTCATCACGAGGACTGCCAAAGTCATGCAACAATCCAGGAGAAATTCAACACTGGCTTCCAGGAGGAGAAGAAGAATAAGTACGATCTCCAAGAAGAGCTAGAGAAGCTCAAAGCTTCTCATCACAAGGTCTGCCAAAGTCATGCAACCAACCAGGAGAAGTTCAACACCGAGCTCCAGGAGGAGAAGAAGAAGAAGACAGTTCTCCAAGAAGAGCTGAAAAAACTAAATTCTTCTTATCACAAGGTCTGCCAAACTCATTCAATCACCCAGGATAAGTTCAACAGTGAGCTCCAGGAGGAGAAGAGGAAGAAGAAAGTTCTCCCAGAAGAGCTGAAGAAGCTCAACGCTTCTTATCACAAGGTCTGCCAAAGTCGCACAACCGACAAGGAGAAGTTCAACACCGAGCTCCAGGAGGAGAAGAAGAAGAGGAAAGTTCTCCAAGAAGAGGTGGAGAAGCTCAAATCTTCTTTTCACAAGGTCTGCCAAACTCATTCAATCAACCAGGAGAAGTTCAATAGTGAGCTCCAGGAGGAAAAGAGGAAGAAGAACGTTCTCCAAGAAGAGCTGCAGAAGCTCAAAGCTTCTAATCACAAGGTCTGCCTAAGTCGCAGAACCGACCAGGGGAAGTTCAACACCGAGCTCCAGGAGGAGAAGAAAAAGAAGAAAGTTCTCCAAGAAGAGCTGAAGAAACTAAATATTTCTTATCACAAGGTCTGCCAAAGTCATACAACCAACCAGGATAAGTTGAAAACCGAGCTCCAGGACGAGAAGAAGAAGAAGAACGCACTCCAAGAAGAGCTGAAGAAACTAAATTCTTCTTATCACAAGGTCTGCCAAAGTCATACAACCAACCAGGAGAAGTTCAACAGCGATCTCCAGGAGGTGAAGATGAAAAAGAACATTCTCCAAGAAGAGCTGGAGAAACACATAGCATCTTATCACAAGGTCTGTCTAGGTCATGCAAACAACCAGGAGAAGTTAAACACCGAGCTCCATGAGGAGAAGAGGAAGAAGAACATTCTCCAAGAAGAGCTGGAGAAGCACAAAGCTTCTTATCGGGAGGCCTGCCTAAGTCATTCAAACAACCAGGAGAAGTTAAACATCAAGCTACAGGTGGAATTGAAGAAGAGGAAGTATATTCTCCAAGAAGAGGTGGGGAAGCTCGAATCTTCTTTTCACAAAGTCTGCCAAAGTCATTCAATTGATCTGGAGAAGTTGAAAACCGAGCTCGAGGAGGAGAAGACGAGGAAGAACATTCTCCAAGAAGAGCTGGAGAAGCTCAAAGCTTCTTATCACAAGGTCTGCCAAAGTCATACAACCAACCAGGAGAAGTTGAAAACCGAGCTCCAGGAGGAGAAGAAGAAGAAGGACATTCTCCAAGAACAGCTGGAGAAGCTCAAAGCTTCCTATCAGGAGGCCTGTCAAAGTCATGTAACCAACCGGGAGAAGTTCAACACCAAACTCCAGGAGGAAAAGAAGAAGAAGAGCGTTCTCCAAGAAGAGCTGAAAAAACTAAATTCTCCTAATCACAAGGTCTGCCAAAGTCATACGACCAACCAGGAGAAGTGGAAAACCGAGCTCCAGGAGGAGAAGACGGAGAAGAACATTCTCCAAGAAGAGCTGGAGAAGCTCAAAGCTTCTTATCACAAGGTATGCCAAAGTCATAAAACCAACCAGGAGAAGTTGAAAACCGAGCTCCAGGAGGAGAAGAAGAAGAAGGACATTCTCCAAGAACAGCTGGAGAAGCTCAAAGCTTCTTATCACAAGGTATGCCAAAGTCATAAAACCAACCAGGAGAAGTTGAAAACCGAGCTCCAGGAGGAGAAGAAGAAGAAGGACATTCTCCAAGAACAGCTGGAGAAGCTCAAAGCTTCCTATCAGGAGGCCTGTCAAAGTCATTCAAACAACCAGGAGATGTTAAACATCAAGCTACAGGAGCAATTGAAGACTTTTGATTTTTACATAACCTCATTTATGACACATTGTCAAAATAAATCTTAATTATTCAATTATGTGGAAAAGAAAGGATGAAACATTCCATGCACACTTACATCATACACCAACCCTAAAGTAACAAGATATTCTGCTAAACAATTAAAACAAGAGACTGGTTGGCCCTCAGTGAGCACAGGACCTGTCCAACACCCCACACCGCCCTGAAACCCTCCAAATTGTCCGTCAGTGTAAACTAAGCATGTTCAATCCTTAGCCAAGCTGCCACCAAACACCCCTGAGACAGCGCAGTGGATCAGTCCAGCCTCCCAGTGTTACTTCTGATGAGGTCTTCCAAAGATATAAACCTCCTGTTTTCAGAACTGAGCTCACTGAGGACGAGTCCCTCCCTTATCCCAAACCCAAGAAGAAGGGGCTGCCTGAGAAGACAGAGAAACCAAAGAATGCTTCATCGTGGAAGAGAGTCCGCCATCTTGTGGGGTTGTGAAAGGGGCGAAGAAGTCAGCGGCGCCAACATCCCCCAGCATCTGAGCTGACTTTACCTTCTTCACCTGCTGTGAGGACTGTCAAGGTTAATGGAGGGATTTACAATTTGATTTCAAAACATCAAGAAAAATAATAATGTCCTCACAATGATAGTATCGCACACCAAATAAAACGAGAAAATACTAAATGTCTTGCTGTGTGGATGTATTTAAGATAAGGTAAGATAAGATGTACCTTAATTTGTCTTCAGTAGAGGAAATTCACAAATGACACAGCAGCACAAGAAAGTGTATCAGATACATCCTCCTGCAGATACGGATAACGTGGGAAGTAAAAGATCCAATTCTAACATATTGGCAAATATATATATATATATGAACATTAAAATAATTCAGAGATAGCTAAACATAATTAAGACTTTGTATGTAATATTTTTGCGTATTTAAGACTTTTCCAACCAGTGGATTCACAGTTTTATTTTCATTGTCTTAAACAATGTGAGACAAAAGATTTATTTTACATTTTCAATGATTTCACAGAGAATAATTCATTGATCTTGATGAGAATAATAATACATTTAGGGGACTGGTGGAATCCACGATTATTAATCTAGATTTTTGCATTTTGTGATGAAATATGTATATTGAAAGTTAACGTGTAAAAATAAAGAAATCAAGGAATAAATGGAATGTTCCGGAAGAAGATAACTGTTTGGGGTGGCGTTTAGCCACCTGGTAGAGCTGTTGACCCAAAGAGAAAAGATTCCAACCCATGGCCATTGATGCATGTCCTCCACCACTCTCTCTTTCACCCTTACACTACTAAGCCTCTGTCCTATAAAAATAAATGAATAAAGGTTATAAAAAGCCCCATAAAACGTTAAATGTTAAAGATTAAAGACACGTTCAATGCTCTATATATCGAAGGCTCATACTTTGATCTTAAATGTTCCATTGATGGGTCCTTTATAGCAAGAATAATAGGAAGGGGATATAACCATCCGTACAAAGGATAATAATACTAATGTGATAGTGACACCACACTGTGATCGAGAGAAAACTTCTACTGACGCAGAAATCTGTCCAGAATAATTGTAACTTTCTATTTCAAACTGATAGATTAAACCAGTGATGGAAGGTTTGTTTCACCAAAAAGTGAGGGCTAGTCAAGACCCAGCAACGATTCTGCAGAACTCTATTTGTATGTCTCAACAAATAAGCTACCTCAAAAACCTGCTGGCCAAGGAGAATGCGAACCTTAGTACAGAGTACCATTGGAGGATCCAACTGAGCCAAGAGTTGGAGGAGCACATAGCGTCCTTAGAAGATGTCTACCAAAGTCATACAACAAACCAGGAGAAGTTCAACAGCGAGCTCCAGGAGGAGAGGAAGAAGAACAACATTCTCCAAGAAGAGCTGGAGAAGCTCAAAGCTTCTTATCACGAGGTCTGCCAAAGTCATGCAACCAATCAAGAGAAGTCCAACACCGAGCTCCAGGAGGAGATGAAGAAAACGAACCTTCTCCAAGAAGAGCTGGAGAAGCTCAAAACTTCTTATCACGAGGTCTGCCAAAGTCATGCAACCAATCAAGAGAAGTCCAACACCGAGCTCCAGGAGGAGATGAAGAAAAATAAAATTCTCCAAGAAGAGCTGGAGAAGCTAAATACTTCTCATCACGAGGTCTGCAAAAGTCATACAACCAACCAGGAGAAGTTCAACGGTGATCTCCAGGATGAGAAGATGAACAAGAACATTCTCCAAGAAGAGCTGGAGAGGCTCAAAGCTTCTTATCATGAGGTCTGCCATAGTCATACAACCAATCAGGAGAAGGCGAAAACCGAGCTTCAGGAGGAGAAGATGAAGAAGAACATTCTCCAAGGAGAGCTGAAGAAGCTCAAAGCTTCTTACAACCTGGGGAAGTTAAACATCAAGCTACAGGAGGAATCGAAGAAGGAGAAGAAGAATGTTCTCCAAGAAGAGCTGGAGAAGCTCAAAGCCTCTCATCACGAGGTCTGCCAAAGTCAAACAACCAACCAGGAGAAGATGAAAACCGAGTCCCAAGAGAAGATGAAGAAGAACATTCACCAAGAAATGCTGAAGAGGCTCAGAGCTTCTTACAACCGGGGGAAGTTAAACATCAAGCTACACGATCAATTGAAGACTTTTGACTTGAGTTTTAAATAACTTTATTTAAGACACATTGTCAAAACAAATCTTAATGATTCAATTATGTGGAAAAGAAAGGATGAAACATTCCATGCACACTCACATCATACACCAACCCTAAAGTAACAAGATGTTCTGCTAAACAATTAAAACAAGAGACTGGTTGGCCCTCAGTGAGCACAGGACCTGTCCAACACCCCACACACCCCTGAAACCCTCCAAATTGTCCGTCAGTGTGAACTAAGCATGTTCAATCCTTAGCCGAGCTGCCAAGAAACCCCTTAGACAGCGCAGTGGATCAGTCCAGCCTCCCAGTGTTACTTCTGATGAGGTCTTCCAAAGATATAAACCTCCTGTTTTCAGAACTGAGCTCACTAAGGACGAGTCCCTCCCTTGTCCCAAACCCAAGAAGACGGGGCTGCCTGAGAAGACAGAGAAACCAAAGAATGCTTCATTGTGGAAGAGAGTCTGCCATCTTGTGGGGTTGTGAAAGGGGCGAAGAAGTCAGCGGCGCCAACATCCCCCAGCATCTGAGCTGACTTTACCTTCTTCACCTGCTGTGAGGACTGTCAAGGTTAATGGAGGGATTTACAATTTGATTTCAAAACATCATGAAAAATAATAATGTCCTCACAATGATAGTATCGCACACCAAATAAAACGAGAAAATACTAAATGTCTTGCTGTGTGGATGTATTTAAGATAAGGTAAGATAAGATGTACCTTAATTTGTCTTCAGTAGAGGAAATTCACAAATGACACAGCAGCACAAGAAAGTGTATCAGATACATCCTCCTGCAGAGCCGGAGAACGGTTCCAGATGGACACATGCAAGAGTCATGGAACCACAGTTTAGGCCTGTGCGAGCACCACCAGTTTGGTTTGTGTGGTTTTCCAGGTATGCTTATGTCAGACTCTATATATATATCACATTTTATTCTCTTCTATAAAATGTTCATGGATAAAGATTTTTATTATCAATATAAACATTTATTAAGTTTACACGGCCATATTCCTACATAATAAACATTTATCAGCTGTATACCTGCACACATGCAAAAACAAATATACAGACACTGATATCTATATCTATGTAGATATAGATATAGATAGCGTTTTTTTTTTTATACAGATATTGTGTGTTTTTTGAAGGAAACATAAACTTGAAGAGCTTTTGTTGACCTTTGTTTGGGTACAGCCATGCAAATCTGAGTGGAGATAGAGTGCTACTTAAAGCTGTTCACTATGCCACCAGTATATTTATATGTCTGCGATAGAGTGCTGGAATTAATATTCGGCCTTGATGATGTTAGAATGGATACTAGATGTTCAGTTTACTTCTCTTAGTGGGTTTGGAACTCGTGCATGCGTAGGTCTAAAATGGTGGAGAACTGAGGCTCTCCATCTCTGCAGGGCGATGTTAATAAAGAAATTAGCAGCTCAAGTGGAAAATATAGTAAGACAAAAAATATGAGTAAATATAGAAATATATACAAAAGTAGGGATAATTCCATATATACACAAGGCCATTTAACAAAAAAAAGGCAATAAAGAGATGGGATCAGAGTTGTGTTCAAGGGCGTTTCTAGGATTGAAAGAAAGGGGGGGCTTAGCCCCTAAGGATGCTGAATGTTTGCGCGCAATTTTTTTGGGCTCATTTGGGGCTGCGGATATCCATGTTTCATACAGTTCATAGATTGGTTCAATCAGAAAGAGTGTGATTTTTCTCTGTATCTTTGCTTGCATTCATTCAGTATAAGATAACAGAAGAGACAGAATTTCAGGGTCGTTGTGATATTTGACAACACAAATATGAACTGATTATAAACAACAACATTCTATAGGCACTGATATTATTGTTTTAAAATACTAGACCTGTATTTAGGCTTCAGCCCCCCTAAAACAGGCCTTACGACGCCCCTGGTTGTGTTCATGTGCGATTTGTCCATTCTTTGGGCCGGAGGTGCGCAGGGATGATCCTCTTATAGGTGACATTAAAAACACCGGTCCGAAGTCGTTTGCAGAACTGGGACATCATTCATCCACCTGGTTGTTGGGTCATACCCCATGACGACTAAAGGGAGACGGGACTTGTTTCTCCATCTTATCTCTATCCTCATATGTCCTCACCATCCTTGCTGCTTGTGATCCTTGTCTCCTAACTCTCCGCTCCCCAGGGATCTTTGTGCTTTGGGAGCTAATCACGTGAGTACACCACGGTGCAGTGTTGCTTTTCTCGGTAGGCATTTAGTTGTCATGGTTAAAAGTTCATTGTGTAGAATTTGTTGACATCTAGTGGTGAAATTGCATGCTGCAGCTGAACACCCCTCACCTCACCCTCCCCTTCCAAACGTGAAAGGAGAACCTGTGGTAGCCTTCAGTTGTCATAAAAACTCAAAAGATTGATGCATTTGTCCAGTTTAGGCTACTGTAAAAAACATGTAGAGAGAACCCACTCCAGATGTACATATCAAGTATTTAAATATAAAGGCCCATTCTAGGGAAGAGAAAAGAACAATTTGTGCAATTAAAAAAAAATCACAATATTGAAAACATCACTAGGATTATTTTATATTCAATTTCTGCCAATATATCCATTTCACCTAAATCTTACACACTGGACCTTTAAGGTTAGGGGCCAGGAAATGCATTTTGTCAATGAGTGTCCTAACAATTGTAGAGAGACGTGCATGTCTCGTGCGTGTGTGTGTGTGTGTCTGTGTAGGGGGCGTGTCAGAACGGGGATAATTGCCCTCCCCTTTGCTCACTACATAAACTTCATCAACAGCTCCACCGGCTGATGCTCGTGTCCGTCCTCGGAGTGCGCAGCGGAGTGCACGAGTCAAGCAGCGACGGTCAGCTCGGTCACACTTGTCTCCACAAGCCGGGACAATGACAGGGAACCACTGGGGATATGGAAAGGAGGACGGTAAGGTCTCACACATGCATCCCGCAGCTCCCGGCATGCATCCCCTCTGTGTATAGGCTGCACAATGGATTCTTGCTGCTCCTTGGTTTTGCTGGAGGGGGGTTTATTGCATTGCGTGTTTTATCCAGAGGAGTAACCTAGATGTTAAAATGGCTGTTAATGCGAGATTAGCCCCGAGCTTAAAGGGATGACCGCTATAACCTGGGCATGGCTTTTGCCCTGATTTGTCCCTCAGAGAGAAAACGTGGCTTTGTGTCAGTTTCCTCACTGAGCTGTTTTATCAGGCGCCTCAGTGCACCTGCTTTTTCACTCCATTCATTTTTTCAATTTTTCAATCAGCCAATCAGCTGAGCAATGCGTGAAAATCTGCCAGATGCAGGTCAGACGCCTCAGTTAACGTGATTATGTCAACACGCTGTGTAATGCGTGCCATATAGAATCAATGCTGCTTGAGAGAAAAGGGAGGAACCTCCCAGAAATGGTAAATAATAAATAAAGTGCTTTGTTCCATTGTTCATTGTGATCAAGAAACAAGAGGGTCTTCTCACTGATACATTTTTTAAAAACTAATCATTTTTAAATTCACCTGAATGTTGCCTCAGAAGGAATGTTATTTATTATATTAAACAATATAAAGCTTTACCCTTTTGAGAGAACCTTCCCTGCAGTGAGATCTGTTTTTTGTTTGAGCTCTCACGAGACACAAGGACAAATTAGTATATCACAGTCTAAAAAATGTTGTCTTTTATTGCTCACTGGCTTATATGACTAGGTCCCTCTGTATGGCACAACAACTACCCTGTGGCCCAGGGCAACCGGCAGTCTCCCATCGACATCATACCCCAGCAGGCTTCACATGACCCCAGTCTGGGCCCGATCGTCCTCAACTATGATCAGTGTACCTCCACCAACATCTCCAATAACGGACACTCTGTGGTGGTGGAGTTCGACGACTCGGACGACCGTTCAGGTGAGGAACTATAATATCTTTACTTGTTTAGCGCTTCTCAAAACAAAGTTAAATTGTGCCATGAAACTAAAACACACGAGTAAAAACACATTCAAATTAACAAATAAAAACACTAAATGTGTTACAGAAAGTAGATTCGGGTCAAATCAGGTCATGCGGTACAATAAAGCTTTGATTAACTACAGACTGAGTCCGTCGTCTTTCCTCAGGCAGGATGTTCCTGAGCCTCGGAGCTGTATTAGCAGTGACTGTGTCCATTGATGCTACATGACCTATGATTTTTGAATATATTTAACATATTTACTGCCATGCAATTATCAACACAGCTTACTGTTCATTGATGATCATGGTTGTGGTATATGCTGTTGGCCACATTGCACTGTAAGTCTGTGAACAAGAACCAACGTATGACAAGAAAAGTGAAATCACCTTCATTTTTCCAGAAAGTGCAAACTATGTGCATAACTGCCCATAATCAGAGGCTGCAGATAGACCTGTGATTATGCTGCGGGAAAAGTGCATCCAGCAGTTAAGTGTATGAGCATCTGTCTGCAGGACAAGAGGGATAATAACCTTAGGTGATCTCAATGGTTATTATGACCCTATTTTGTTTTTATCACTGGGTGGATCCATGTTTACCACCCCATCATTACCATGAATGATCAGCTCAGAGATGCGGGGCAATTTGGCTCAGACAGTTTCCGTGGGCAGGCAAGTGGTTATCGGTACAAAACAATTAATTAACGAGGAGACCCGTAGGAATGCACTTAATCTGTGTTTTTCTTCCATAGTTCACAGTGAGTGCACAATTCCCCTGAACCTGCTGTTGTCAGTTTTCAGAGTGTGCGGCTGGGTCTGGGAATTCTCGTGGTTATAATCCCAGATGCCGGTGTTCTGTGTCACTGTCGTTTTGTTTAGAAGAGCAGGACGGAGTAAAACAAAGCAGACCAACATACAGTATGCAACAGATTTTTTTTAACGATTAATTATATTTCAATTTTATGCTATATCAATAGTTTGGCTTTGAATTAATAACTATTAATAGACAATTTATTTATATGGCACCTTTCAATAGAAAGCTACAAGGTGCTGTAGATCAAAATTAAGAATTTAAGCAATTTGAAGATCACACCGCATTAGACAACATTAGAGCACAAATCTAAACAGATTACAGACAAATTACACTAAAAACATAATATGAGACAATTAAAATACTTGGGAAGTTTAGAACTGGGTTTTAAATAAGTCATAATTGAAATGAATTTACAGAAGTGGCTTTCTATTAATCACCTTATTGACATTCAATAGTATAGCATTATTGAAATATACTAGCACATTTTATACATAGATTTTTTTAGTAATTATTTCCCCAAAAAGATCACATAGTTGTGTCCCTCACTGTGCCATGAATAAGATGAGTGCTTTGCTTGGTGCCATTTCTGCCTATTTAATCTGACCTGGAGTGCTGTGGCCTGTTTGTCAGAAAGATGTCAGCAGCATCACAATGAATCACGATCAGAGTGGACTGGAGTAGAGACTATATATATGGACTAAACCCAGGCAGCAGTGCAGATCACAGGCTCAGAAAACAGTCTGTACTCACTTAATGACAAGGGGCTGGATTTGACTGTGGATTTGTGCTTTCCTGGAATAGAAAGTTAAGTGCATCTTTATCTCGGCTTCACGGCAGAATGTTCGCTTTTTGCATCTCGAACCAAAACCTGATCTTCAACAGATTTGTTGGTGAAGCAGGTGCTCAAGCATCAGCTCAGACAGAAAAGGTTAATAAAAGGAGTTTGGGTGTTGCACACTAGCTGCCCTGTGTATCATAACACCCACAGGGCGGTGAATGCATGAGCCCAAATGTTCTCGCCTTTTTGGTTTGACATCTCCTCCTCTCCTCCTCTGCAGTGATCCAGGGGGGCCCTCTGGACAACCCCTACAGACTGAAACAGTTTCATTTCCACTGGGGCGGAAAGGGCTGCCACGGCTCTGAGCACACTGTAGCAGGAAATAGCTACGCTTCTGAGGTCAGTGTTTGGGATCTAGAATATCGTCATCGTCTGATAAACAAAACATAGACCATAACAGTTTATCTCAGGTCTGTAGTAATGAATACTTGTTTGTGTATTTTTCTTCCTTGGATACATTCAAAATACACCTTAATTGCTGAAAAGATTACCCAACATTTTGGTGTACATGGAATTTTTATACGAGTGTCAAAATAACGATATATATATATGAAATATAACAAAAGATATTTGAGCTTGTTCATCCCAACTTTCTAAACTTAAAAACCACAACTTAAAGATGATATGCATTATATGCGATATTTTAGAACAGGATATGGGAAATTCCAGATGTTATCATCAGCACACTGGGATGGCGAAAATGTACTGCATGACATTTAATTTATTTAACAAAAAAAAACTTATTTTGTCCTGTCTTTCCTCTTGTTTCCGTCCTCTAGCTTCATTTAGTTCACTGGAACGCTGTGAAGTACAGGACGTTTGGGGAAGCGGCAGCAGCTCCAGACGGCCTCGCTGTCCTCGGCATCTTCCTAGAGGTAAGATGTCTTACTTAAGTGCAGTCCAGTTTTCTGTCCCCTCTCCTCTCCATTTTGTTTTGCACTAGTCTTGCATTCTGCATTAAGTGTATCATTTAATGTTTTTAGACTGTTACCCAGGATTTCATTTCCGGTTCCCTCCCCCCCCCCCACCACTATTTACATAATATTTGTGTGTAGAGGTTGAGAGAGATGTTGAGTTATTTTGGTCACAAAGCTGCGAGTGGCTCTGTGTGAGAACACAATTGTCCGAGGCCAGTTTTTTTTCCTGACTTTTTCTAGAACTTTTCCTCCCTGGGGAAAAAGTAAAATTAAGAGGAAGAACACAGCAAATATAATACAAATATCTCTGGATGAAAACGAGGTGTCATACACGCAGAAGATGCCGACGAAGATGATGCAAGATTTGATTTGATATCTGCAGCGTAATTTATATTTTTCATGTCCTGCTGAAGGCTCTATTCATGTCCGCACATTTAACTGTGAACTCGTCTGACACGGACAATCCCCTACAGTTTTCCTTTTTCAAGGAAAAGGCAAACTTCTAGACAATGTCCAGACCCAATCTTCTGGACTTCATATCTGACTAATTCAGAAACTGTGTGTGTTACGAAAGACAGGTGACGACCACAGATGGCTCCACACGATAACAGATGCTCTGTACATGGTGAAGTTTAAGGCGAGTACTATTGATTGTTATTGTTTTTTTTATTGCATGTACTGTGTTATTTTTGGGTGGGTGTGGTTTTTACGACCTTCTCTGAGCCTTGTTGTACTGATGTAAACTCTGTTGTCTGCTGTGTTTCCATCACAGGGCAGCGTCACCGATTTCAAACGTTTCAACCCCAAGTGCCTGTTACCCAGCAGCCTCCAGTACTGGACCTACCTGGGCTCACTGACCACGCCCCCTCTACACGAGAGCGTCACCTGGATCGTCCTGAAGGAGCCAATCATCGTGTCTGATAAACAGGTGCATGTTGCAGCGTGTCATAGCACATGTGGCATTTTTCATATTGTTTAAAACTTTGAGACATCTTGAAGCATTGGGAATATTTTTGTTTCAGTGCTGTAGCCAGGGTTAACATTAAAGTGATCTTCAGCATCATGAAGAAGATCAGTCATTTTAACGATGGCTAATGAAGACAAACACTTTTTTGGTAGTGGTATATTTACATTTTTGTGAGGAATAATCTACAACAAATTATATATATATATTTTTGTATTTACTTGCATGTAGAGATCATTGTTTGAAACCACTTGGCCCAGTCAGTCAAACACAACATTGACCAAAGTCCAGCTTTCTCAGCCACAAACCAGTAATGAGAAATGTCAATGATTGTTTTAAAGCTGTAGATCTTCTAGTTTAATCAATGAAAATAGATCTTGTGACAATTACACCATCAAACGTGTGTTAACCGAACTTCCCTTGGTCATGATGAATACACCATGACTGTTGTTTGCTTATTTATAAGCAGGATTACGCAAAATCTCCCAGACAGAATGCTGGGAAACTTGGTGGAAAGATGTGTTTTGGGTCAGGGAGGAACTCCTAAAAGTTTGCTGCAGATCCAGGATTTGTTTTACCACTTAATTTAACATTGTGATAGTCGTGTTAGCATATTTCCTATGAGAGTGTGAAATTTGGTGCAGCTTGGCTGTTGGGCCTTGGCAGACGTACGAGCTCCACTGATTTTCATCTAGTTCAAAAAGATGTATCTGAAATAACAAGTAAGCTGTTATCAGACTGCACATTGCTTGTTTCATACATTTCCAGAGATCTGCAGATTTCTCTAATCCCAGGTGTGATGTTTTGTCTGATTTCCCTTTGTTGCCCTCGGTATTTGGGGAAAGGAATAACATGTTTTTTAAGTGGAGCTTAAGGCACTGATGCAGCAGTGGATCAGTCAATTGTGAAACTCCTGTTTCCTAGCCTGCATAATGTTAATGGCTGTGCTCCACTGGGCTGTGAGGATCCATTGCCTCCTTTTAACCAACCAAAAGTTCAGCATCACCGGATCAGTACGGCGGTTTTAGCCGTGGAAGGTTGGGGTTCAGGAACTTCTTAGAGTGTGACCAACGTGTGACACTATATTTAGAGGCCACAACAAAAAGCAGGTCATCATTCATGGGGGATTGACATGTTTTTAATGCACCCCCCTAAGCACTGAACTGAACGTTTAGGTCTAATAACTCCACGTTGCTGTGACAAGTTGAGCTGACTCAACTGGACGTCTGCAGCAGATTCCCTCCTGGTCTCCCCTTGAGCTGGACCCGTGGCGACTGCTGCCAGTGTTCGGATTAGACCTTCGCACTTTGTTGGTCTTTTTGAAGTCAGAGAAAACAGAAGTTGCATTGATGGCGATGTGTAGTCATGAAGGGTCTCTGGCGGTAGCTTAGCTGGAGGCGAGGTGTAAGCCACGCAACCGGGCTCTGCTACTCATGACTCCAGGTCCTGAAGCCTTTGAGCCCCTGCAGCTGATTTTCCTGATGGATGGATAACTGCATGGGTTCAAGGATTCAACTGAGAAATGCATGCATGGAGACTCAACAGGGAAAAGTATGTAACAGGATATTATTTGTTTTTCTTTCCTCCACATAATAACAAGGGGCTAAAAGAAAAATTCCGCAGCACAAAGAAGGTATGATGTGTGGCTATGATTATTTTTCTTGTGAACATATCTTTTTCTTTTTTACTCTCTCACTTGCAGATGGGCAAGTTTCGATTGCTCCTGTTCTCTGGAGAGGAAGAGGATCAGAGGAAACGCATGGAAAACAACTTCAGGCCTCCCCAGCCTCTCCAGGGAAGGAAAGTGCGTTCCTCCAATTAACGGGACTGAAACTGAAGCTCTTCTAGATGACAGTGAATGCATTAATTTGAGTGTACTTGTATTTTACCTCATGGTAGCTTGTCCTGTGGAGGAAGTTTGATATGTACAGAATAAGTTCAAGGAGCAATTCTCACCACTGCCAGCACATTCAGATGCAGAGTAGGAAGCATGGAAGGAGCTCATGGAAAAAGAAAAGCACATTAGCGATTAGCTTATATCAAGTTACTTGACTACTATTACTGCTATTTGCTGTTTAGTGATTGTTATCCTGAGCGATACTGAAGATTCAAAGATGTGTTTTTATCTCCGTAAACTGTTCAAGGACAAGAGTTACTGATGCAACAAGGTGCTATCCATCAACCAGAAGGATCCTGTAACATGCAGTTATATGCAACAGGCAAATTCATTCAGGGGAACAGTGGGCTGTTTGCAGGCTGGTATCTCACCACCGTGCCCTCTGCAGATTCACGTCCTCGGCCTCCTTGCTGATCCACAGTGATCCCCTGTTTATCCAGCCTATCGCTGGTGAATTCTCAGTCCTCTTGGCCCCAGAGCCCTTCCAGTCCAGCAATGCCAACTGGAGGTGGGATTGGATTAGAGCTGCATTTGCTCTAACCATGAGGAGGAGGAGGGTTGGGTGGCGTGAAAGGCTCAGATCCTTTAGAGCTCAGGAGACTTCAGATCCCCCTCCCCGCCCCCCAGCCGGGAGATTTATTATTTTCAGACTGGTCTTCAGGTTTAACAAAAACTGCGTTCACACATTATTTCCCATACAGGATTTATTAAACACCAGCAGCAATAACGAGCGCAGGTTTTGGTTTTCCTAATCAAAGTCTTGTTTACGTGATCTCCATTTTGAGATGAAACTGCGTCCTGCCTGAAGTGTCCCGGCTCCTGGTCTAATGTCTCTACAGGAGGTGATGCACGCTGTTATTAACAGCTCAGCCCTGAAGCTGCATTTTTGTAAGAACAATATATGCACAGTCCAGTATGTAAATGCCTGACAGAGGCCCCGGTGTCTCTCTTGGGTGACTTATGGCAGCTTTGTGTAATGCTGCTCCTTATTTAGATGGGCTCGGATTTTACTAATACAGAGGCTTGGAAAGGGATGAACTTATGTTGTTCCCATTCAACAAAACACGCACATGAATACAGACGCCTCAGATGTGATTGTTTGATGTTGTTGATGTGGAAAAAAAACATGAAACCAATGTATTTTATGGGTGGTTTGAATATTTTTGTAATGCATTCAGAATTTTTGCCATGGCAGCCGAATTAAATAATAATTAAAAAATATTTCTAGTCTGTTTTCCCTACACATTGAAGTGGTCTCATCAAATTTAATGGGTCAATATTTTGTGTGTTTCTGTCATCAATCATTTGGTTTTCTAAGAATTTGCAAATAATCCAACACTGCACATTTGTCTCATATTTATTAGTATTGTCTGTGTTTGAATACATGAGCATGAAGCTTCTATTTGTGTAATATTCCTTCAGTCAACAGTTTCTCTTCCGAGCACGTTAAGCTTCTTTGCCTGAACCTTGTACCTGGAATCCACAGCCTCTTTTTGAAATGAGCCCCTAGATTCAGAATGGGTCAAATATAAGAACAATGATACATTTAAGCATCACTATTATATCAATAACAGTATGAACAATAATAGGATTTAATTTGAAAAATAATTCCACCTGCTAATATCATTGGTGGAATAAATAATAGCCCCAAAAATCTAAATCTTTAACATATCAGTGTAGTGAATAAAGAATTTAGAGAAACAAAAGGTCATTACAAACATTTTAGGTGATAAAGAAAAGAACACATTAGTAAATCACAAATAAAAGTTTTACATGTACACCAAACAGAATAAGAATTATTTTCAAACTCACTTCAAGCACTTTACACTTTTATGAAATTTGGTCTGTAATATTTTCACTTTAATTCAAATCATGTGCACCGTACATGCAGCTTGTGGGTCATCCTGTAGGTGGCGGCATCTACTTTCTTTTGAATCACACATAATTGTACTGTATGACAAAATCTGTCTTTTTAGGATTAAGTCGTACAGTAAAACTGAACCACATACACAGTTATGTATGGATCGTATTTCATATATAATGGCAGACTTCAGCAGAAAATCATACATCCGAGCTTCTTCTTTTTACTATCAATTACACTTGACCTTGCCTCTGATCGCCTGCCTTGTCCAGTGTGGAAGGTGTAAATGTAATTTGTATCAAGAGGTTGTGTCACCCTGACTGGTTTCATCTCCATCAAACTTCTGATGGTTATGAAAGGAATGATCTTTGCGTACGCGTCTGTGTATTTATATATGTGTGTGTGTAAGAATTATATTTAAAGTGTACCAAATAATCCTCCCAACATAGCATCCTGGGAGCTTCATTGAGACTGAGAATACCTGAGCGAGGCACATCACCCTCAGCCACGATCGATGTGCCATGTAATCAGATATCACAGTCAGGCCTCAGAAATAGAGTCAGTCACGTGTATTTTTAGCATCAGGAGATCTACTTGCTTGTTGTAGTGTATTTTTTCCAGACACAGCAACATCTGAGCGACTTTTGAAACGTAAACCTGCAGCAGAGGAAGTCGTTGGTCACACATATCATGTTGTCTCTTTGGGGGAATATGGTGAATGATGCAGGCCACGGTGGAGGTCTGATTAATGATGACACCACAGAGACATGTATGAGTTACTGGATGGAGACTCCAGACACTTTCTGCAGCTTAAATAATTGACATGAGTAAAGCAATTCAAATATCACAGGCCTGATTTGTTTTACATCAAGGTCCATGAATCCATGAAATGTTAAAGAAAGTAAAAACATCTGGGTCCATCTTTTGATCTGGGTCAACACCCAAACTTTATGGGTTCTTCTCTGACCAATACCACACTTTCCCACCAAGTTTTATCTTAATTTGTCTTGTAGTTTTTTGTGTAATCCTTTTCTACAATCAAATGCACATATATGGTGTATTGCTGCAAAGGGGCACTACATTAATTATGTGAAAGTCCACTTATCATGAGGAGTACCTATCAGCCGTTTCACAAATGTCCTCTTTGACTCAAGGTCGAGAAAATTTCCCATGTCTAAAAAATTCTCCAGGTTGAAGTAAAAGCCCAGAATCAAACTGTAAATACTACAAAAGCATTTATGGTATACGTAAAAGTACTCGGGTTATCACAGGGACCGTGTTTAATCTGTACATCTACTTATTATTGGATTACGGTTAGTGTTGCATTAATGCATATGTATGTGACGGGACAAATTAATGTTGCTTCATATACTATAAAGATTAACTTTTTTATAGCGCTGTATTTTATAAACTCAAAAGGTATTGTATTTAATTACTGAATCTGAAAAGTAAATAGCAACAATAACTGTTGAATGTAGTGGGAGGACGATATATCCCTCTGATATTTGGTAGATTTGAAGCATGAAGTCGCATAAACCAGAAATATTTATGCCTGGAGTAAGAGTTTACCAGACAAAAAGGAATTGACATGAGAAATTCTGTCAAATTGCATGATGGGAAGTGTGGGACTTTGTGTTGCTGGAGCCTCGAGAGATGAAAAGTCAGAGTAACTTCTCCTCTGCTGTGCTTTGATCTCGTCCAATATGTCCCTTGTGACTCTCCTAAACTGCTGAGAGCCTCTGTAAGTGAAGCTACATCATCTAATCTAATTCTTACACAATTCACAGGACTTTATTTGACAGTCGTGAAGCTGCCGAGGCTCAAACCAAATGTGCCATTAAACCACACAGTCACCGTTTACTCTCGACCACACCACTGCATTTAATCTTCTGATCTCACGGTTTTGAAGACACCACGCAGAGGCTCATCGGTAACGGCCAAGAAACAGGACGCTCCGCTCCTAAATCACTTTGGGTTGCTCCATATTGTCAAGGACAGCGACTCTATCTGGCAATCAGGGGACACGGCCATGTGCAGTTGCTATGGCTACAAACAGCACATGTAACACAACACAAACGCTTGGCCGGCTCATATCTCCCCCCCCCCCCCCACTTGTCTATGAGCCAGTGATCCATCGGCATCACGCTGTCAGAAAATAAAACCGTACCGCCGAAATATCTGATGTGTCTTTCTCGTAGGGCGACACGTGGATGGTCGGGTATTTATTACGGCGCTTTATTTAGCCGCGTTATCTATTTTCTGTGGATGCTCGCCAAACACGATGTGATCTCTGACTTATTCCGGCCAAACCGTCCACTCACCCGCCACCTGTCCTTCCCCGGATGTGGACGTCTGGCCTTCACCCAGGTTCAGGGGCCTCGGGTACGACCAGAACAACTTGCCAGACAATATACAGCTTTTACAGGTTATACACAGCAAATAATATTAAGGTTGTCAGGCGCTGGCCTTGACTCACTGAGTGGGTTATAAATCACAGCAGAGGAAGAGATGAGGTTCTGTCTCTTTGGCCTTGGGCTCACTGTTGGTGGTCTATTATGATAATTTAATAAAACAGTGCTTCACCGTCATGGGAGAGGTCACGATCCGTAATCCTATACTTGGCCGTCAACTCAAACACTATACACATGTTGATCTATCGGCTATTTTCCCTCTAAATATCCGTTAGCTTCCCCGCGGCCTTGATGTTCTATTTTTAGCCTCATGGTTAAGTTACTCCGTCTACCTACAGTAAAAGTTGATGGAGACACAGTGTGACAGTAACATCCTGATCCTTGAAACCGGAGCTTGGTTACAGAGCATTGAACCATGAGTGGGCAACAGACACGCTCCTCAGGGAAGTCGTCTTGACTTTACTCAGGGACTCTTTAAGCTCCTCTGAGTCAAGCTGAGATCCTCTGTTTGCGCTGGATGTCTATAGCAACGCACGGTCAGCACTGCACCACAGCTCGGTCAGACCCTATTAGTTTCCTACAGACTGTCTGTTTAAAATCAGCGTCAGAGACGTTTGGCCTCGCTGAATCCCGGAGGCGTAACAATCAAGAGATTTACATTTGGAGCGATTTCAGTCAAGGTTGAGGGGAGTTGATCTAAACCGGTGGTTCCAGAAGACCATTATCATAATAAACATGGGTTATGATTGGATGTGAGACCAAACCACACTGCAGAACAAAGGACTCAGATTAAGTATTTTGATCTGTGGCATCCATGCATGTATGAGAACCTAGGACTGGATAATGTGACCAAAAGTGTCAAATCTTTATTTCTTAAAAATGAATAGGGACTGATTTTTGCTTGATTGAGGGTTCTGGTAGGTCGATGATGTGTAAAACCTCCTCACTGTATTTTGCACAATGTCTGAACATCGTATCGATATTTATTGGACTTTTGTTATATTGCTTTTGATAAAAATCATATTGCAATAATTCTTGATATTGTTTTATTGCCCAATCCTGTAACAACACTATCTTCTCAGTTTTTAAGGGGTTCCAGAATAATACCGTTTATTTGCAACGACTGTCTCATTAGACATGTAGTGTGGTCTACTAACTGACTTTTAAGTAATAACCCTTATAATCCACAGCCTAGGACAGTTATGATTAATAGACTGAGGTATATAAGCTACTCGTTATTGAAATTAAGGACAAATCATGCATTGAATTTGAAATGTACTACATGGTTTTTCCTTACTCTTGTTGAGGGTCAAGCACAGAGGATGTCACACCTTGTTAAGCCCTATGGGACAATTGTGATTTGTGAATATGGGCTATACAAATAAGATTTGTTCATGGATGAGGTAATGTATTACGGTTTTGCTCATGTTACACAGCCTACAGAAAAGAATAAATCTTGCTCCATCACAAATGACCAACACAAACAGTGTAAGGAACAAGCTGCCGACTGGCTAACTGGCTAGCAGTGTGTTTGTCCATCGACATACATCATTTGTCCCAGAAGTTTAAACAGGAAAAGCCACAGCGAAAGCAGATATGATGCAATCAAAAACTAATGTCTGTTGGAAACAAATGTAAATAACGTTTTCTAAGCACATACATCAAAAAAGTGTCCAACACAGGTCTAGTTGGTTTTTTAGTCATTATAATAAAGTGTCCCATATTATACCTTTAATTCAAATGAGTTGGACTGAATCAGAGCTTATTTAAAGTCCATCCCCAGACAGAACCATTACAGAGTGATCCGATAACCTAATGGGTCTGACTGGGAAAGACCCATGTGATCATCTGTCTGCTTCTCTGGATCGTCTCCAAAAACATCACAGGCCTTTGGCCAGTTTGATCCCCGCCGCATCTGCTATCTGCTGCAACTCCCACAACCAACCACCACGGACACGTTCAAGTCAGAGGGGTCAGTCATGCACCCAGAAGCGTCACAAGTTTCCGAGATCCCCCTCCCCCCCAAAGCCCACTGGTTCAAAAATAGTCCCCCGTTAGCCTTTTATAAATCAGATAGTTTCTATTAAAAGCCCTTGGCTGAGCAGAGACCTGGGCTGAAGCCACATCACCCTATCTTTAGCTTTATTTATGTCCTGGTGTTGACAGCACCACTTGCAAAGCTTTCCAGTCACCGTTCAATAGGTCACATGTGTGCTCAGGCCTCGGCCCACTGCTGGAAAGCACCGTCGCGTAGAAGCAGTAATCAGTGGGCCCACAGTGCCGGGCAGCCTGCGTCCCTCTCAGAAACCAAGCGCCTAACAGCTGCCGAGTTAACCGCTTGATGATTCCTGCCCTCAGATTCTTTCCATCCACTTAGTGTTTATGGAGCTCGCCTCTGTTGACAGATAAGCATGTCCACTATTGTCAATTGATAATTGGCATTGTTACAACCGTCACATGACAGGAACTATTGTTACACCAGACCTGTAAAAATAGACCCATATCTGTGGCTTTATTCGAGCAATGTAGGTCACACTTCACTGTATCTTCCCTAACTTCTTCACGAAATGCTCATCCCCGGCTTTTAGCAGCGAGCGCCTCGGCCCCTCCGGCTTTTACTGTTGAAGCATGCAACCGGAGTTCACAATAGCAGGAAGCATTATCAGTATCCTTGGTTTCTATGATAAGACCAGTTATGAAAAGAGTAATGGATGAGAGCAGGATCAATACAGACAAAGATGAAACGCAGATGAATATAGGGAGAGTACAAATAGGCAGAGCGCAGTTAAAAAGAATGGTATGGAAATATAGAAACGGATGGATGAGTCATTCAGTGCGTCTCAGTGTTTTTCTTCATCACACCTGGTTAAAGGAAATAGATTTTCCATCTTGTTTGCGTCTGGATAGGCGGAGATTTGATTTGTTTGCCAAAAATATAATTGTGATCGGACTGAAAGGTTCAATTTATGATATTTGTTTCTGTCAAGTCACTGAGAGTCCTCTGCCGGAAAGTCAATTTGCCCCAGATGCATCCATCATTTTTCCAATCCAGCTAAATGAGACTCTTTTCCATAGTATAAAAGTCGCAAAGTTAGAAGTCTGAATTTCCCCTTTGAAACAAATGAGAATGCGTGAATTAGAATACAATTTATTTTAATGTGAACAGAGGAATAAGACTGTGTTAAATGCCCTGCAGCAGTCCTATGAATTAGGTGGAGGTGGGTCACTCATAGATTGTGGTACTGTAGTGAACAGCTGAGTGACAGAGGGAGGGAGAGCACATTCAAACATTGACCGTTTACAGGGGATTGGCTCAAAGCAAGTGTCCCGGGCTGTGATTGGATGTAAAGAGGGCATGAACTGTGCAAGTCTTTCGGACTTAACTTTTGCTTGTAGCATCATTATCTGACCTCCAGGTGCACAAGACCAAACCTACAACAACAACAACTCTCTTTTCTATTTCTTTGGTAAGTTAAACATTACAAAAAATTGTTTACATAATAAAACTGTTTCAAATAAATGATTGAGATCAGTCAGTTTTTTCTATTGTTGCCCTAAAACTCAAGATTAGATCTTAAACAGCCCATACACCAAAGTATCAGTGAGACGTTGTCCAGAAATGATAAAGTATTGTTTATTAAATTTGATTAAACTCTTTGTAGATGTTGCTTTGATGTTTTATTTCATTGTGTCATTGACCTTGACAGCTCAAGTAACCTGCTGAACAAACATGTCAACACACGTGGAAACACATTGAATATGGAAAGTACAGAGTGACCGATCAAACTGAGATGTTGTGGATCAGTACATATGCCTAATGACTGTGAGTTAGTTTTAAACTGCTGAAACTCTTCTTAATCAGCCGGGAACACTTCGCATTAAAGGAGGCTCCAGGGAGGAGGTCAATGTGTCTTCATCCCTCCCAGTGGAAAAAGTGAGTCCTCCTCTGTCATTTTCATTCTTCTTCTCTCCTTTATAACTGCGCTGAAACTGTTTCAGAGCAAGTTTGCCCACACAAGGACAGAGAGGTCTCATCCCACTCGAGCTTCAGTTCATGACTGATGGCAGAGGCCGGATTCACAGTGAACAGAGATGGTGTAGGTGGACAGTGTGTGTGTGTGTGTGTGTGTTATTGTGTGCGCGTCTGCATCTGTGGGCTTGTTATTCTGTTCTCAAGAGCAAACGCATTGTTACACCGAAGCACTAGAGCGTCCAAACGCGGGGGCCGCCATGTCTTCATTTACGAGCGCCTGTTGCTCCTCCAGTGTCTCCGTGAATTGTCAAGCGCCCGGTGGACAGGCGATCGTCTCTTCTATTTATATCCCTTATTGAGCCATGCATTGATCCGCGTCGAGTCTGAGGAGCGCAATCATGCAAATGTCTGTGCCAAGATGGAAATGTGTCAGCGCTCGGAGATGATGTGTGTGGGATGAGTGAGTCTGAGAGGAATGAATGATTCGGAGCATTTTGGTGTGATTATTTTTGTGTGACAACGGTTCCCTCGTTAAGGTCAAATACGTGAAAATGGCAACACAATTATTGCGAGAATACTTTGTCTGCTGCAACTGAATTATCGCTAATGGTCAAGATGATCTAACAACAAATATGATGGTTTGTCAAATTTTACATATTCATCATATATTTACCTCTACCTGTATGAATGTGGTGCAGGTATGTGTCAGGGAAGAACCCAGTAAATCTTGGTTCTGATCTGGATCAGGGGGGCAGAACCAGGACCTTTTTTTACATTCTTCAACTTTTTCAACTTTTTGTTTTCAACACTCACTTCTTGAATAATTCATGAATCTCTGTGAAAAAATCTGGCATATTTGGGGGATTTATATCCATGAGTGTGTGATATGTGGTGCCGCTTGACTGGATTTAATAATGAAAATTATAGATTGTAACAACAATTGATAATAAGTGTAGTGAAGTAAAAACTAATATATTGGCCCTTGAAATGTTTTGAAGTGGACATATTAAGTGGCATAAACACAAATGCTCAAGTTTACCCCCAAGTCTCCAGAAGTGTTTTTGTGGACTCACACCCTTTTTCACAGTTATAATCCTATGTGATGGCTTTTTTTCTGTTGTTCCACAGTTTGAGGAATTGTGTTGCAATTTTTAATGAATTAAAAGACGGGCCTGGTCGTAGTCTATGTTTTTCTCATTGTCAACGAATGAAAAGACCAAAACGGAATTGGTCATACTAATTAGTGTTATCTCTGTTGCCTAAGCCTAATGCAGCCTATTCCTCTGTGCTTCCGTTGTGGCCATAAATACATTTCAGTTTCAGAACGGACAAAATCACAACCTAAACACCACAATCCATTTAGTCGCCATGCAGACTGGTAAAATGAACGTGTTGTGTCTAGTCCTCTGGATGTGTTCCAGTCTGTGGGAGACACACTGTCGGGTTATGGCGTGCGTTCTTGCAGCTCTGTGTGCGACGCCTTGTCTAGCCTCATTAGCATCTCCGTACTGTGTGTGGCCCATATGAGGTGTAACTGGGATGTATCTGCTTAAATAACACTGTGGTGGGCCGGTGACAGGTGTGTTTACAGCATTGGTTCACTCAGAGAGATGTCACAGTGCAGAGGAGGGGGGAGAATGATCAGGTCTCATGTTTACATCAGAGCTGGAGAATAAAGGAATCGAATGCATGAACATGCACCTGCACAAAGAGGTGCAACCGCGTTGGATGGTGAATCATTCTGCTCAGTTTATATATGTATTTTATTAATATGTTCAGGGTTGCACCATGTTGTTTAAATGTGGCTGAATTGTTCATTGAGTAGTGTGTCCTTAAATCAATTTAATCTTTACATTTTATACTTTGGAATAAAACTCAAATTTTCTCGTCAAAATATCTCATTGATAAACCAATGATAACATCTACACCTAGTCCCTCATCAATATATGAATTTTATAAATAAATCCAACCGAGAAATGCATGAATACCAATTCTGAAATTTGTGGCGAATGGATTTATCTCTGAACACTTAAAATACAACCCCCTCCACAGATAACGAGGGTAACATCTCCGCAGTGCAGGGCAGCAGGGTCTGTTTTTCTCCATGTGCATATATTCCAGCTGCTTGCAAAATCAAATTGTTGATTTCCAGCTTCCTGTCTTGATAGTCTATGTGCGAGTGATTACGGTCTCTGAAATGCCAGAAATAGCAGAGTGACGCACATACTCTGTCAAATGTCCATTTCATGTGACAAGCAATTTAAGCTGTTTTCCTGTTCCGAACATCAAATTACTGTGTTGAATGTGGAATAAAAAGAGAGCAGAGCCATGACCTTCTTGGCTTTTAGTGCTTTTTCTGTGAACATTTTAGGTCTAATGTGTTTAAATGAGAGCTTTTGCTTCACATCAGACCGTCATACTCTTCATGCGTAGGTTGAAATGTGCTTTTTACCGGCAATTATCAATAGAGCAGGTGACCTCAAGGGTTTTTAAAAGAATAAAACAATCTGCCTTTGTCTTCAATCTGAAGCACATTTGTGGATCAAGTATTCAGATCATCTGCTCGTGTAAAAAACAGGATTACTGGAATATAACACCCTGCTACCAGTTCATTTTAAAAGTACAAGTCACGCATGAAATATTGTACTTATGCAGGTTAAAAGTATTTAAATATCATAAATCAATTTATCACCAAGTACAAAATAAAAACCCAGTATGCCTGTGAGAGTAACTATTCTGTATTAGACTTTTGGTTTATTATTATTTTTTGGTTAGTAGTGAAGTAAATTGATATATTTGAGTTAATTCAAAAATTCAAAGTTAAATATTTACAAATTCATGTTCTCACAGTTGTTACTTACATTTTATTATATTTGATTATTTATATCAGCATCCTTAAAAATGTTTAAATGATGAATCTGCCTGAGTCCTGTTCCGTTGCTGAGCTGCCATGGTGGACAACAGTGAAGTTCCCTGTCTCCATCCATCTGTTTATTCTCATCTAGAATGATCCAACCAGCACATATCCAACCTTCACGTTACATTAGTGATGACGTTTGAATGTTGAACTGTAACTTTTCTGAGCAGCCGCCGCTGTGGCAGCGAGGGACAATTTTAAGATAAGGCTAAATGTCAAACTAGTGTTGTATTCCATGTAACCACAACATATGACTCCAGACAGTGGCCCCTGCAGCATGTTGTCCCTCGCTCCTTCACTCTGCATGTGTTCTGTCTCACTCCACACACTGTCCAACAAAGGCAGAAATCATCCGCCTGTGTGTCACGATTAGAAAAGACTCATAAGATCAGTGACTCTGTATTGTGAGTTATCTAAATCATGTCTAACATTAGCCAACATAAGCAAATGTGGTAAAATGAGATGAGCACCGTGTGTTTGCTCATCTCCACCACCACCACCACAATAAAAACTGGAACCTGTGAATTTAAATGAGGTATCATAAGGGGGCAGTCCCCCTCTACTTTGCTGAGAAATCAACTTTTGACTTGTAAGAATAACACATAACTGTGCAGTTCTTGTTTACAAATCTTCTACCTTCTCATTTAAATCTCCAAAAGTGCATTATATAACTCTATATCTATAAAGCAACTGCTTGTTAAAGTTGTCAACAAGCAAAAAGTTTATTATTACCCTCTGAACAAGTACTTAAGGTACTTTTTTTTGCAGAAGTACAGTACTTGAGTAAAAGTACTTGTTTACATTCCAGCACTGCTGGAGCGGAGCACACAGGATTAACAGCTTCTCACGCTGCCACTGACAGTGTTATGTGAAACAACACAGCCTCGCAAACTCCCACAAACCACAGGTCAACTTGATGCAGCCCGGTTTTAAATAAAGAGGTCGGGCGGTGCATGCAAACTGTTTATACTTCAGCGCTTTCATTCACAATTCCCCCGCGAAGACGAGCGCTGCTAGTCAAACGTCCGCAGAGAACGTCTTCCTCTCTGCCCGGCCAACCGTCAAAGTGCGGTTACCGTAAAAAGTGGACGGCTGGAGCACGTCGGTCACTGTGACGCAACGTAACGCCCCAGAAGCTGTGCCGCTGCCACGTCGCACCATTCCTGTCAGCGAATCAATTTATCACGCGAATGGAAAACCCTAACAGCCCCTGACATTTCTCCACTGCCAGTAATTGGAGGCAATTTATATTAGTCAAACAGAATTTACTGAAAGAGCAGGAGATGCTGGAAGAGCTAAGCTTATTCCCACACTCTGCAGGGCGTTTGTTGCAGCAAGCCTTGAGGTCATTTCAAAGTGTGAGCGTTTGTGTATTTAAGTTTCCATTAAAACAGGAAGCAGACACAATCGTACCTTTCTTTGCGGGGGCTTATATTCTATTGATATTCAAATGAAGGCCTGTATGCTCTGACTGCAATCAGCAGCAATGCATAAGGTGATAAAGAAGTGTTTACCTCTGGATTAAATGTGATTAAATATTCTGCAATCAAAATGCAAATGAGAACTGCATATGTGCCGCGTCACGACATCTCTGTAATCTAGGGAGATAAGACAAAGTACTGATCACAAATACGATATGTCTCCCTCAGTCTCTGAGCAGGTTTGTATCACAACAAATACAAATTGGATTTCAAGCTTAAACTCTCAAATACTACAGAGGGAAAAATATCTTGTTAAGGGGGGGGGTCTCCCTGGACTGACTTTCACAAATACTTTGTCACTTCTGATCACAACTGTGAAATCCAGCCAAGAGGGGATAGCTCTACTTTGATTTGGCAGCAGGAGCCAACGGTTTTTCATTCAGCGAGAAGAATATGTTGTGATCAATCTTTTTGTGATTCTTGAAGGATATTTTGTCCATTCTCAGGAAAAAACTCGAAATGTGACACTGACAATATTGTGTTATATAGTGGATGAGGCAAACTTTCTACACCTCAAACATCTGAGTTAAATTCTATATGTTTTTTTAGCTCCAATTTTGGTCTCCTGCATTTCTCACCAATAGCTCCATTTGCTAGTTGCTAAAACCATCAGTAATTTGTTGCCGAGCAAGTAGACTGCAGTAGATTTCTTGAGCCTTTTTAATGTGAGATGGTTTGAGTTGTGAGAGTGAACAAAAACAACAACGTTCCCTGGTCACACAACCAAACTAATAAGACGCGAAAAGCCTCAGTTAAGCAGAGGGGAACCGCAGAGGCTCCAGTTGTTTGTAGGTTTATTTGAATGATCAATCAATTCCAATAAGTCATGTATACAATATTATTGTTGATTCTAGCTGCTTCAATTGTTTTCTGAGATTCAGGTGCACAAATGGCTATTGTGGGTATTTCATCCAGGAATTAGTTATGTCTCGTATTTATAATAGAAGACTGATTTGCAGTAGGCCTGATACACAAAAACCCTCCAACAGCTAGAGATGGAGAAACTGTCAAGTTTGGAGCCAAAGTGAAAGTACGCCATCTTAAAGCAAGCTTAAAATAGCCAAAGCTGTGGGGAAACTCAGTACAAAGGGACGACAGATTGGAAAAAACACTTGTGTCTGCCGGTAACCGAGCAGTGGAAAACCAGCCGGCCACTTGGGGGGGGGGGGACCTGCTACTGCTCCATGTGTCCGTCCCTTAGCGTCCTTCTATATGTGGCGAATTATCTCTCATTTCCCAAGCTGCCTGGTGTGATTGGAAATCTCAATCCCATTTCTCTCTGTGGCTCCGCATCCCAAGTCGGCCAGCTGAACCATCTCTGTCCTCGGAGGATCTGTTGGAACACATCAGGGCTAAAGTTGGAGGCTCATTAACTCCCAAATGTAACGCTTGACCTTAGGTCCCAAGCTAATCCCTTCCCCTATGCTCTCTCATCTCCCTCAGGGTCCTTGTCAGTGTATTTTCCTTCTACTTGGAAATACATGTTCTGCTTTGATTGGAACAGTTAGCGGAGATATAAATAACCTCATATAAATGGGCTATCAGCAGCATTGTCTGTAGTTGGTGAGTCATATCACTTGGAATGTCCAGTTAAAGGGATATCTAGTCTCGACAAACTCACATTTAATATTGAATATGTTAATGTGGTTCTTTTCAGATTTGTCAACTCACATCTCCTCTATTGTTGCAGTATTGCGCCTCCATTTCATGTCTGCTTTAACAGGAGCAGCTAAAATGTGGTAGTTTGAGCGCCACACAGATGAGGCTGATTCTGTGGAAGTGTGGACGTCATCATTTCCAATCTCTGATTCATGACTCTATTTCTAAATCTGCCTGAATTCATACTGTGTAGATCACAGAGAAAACACACACTTTGGCTCTTTCTACAGTCAATGTCCACATTTTTTTTATTTATTTCTTTAGGTGTGTACAAAAGGCTTTTTTCACCAAGGATATCTGGTCAAGGTACAGTAGCAAAAACGTGTTAAGTAAAAAAATGAAAAACGGGTGATTTCCATTTGACTCCTTCATGGGGCGGTGTGGCATAGTGGTTAGAGTGGTGGTTCTCCAACACGAAGGTTGCCAGTTCAAACTCCACTCTCTCCCATCTGCATGCCGAAGTGTCCTTGGCAAGATACTGAACCCCTAAATGGCCCCTCATGAATGTTGAGTGTACTAATTGTAAGTCATTTTGGACAAAAGCATCAGCTAAATGACGTGTAATGTAATGTAAAGGTTCAGGCTCCTGTTCTTGCCTCCCTCACTGTCACACTGTCATTACTGGGACACTTGGAAAGAGAAGAGTCAACATCAATATCCTTAGTCAAACTCCTGCATTCTCCGGCTATGACAAGTAAAAATAGCTGCTGGAAAAATGCAGTTTTTTATTTTTTGAAGGATTTGGGTTTGTGTCTAGGTCACAGTGTCACATTGCACTTAAAGCTGCATTGACTGATCTTGTGCTAGAAGAGAGAAGAACTGCAAACAGTCAGGCAGACCCAGTTCTGTCATGTTGAATCTTTGACTCGATGAATTACACTTTTCTCAGCTCTGGTTTGGTCTCCACCAACTCCTGTAAAAAAAAGCAGGAGTTTAGTTCCAAAAGAGAATTCTTCACTAGCTTATTGTTAACTTTCTCGGTTTGCCTGTTTGGAAATTTAACACACAGATGCTTTATTAGACGGTGGCGTGCACTGGTGACCAAACCAGGGCTGATGAAAACAATAAGATAACAGAGTACAACAAGTTAATTTAGGAGATACAATTCTCAATGGGTTTTCAACAAAATGTAAAGGCCACCTATACAATACTGATTTAATGAAGATGGTTTATCCCTAAATTTAATTCAGTGTCTTTGAGAGGAAATGCATTTTCATAAAATCACTGACAATGTGGCTCAGCCCCTTTCTTCTCCTCAGAATCATTTAGGAGCAGTTATTTAAAATCAAACCTTTGGTGCAGCAGGCTGATGAATGAGTACGTTGCATGTATTTAATTTGTAAGGCCCTGTCTTCTGTGAATTGGAAGTGATTAGTTCGTCGGACACTGCGGTTGAGAGTCATTCAGTGGACCTTCAATTGTTGAGCTATTCATAGCAACACTTAGATCTGTGTTTAGCGTGGCTTGCCTGTTGGGTCGCCTGTTCCGGGTTTCTAATGCCTTAATCACAGGGACAGGAGCTCGATGCAAATGAAGTTACACGAACACGATGATTTCAGGCTGCCTCATTAGAGTAGATGTGTTAATTATGCGGGGGAAGAAATGAAGATATTTTCTGGTGACGACCAAATCTTCAGCTGCAGGTATGAGTGCTTCGAAACATTACAGTCTATAAACAGTTTTAAAAATAAGAACATTGGTGTGAAAATGTTTTTATTCTGTTGAGGTATCACATTGAATTCAATTATATGTCAGAATTTACATGCAGGTTTCTTCTAATTTGGGCTTTTACAACAATCCCTCTGCAGCATTTTATCATATCACATCAAAGATCAGCTAATTATGACCAGATGCAATGGCATTAATGAATATAAGGATATGTAAATTGTGTATCATTGAGACGAAGAACTTTTGGAGAATAATTTCAACACCGAGAGAAGAGTCAATATATTTTGAGAGAAAAAAATGGGAAATCTACAGGAAGGAAATCCCTATTTTCTTTCATAAGCAATTTATTGCAATAGTATTACTTTAATTTCAACATTTTATTAATGATTTCCATGAAAAAACGTTCTCACATAATTACAACTAAATTTAATATTCTAAAACAATAACGAAAGAAAATGACTTTGTTTTAAAAATCTCCCTAATATAATATAATAAGAACCATATACTGATCTACAGCAATACAAAATGACCAACCAGGCTCAGGCCTGAGTACTGAGCATTCACATGACATCTGGACAAGCTCACAACTATTATGGGATTTTCATTTTTTAGGTCAGTGTACATCTAAACTACAAAGTGAAATATACTATACATTCATTTTTAGACATTCACAGTCACTTGATGGATTCAGTGCCCTAAAAGCAACATTATTACATTAGCCCTGTTGTCCAGGACAGTGAGCAGGACGGACAAAACACTATCATCTTAATTAGATTGAGATCTTCAGGGGAACTCTCTCCTGGTTTGTTTCGCTCGGCGTCTTTGGGTTCTGGTAGGACAGTCTCACGAAAACAACAATGAGGATAGTTCCTGGAATAAAAGAAAAATACAATTTTGTTAAAATATTCCGGGATATTTCCCAACATTGCTGTGTTACTAGTGAACATTCACAGTGTCATGAAGTCTCGGTCAAATCTGTATCATCTCGTATCAGCCTGCCACCGAAGCTGCTTTCAGACATGAGCTGAAGTCTGCACATTTTACCTGAAATTTTCCAGAGGAGCTCAAATCTCAAAGTCAGTTGCTCTGGAGTTTTTATGCAATTTTTCCTTCTAAGTTTAGTCTGTGAACTGAGTGTGAGTCGCTGAGTCAGCGCGAAGCCTCTTACCTATGACTGCAAAGGTGCCGAGCAGAATTCCCACTGCTGACTGAATAGTTGGCATGCCCTGCAACCGCTTGGCAGCCATTTTGCAGTTCCCTCTGACGTTGCAGGGACACACTGTCACTGACAGGAAAAGAACAACAGAACACAAAAACATCACACAAAAACATAGTTGTTAATTAAAAAAAAGAAATATAACTCACTGGAAAAATGTGTTGTGTTCAGGACTGTTTGATTTGTTTTGTTTCAAACACTTCAGATGTCCTTGAAATAATGGAAAATGTGTTTTGGAAGCAGATCTTCATTCCTGCTCATATATTTGATGATAACACATGCAAACTTAATCTCAATTGGAAGGTAACAGCTTGTTTTCACACATGCTTCACTAGTGACTTTTCTCACTGAGGTGCTTAAGAACCTCACCCCGATTTAACTGTAAAATTAAAGGCAGTTAAAACCAAAGGTCAATACTCTTTACACCTCTCAAGCTTATATTGAACTACATAGTTTATCTATCTGCACAATAACTTATGTGCTGTTGTGTGGTTTGTATATAAGGTGTCAGCGGCTTATGTTAGGCAGAACGCAGTTTTGGGATCGCTGTGTAATCACACGCCTGCAGCTGGAAAAAATCATTTGTAAAGCCACATTAGGACAGAGTTATAGGACGAGCTGGCACACAGGGCTTGATCTCTATTGATTGTTCTTGTACGCTTTTGTCCCGTAACCTCCCCGCGCTCGCTTCGGCTCATCAGCAGGAGCGTCAGCGTTTACCTGGCAGGTTTATGAAGGTGCTCCTGGGAGGGGAGCTGCTGTCAGAGATGGTGAAGGGCACGGTGTAGACCTCGGGGGACAGGTAGGGGATGTTTAAGGACAGGTTGGTGTGAGTATCTGAAATAAAAAAAATTGAAATTGAAGTTGACTGATTATTACAGTTTTCTTATAAATATATAATAATTATAGACACAAGGCGTTTCACATTTTTATTGGATAATAATTCAAAAAAAATTGGAGGAGGGGTACATTTTGATCACACTTGCATGTAATCTGTCAACATGTCTCACATTTCGGACACCATTCATCTTATCTGTTTCAGATTTTGCATGTGAATTGTTAAGGGCCTAATGAAGAGCAGTATTAAATTTTGTGTAATTTGGAAAAGTAATTTGTTCAATATTAATAAGCTTCGAGTAAGCATGTGACCAGCGCTCTGTGGCAGCGGCGACTGAAATTAATCGGTGTTAAGCGATCTTTAAATCACTTCCCTGTTGCAGAGAGAAAGCTGCAACCAGCATCACCACAGACCAAGGGAACGGCCCATTCCAAACATGCAGGGTTAGAGCTGCACTAGCTAGAATGAATGAACAGCAGGACACAGTACAAACAAGATGACGATGATGTTTGAGAAATAATAGGTGTACATTTCCTGATACTTCTATTTGGGGGCCAAAGAAACATGCACAAACAGCATTGCTTCCTGTGCAGCACGTGTTGCAATGCACAATCCAGGCTCACTGATCAGAAAAGGTTTTAAATTAAGCTACAAAATCTTTGTTACACTGAAGCCTGTGTCAATAATTATCACATACCACTTTACATCTTTTCATCATTCTTGTTGGCAGGAGAAAAAGAACCAACCCTCTTACTGCACAACACAGCATGAGAGACTGGTTTTAGCTGTGCATGGAGAGGTCTGTCGAGAGTGAGCCTTTATCTTATCTAAGAAAATCAGTCTAAAATACACGGCCGGCCGCGTGACGTAAAAGCCCTGTCCAGTAGAGAGAAGTGTTCATCAAGCTGTTTGAACTCTTATCTGAAGGTTTTAAACTCCACGCTCGCACCTTTACCGTCATTCCCCCTCATTGTTCCATTTGTCAGCCGGGGAGGCAAAAGCTGTGCCGGGCTCCTCGAGAGACGCCTAATGTCTTTATCCTCTATCGACGCGTTGTTTAGCCTCTGATGAGACATTTTCACAGAGCGGATCTGTGGCCGGCTAAAGTATTTATACCTCGCAATGTTATTAAATGTGTAAATGTCAGACTGGATGTACCAAGTCTCTCCCATTACGGCTGGACAGTACATTCGTGAGATGACACACACACACACACACACCTACACACACACACACACACACACACACACACACACTCACACGCACACTGGTAGTGGTTGTGCCACGCAAACGGGCGACCCTACAGCTGACATTACACTGGCACAAGCACACATCATTAGTATACGGCCATTATTGGCTGCAATCAGGTGCAAAGCATTCTGGGTGGTTCCTCTTTTAGCCTCCATTAGCTGGCAGGAGCCCAGCGGTGACGCCATAGAAATTACACAGATGATATAATTACAGCCGGGCTCAATCAATAGCCACAGGAACAGGGCAGGGAAAGAAGGAGGTTTTAAAAAAGAAAACAGGAAGGGAAGTGGATGAGCTGTTTGAATGACTTAATATGACAAGACGTCAGTGGCAGTAAGTGGTTGACATTAAATAAGGCCAACACGAGCGGTTTACCGAAAAAAGAACAAATACATTATATTTCCCATCTCAGACAGGGCTGGAGAAATTATAAAGGAAGAAAAATAGAAGAGGGCGATTGGCACATGTTCAGGCACACATCGCTCTGTTTCTTTCACTCTCCCCATGGACGGCAAATCCTGTGAGTGAAAGCATAAGTAAAGGGGCTGCATTTGAAAATCCATTTATAGGTGATGTCACATTGCTCGGCCTTGTGGCTGCCTGATAATCTGTCTTCTCCAATAAATTCACTTTCTCTTCGCTCTCCGCGTTGTTCAGAAGCAGATTCTTATCAATACAGACTTAAAGCTGTTTACTGTGAACAAACCAGTAGACACAAACCATTTCGAGCTGCAGGGGTAATTTATCTACATGTCCATTTGAAAGTCAGTTTTGAAAATGGAACATGATGGAACGTTTTAGATGTCTACTCAATTCTTTATTGCTCTGTTATTTTAGGAGCAAGTGTCAGACGGCTCACTGTGCATGCTCACCAGATCTGAGCAGGATTTATGGTCTTATTTGGAATTATAAATACGAATATTTTGCAGTGTTTTATACAGGATTTAAACATAATTGATATTTTTTTTCAAGATATCTCTGCAAATAATGGAGTCAGAGAGACAATCCAGAGCAAAATCCGATCTAAGTGAGATCAGTCCGAGAATGACATCATGCACCGTTCGTAGATTCAAGTTATCTCTGCATCCTGTGAGAGCGACAGACATGACTAATTCATGATCATATCCGGTATGAACAGGGCAGGAATGACATCATTATGACATCGCGGTGAAGTCAGAAAATGACATCACGTAGTGTCATCTTGCATGAACTGTGGCAACCAATAAGATTCGAGACAGAACCTACCTACGCAGAACATGACATCGTTATAGAATATAAAAATTGAATGATATATTATATTCAATGAGTCCACTTTAATAATTGATAAGAAAGTTGTTCTAATTATGATGACTGTAGAAAAGTAGCTTCCCCTGATAAACCTTAAGAAATTGTGCACGTGTATGCTGGACAATGGACTTGTTAGGACGTTTCACCTCTCTCATCACCTCTCCCTTTCTGTGGGTCTGTACCTGTATTGAGAGTCCTTATGTTAATCTGTCAGTTTGCTGCCCCCCCACCACCGGGTGAGGTTTGGTCCAACGACGCCATTAGTCCGTAAGAACTGAGGAAGCCTTTTTGGGAGGAGGTGAAACGTCTTCAAGAAACAAGTCCAGATGCCCTCACACACGACCATACCGTAGATACAATGACCTGGATGACTTGAGAATCTTCACAGATATTCTCCTGACAAAGAGTGACCCTCCTCTTCTCTCTTATCATCATGACTTGATAATCCTGGCTGGCTTCACCTCGTTTGCGTTCACCTCACCGTTTATCGGCGTGAGCTTCCAGTTCCGCCGAACCATGGCATCACTGCGCAGGGAGAAGTTGAGCCGTCCCCCGTGCTGAGGTCCGTCACTGTCCCTCGAGGCCAACACCAGCGCCTGGTCCTCCCAGCGAGGAGTACACAGGTACTTCCAGGAGTAGTCTCCAACCAGCACGGGGCTGTTGTCATTCACATCCAGGATCTGCACTGTCACCAGGGTGGACGCGGATAAGGACGAGTTTCCTGAAGGGGGATAGGAAGAGATGTTGACAATACAAATTCACACCAAGGTAACAAGGCCTACAGAACAAATCCATGTCTCAGTTGTTATGTTCCCTGTTAAAGCTAATCCCTGAAAAATCAGACTGGATGCTGTGAGAATCAGAGAGATGGAAGTCGAGCCGGAAGTCGATATAAAACTCCGTCAAGGAGGTTCGATTTTCAGCAGGATTTGTTTGCTGCATTATGCAAAAACATGAATAAATATTTAGGGAACTGATATCTGTGAGTGAGAATCAAGGCGAGTTTTTGGGTACTGGGAGACGTTCTGATGCTAATATAGTATTTCAACTGGATGACTCCCAGTTCATCCCAGTGCAACCAAATTACTCACTTTAAAGCAGTCTATGAGATTCACACAAAGATGAGTCAGTAGAAAGAAAAATAATAATTAAGTAAATAAATATATTAATAGGTTGAATCATACCTGCATAAAATTCAGTTGAATCAATAGAACATGCACACGCACAGACCTCTTTAATAAAATACTTGCTCGATACGAATAAAACGAATAAAGGTGAACTTACGTCCGTCCACTGCAATGACCTCCATGGTGTACGTGCTGTTCTCCTCTCTGTCCAGCGCCTGCACAGTCTTCAGCTCTCCAGAGTATTTACCTATTGAAAAGTATTTCTTTGTGTCCCCTTGAAGAGAATACCTGCACGGGGAATAACAAGTGCATCTCTGTCAAATTAGAGCTGCATTATTTCACGAGTCATCATTCATACAGTTTTCATCCGAGGTTTACCTGATGGGGTGCGAGTCGGGGTCATAGCCTCGGATGGTGGCGATGACCCGTCCCGGCTCCTCCCCCTCCCTGACGGTCACCTCGTAGTGGCTCTGCGACAGGATCGGACCCTCGTTCACGTCGTCCACGTAAATAGCGACTGTGGCCGTGGACGCAGGTCCGTAACGCCCGCGGACCAGAGCCACTGGGTTCTGACCGCTGAGCACCAGGATGTACTCGCTCTCACGCTCAAAGTCCAACACCTGTGACGACAAGCGAACACCCACAGAGGACAGAGTGTGATGTTATTCAGAAAAATGATCTATGACTTTTTTTAACCACTGCAAATTCAAATTAATGCCGTGAAGTGACGGAATCCCATTAGAGAGACAGTATTCGCCAAAAACAGGAACATTTAACACATTTTTGTTACCATTTAAATACCCAAACTGTTGGAGGTTATTTTGATATAGTTTTCCCTTCCCATCATGCAACATCGTCATTTCACTATTGGGTGCACAAGTGTACTGTCATGTGTCATCTGTGTCCGTGACCTGAGTACAGTACCCGGCTCGGAATGAAAGTTTACAAATTATAAAAACCATGCCTATTGAAGCAGTTATACTGTTTCAGCAAACTTTATACCAAGCTCAATGGAAAATTCAATAAGATGATTCACGCGGCAGAGTCCTTGGTGTGAGATGATGACTGGAAATGGAAGACGTATGAGTCAGATTGAAGAGAAGAAGAGACACATTTGGAGGGCAGGAAAAAGTATTGACAGGTTAAGCAATATATATATATGATGAGGTAACACAAAAGTAATCCTCAAAAGAATTCTCGTTGCGACCCTTCAGGGGCTAAGTAGATTCCCTCTTTTGCGAATTCTCAATTGGATTAAATGGGGGGGGGGAAAGCTTCTTTTTAAATATTTGCATTCTTCAATAGGCTAACTTACCCCCCCCCCCCCGAATATTTAATGACATTATCCCTTTTTTAAAAGATGCTCAACTTCTCAGAGCTACAGCTACTAGAAACAAATTCAAAGACAAACCTTTGGATTTGTTCTGTGGAATCAAGTACATGTAACAAGGCGGCTGACAGACAGCCCAACACCCACGCAGTAAAGAAACACAGCGTGTCATCTGGGACCCGGCACAGCCCCTTGTGTCCACTCTCTTTATCTTTCTTCCAAGAAAAATGATTTTACTGGCAGAGTCTTGCTGCGTTTCCGATACGAAGCAGACACTGAAGTCACAGCGGAAAAAACAGTTGATTTAGTGTGTCACTAATTTTCCATGATGATACAACGGCTGCTACGTGATAGAGCAGTGAATATCCCTGTGTGGGGCGGATGCATCGATAGATTTGTACGACAATGGAATTCACATAAAATGATGTTGACGTCACAGGACATTTGATGTATAAATTGTTGATTGTAAAAGACTATAAATGGCATTTATAAGTACATGAGTTTAGCCATGAACCACTTTCAATGCTTGTTTGGGATGAACAGTACATAATAAGGAGTATAGATAATAAGGTAAATAAGTAGTGGTAGATATAAAATAAGATAATCTGCAAAGTAAAAATAGTAACTGGGACCTGTTGACTTTGTCGGACAGAATAAAAAACCTGTGGTATGTAAATATTCATTGGAAATTAGTATCTAAACCCACAGATTGAAGAGAAAGGAGTCATGATTTATCAGAATCTCCTATTTATTCGATTAGTTTAATGTAACTCCCTGGATCTCATCTTGGAGAGCGTGTGAGACGTCAGGTTTTCTCCTCCAACGTTTTTCTCTGTGGCCACAAAAACGAGACACGATTAAACCAGCGCCGCCTCACATCACGCTGTGCTGTTGCCAAGGAGAAGAAACACAGGCCTTGGAGGGTGCATGAGTACCACTGGTGACTGGAAGTGACGCATCCAACTACTCAGCGTGTGTCAGTGCACCAGAACATGTGCATGGACCCTGGAGGCTGTGGTCGGTCATCTGAACCACCAGAACAGGTGTAACAGGACGTATTTAACCTTAAAACAAATACAGAAGTTTTCAGACCCCTTCATTTTTTTGTAAAATCAAATTTAACATTGTTGAAAAGGCAGATTTTTGCCTATTTAAGTGAAAAAATTGTTCTGGCTTCTTGATAAAAAAACTAAATTGACATCTTCTGACCCTTTGCTGTGGGACTTCAAACTAGGGGCTGGTTGGCTAAACCATGTTTGCTTTATTTCCACCACGGAGGTTATGTGTTTGTCTGCATTTGTTTGTTGTATGTTACCAGGATTGCTAAAAAACAGCTCGACTGATTTCCATTAAACTTTGTGGAGGGTTGGGGCATGACCCAAGGAAGAACCCTTTAAAGTTTGGAATGGATCCGGATCAGGGGGTTGATCTAGGATATTCTTTTTTTCTCTTTCTTTAATATTTCAAAATTAGGCTATTGTAACATTTTTGTTGGTTTACCGAGAAATAAATCAGAGAACTTTATTAAAAAAATACGATCCAGACTGTACATTGAAAATATTCCTTGTATAAGTTTATAATACATGTTAATGCAACATGGCGGATCAGCCGTGGCGTAAATTTGTATCTTTTTACTTTTATATTTCTACTATAAGACCTGGACAATTGTGTGTAGGTTCATTCAGCCTTAGTGGATCTCTGGCTCAACTGGCTGTGATTCTAGTTACAACTGAGATACGTGTGGAACCTGGGGTTCACTTGGGGTCAACTCATTTTCTTACAACAGGAAATTTGCACTTTAAACCGGTGACTCATTGAGTTAGTGATGGATGAATCTGTGTTTCGTATCTACGTGATTAATTGAGGTGTTAAAAGCCTTGTAAAGTTTGATTTTGTTTTTCTTTTAAAAAATAGTAAAATGTCTGACGTGTACAGTTCTTTCCCCTTGATTCAATTCTCCTCACTTCCTCTTGTTCATTATACATTTACCTCAATGGGCAGCCTCGAGCCCGGGCGGTAAACTGCTATTATTGTTCAACACAATCTAATTATTCACTTATGGGCTGTGAGCAGTGTGTAATTTCTAATAATGAAACTTGTTTGCCTTGTGGCGCTGACCTCACATTCTGGCACGACGTATTAAAGGATTTGCTCAAGAGCGTGTGAATCCTCTGGGGCTTTTACTTCCAAGAGATTTAGATTTGAGCTTTATTATTATATTTCTTCTCATGTGCTAAATAAAACAACAGTTTCCCTTCGAGTGGTGCACATTTAGTCATAGGAATATTTCACGAGTTTAATAAAAGAGCTTTAAACACAGCTTCTCAAAGAAAGTCTTCATGTGTCGAACTGTCGTAAAGCAACAACATCCATTTTTTTTTGCTTTTTGACATCTCCTGCTTCATCTCAGACCTTGTGCAACTCACAGTTCAATCACATCCATCAACTCCCACAGAGAGTTTGAAAGTAATAACCTGGCTCCCGCTTCGCCCTCTTATAGAGACCAGATCATTACAGTGCACACACACACACACACACACACACACACACACACGCACACACACACAGACACCCAGAAACGCACACCCACACGAAGACAGACACATTCCACCTGCATCCCTGAAATGCTGTGCCGGATTATGGGTTGCTGAAAGGGTGATGGTCCCTCGGGGACAGCAGAGATTATTAGGACAAAACAGTTCATTGTCATCTGGACTCTATCTTTATTTGAGGCTAAAGTATTGATGTATTGTGATATTCTCCCAAATATCCCAGATATGACTCGAGTTAAACGTGACCTCTTGGGACTGCACAGACATCGAGGACAGACACAACACACACACACACACACACAGACAACCAGAAACACACACCCACACGAAGACAGACACATTCCCCCTGCATCCCTGAAATGCTGTGCCGGATTATAGGCTGCTGAAAGGGTGATGGCCCCTCGGGGACAGAAGAGATTATTAGGACAAAAC
This sequence comes from Pleuronectes platessa, assembly GCF_947347685.1. Classification (NCBI taxonomy): domain Eukaryota; kingdom Metazoa; phylum Chordata; class Actinopteri; order Pleuronectiformes; family Pleuronectidae; genus Pleuronectes; species Pleuronectes platessa. Next base: position 22,611,005 of record NC_070626.1, read on the forward strand.
AGGTCATTATCATCTGGACTCTTTCTTTATTTGAGGCTAAAGTATTGATGTATTGTGATATTCTCCCAAATATCCCAGATATGACTCGAGTTAAACGTGACCTCTTGGGACTGCACAGACACCGAGGACAGACACAAGGCACCAAGCCCCAAAATTGTCCTTGACATTTATAGACGTGCCCCTGAGAGCAGAAATCGGTGTATATACGCTTTCAATCCCTAAACAGGATTTTCGCCAAAATATTCAATTAACATATCGCAATTTGGACTGAGCAAGAGTTGCCCGATCTTGGTAGGTCTGGTGATGATGTGTTTATAGAAACCATGGAATGTTTTTCGTGTTGTTCACCTTCGAGAGCACCAGCGACACCTCATTGGTCTGCTTGTCCGTCACTAATGTAAAGACCTCCTCCTCGTTTCCAGACTCCAAGCGGTAGTCCACCTGCCAGCTGTCTCCTCCTCGCACATCTGCGTCCCCTGCCAGCACAGCTGTGACGGTGGTGCCCACGGGGGCGTCCTCCAGGATGTGAAAGGGCCCATACTGTTTGGGGCAGAGACAGAAAATATACAATCACTGAGAATAAAGTGTAAACTGTAACACCAATGACATAACTATGGATATAAATTATAATCAAAACAAACAGCCTCAATATATAATATATATTTTTTAACTGCAAAGAACATTTTTGGCAATAACTTCTATAATCTGTAGACTGTGCATCTAACCCTTCTATATTAGGTTGTTTTAACTGTGTGATATATTAATGTGTTCTTTTGAACTTTATAATAAGCATTAGCACTTTTCGAGTTTTTGTATTAATAATAAAATAAAATAATAATAAGCCCTCTATTTAAGCAGATTAAACAGTGGTCTATAACCAACACATAGTCAGGACCAATGCATCTGATGATATTCTTTTCAGATTTATACATTTGACGAAAATATCCCTGAAAAGTAATTTTCAGAGAGCTGCAATACTGGAGGCAGGGTAGTTTGAGAACATATGTTTTATTCAGCTGCAGTAGAAACTGAATCATAATTTTAAATATTAATTTCAGTATGTTTCAGCTACTGTGTGTTGATGTTGTCATTTTGTCCTCATCAATAAGTCACGCATCAATAAGTCTGCCGTATGTGACTGCATGTGAGTTTCCGTTTGCCCCGGCTTGCCCTCCCGGCGTGAGGTGACCTTTATTCACACACCTCTGTGTGTTTGGACAGCCGTTTAATCTACCACTCACAGATGTCCTCTGGTGAAGCAGCCACAGTCTCTGATCTGGCTGCCCCATCAGCAGGGTCTCTGAACCCAGCCCTGTCACCACTCGCCTCCCACATCACCCCCCTATAGCGCTGCCTTCACATCGGCATGGAAAACGCTGCACTACTCAGGCGTGACCCGCTCAAGAGCATTTTCCACCTCTGTGTTTGTGGTGTGTGTGTGTGTGTGTGTGTGTTTGTGGTGTGTGCGTGCATGTGTGTGTGGTGGCCATTATCTGAGCGAACACATCTAAGCATTCAGCTTTAACAATTGTTTGTTTGAAAGGCATATAATTAAAATCCTGGTTTGTAATAACGACACAAAGGCATCAGATATTTTTGTCAAAGACAAAAACTCTTGAATCTATTATCACGTCTCTTGTTATTGGTTTGGACAGTCCTGCCAAAGCTCTGCGGCCAATTTCCGCTGTTACATTTAAAAGCGTTGCCTCTCTCTCCCCCTGTCAAAATAAAAGGTTCCTTCACAGCTCATAACGTCCGCAAACATCTTTCAGTGTCACCGCAGTCTGACGGAAGGAACAGCCAGAGACTGCCTCCCCATTATCGCAGCATGATGGCCTTCACACGTAACTATCAACCCTCGTGACTGTTCTCTCTCCTCTATTATATATGTGGGTGGAACTGAGGGGATTTTCTATAATTGCCTATCTTTAGCCTATTTTGTTCTTTCATACACTAGCAGCTGCAACGGAACGAGGACTGCAACGCCTTGCTTCACTGGCTTTTGCTGATGTGTTCAGTTACACGCGCCATTTACTGCTCTTCTGTCTGTCCTGGGAGAGGGACTCCTCACATGTGGCCCGCTCGGAGGTTTCTACGTTTTATTCCCCAGTTAAAAGGTTTTTTTTGTAGTTTTTCCTCAGTCTTGCTGAGGGTTAAGAACAGAGGATGTCGCCCTTTGTTAAGCCCTATGAGACAACTTGTGATTTGTCAATACGGGAAATGCAGATAAATTTGATTTGATTTGATTTTTAAATAGTTTGAAATTAGAGTCACTCTGAGAACTTGGTTATTCCAGCAAACCATTGAAATAAAGAATCATCTGATTTAGATTCTTACGTAACTATCTACCACGCTAATGGCCCTGGATGTCGTCATTATGAAGATTTGGCCATTAATTAATGAGTGGAAACTAGTCTCCAAAGAAAGCCTCATGAGATTAGACTCTGATAACAGGATCCACTTGTGAGTACAAAGAACTGAATAAAACTCCTCCAATAACACGGTCCTATCGCCATAAGCCAGAGATTAGAGGACATATTTAGTTCCCCGCCAGGAAAATTAGATCAGTGACCTGCAGAGTAGATTCACAGTCTGCAGTCCAATAGCCACTTATTACGGCCTGTGATGTTTAGCTTAGGTCTTTTCTTTCAACCACATTGTTTATCTTGTCCTGAATGCTACGTGTGCTTGTGAGCGTGAGTGAGTGTGTCAGTGGGTTTGAACAGCGGGCTTGCGTACCTCATGTCGGGAGAAGACTGGCGGGTTGTTGTTCTCGTCCTGCACCGTCACAACAACAGTGCAGGAGCTGTTTAAACCTGCCAGGGACATCATCACAGCGTCTGTTAGTGACTCAGGTTCAGTGCCAACCACCCCTACCCCCCCGATCCCTGAGTCATGCAGACCACATCATCTGTCACCCGACCAGAGGCTAGCGTACATCCACTGGACGCCGTAGCATCATTGAAGCCACTGACGCAGTCGCCCACGAGGTTAATCAGCTTTTCCATTATGAAAGCTGTTTACATATGCATGGCATTATGATACTCTGAAGCACAGCCGCTGCTATATGAATCAACTGGTTTATAACAATTTCCTCCTACTGATTGATGTTTAAAGGTTCAGGGTGTAGAAATCAGCGACATCTAGTGGTGAAGTTGCATGTTGCAGCTGAATACCCCTCACCTCATTCTTCCCTTTCAAACATGAAGGAGAACATGAGGTAACCCTCAGTCGTCATAACTAGTCCAGCCTGGGCTATTGTCATAAACATGGCTGCCTACGTAGAAAGGACCCAGTCCTGATGTAAATATGGAATATTTAAATATAAAGGGCCCGTTCTAGGGTAAATAAAAAGATGTAATGTTGGAAAAACCAACCCATTAAAGTAAAGATGCAAGTCACAGTTAATATCTTTAGGTTTAAGGTGAGGTTGTTAAATTCAACATGGCTTTAAAAATGATCCATAGTCACCTTTGGCGTCCTCGGCGGTGATGGTGAGAGTGTACTGCGGTGCTGTGCCCTCCATACTGTCTGCTTGGACCGAGATGACCCCCGAGTCACGGTCCACTCTGAAGAGGGCACGAGGACTCTCTGGAATTTGGCCGACTAAACGGTAAAAGATCCTCACGTTGTCCGTCTTGGGATCGTCGTTGTCGGCTGCCTGCACTGTGAGGATTTCTGTCCCTGGTTTGGGATACGACAAAAATGATAAGCTCTCTCAAACTCAAAATGTAACATTGTGATTTTGTTTTTTTTGCAATTTTAATTTATACAACTTTCATTGACTACAACACACTTCATCCCAGTTTTCCCTGGTCTGTGCACGGCCAAAGAAACTAAACTGTTTTTCTCTTTGCAAGGAGATACAGTCACACACCAAATTAGAATCAGGGGGAGGATGGATATAACAATAGCTGTCTCATTTAATCCTCACTCAGCGATTTCATTTAGATTAACAGATTGTCCTGGCTGATTCATTTCCCAGAATCATCCGTTCTCGAGCGTCAACAAAAAAGCTTTTATGGCGGGACCTTATTTGTCATAACACACCATGTGCTTTTTATGAGCACGGGCAGCAGCGATGGTGCTTTCCCCTCCGTGTCCTGGCAAAACTCCCACTCGCCTTTCACAAAAGGTATCTGGCACTCTCGGCCTTTTCATCACTGCCGCGTTGCCTCCAGACAGCGTTTCTCGGCCTTGTTGTGAAACAATATTCCCATTATGGAGTAAATGTGACCATTACCGTTATTCAGAGGGCTCATTATGATGTTCTATTATGTGGGTTGTTAGTAATTAAAGACACATTAAAACATGTGAGTGCTGCTTTTAATTTTCAGCTAGAAATATGACTACTTTGATGCAATATGTAAAATTCCTACTGTAAACTAATTATTCAGAGCAGTTCTGGACAGTATTTTCTAGGACTGAAATCAACAATTATATTCATACCTTCGTAGAGACTTTTCTGCATCTGTTTTTAAAAACAGATGTAATGTTTTGTAGGTGGTGGCACATGAGCTAACGAGGAACAATTACAATTTTGGTGCAGATCTTGATCACTTGGTGAATTTTATACCTTCTTTTACATCGTAAGATAGGACGTTTTTCGACATCTTGAACCTTTTGTACAGATCCAAATGAAAATCTTGATCATGTGAAATGAAATGTGGTTTCATGCTATGCACTCCACTGAAGGCCATATCTATTTCTCAATTAGATATTAGATATGTCCATGGAATCAGAAAATAGCCATTTTTTCATGCCATCTCATCCAAGGTGATAATTTTTTCCAGCAAGTAGTCCAAATCCCAAGATAATCAGTTTAATATGACTTAAATCTTCATAGTGTTCAGTGATTATCTTTCTATCATCAATTGACAAATCACTGCAGCCCCAGTTCTAGTAGCTAAGGGGAGACTTAAATAAATGCAGTAAGTCAATTTCTACAAAAACCTTTCCAATTGTTCGGTGAGGAACCGGCCGGTTACCTCGAGCAGCCAGTTCCTTCACCACAGTGTGGTACTGAGCTTGTGGGAAGGTGGGTCTGTTGTCGTTGGCGTCGCCCACCATCACCCTCAGCTCCACGGGCTTGGCGATCTCTCTGCCGTCGGGACGCTCAACCACGATGCTGATCTGGAACTGACAGGACCAATGGACAAACACAGTTTTTTGTTGTTTTTTGTTGTTATTAATTGTAAAAGCGTTTATTTTAATATATTGAAATAAAGGAAGTAATGCAAAAGATAAAGTTATCCTGCAGTAGACGGACAGACTGATAAATAGTGAATGGATGGACGGATGGACAAATGAATGGAGGTGACAGTGCACCTCCACATTCATCACTTTGTTCTCCCCTGGCAGACGGATGCATGAAGCTTACGCTGTGAAAAGGCTCCACAGGCTCCATCACTCAGGAAGTTCACAGCCTGACTGATGGAGCTGTATTCAGACAAGAGGCTCTTTAACACATCCATGGATTATCAATGATTCTTGGTGTGATGGATCTAGAACCTTTCAATTAGTCAGGATAGAAAAAAGTTCCTCTACTTCACCTTTTCCTCTTTTTCTTCTTTAAATCAATTTAAATTTCCTTGAAAGTAACATTTGCATAAATATGATTTTATCTTACCTTTCTATTATTAAAGTCAGCTACAGTTGGGATGTAACTATATCTGTACTTAACTTTAGTTTCAGGTGATTTTTACTTTAACTCCACAACATATCCAAAATACGTACTTTCTATTTTTACAAAACATTGCGTGACATGTCCTCAATGTTTTTTCTATATAGTCCATTGATCCAATCAGAGTGGAGAGGTAACATTAAACCCCGCCTCCTTCCAGAAGCATAGCTCACCTGCAGGAGCAAATACGCCACCCCGAGAATCAGACCACTGCATTAGCGAATAGGAAACACTCTCCAAGTACTTTAACTTTTTATACTTTATGTATATTCAAGAACAATTAATGACTTAATCAAGTAGACATGTTAATGTGGTACTTTTGCTTTTGCTTGAATACATTATGGTCTATTACCATTTCTTTAGTAAAATGTTTGGAAACACTAAATCAGTAGAGCTGATCAGGCTGATAATACATTTTCAACCAATACGTCTCTATAGAAGACATAAGGTGCAGTGTGCTCGACACTTTGGTTTAAAGATAATCACTTCCTCTGGTGTAGTTCAGTATTATGTATTAGTCCGTGTTGTTCTTCGACCACTTGAGCATTTGTGCCAGAATGTACTGTTCACTGAGCCATTTGGGGCTCTCAGGGGCTTCACTTGTGTTCACAACTCAAGAGTAAAACCAACAGATATTGACCTTTCTGTTACTCTGAAGCAAGGAACTTTTGAACTGGAACATATCGTTTTATAACCCTTGTCATAATACAATTTTTATACTGTGCCAGAGGCTGGATATGTCCAAGGAACAGAGCTGCTCTTCAGTTTTCTCTCCTTAATCACCTCTGTTCACTATAAAAATAGCTTGTTCTCTGTGCTCAGAGGTCCTTTAATAAAATCATTAAGAATCATAAGCTGTTCGTAAATTTTAGTTTTCTTTTGATAAACAACATGAGATATTGATTAGTGCAATTGCATGTGACGCTCGATGATGTTTTTCTTTGGCCTATTAATCCACGATCCTGCTCTGGGCCATCAGCGGCTGCAAATAATTAAAAAGTGGATTAAATCGGTGTGGCTCCGTTGGTTTTATAAGAGAGCATCTTGAGAGAATCTGTAAATAAAGAGCTTTTCAATCCGAGCGAGCCTTGTGTCCAGATATGAAGATATGAATAAGGGCTTGTGCCGGTCCTGAAGGAGCCGTGAAGCCCTACAGCTCTAATGTTTAGATAGGTTAAACAGTAAACACATGAGCACATTTATTACTGGGCACTGGAGGTGTTTTTGCTTGCAGCTGCACAGACCTGGTCTTGAGTCTCTCTGTCCAGAGGAGCATTGAGATAAATGACTCCTTCTCTGCTGATGGTGAAGAGCATCTCTGGGAACTCCCCGTCCAGACTGTACTGGGCCTGACTTCCACTCCATTTGACCTACATACACACAAACACAAAGTTATGAAATAAAAAAAAAATCATTATACAAGTGTGGTAAACCTTGCTTTTTTCTATCATGTTATTAAAGGTTTTATTTATCTGAGTACAACAATATATCATAAACCTGCGCAGCTTTGCAGCAGGAACGGCACGACGCGTAAGTACAAAGCTAAGCAACCGTTTGTGTACATGATAAGGAGCCATCCAAATGCACTGACAATGATGTGGAACAGAGAGCGCGGCCAAAACTAACTATGCAGGCTGAAGGGGATTTTCCACTCTGCTTTACAGCCCTTGACAGAGCGCTGTTCAGTGGAGCTGAAAGGACCCATGGTCGCCATCAAACAGCACCCAACAAGGAGAGGAGCCCGGTCACGGCACAGCTGATGCACAGCCAGGGCATGTGTATCTGCTCAGCTCACTGTCACACACTCCTCCCATGTTTTGGAGATGGCTGCCCAAATGATCGGCTCTTGTATACACGAAGCCACTTCAATACAGCTGGCCGCCTCCGAGTGTTATGCTGTGTTTTCTGGACCTCAGAAGTTATATGTTGATAGAGCTGATTGATGACCACTGTCTGCTCTATATAAAGTTCTGTACAAAACAACTATGAGGTCATGTGTTTTGCCTCCGTCAGTGTTCGAATCTGCAGAGCACTTTCCGTCCCCCTCGATAGTTCGGGCTGCGTCAAGAGGGTTTTCTGTGTGTGCTTTTCTAGGAGGCGCTGCAGAGAGTAAGCAGCTGCTGAATTACACAAAAAGGGCACGATGCCCTGCAGCTGATGCAACTTGTCCCTTCATTGATCCAATCGATAGCAAATACATTTTACAATTTTGATAATTCAATAATCGTCTTTGTCCATTGTCAAGGAAAAAGTCCTAAGAGTTTGCTGTCATCGTCTCTTATTTGCTACCTTTCATTGTCATTAGTAATAACACACTAAATATCTCTGCTAGCAATCAAATATGTCCCCTCTGAGAAATTATCATTAATCATGATGATTGTTTGGGGGGTTTAAAACTTCAAATCTCCCTCTTGGGGGCAGTGTAAACAAGCTGGAGAGGCCATCAAACTGATTATTTACACCTTCAGCAGATACGGGGCATCATCCGATTTACTTGGAGTCACTTTTCTGGCCACCTTTTAATTCTCACACCTTAAAGCCTTGTCCTATCTCCAACACCTCTGGCTTTTCAGTCAGCTCAATGGGAAACTTTCCTCATCAGCTGTATCTTTGTCTGTTGTTTGTCGCTGCGCAGGTTCAGCAAATGAGCCTACACTGAGTTTTCAGAGCTTCTCGGAGTGAGAATGAACCATCAGCTGGAGACAAGGATCAGTGACGCATCTCCGCTTCCTCCAACTAGCCAGACACATCTCGGGGTGTAAGTAGAGTCTATAAGCAGTAGCTTAGCGAACAGGGGAGATGTAGCTTAGTGGTCGCGAGGTCCAGTCAAAACAACATGCTTGGACAAATCACAAGTCAGTCTCAGCTGTCAATCATGACAACACATTTTTATAGCATCAAATAATTAATTGAAACCAAAAACAAAAATAGCACTCGAGCAAACATCAGTGTGATGATGAAGTCTTAAATCGACAGAAACTATATTTGAGGAAGATGTATTTTTGTTGCAAATTTTGTGTTTGTTTCGTCCAAACTAATAACATGGAGGAGGCGGGAAAGCACTTAGCTGAAAGAAGCTAAATGGTTCTGTAGAGCGGAGACGACCTGAGGACTTGACAATATGAGTGAAGCCTTCGACATTATCCACAATCATCTGATCTATTGTTAGAGTGGAGAAAGTCGTGATTACAGCAGCCTGGTGTTCACACCGACGTCAGATCATGTCTGATGAGTAACGTTCTCTGAAGGGTATGGATGATGTGCGTATCAGTCGTGGTATTGAACGCTGGTGATGAGGCCATGACGAAGGTCTAGTGGGGCTCGGACCGATCCTGTAGCAAATAATCAGATTTCATTCGACTGCGAAAAAACTGATGCGGTTAAGAGCTTTGACTCATTCATTCGCAGGCTCCGAGGACTCTCTTCCACTCCAAAGTCTCAATGGATTGCATTGCTAAGTTCAAGTCGTTCCACTGATTACATTACATAACCCAAGTTTTAGGCAGGCAATCAGAAACATGCGATAGATAACAGATTTAAATTAACCTCCCGAGCCCCAGTGACGCAGACCTATCATCACGAATGCCTCGGTTTTCGTATTTAGAATCAAACCCAGAGCTCATTTGGCTCCGACTGCAGAATCAGTCAAATTGATCTCAACATCAATCTCAGCTCATGACTGATTTTCCACACAGAGACAGACGACGGTAGGAATGCAGAAAAGCACTTTGAGCAGCAGATTTCATTCCAGCATCTGTCAAAAATGGTGTCACACCAAGGACAGTGTGGGCACAACATCTGTCACAGATGAGCAGACGTGGACTTGACCGCTCCATTTGTCCGAGGCAGTAGCGGAAGGAGGAGCGAGATCCACGGAGTGTGTGTGTCTGAACAAGACTGTATCTGTGTGTGTCATCCCAGCGGTGAGTCCCACCACCCACGGAGCACAGCATGTACCATCACTCAGAGTGGGCGAGATGAGGCTTCCCCCAAGTAAACATCCACGGTCACCTAATCGGGTTTCAGAGTCAGGGTGAGGACAAATGGGACGCTGTAACTAAACGGTTTTATATGATTGAGTCAGACATGGAACAAAAGAGGCTTTGTTTCTCACTCCCGTTACAGATTTTAAAATTAAAACAGAAAGCGGATGCACAATCTCAGCAAAATACCATCACATCCCCTCATTTACTAATACGCTTATTTATTAATATCAAAATGATTAATGAATGAGTCACAAAACTATCTGTCCTGAAGCGTTGTTAGGGAATTCAACTTGCAAGACACTTTTCTTTTTTGGTGGATTTCATCTCGCCCATTGAAAATATGAAAAACAAAAAAAATTATCCAATGTGCCCACGCTTGTGAATCCACACATGTGCGGTGGGTGGAAGGGGCTGTTGGAACAGGAGAGATGAGAGGCGGAGGGCGAGTGAGGGGGAGGTGGGAGAAGACAGGAGGAGGGGGAGGTAATGTGATGTATCTACTGGCCACTGTGACTCGCAGCAGAACCCGCACGCTGCGTTTAATTCAGCGGCAGAATCGACTTCACACGACTCTCTGTCTCACCAGCTCAGTCCGTGCATTTCAAGATTTCTTTAAAAAGCACAACCGCCGTCGGCCATTTAGTTTTTCTTTACTCCACGTGTTAGGAAAAACCTCTGAGGGCTATTAAGTTATTTATAGACATGCAGCTGATATGGATATGATGATGAGCCAGAGGTTAGACAAGCCCGGTGGACAGACACAGAGACCTGTGTGTTACAGGAAGCTGAGAGAAAAACCCCTCGAACAATAGAGTGAGCTGCTTAACAAGATCAATTTGAACCAGATTGATGATCAGATATCGTCAGGCAACACTTTAGTTTGGAGTTGGTCCTCGAAGGAACAGACACTGAGTCTGTGGGCGTGGGAACAGTTTGAGAACATCCAAAAAGTTCTGTACCAGAACAGACGATGTACCCATATCCTCACAACATCACCATCGTTATGGCTGTAGCTTCCTCCATTGTTCTGTTTGTAGCAACAAAAAAAAAACTTTATTGGCATGCAAGGCGGAAACAAAATCTTTTTCATAAATTTGTGAAAAGCAGCCAATTAGTGAGAAACTGGAACCAAATCATGTTTGGCATTTTGCTTGGAAAAATGTAAATACATTTTTGAGTTATTAATAAAAGTAGTTGCTGATTCATTTTTAAGGTTGTTGAATTAATTAATGAACAAATCAAATGTGAAGGTTGTTTGACACTTGAGGTATCGAGCAGCCTGCAACATATTCTCACTGTTTATTGAGTTTCTCTGTGTTTGAAACATCATTTATTTAACTGGACATTAAAGACGTGATTGGTGCGAATTCTGCTCTTAAGCTGTTTTTTAATCAAACCGCTCTGAGTGGTGGCTGCAGTGGTCAGTGGGTGGGAGAGTGGGTGGTCATGGGAGTTGAAGTGACTCAGTAGCCTGAAAGGATCCATGGCATTTGCACAGCATCAATAATTCAGCGTTTGGTCACTTAGGAGGACCCGAGAGGCTCTAAAAACAGCAACTGGCAACGTGAGGCCACTTTACTCAGTCCAGGCTATTGATAGAATTTGATTAATCTTAATATGATAACAGTCGGAACTGCATTCACACGACGTCCCGCACTTACCCAAAGTTGTTTGCTCGATTAAAGCTAAAATAAGTAAAATTGGCTCGAATGAAGATGAGTGAAAACGCTTGAGGTTGTTGTGTGTCTGCGTGGCACGCACCTGAGAGATGGGGATGGGGTAGGGGCCCGGCAGGTTCTCCTGGAGTCGCACCGGGTCCGGGGATGCCCAGGTGTTTCCTGTCACCTCAACGGTCACGATGCCGGTGGTGAAGAAAGCGTTGGCCTTCCCGGCCATGTCCTTCACCATCACCGAGAGCTTGTAACGGCCACACATCTCTGGGTCCAGAGTGGAGGCTCCTGGTGGTCACAGGGCGATGAATTCAATACAAGAACTCTGTATTTCAAAATCACTTTATTTCAGAATGTAGCTCTTTTACGAATACATCAGTGCTGTATTTGACGCAACGGAAAATAACCCATTTCAAGAAACACTCAAATAACTACACGTGAAGACTTGTGGAAAAACAGGGAACCCGTCTCTGGCTGTAGTTCCCTGAGAAAGATGTGACATTTCACACATCACACGCTTCATTTAACACGCTGCTGCCTGTCTGAGCCACCTGTGTGCGGTTCTTTTTTTATCACTTCATTTCCAACTTATTGCTCAGATGGAGAGAAATGACACAAACACCCACTACAATCGCAATTCTAACCGTTAGTCACAGTTCACTTAAGAAAAGAAAATCAAGAAGGTAATCTGAGGGAAACCAGTGGAGATGTCGGCCGGGAGCGAGGGACCAGCGAGCGTGAAAGTCGTCCGGCTCCTGCCAGGCCGTAACAAAGGACCGAGCCAGGGCTACACACACTGGACTTTACTGCATCTTGAGTATATCTCTGTGTGTGTGTGTGTGTACGTGTGTAGGTGTGTGTTCTGTATGTGCATGTGATTAAATTAACTGTTATTGGCCAATAAAGTCTAAGTGCATCATGATGTGTATCATCACAAGATATTATTTGTGTCCCATTTCATATATAAAACACAGTAAGAATGACAAATAAATAAACCCTTTGATATATATCTAATGAAATGAGGATGCATGACTGAAGCTTATTCATTTTTATGATTCAAAACTTTTCCTCGTTTTTCAAATCATGTTGTAAAAAACCACAGTGATTAAAACTAGTAGGTATATATGAGTTGAAGAGAGGGAGTTCATTTTGTTTAGCTCAGTCTGTCTCAAATGCAACATCCATTCTGTGCAGTGACAAAGCCAATCTTCTATTTTTATTTCTATTTATTAGTCCCATTTATTGTTTCTGTCTTCAGATTTTAATCATTCTGAAACTTTTCTTTATGAATTTTCACTGTTTTTCAGAAGCACCTCTACTTGTTTTCTTTTGTGTGTGCAGGAATGGCTTTATTGTATTTTATTCAATTGATAACCGTATTTTACATTTGAAGTAAATTGATAATTCACTTACTTTTACATAAACAAACACAGTTTTGATATTTAGAACATATTCAACTTGTTTCTTAAAGGAATGTGACCAGTATAAATACTGAGCTTCATTACTGACAATGCTGCAAAACCATATCTTGTTACTCATTGGTTAATATGAATAAATGCAAATTCCTAGTTGGTTGTTTTTGTGGCAAGGTGAGTAATAAGCTACTACGAGTCTTATCTACTACAAGACATGAGAAAGCCTTAAGCTATAGGGTGTTCTCCTCTGACCCTGTTTGGGACTGACCTTCCTCAGTGAGGGAGACCTCTCCGGTGATGGAGCCGATGGAAAACATTTGGCTGGAGGGAATCCTGGGCGTCTGTTCCATGAGCCTGAACCGCAGGTCGGCATGAGCAGTGTCGAGGTCGTCCCGATCCAGCGCCTCCACCTGCATGAATGGGATCCCTGAGGGGGGAGTGCAGAGTCAGTCATGTCCTACCTGAGCCCATGTGGTTGCTGAGCCTTGTAGCAGTTTGCAGAGAAATCTTGTTTAGAGTGATAGAAATGTAGCTGTTCTGCGTCGCCACATAATTTATTCCATTAATACTGAGTTTAACATTCAATTTGAATCGACAGGTCCAGACTGAGTCAGACGGTGGAGTCAGGGCTCAAGGTTCTCGTACCTTTGAGGAGGCCGAGCTGCACGCTGCCTCGCATGCTCTCCCCGAGGAAAGTGGGCACGTTGTCGTTCTTGTCGATGACACACACTTCGACAGTGAAGCTCTGTCTGTGCACCGAGGCTCTGAAGGACACCTGCACGCACAAACACAAAGCATCTTTAAATAGCCCCCTCATGGAAGTGGTGCGCATGAGCCTTCGCAGGAGAACATCACGAACAATCCAAAGAGTGACTATCACTCAGACTCAACCCTGGGAACTTGTGTCCACACATTTTCTGGAGTTTGCTTTTCGTTAAAAAAAAAGACAGCAGGAGTTTGTCAGAGTCAGACGTGTTCACAACAACAAGAAAGGTTTGCATCTGTTGCCTGTGAGAAAGTGAATCAACACACCAGCTTGCCTTACCTGCACATTTTCCTGCTGTGTTCTCAAATCGCCACACTCAAGATATATATATATTTTTCAAATTTTTACAATCAACAGCAACCCCCCACCCCCAGGCCTCCTCCCACACACCCACCCAACCCTACCTGTCTCTAGGCGAAGGGAAAATAAAAAATAAAACAATAAACAAAAATAAACTAGAAACAAAACAAAGGCTAACATTTTGGTGATGCAAGTTTTTAGTGGTACATCAGCAGAACTCAGATATCTGAATCCTCAGGTGTCATATCTAATGAGTCTGTAATGAACCACACTCAAGATATTTTCTGTACATATACTGGGGGGTGTCTGAAGTACAAGTTCTGGAAAATATCCCCAGCCAGACTGAGATATTTACAAAATCCCCACTGGTGCCACAGTGTGGTGTGCTACCTGCAGGGAGTACGACGGCTGCTTCTCTCTGTCCAGCGGCTTCAGGGCGTAAAGAAACTGAGCGTCGACTCCGAATATCCCCTCATCGTCCCCGGTTAGCACCAGGTCGCTGTAATTACTGGGCAGGCTGTGAAGCTGCAGTGAGGAGAGGGAACATTCATTAAACGGTTTTGTGGCCCGATTAAAAGCAAGTCACGTGCATATCCTAACGTGCACTAATCACCATTAACACGGCCACTTACATGCATATGCTGTCCTGCTGCTTTAAAAAGTCATTAGTACATTAAATGTGTATTAATCAGCTGCCTCCTTAATGTTGTTTAAACAGCTGAACCCACATCGCCCGGCTGTTTGGGGAAAGACTGAGCTGTTCAAACTGAATAGCTGTGACCCACTTGTAATGGTTTGTGTCTTCAGGAGGAATTAACAGGCTCAGGGGTTGAAAGGGAATCAGGATTAAAGGATGAGCCAACACATTGTTGATTTCAATCTTTTCAATGGTTTTAGAAATATAAAACAATTCCAAATGTATTCCTTTAAATTCTCTTTGTGCCAGCACCTTGCCTTTCGACTGATGACTTAATTACCCCTATACGAGGCCCATACTTTGCAGCAAGGCTCGGATAAGCAGGAATGAAACTTAAATGTTCTGATTTCTCTGAATGAGGTTTAAACTTTCCCTTCGAATGGCACATCGCCACAAAGGCAAACAGTCCCCTTGTGAAAGAACATTTAAATTCACCAGAGCCAGATTTTTTTGGGATCTGCACCAATTTGCAGACACTTGTAAATATCAGTTGGACGTTTCACAATTTCAA
This sequence comes from Pleuronectes platessa, assembly GCF_947347685.1. Lineage (NCBI taxonomy): Eukaryota > Metazoa > Chordata > Actinopteri > Pleuronectiformes > Pleuronectidae > Pleuronectes > Pleuronectes platessa. The sequence goes on from NC_070626.1 coordinate 22,626,033, forward strand.
TCCTCTGACAAGTCGACGAAAACACATCATCTCTTGCAATGTTCAAAAAAGTGAATATATGTGTTTCTGAATCGGCCCCCTGCTCTGGATCCGCACCAAGATTCACCTTTTTTGCAAAAAAAAAAAAAAAAAAGTTCTTGTATAATCCTGCAAACTAAAAAGCAAACAGACAGATGGAAACGTTTTCCTTGGCGCAGGTAAATAGAAATATCACAGGACCCAAACATTTTCAATTTGATCCAGATCTGTTTAAGGACAACTCCTTCACAGTAACCCACAAGATAAGTTCATCTCTCACTGTGCTCCTGCACTTTGAAAGGTTAAATAAGGTGATAATTCAAGAAGCTATAATGGAAGCTATGATGAGTGAAGAGCTGACAAGTGAGCACACCGGCATGAGGAGCTTTTACCTTGAACCAATCTGCCGCAATTATTGTGTCCTCCCCATTCATAACTCAGGAGCAGGACTATTATCCCACTCCTCCACTCTGGCCATTAACGTGCTGTTTAAAGTGTGTTAATGACATCAGTCAGACGAAAAGACTGACAATACGATGGGTTTCATACAAAATGGGATGACTTCTAAACTCAACTAATTAAAGTGCCAGATATTCATGCTGTTGCACGATCCATAAAGGCTGCCTGAGTGACACGGGCGAACAAAACCGCCTTGCTGCCGTGCGGCTGCATGCAGAGGCTGAGTGTGACGCCCGAGAACCATTGTGAACACTCCAATTATAGTCTGGGAAATGACGGCAGCATGTTCGTACATCTCCAGCCTTGAGGGCTAGAGAAAAAGAGACAATTTTCTATTTTCACTTGCTCACCATAGAGCCATGAAGGTCTTGGCTCAAAAGGCTGAAGAAAGATGTTTTCATTCACCTGATTTATTCTTAGCATCGCAAACAGTGTTAATTTATCATCTAAAATAGAATTACTGCCAAACTGTCAAAATGTAATGTAACCTGCATCCTTGTTTAGTATATTTAACGAATATAACATCTAGAGGGACACTCAGGTAATACATATCTCGGCTAAGGTCCAAAAGTCCTCTTACAAATCGACATTTAAAATTCCCAATTTCTTATTTCGATTTGCACCAAATTGCACACACTGATTAACATCTGTCCCTTAAACATTTTTCATGAAGACCCATTTATTGTTCCCTTGAGAAATTTACGAAGTTAACTAAAATGTGAACAAACGCCCTATCTCTCGGTAAATGTGAAAAACGAATCCCAGGATCTTTCCCTTGACCGAGATCTGCACCGAAATTTAATGGATTCTTCTCTGACCCATCCTGCATCCTTCCATTAAGTTTCCTGGTAATCTGTTTAATAGTTTCTGCATTATCCTGCTAAATAACAAACAGACAAACATTTCAACAAATTCTGCTTTTAGTGATTTGGCACTTAGCTATATGGTCTAACCCCTCCCCCAAGTTTTAGTTGGAAAAGATTTAAAACTGACGACTGCATATTTAATATTTTACCAAAAAGCACAATATCTCAAACACTTGTGTGGTCCATTCAAGTAAATTAAAATGTCTTACCTTGGCTAGATACCATGGGAAAATACCATCGTAGTTTTCAGGGACACCGATTTTAACATTTGCCCCAGAGCACGGTGCTAAAGTGTAAAGTATCACCAGCTGTGAAACGAGATATGAAGTTACGTCTTAGTGAAGTTGCTCATACAGTAACATGTTCTTTTAAATTAAAAAAATAACAGTTTAAAGTATGTTTTTTTAATGGCAGCATCTTACTATGAGAGCCAGGATCAGCATCGGTGTGGCTCCTGTGTTCGCCATGAGTCTCTGTGAATGTGGCATATTCACAGCATTTCAAACCACATGGCCTCCGACCCACAAACAACACAATTCCTGCCCGGTTACTGATTCACCACCAATGCAATACTTTCATAAGCAAAGATTTCACAGGTTTTAACGATTTTAATGCATAACCGCCTTTAAAAAAAACAGAGTCAGTCAGTAGCACAGGAGAAAATAACAAAGCTGATTTGATTTGTAAGTAAAACAGCTATTTGTATAAAACACATTTATAGATACAACTCTTTCTCCTCGCACAATAACACAAATCACAATAATGGTAGCAGTAATGCCCTATATTCTTCTTTAACTCTATTTCAAAGCACACAACTACACAACAACAGACTTTACGCACACTGTAGCTCGACAATTAAGAGGATGACAATGATAAAAACAGCAAGAAGGTACTTTCAAAGAATTTCACCTATTTCAAACAGAAGGTTTTGTTTCTTACCTTCTCCGAATGATGTGTGTGTTCCCTGTGAGAGGTGTGAGGGGACTTTAAATTGGATGGAAAACTTGGGTACTTGTACTCCTTTGGTGGTTTAATGGTTAACGCCTCCACACACACGTTTAACTACCATGTTTCCTTGCTTTAAAACCAACGGCCAGTCAGGTTCCGTTCCGCTGATACAATCAAATGAATATTTATAAGGACGTAAATCGCCTGAAGCGGCCGCGGCTGCTTTTTTTTCTGGTTTATTCTGCAGGACATGTTGCTTCAGGAAATAAAGGCAGAAAGAGATTTCAAGGTTTTTGTTTTCATGTTTTATTGAAAAAAAAAGGAAATCTACGTAAGAAAAGAATTCCCAAATGATGTCAAAGTTCACAAGACGGATATAACTTATTGCTTTACTCATACATTCACAACCTGGACTCGATGTTATGGAACAACACACAATAACAGAGGCGTCCTCTCGTCTTTGACATCTCTTCAGTGACTTGGCCGAGGCACGAACCTGCATGCCACGTTTCAAGTAGACACGACTCCAGATGACCTGGTACAGTGATCCTCCACCGTGTTTTTTAGGGATAATGAGATGTGTTACATTCAGCGTCATCCATATACGTATATACACCAAATCCCCTCCAATACAGGAGCACAACAACAACAACAACAACCCAACAGCAAGGCAATCTTTTCAAGTCATTAGAAAAAAAAACAAGCCTTGATTTCAGTGGATTTTTTCCGACTGATCATTGTATGACAGCGACATGATATAAGGTAGACAAAAACAAAAGAACATAAAAGTTTGCAAATCTTCATGCAGTCTATCACCATTATCATGATATGACTTGAATAATGTCAGTCGTGGTTTATCAATCAAGTCCTCTCTTGGCTCTCGGTTGGTGTCTAAAAAAAATATAAATATATTTCTGTACAGCTCTATTAGTCCTTTAGGGTTAGTGTTAAAACACACACAGCGTCTGGTCTTCAGAGGCCAAAGAAAAGAAGTGTCCATCTGTCCCACACGCTCCTCAGAGCACCGTGAGGTCGTGGCAGGACTTTGACTTCTGCCTGAAGGCCATCTTCTTGTTCTTGCGCGCGACCATGCGGCCCAGAAACCTCTTGGCCTTCTTGCCGATGCTCTCCCGGCGCCTGCAGTTGGCCATGCGCCGGGCGTTCTCCTCCTTGCTGTCTTTCCTCAGGCGGATCTGTCGGACGATGCCCTCGAAAAGGTCCCGCACGTTGTGGTGGAGGGACGCGGACGTCTCGATGAACTTGCAGTCGAACACCACTGCACAGGCACCTCCCTCTGCGACACAGAGAAAATGGAGAATAGGAAATTAAAACTCGGAGGAAGTGTACATTTAAGAAGACGTTCAACAAACAGAGTATTTAGATCGTTCTAAAGTGCATATATAAGCTTTCAGGGATAATAGTTTGAAATCTGTGGCACAGTTTGGAGTAGTATAGGAATGTGGCCTGTGCTGCGCCGGAGCAGTCAAGTGAGAAATGAGGCCTGAACCCATATAGGATGGTCAGGCCCCAGTAGTTCTTTCAGATTGGAGCATTTAAAGCCTAAAGGGCAGTTTCTATGCTTCAAATGATACACATTACATTATTTAAACTCACTAAAAACCACTTCCCCTGACCTAATAATGTCTCTCCGCACCACTGCTGCACATTTCAGGCTCAAAAGTGAGTCAATTACACTGACTTACCATCAACAGACACCTCTCTGGACCGCACCAGGTCGCTCTTGTTGCCCACAAGGATTATGGGAATGTTCTCGGACTGCCTGGCCCGACGCAGCTGAATCCGCAGCTCTGACGCCTTCTCGAAGCTCGACTTGTCGGTCACTGAATACACGATGATGTAGGCATCTCCCATCCTCATGCACTGCTCCTTCAGCCACTGGGAGTTATCCTGCAGGACAGAAACAGATGCTGAGTTAGACATTATTCATGTCTGATACAAGCCTGTAGCCTAGAATCCGTGGAGTCCATGTTGATGGATAAACATTTCATCAATAATGTATTGCTCACCTGTTCCCAGATGTCGTACAACACGATGGATGCCTCCTCTTCATCCACCAGGATAGATCTGTCATAAGTGTTTCCTGAGGGGGCAAAAAAAAAAAGAGATATTACACATCGGCGCAGACACTTATCTGAGTGTGTCTCCAATGTGTGTTTTTGCTTTTCAGTAATCTGATTTGAGCACATTTCTCTTTTGTAGTCTGCACACTGAGCTGAGCTGATCACAGCCTGTGATCAAACCAGCCTTTTATATTTCCCCTTCCCATTAAGCTACTGGATGTTTCTGACAGCTGTACGACTATGGGCAGCACTGGTGCCTGGCTGAAGATGGAAATAGTAATAATCAATGCAAGTGTAAAATAAGAAGCCTGTCTGTTTTTATATTAAATCAGCTCCACTTTAGCACTATGCATCCTAGATACAAATGTTGAGTTTATATGGCTTCATATGACTTTCATGAAAATAAAAAATGATGTGTTTTTTTGTAAATGTTGAATTGTTTTTAAAAGAAGAATGTGGTCTTTAAACTCAGGTTCAAAAAGCATAAAACCTTATATTTAAGTATAGGTTATCAGGATAAACTGACCTATTGCTCATTATAATGTGGACTAAATTGACCTTGGACAGAGCTAATTATCACACATGACTAAACAGGTAGTGCACATCTGGAGTGCATCTGTGTGCGTGGGTTTCAAGGGTAGATGAGTCATCCCCCAGCATCACCGTTTATTTACCTGCTTCATCGCAGTCGTGACCGGGATCCTCGACTCCCCCAAAGACGCGCGCCAGGCTGGACTTGCCGACGCCGTGCTCCCCGAGGAGGACCACCTTGTACACCTGGGACTCCGCCTCGCTGCCGGTGGAGATCACGGAGTCGGAGGAGTCCGAGGCGCAGCTGCCCCGGTGCTGCTCGGTCGGGGAGTAGGAGGTGCAGCGCAGGAGGTTTGACAGCTCGTCGGTTTGCCCGGTCTCGGGCATCGTGGCGCGCAGGTCCCGGTCGTCCACAGGCATGCTCCTGCGGTGCAGGTTGGGCAGATTCATGGGGAAGGGCATGCTCCCTCTCCTCTTGTCCATGCTCCGCAATTTGTCACCCTTGTTCAAAGTCATTGTGCGTTTATGGCGTGGATCTGTGGACACATGCGCCGTGCGTAAAATTGGGGATCTCATTCTCATAGTCGACCTGAGCACACGTGTTCTGCTCTACTCAATATAATAAAAACGCCAAATAACTAATACTTCAAATGTCTCGTCAGTATTGAAGACACTTACCCGGTGCTGGTAAATAAATCAAACGAAGGCAATACAATAATCCTCGGTTTTGAAGAGATCCTGTGATCGGTGAGGCGTGATTTGCTCGAGTCTGATGAGAGGCTCTGCTCAGTGTATTTATACAGGACCGGGAGTGACGTCGGCAGGGATTCGCCCCTGAGAATCACGTCTCCGCTGTTTATAGTGGTGCGTAACGGTGCCATCATACAGAGGAGGGGGGAGGGCTGAGGGCGCAGAGGAATCTCCCTTCCGCATCTCCAAATGGAGCTTTCTTGTGAGGGGGCGGCCAGGGATGAAACCTTGAAGAGGGGAAGCCCACTTAAAGCCAGAGAGATAGTGTATAAATATTTAATAATAATATAGAGCATAAGACGGTGGAAGGATATCCTCATGATGCAAGCTAAAGTGTATTAGGGCGCAGATGAGTGGAAATGTGATCCCCCTGTGTTCCTTAAATCTATTTTGAGTTTCATTGTCTCTGTCATGTGGAGATCTCTGCTTCAGTTATTCCATTTTAGTGTTGAGGAATTTAGAGTTATCTAATTTCAACGATGAACACGTTTTGACGTGATTGATTCGGTTTTCAGTGGCAGCTTAACCCTGCTCTCTTTTTTTAAACCAGTGCAATACCATCACATCTATTTCATGGATTTGTTTTATGAATGGTGTTTGATGTTGGTTTTAAAATTGTAAATGCACTAAACCTGGGGAGCAGTTCTCCAAACTGCCATCACACGTGGATACATTCTCTATCATATGTGCAAATAAAAAGAAACATGAACTCATAAGAATTCTACTCACGGTGGAATTTATTTATCATTCATCCCCCATTCCTCCTCCCGCCACCTCCCTGTCTAGAAAAATGAAGGCATGGCCGAAATGTAATGTCCTTGCATTTGCAGCTGTAATCATTGATCGACCTCAAGCACACCCTGTGGTTCTTCGGATCCATGCCTGAGATGAATGTTACAAAAATGCTATAATACATCTGGTCCATACCGATGACATATGGTAAAATAATAATAATAAATAAATAGTCTATAGTCTATTAGAGGAAAATATGGGAATGTCATTTCCTAAAGCAGCTCATGACTCAAGGTAATTTTTCTGTTTTGCCTCTGCATGCGTTATGGTTTCATTGTTCATTATATTTGACATATATTGGACACACAGACACACAACGAGGCTTCAAGTGTTTCCCTGTGTGAACCATGGACTCAGGATTATGTATTGCTGCCCCCTTGTGACTGTACTTGGTACATGCACTATTTAACCTTAAGAGCTCTTTGCATTGGTGTGGTCACAAGCACGAGTCAAACGTTCAGTGTTTTTTCATTATCAGTCGTTAACAAACAAATAAATCGACACTCAAAGTATTTATGAGAATACAGGTTCTATATATATATCTCTATATACCTTAGTAAATATCTGTCCTCTTTATCTGCATGAGATGTAATTCCTCTGCAGTTTTTCAAGTTGTTTATCAAAAATATTGTATCTTACATCCCTTACACCATGTGCTTTAGTTGATAGGACTAATATGTCATTTATCACCATATGTGTATCACAACATTTTTTGACGGACTTTAATAACTATATTGATTATAAGGTCGATCAAACAACGATTCATATCCAGGATAAAGAGATTTTTTAAACAGCATTATAATTATCAATTTCCAGAAAAGCAACATACAAAAATCTGCATTTAGATATTTCATAACTTCATCACATGCTTAAAAAACGTTTCAAGTGCAACTCAGAATGTTTATCTATATCTCTATCTATATCTACTTCTATATCAATATCTATATACATGTATCTGTATCTATATATACAGCACTTTGTCTTTCCTCATTACTGTACTTTACATAAACTGTATTATATCATTATTTTTGCTTGACATCTTCCTCCCGACTATTCATATAATTCCAGGCATCCTCTTGTTTAAATCTACAGAGGACGAATATAAGACTTGTATAAACGTTATATTAACACATAATCATAAATAATACATTCATCTAAAACATGCTCGCTCTCAAGGTCCTGGATGTGTTTCCATGATGACCTCTCTAGCGCCCTCTGTCGCTCCAGGAAACCGGAAGTCGACGTTTTTAAAAGCGACATTGCGCATGTGCGAGCCTCTCGTGTCTTCGACCTCTACTACAGACCGGTGAGATCATCTCTGCTCTGCCTCGAACTCACTCTAATGTAAATATAAAGCCACAACTCGTGTGTGTAACTCGGTTTGAGTGCAGCTGCTTTAACCTCAGCTCCTCTCTCCGACTGCTAGCTCGTCTTTTAGCACCATTTTCTATCCGCAGCTGATTATTGACCTTACGTGTGTCCGTTTAACTTTGCACACTCTGTTCCTTCTCGTCTTGTGAGGTGATCACACGTCGAGCCTGACTTTCGTCTGTTGTGTTGTCTTGTGTTGTGTTACTTCGTGTAGACAGCAGCCCTCCTCGCATCACCTCCAGCCTCCTGTCGTTGACCTGAGCCGCTCGTCCCGTCGTCATGTTCGCCTGCGCCAAGTTCGTCTCCACGCCCTCCCTGGTGGTGAGTGGGTCCTCCTGGGGGGTGTTTGGGGTGTTTTGCAGACTCCTGTTCTCCGTGTAGTTTGGTGTCCGATCCTGCATATGTGCCTGGAACTCACTGTTCTATCATGTTAGCTAACTATGCTAACACTAGCTCTCAGCTGTGTAGCTTCTTTGACCCCCAGCTGCTGTCTCCTCCTGCAGGGACAACCCTCAGTCTGTCCCCTGTGTCCTCGTGTACAACTGTTTATGCTCCACTTTAGACTCATGTGGATCTGAATTGTCTTAAGTTGTTGTAATATACAGTTGACAACTGATCTCTTACAGCAGCTATTGTCACAGGAATAGTCTGTGAATAAAGATTGTCAGTCTATGGTCATTGTGTTGAAATGTTACTTATGCAAAAGGTTGTAATATAATCAGGATAATGTACCTTTCCCCCCACACCGGGTGTTAAATATGTTGGAAAGTCTGAAATTCAATCATTTGAGTTTTAGGCCTTCGAAAAGTCTTGAAGGTCCAGTTGAAGATGTAGGTGAAAGGGATCTATTGGCAGAAATTGAATAGTAAATAATCCTAGTGATGTTTTCACTAGTGTGTTTCATCTTATTTTACAAATTGTTGTTTTCTTTACCGTAGAATGGGCCTTTTATATTTAAATACTTCCTCTCTATGGAGGCTGCCATGTTTTTTTTTTACAGTAGCCCAGACTGGACAATCTAAACACCTTTTGAGTTTTTATGACAACTGAAGGTGACCACAGGTTCTCTTTCATGTTGGGAGGCATTTCACTAAATTCGACACACTAAACTTTTAAACGTCTTTCAGTATGTCTTAAAATGAGTTTCTTTCTTTTAAGAAAAATGTTTTCAGATTGTTCCTTTAATCAAAAGTATTGACTTAAAATGATATTATTTTTATTATAAAGAAACACACAAGTTCCCAAAATGAGAAAGCACTTGGCATATTAAACTATCAGAACAGCTGCCATTCCTTTCTGTCAATCAGTTGATATTGTTCCACATGTATAAACTGCTGGGTAGCCAATACCTGTCATTCCCCTTTTATACACGGAACCCTCATTTAGCAAAGTAACGCTGCAGTAAAGTTCCACTTTTCCATCTGAAAGGTAATGGAGTAGAAGTAGAAAGTAAATGAAGTATCTCAAATATCTAATTGAGTTTAGTATTTGAGATAAATGTAAGTGTAAGATGCAGGTAGTAATTATCTATTCAAGTGCATGTGTATTTCTAATTTAGTATTTATTTGATTTTTAATTTTTATTCTGTTCTGATTACAGATCCGTGCTGGATCCCGGGTACTGTACAGACCGCTCTCAGCAGCAGTAGTCTCAGATGCCAGGAAAGCAGAGGTGAGTGACAAACTTGTTCTTGTTCTGTCATGAGTAATTTAGGTAATTTAAAAGTTACCAGTTACATTGTTTTTACCCAGTCTGAGTCCACAAGTGTGTCCGATGGCCTGTGTGTGTCTGTGTCGGCATGAGCAAGTGAAAGAGAGGTAGAGAAACGAGTTGGATCTATGTCCGATCTGAGTGCTTTCCAACCCATATTTGGAGCTGTCCACTTGAGATCGGATCACAAAAACCTCTTGTTAATACGAGGTGTGAACGGGGCCTTTGTGATCCTGCAGTGTTTTGCTTTGCACTAACCTCATTGTACGTTTGTGTTTCAGACTGCCTCATTCCTTGCACCACAGTCTATCGCAGCCTCTCAGCAGCAGCTGGCAGTGCGGGGTTTCCAGACCAGTGTCGTGAGCCGTGACATTGACACTGCCGCTAAGTTCATTGGTGCAGGAGCTGCCACTGTGGGAGTGGCTGGATCCGGGGCTGGAATCGGAACAGTGTTCGGCAGCCTTATTATTGGTTATGCCAGGTAAATTAAACGCATCATCTGTCATTTTAAGGGCATTTTAAAATCTCCACCTATAAAGTGGAATAACTGTCCAAGATGTTATTAATGCTTTATACCTCTAACTTCTTCTCTTTCTCAACAGGAACCCCTCGCTCAAGCAGCAGCTGTTCTCTTACGCCATCTTGGGCTTTGCTCTGTCTGAAGCTATGGGTCTCTTCTGTCTGATGGTTGCTTTCCTGATTCTGTTCGCCATGTAAACTAGCTAAGCACTTGGTGTTAAAGGGAAACGCATCACAAAGTCATCCTCTTATCTTGTTGCTTATTCCCAGTTATTTGTGCCCCTTAAAAAAAATGTGATGTATGAAACTCTGGCAAGCCATTGCTCATTTTAAATGACGGTTTGACACCATATTGTATTTTTAATCAAAAAAAATTGTTCACAAACATGCAACAAATAATGGAAGTAAAAGAGTTAATAAGTCCAATGTGCGTGTACATTCTTTTGTGTGTTTTTACATGTGTCCAGGTTTATTTTGTCTGTTTATTTCACCTTAGTTAGGCTGCAACCAACAATCATTTTCATCCTCAATACAACGGTACTCATCATTATTCTCAGTAGCTCAAGTGATCATATTTTAATTGCTTTGTTTTTTAAACCAACAGTAAAAAAAATCCCAATGATTTGGAATTTACTATGACAGAAAACTGGATAAATGGCACAGGGGAGAAGTTAGTCTAAGGTTAGATGTTCGAAAGGCAATCACCATGGATCATAGGGGCCATCAATAATTCACTCTTCCTGTTTGAATTGGAGATAGTTGCATTGCTTTTAATAGCTTCTGTGTCATGTGACCCACTGACTCCAAACCCACTGAACTCTATTATTACCTGAGAAAAACAGGGCACACCTCTTTTGTGAGAATTGTAGTGCTGCTTATTTTATATGAAAAATATTAAACTATAATCATATTTGTTCAATAGCCCAATTTCATGTGAACCCCTGACTTTGCATCATATCAGATGTCATTGCTTAACTAGGTCAAATCAAAGTTTATGGTCACATGCACCCCTGACAGTCATCGGGTAGTGAAATTCTTGTGACCTGGCAGGTCACATCTCTTTCATTATTTCCCAACATAAACAGGACAAATATCTTAGTGTTTCTGATTATTTATAATGAATATAAATCATTTATTATGCGGTATTATTAGCTCAGAAGCTGTACAATTGAATTTTAGCATTTTTCATTAAAAAAAAATAAAACCATAAATGTTTTACATTACATGTTGCCAATTAATTCTCTTTCATCAAAATTGTTGATTAATTACTTCAGTTACTGGTAATCTGGGGAAATTAATGAAACTGTTCAGTACAGAATAAGATAATGAAAGCTCTAACAGCAATTCCCTGGAGGCCCCAAGAAGACCAATTTGGTCATTTGAGGGTGCACTGAAAAAAGTGATCGTGGGAGCATGTAAATATAACACAATTAAATATATGATATTAACAATAAAAATCTGTAAAAAATATATATAGTCCTGGACTTAAACTGCATCTGTTTAAAAGACAAGATGTGTCTTCTTTAGATCAAGCAGGATATTTTTTATCAGTATAAGAATGTGCTGCCTCTGAAGATGAATTTTGTGAACAAATCAGGGAATAACACGTGAAGTACTGAATTAAAAAATGGTGCAAAATTGTAATAAATAAACAGAAACTAGACTAAATCCATCATCTGTTCCCACAAGGGGTTAATAATAGATTTTTGATGTTTAACATTTGCTCTCGCCTCTCCGCACAACCACAGGTTTCCATGTGGAACTGAAGAATAGATCCCGGTTGCAGGAGGACAGATTTGAAGAACGGACCTGTCAGTGTTGAGCCACTGCTGATGTTTCTAATGAAAGGGATTTAACAAGAGTGGAGATAAATCCGAACGTGTGCGTTTTGCAGTAAAATGGAGACACAGAGATCTGAATAAATGTTCTTCTTACACCAGGTTCACAGTTTGTGGAGGAGAATTAGCTTTAAAACCGAGAAGCTAACGTGGTGTGTGTGTTCGCGTCGCTGTCTCACATCTCTGTTACGAGCAGAGCACCGAAGAGGAGCCGGTGACAAACAGGTACAGGAGACAACAGGGAGGAGGGTTGCTTGTTTAATATTATTGAAGTGTCTCCTTCACTGGGTTAACAGGAGGCTCCTTTTCTGCCAGAGCCCCTTGGAAGGATTCCTAAATGTGTAGGAAACCTATGATCCATGTTGACACGACTGTATCCCATTTTTTCTGCAGAGACTGTCCCATCTGTGTTGCTAATTATACCACATAACTAAGATGTTAAAACCCAGATAGACTGTGACAGTTACTTGTATCAAGGCCCCAAAGTGTGTGATGTAAACATTCTCCAGACAGCAAACCACCAGCAGCCTGGACTGTTCACAAAAGGCAGGTTGAGGCAATTGCTTCATGTTTCTGACCCCAAATCCTGACCCATCAACTTTCTTTACTACTTCTTCACTATTAGAGTATCACTCTGAAGATCTGCTCAGTACTTCATCAATGTTTACTCCAAAACACATGAATATAAGATTCAAAGCTCTGAATCAGAAATACAATCAGAACATGTATCCACCAATCAGTCCTATCATATAATTTGCGGGTGTAACACTCCTCACAATGGATGTTGTAAAAATTGGAAAACAAATAATATACCTCTCTTCCCTACATCCTGTTTTTAACAGGTAACCAAAAAGGGCCAAAAAGATCGTCCTTCATGTCAGCCGGTTCTGGATCTGTTTGACCAGCAGTACAGTCATGAGCTTGGGGACTTGTGGGCGTCTGCAAGGTAATTTTCTTTCTGAAACTGTTGATAACAGATTTTACACAGACAGTGTTTGTATCCTTCTTCATTGATTTCTTTTCTCTTGCAGGTCAGTGCTCCTGGACCCTCGATCCTGGCAATATGGGGTCATGCTGAACCGCTTTACAGCTGTGACAGACATCACACAGAATCTCCAGTCACAGGGTTTCTCCAGGTTCCTGCCACAGACTGACGTCTCCTCGCTGAACCAGACAGGAAAAGACTCTCTGTTGTCACCTCACTGCTTCTCCGAGTGCCCTCCAGATGACTCCAGTCCTCAACGTGTCAGCGCCTCTCCTGCACTCGGTCGGGACCTTCAACCCGATCCGTCTCTCTCTTTGCCCCTTCCTTCTCTCCAGTGTTACATCCACCCACACCCACTCAGGTTCCCCTCTCAGGCTCACCGGCCTGGCCAGCTGAAGCAGTACTACCTCCTGAACGCTGCCTCCCTGCTCCCTGTACTGGCTTTACAAGTCAGAGATGGAGAAAAGGTTTTGGATCTTTGCTCCGCCCCGGGGGGGAAAGCCTTGGCAGTAATGCAGTGTGCCACCCCAGGTAAAACTAAACAGAACTTTCAAAGTTTTGTTCAGATTTGATTTGCTAAGAGGTTAAAGATTGTGGATATGTTAATAAGTTAATATAACTTAGAGAAATGGAGATTTTCTTAAAAAACATTTTTATATGATATTTATTCTAAGTAAAAATTTTTTCTGCTGTGTTTATAATGCTCAACAATGTGGTTCTGGAAGTAAAACTCTCGTTCATTTTCTCAATATAGATTTTTATTATCAGCCTTAATATTATAACCATTCAAGGTAGACCTACGCTCCTGTAGAAGCCACAAGTCAATATGATATCAACTGTGCTTTAAGAAAAACATGTTTTTTAATAAAAGCAAGGAGACGTACAACACTACCCACATCCTCAGTTATTTAAGTCAGATCTCTGATCGATGACTGGATGGAAATGTTTACCACAATCGTTAAAATCCTGTCTGCAATGATCCGATTGTTTTCAGTACATATGCAAAATCGGACTCATCAATGGAGACAACGATTGTGAAATGTACTTCAGAAACCAGAGCATTTTCCCAAAGTTGAAGCTCACTGTTGCACTGTCTTGACTACTTCAAGTGGATTAGCATGTTATAAATAATTTTGTCCTCTGTCATGTTCCAGAACTTCTCTGCTGTAATGAACCAGACCCTCATAGACGGGACTGGCTTACCAAAACCCTGGAGTCGTATGTGCCTCACTCACTTCACAGCAAAGTGATGGTGTCTGCACAGGATGGACAACGCTTTCAGAGTGAAGATGTGACATATGACAAGGTAGGTAGGGACACCGGTCATGTGTATGAGAGCTTGTGTTTTAAGGCAGACTTCCAGCTGAAATGAAGAAAATTGTCCATTTAAAAAATAGGAGCCTGGATGAAGAGGGAGACAAAGAAATGGCTGGGAGGAATCACATTGATTGGAAGTGACTGATAATGGAAATATAGGAAATATAACATGTACGTGGCTTATTTTAGAGACCTGCAGCTTTTAAAGTCATTATTTCTTTCTGTCATTATCTCTTTCAGTTTTCTTACTCCTTCACTTACTCCTCTTGACCTTTTCTGTTTCTCAATGCCACTGCACTCTGGTGCTCTCTAGCTCGGACTCTGAATTACTCACATTTCCGTGTCTCTTTGTTTCAGGTTTTAGTCGACGCTCCCTGTTCCAATGACCGGAGCTGGTTGTATTCTAGCAGCGCCCAGCAGGGGGTGCAGAGACTCAAGGAAAGAGCCAGGCTGCCTGCGCTCCAGGCTCAGCTGCTGAGGTAAATCCAGTTCCCAATATATAAACTCAGCTATATGTACCCTTGGGGTATTCACCTCTAGCATTACTGTCCAAAGTTGTTTTCAAAACATTACTTTCTTTTTGGTCAGATTAGGGATAATGAAATACTTCCACACATTTGGAAAACAACATAAACTGTTCTAACTCTCTTTTCAGGTCTGCACTGTCAGTGGTGCGTCCAGGGGGCCTTGTGGTCTATTCAACCTGCACACTGTCCAGCTCTGAGAACTACGCTGTGGTCGAGACGGTGCTGAAGGACTTTCCTGACGCGGAACCTGAAGACCTGTGGGAGGAGATAGCCATTCCTCTATCAGAACACTTTGTGTTTAGACCCTCACACCCTTCTTATGGACAGACCTCTCACCAGCCCTCGCTGCTGCTACAGAATAGTGATGTGTCTTCTTATCCCAATAGACTCGGCATCTTAGTGGTTCCTCAGCCTGGCAGGACCTGGGGACCCATGTTTTTGTCTCGGATTAGAAGAAGGACGTAGCGGCTGACTGTCCCTTGAAGATGTTTAGAAACAAATCGCTAAGCATACACATGTTCTTTGTGCAACTTTTGAGATTCAAAGTACATCGTAGAAACCGTCAATGTCAATTTGTGAAACTATTAGAGAAGCACAGTAGTTCTAAACAGTAGTTTAGACCTGGAGAAATAAACATGTATGTGTGTCAAAGATGAACTGTTGCAGGTGAAACAGTTTTCACCTTTTAGAGGAAGTGCTGGAGCTAAAGTGTTTGTGGTATAAAGCAGCTGAAAAACACAAAGTAACAATATAACTCTGCTCACATCATTTACACTTACCTGCAGTGTTCTTCATCGAAGTTATATAGATCCGCGACAACATATATTTATATAAAGCAGCTCGATTGATATTTTGTAGCAGGAAATCAAATCATAATGTGAAACTATAAAAAGAGTTGGTTGTGTGAACTAACTAGAGTGTTATCATCAGTGTCTGCAGTTTCTATGTGCCCAGCCGCTACTGTCAAAGCTTTAGTTTCTTTTTTTTGTAATTACTTTTTCAGGCATTTTATTGCCTTTATTGACAGGACAGATTGTAGAGTGAAAGGAAGGGAGGAGAGAGAAGAGAAGATGCAGCAAAGGGCCTCTAGTCAGAGTTGAAGCTGCGGCTGCTGCTGGGGAAACAAGCCCCAGTGGGACCTGTGCTGAGCTCTAACTGGAGCATTTAGCAGCTAAAACACCAGATTCTTCTATCACAAGTTCGTGGGGACCAAAAACGGAAGGTGAATATTGAACGTGTTTCATCAAGTAGTCAAATGAATGTTAATGTTGCTTCCTTATTGCCATGAGCCAGGGGTGCTATAACTTCAGTGATGTTTTCACAACTTGTGTTGGCTGACACCGATTGGCCGAAAACAGACATGATCTCTTAGCCTATGGTTATTATTTATATTTATTATTTATTGTTCATTGCACTGGCTTTACAGTTATGCGATATTGATTAAACACAGGTTTTTCAAGCGCTCACATTCACATTGTGTCCATGTTTGATAATATAGCAGTCATTCTAAGGCTGCAACGTTCTGTAATGATTTGGTGAAAACTCAGCCACTGCTAATTCCATTGGCTGTGAGTGATAATGCCTCAAGTTTTATTTCAGTTTATTTCCAAACACTGAATTAGAGATGACATGAGACTTGGCACCACAGAGGCTCACTCTCAGAATCTCCGTCTCACACTCTTTGAATCTGTAATTTAGGTTGTGCTCATAAAATTTTGATAACCAAAATTTAACCACTTAAGTCAGAAGTTTCTATCTGAACCTCCGCGACTAATTTAAAGTTTATTGGCCAGTTTGTTTTTCAATATATAACTGTCATCGCAGTTACCGCACTGTAAATGTTTTCATTGTCGACAAACCATAGCCGGGCGCTCGAGGCTTCCCGCGGGAATCGGTTTCATAACCACGAAATGTTTTGAAGCAGTGCTGACAGAATTAACACACAGTTTATGTCTGTTTCTCCTTCCCTGCATCGTCCCACTCTGAGTGAACAGAGTCTCTTCCATCCTGCCTGTGTTCAGAGTGATTGAGAAGCAGCAGCGTCTCGCACCGTGGCTCATTACTCTGTGGCTCTCGTCTTACGCCTGAGTGAAGAGCAGACGCCGTTTGGTGGCAGTGCTGTAGCTTTTCATCAGGCTGTGATTGCTCAGACGAGAAGCTGAAAGTATTTTGGAAGTGTCAATAGACAATAACGCATGAGAATTCATGAGCTGTGTTTTTACCTTTTGAAACACATCAGACTGAAGTGGAAGTATCTGCCGTTGAAAAGGCGTATGTGTGTATAAAGCCTTATTTCTTCCTCCCATATATATGAGGCTGGAGGTTCGGAGCGAGCCTGTGACACACTGTCACGGGTGTGATTGCTTGAATAGGAAAGCTGCAAGAGCCAGTTTCATCCAACCACCCTGCCTGACCATAGACACAAGCGTTGTTCGGTGCATTTATACAGCTATTTTTATTAGCTGTCCTACTTCTGCTTCCCTTCTGCATGTTTTGAAATGTAGCTCTCGAACCCGAGCGCATCATTACGCTACCGAAACATCCGTGTGGGGAGATGAGGGGATGAAGTGGGGCTTCATCGGGGTTAACCATGTTGCTGACCTCTGCGTGAACTCTTGGTTTGTTGATGCTCCCCCTCATTGCAGTGTTTCCTCCAGGGGAGAATCTCTGAGCAGCTTTGCCTCCACTTCAAAGGGAGAGAATGTAGGCCTGCTTTGCATAATCAGGTGGAGAACAGCTTTTTGCCAGAGAGGCAGGAATTAATTTGTTGCACCGCCAGATGTAATCATTAAAACGCTAGTCATTGACAATAAGGGGAGAGGAGGAGGCGAAACCAGAGGAGGAACAGTAGATAGGACCAGAAAGAGATATGGAGTATATAAGGACCTGAATGCCAGAGGACCAGTGTTGTGCAAGTTCACTACTCTCATGAACAAGTTCAAAGTTCAGTTCATACAAGTAAACATGAATAGTTCACGTTCATAGTTCACCATTTAAATTCTGAACTAGTTCATATTTCAGTTCATTTCATAGTTTTAAGGTGGACAGTGAGAATGACGACTTAACTTGTTAAAGAAAACCTTATCCATCACTACCCCTTGCCTTTACTGTCGGAATGTTTATCAGACAGTGTGTAAAAATCACTCAGATAATAATAAGGTGCATCGGATCTCGGATGTAGTTGCTGAGTCTGCGTCTCTGCTTTCTCTTGCCATCTGTATATGAGACCGAGAGCTGTTGTGTTGCAGGTATGGCCTGCCCCTTTAAGGAAAGTTTGTAGTGTGTGACGTAGTGCACCAGGGTATTGTGGGAAAAGACGCTAAAAGTGTGTTTATAAGGAGAAGGGACGGAGCACCTAGAGGTGATGCGAGTGTTGCTCCTGCTGTATATCCGAGAAATAAAGTGGCCGCATTCCAAGTAAAGAAACATCTCCTCCTCCTTCTTCACGGAGCGGTCCGGACGGCTGGTTACCGGCCAGACAGCGAGCCAAGATAACCAGTGACAGGGGCGGCTCCTGGTACAGGCGACATAGGAGACTGATTTATCACGACGTGACACATGCAATGTAAAACAATACATTCACGTCACACCATCATCCTCTAACCCCGGGGACTCACCGGAGGTAGAAGCGCTGCGAAAAGCGCTCCGCTTCCTTTCCTCGCCCATGTTAAATACTCTGGCTGTTCGCACCGGCAGCGTAGTGCCGGGAAGAACCAGGAAGCGCCGCAGCCACACACACAAGCACATAATCTCCTGTGGGGGGGTGGCGGCTACAGGCTTGCGTAGGTCAGTCACCTGTGAAGACCAGAATCATTTACCCCTGAACCAGCGCGGAGAAATGATGATGAAATGTAATATACATTTTTTTTAATATAAAATGAAATATAAAAAAAAAGAATTAAATTAAATATATATTATTTTAATTAAATTAAATATATATTTTTTAATTAAATTAAATATATATTTTTTTAATTAAATTAAATGGGGAAAAAAAAAAAAAAAATACTGCGCGCGCACATTCTGCGCAGAAGCCCATTGCGCACATTCTGCGCAGAAGCCCATTGCGCACATTCTGCGCAGAAGTCCAATGCGCAGGAGTTGCGCGCGCAGCTTTTTATTTTTTTATTTTAATTTTTTTAATTAAATGTTTTCCTATTTTATATTTAATTAATTTAAATTAACATAGTGTCAGATATTTTGCAATTAATAGAAGAAGTCCTGCCAATTTTAAGTGTAACATATTGCCAACTTTAAAATGGGAATGAGTGGGATTGGAACCCGGGTCGCAGTTGTTAGGGACCGAACACTTTGCCGACTAGGCCACTTCAGTTGTTAGATATCTCCCGGGAACTAAGCAGATTAAATAGATGGACAGACTATCGTGTGTGTGTTGGTGTCATTTTATGCTGCTTTTGATAAACAGTTCAGAGAAAATATTTTCTACTTTACGACATATATCTGACAGCCTTACTTAAAAGTTACTTTTATATTTTTGGCTTTTAGATACTGGATGAAACCTATTGTTAGAGAATAACCCAGTTGTGTGGTACGGAGCCGAGACACTGGCCAGAGAAGAAAACACTTGGAATACGTTGCTTGTTTGGTCTGCATATGTGTGCCATGAGTGATGGGTAACGTAGTGATAAGTCTAGTTAGCTGGTTTCGGTTAGGCTAAATCGCGGACATTTTACGGGCACTGAGCAAAGACATGGTGAAAGCATTCGATTTAGACAGCGTCTCTCCTGAGGAGAAAGTATTGAAATGTCCCGAGGGTCAGTGAACAGGTAGGCGTGGGGCACGTGACAGTTATAGGCCAATGGCTGTAGGGTTTTGTGGGATGCCAGGCTCTCATTGGCTGATGAGTTGGCGTATCAAGGGTGAATGAGGAAGGGGAGTGAAGAGTACAGTGGTGGATGAGAGGAGTGTCAGAGTTACGAACAAGAAGCGTGTCGTGTTCGCTGGACTTTAATAAAGTTACACATTAAGAGAGAAGTTTCCTGTCGTCTATACGCGAGGACGCTACAATATGAACGTGTTTACCGTTCAAATTCATTATTTGTCATTGAGTTGCGTTCAGTTCATCGTTCTCATAAAAGTGAACGTGTTCAATGAGCGCGTTCTTTTGCGTTCGTTCATGCACAACACTGCAGAGGACACTGGAGACTAATGTGTTCTGCGCTATGTTCTATGTCATTTTTAGAACATGTGGGGATGATGTTTGTCTTCGCTTCTCGTATTCACTTTGTTTTTATTATTTCAAAACATGTCACTGGTTATTAAGACAGCTTTATATTAGTCTGTATCAGGGTCCCCGTTAATGCTTGAATACCTGTAGAGAACTTTTCCACTCCAAGAAATAAGCTGTAATTTGAATATAACTATATAAAATATCCTGGAAAGAACTTTAATAGTGTTTTAACAGATCGCCCATTTAAACTTCATGGGGTCTTTTGTTTGAAATGTAACTCCCGGTTTGTAAGAAGCTGTGGAGGACGATAGATATCCATAAATATAGGCTGTAGGCTTTGACAATAACTCACTGCTTGCAGTCAATATATGCAGTATGATTTTCTTTCATTTTAAATTGTTATGGAGTCGATTGTTTATATGAGGGATCCATTATCTGTAGCCAGGGGTGGACTGGCCATCTGGCATACCGGGCATCGTCCCGGTGGGCCGTTGACCCCATAGATATATATAAAGACTAGATGTCTTCCGGCGGAGTCTAGAACGTCATCACTGGCGGCCATCTTGCCACAGGCAGGCTTTCTGGAAGGATCTGTGGAACCTGAGGTAGGGTCAGTGATCTGCTCAAACACTTATACTCTTATCTCGCTGAAATCTTGACGGATTTACAAATGGTTTGGTTTCTTACAAACGTTATTAATGTGGTTATAATTCTGGAGGCTTGAACATGTTGAAATCGCAGCTTTTCTCTCCGAAAAACGACTTAATCGTGCAGCTTAGTTGTGTACCACGGCTAGGCTAGGCTAGGCTAGTGCCGAGTAATTTTACATTTATGGGAGAGGCAGAATTGTTCTTTCTTTTCAATATAACTTAAGCTGCACATGATTTAACTGAGGTTTCACATCTTGCATTATGATTTATACAGGAAATTGCTGACTTTATTGCCAGTGGACAAGACCAGCTTCTTCCCGGCTGCAACTGACCCCCATCTGTCTTTGACTCTTATCCCCACGCCTCAATTCTGTGTTACATTTACACACACTACAGTTTATTGCATATTGCACATCCTCATTCTGTTCTGTTTTGCATTTACATCTTGTATTAATTTTGTTTTGTTTGTTTCATGTATAGTTATTTCTTTCTTATGTGAAGTCCTTATTGTGTTTTTGTAGTACTTATTGTTTTTTGTTTTTTTTTGTTAAATGTATGCACCTTTTTTACCAAAGAAAAATTCCAGGTAGGTGTAAACCTACTGAGCAATAAATCCTTTCTGATTCTGATTCTGATTCTGAAGATGCCAGACTTTTGTGCCGCCTACGGATGCTCCAATCGCCGATGTCTCGAAACGAGAACCCGTGGGATCACCTTTCACCCGTAGGATATTATGATTTAGTTTTAGGATAATCGTTAGTTACTCATTGGAAGTATGTACAGGAACAGCGGGGCTATGGCATAATAGTATTGCTAGATTGTTTGGACACCTTTTTATTGTTTTTAGTGTGGTTCTTATTCTTAATTTACATACATACATAAATGAAAATCCGGAATGAAAATGTTGACAATAATTTAAATATCTGGATACATTTCTCACTTTTTTTTAAGGTTTCCCAAAACCAGAGAGAGGAGGAGGACGTGGGAGGTTGCCCTAAGAAGGGACGGTTTTGTTGCTTCTGACGGGACGCTGCTCTGCAGTGAACACTTCAGGAGTGAGGACTGAAATGTAAACCATTTCAAGATCCGATCACCACAGCCGGTACAATCAACGTCTCAGTCAGACCGGAAATAGAAAAAATTACGTTCACAAAGTCGATGCGACTCACCTAAGAATCACCATTATCATATCATATCAGCGTTTTAGGCGAATATCACCAGCCTCTTTAGAGGTTAGTAAATATTATAGATTTGTATTGATTTCACTGTTTTTTGGGTAATTTTTTATGTCGGCCCTCCATCTGTATACCTCCAAAGTAGTCTAGTTCTCTCTAGAGGGTGGGAATTTTCAACATGCAGCATTTCTTTATGTATATTTGTAAATGGAACTCTTACACCTTTTTTTTTACTGCAAATAAATGTCACTTTTATAAAAAGAATGTTACTAATATAATACAATAATTTGAATTATGACTTGTTTAAACTAAACATGTGATAATTCAAATTATTTTATTATATTAGTAATATTCCTATTATAAAAGTATACATATCTCATGTTGCCATTCTGTATGTTGAGTTTTAGTAGCCTATATATTGATTTAACATAAAAACCTTGTGCATTTGTGTATTTATTGCCCCTATCTATTCTGTTTAATGATATTTCCATATGAAAACCCATGGTTATAATTATAATTATTCATAAGTATACATCTCATTTGTAGAGGGAAATCTTGTACCTATTTTTAAGAACATTATTCTATTATTTAGATCATAACATAATTATTAATAATTATGCAGTGTCATAACTACATCTCCAGCGTTTATAACAAACCAAACCGTTTCAAAATCGGTTGAAAATTGAGCAAGTTATAGTTAATTAAAAAGTACATGTTCCACTACCAACACAATGTTATGGGTGAGCGAGCTGCCTGTGGCAAGATGGCCGCCATGTGCGGACGTTCGACTCCATTGGCCAGCAATGCGGACGAGACATCTAGTGTTTATATATATCTATGGTTGACCCAATGTGGGCCGGTCTGGTCCGCTCTGGGGTTGTTTTTTTTCTCTTCTTCCTCTCTAAATTCCCTCCAATTGGGCCGGCCAATTGGCTACAGAGGGCTAGCAGTGTGTTGCCAGTATCGACACATATTATTGGTCTGTTGTTTGCCATTGTCAATCAGTCATGGGCTGACAGGCTCAGAGAGCCCTGACAGTGCTGTCAATCACAACACAAACCAGGGTGGGGCGGGACCTCATTCCATTTTGGGGGGGGAGTCACGGGACGGGCTGCTGCTGAGACAGAAACTTAAAATGGATAATAAGAGTAAAAAACGCCCGGGTGGCGCTGAGAAGCATCGGGAAAAAAAGCTGAAGTGTCTGGAGGTGGAGGCTGCTAAATGTGGCAAACTGACGGACCTGTTTGGTGCCGGGTTCACCAGCCCAGCAGCAGCAGGTGCGCCGGGAGACGAGCGAGGAGGACTCGACAATGATGAGCGAGTGGAGGCAGACATGGTAAGTAACGTTGGCCTGGGGCTGGCTAGGCTACATTTTTTAGACATGTCCAAAACAAAGTAGAAAACGTTTTTGATTTTGTTTTAATTAGCCGAATTGTGATATTATGGGTTATTATTGTTCAGATGATTTAGCTAAGCTAGCTAAGAGCTACTAATGTCGTTTACTGTTGCCATAGCATCAGTAAACTTTCTGAGCTGTAAATAGAGATGAGAGTGCTTATGTGTTGATCCTTAATGGTGTGATCATGTACACTAAATTATCAATTATTACAGGTTGTTGTGACATATTTGAGGAGTCGTTCTCCCTTTGTTTTATATGTGGACATTTGGGACCACTGTTAGAATTGTAAGTTTATCATGTATTTTTTAATGTATAAATTCATACTTCATTATTATAATAATTTTCAAAAGGTTTTAAAAGAAACACACATCCAAAAAGTTCTCAACTCTAGGTTCAGGACAGAGGAAAACATTTTCTTTATTTTTCAGACATTATAATGTATCCATGTCCTTCTCAGGTTGACCACTTGACATGTGAGAGCCTGAGGAGTTGTTCCCCCTCTGTCCATGTTCGAGGACTTGCTCTCTGTCTGCCTCCACTCTCTGCCTTCACTGTACCAAAGTTTGTCTGTTGAGTCTCCTCTAGTCTGGTGAGTTTATCATGTTTTATGTTTTATGAAATCATACTTAATTTGTGATGATTAGAGACATTATAATGTATCCATGTCCTTCTCAGATTGACCACTTGACATGTGAGAGTCTGAAGAGTTGTTTTCCAGACACAGGTAGAGCTGGCAGGGGCGTCACCCTGGGCCTGCCCTTTTGGGCTGGGCTTCAGCTGCAGATCTAAAGGCTGCTTCCAGGGGCATGGGGCCCTCAGCCTTTGTTTTTCTTTGCTTCTGCACCTTACAACATACATCACACCTTATTTTCACACATCCAAACACTGTTTACACCACTGACGCGTAACATATTTTACACATCCCACTACGTAGTTAGAGCTATCTTGATTTGGAGTTAAATACATTTACTTTTGGCATGAGAGGTTTGTGTGTGGCCTCCCTTCTTGTTGCCATCTTTGAGCTAGGTGGTAACAGTAGTATGCATGAGAGAAGACGCCGTGAGATTTGTGGACTTATATGTGGTGTCCGTTGATAATGTAGTGGGCTGGTCTGGACAGACAATGCCAGGGCTGAATTTTTGTCCCAGTCCACCCCTGTATTCAGCTGAGGATTCCAGAAGTCTGTGTGTATTTGGAACACGTGTCTTAGGCTTCACACTTGACATGTGCAGTTTTGAATTTGATGTGATTAGCACACACAGTAGGTTCAGTATAAACAGTATAAACAGCGCCTTGCGGTCAGAGGGGCTTGGGCAGCGTGCCTCAGTCTGTGGACCGAGATGAACTTATCTTCTGCTCTGGCAGATCCTTTTGATAATTATGAATTTTTTTTATTTAACAACATCAAACTGACCTGAGCGTTCGTGTGTGTCGCAGATGCTGATCTCCCTCATGGCGACACCATTCACAGAATCATTATCTTAAGCAATTTGTCCACAAAATAAAAGCACATTCTTAATTTTGTTGCTAAAATACTTTATATCAAGCTGAATTACAGAGCTTTTATTTTGAAAACTTGTGCCTGAAGATTGTGTTTGTTACTTTATGAAAACTGATACTCCAGTTTGAGATTCACTGAACGTTGAGTAAACAGGTGAACTGCTCTTTGTGTTCGTCGGACTTTTCTTGCCACAGCTCAATTCCTGAGGGTCATTCTTTCTTTCTCAATTTCAGCAAGATAACGTGCAACCAGCATCAGCACCGGCCCAAACAGCCCCTTCCAAACAGGCAGGTTGAGAACATCCACTGCTTGTGTAAGAACTATTCTGATACTGACCTAAAAATGCAACCTTAAATATTCTTGGTGCGAAACTTTACCTACAGAACCAACCTGCAGAGCTCTTCTCCCTCTACCGGCCTGTGACGGTGCATGTGGGGTGACGTGGCCCCGCTGAGCGATGGGACTCGTCCCCCGTGTCCTCTGCTAATCGAGGCTCTGCCTGTCTGGGTTAATTGCGAGAGTTTAGTGAGGGTGGGACCAGGGGCGTTTCTAGGGTTGAAAGAAAGGGGGGGCTTAGCCGCTAAGGATGCTGAATGTTTGCGCCCGCAAAAATTCAGCATCCTTAGGGGCTAAAAGAAGTAGGAGTTCAATCTTGCCTTCTATTTTTCTTCCACAGATGGCGACATAATTCTGAAGACCCAAGCCTCCCCTGTGTTTACGGATGACGATGTCACCTTGTGTTATCAGCATCAGAGCGGCAAACACAAACAAACCAGCTTCTTTAAAAACGGAGCATTGATTGACTCTAACAGTTCGTCCGGTTCAGACCGAGTCATAAAGATGACTCTTAAGAATGTGACACGGGAAGATGAAGGCTTCTACAGGTGTGCGTCAGACAGCTGCAGAGTCCAGAGAGCTGGTTATCAGTGAGACCAGACAGAGGTCAGCTGAACATCATCACTCTGCTGTGTGTTCTATAGAAGTGGATCAGTGTCACATATCAACTGTTGTTTCTTTTAGGAAACTTCACATCAGAGGAGACTCCAGCCTCCACTGGTATTTTTCTTATTCATATACATCTACTTGTTTTGGAGGAAATACTCAATATTAATCAACACATTTTCCATTATTGAGTGAAGCCTTTTGGTTGTCTGGTTCTCCTCCTGCTCTGTCTTTTCATCAAGGTCTTATTTCATCAGGAAGATCCCTCAGGATCTAATGAGATGAAAGAAACTCCAATGGGACTCAGTAGAGCGCATATTCACCAAGGCCCAGCAGTCCCCTTAAATACAATCAAGCTGCACCAAATTTCACACACTCATAGATATCAGTCCTCTACATACGGCAGATTTTTTTCATTAAGGTCCAAGAATTATTCCCTAGGAAAACGTTTTAAAAGCACAATGTTAAAGAAAGAGTTAAAAAATGACTGGATCGGCTTAATACCAAAATACAGTGGGCCCTTTCCTGACACTTACTACATCTGTCTGCCAAGTTGATTGGAAATCCAATTGTTGTGGTTATTATAACAGTTTTATTTATTTAAACAAGTATTATGTCGTCTTGATCAGGTTCCTGGAAATGGATCATTGCTTCATGTGGGGTTCTACTTCTGATCGTCATTCCTTTGACTGTTTGGCTCGTTTGTCACTACAGGTTAGTATTTATAAAATTTTCATCCGTCTTGACTTCCTACTTTCTACTGCATGAACGACAAGCCCAACAGGTGGTGAAGTAAATGATTCACTGCCTGTTGTATTTTCTTGAAGGTACCAGAAGTTCTGCACTTGGAGCTGCTGGCCTGTTTCCAAACAGGAAGTTCCAGCAGGGGTGCTTCCTGCCACCAAGTTGGATGTGACGGAGGTGCAGTGGGACCTGTCGTGGATGGAGATGTCCAACCTGTTGGAAAAGGATTCTTATTGTGGCACTTAAAGGGAAACACTCTTCTGAAGCCCAGAGACTTAACTATTGGGTCAAACCTATGAGAAAGCTCAGTCAGTGCTGCAATTTGTAGTATTTGATGGTCACATGTCAAAATAGTGCTACCTGATATATTTTTGAATTGAATTAAATGAGATGTTTAGGATTTATAAGGATGACTACATTTGCTGATGGTGCAGATTTGATAGCTTCCAATACAAATGTTATTGTTTCAGTTGTCACATTTGTCAATGTCAATACTCTTGCACATTTAAACGTCTCTCCTTTGAGTACATTTTTAAACTAAGAATCGTATTTGTTATATCTTATTATCTAATCATTAATATAATTGACTGTTCTAAATCATTTTACATGTATCATTTCTTCTGTGTTTGTTCGAGGTTCCATGTTGTTTGCTCCCTTTGAATCGTTATTTGCTATTTCTTGTCGTCTGAAGTTATAAAAGTCATGGAAATCGTCGTGCTTGTTTTATATCTTTTAAGGCAGAACAAACAACTACCAAGAAACTAGAAATAACTATAAAGATTAACCAAACAAATGAAGTTCATATATTCCAACAGCCTCTATAGTGGTCAAACCAGTTAGGCCTCATTGATAGACCATGTTAGCTACCAATTTGTTGCATTTTGCATTAATAGATCACTGCAAACAGTACACGTCTTCTTAAATAGACCTAAAATCAACTTTAGACAGAAAGATGTTAAGAATCTCCAGTACTAAGAATCTAAAACAGTAAAATTAACTCTGAGATGTTTTTGAAATCCGACCTTCAAAATCATACTGTCATGCCATGTGTAAGGTAGGGCAGTCGGTGGATGAACAGAATGTGTGTCCATTCATCGTTGAGGAAGATATCAGGAAGTCCTACTGACAAACATTGTTGTGCATTTTAAAGAACAAAGTATTTTCATGTGAGAGAACAAGCATTTCAATGAAAACTAGGGCTGCGCAAAATGATCAAAATGTCATATCCTCTTGTAGAAGTCATTTCATATCCAGTTAATCATATGTATTGTAATTGGTCATCCGTCTCCGTGATTCTTTAGGTTTTGTTTGAGCTCTGAGTTGAATTACTCTCATCCATAGACACCTATGAAGGTATTTTCTGCTGCAAAACACTTGTGCAATGGAATTTGTGGTTGTAGAAAATCGTCTTATCTTAAATATTCTCCATACAGTGTGACATGAACCTCTTGGTAAAATAATTTTAAACTATTTAAGTCTGAATTTTGTTTGGAAATATCCTGGGTTGTATAATGTTCACATGTTCATTTGTGATGAAATACTGCGGCTAAGAGTTACACGACGAAATGAACAATGTATTTTGTTTCATTTATTACATGCATATGTTAATGTATATAAACATATATGTAAATATATATTGTATATATATATATATATAATATGTATATATATATATATATATATATATACATACTAAGACAAGAAGGTGATAAGACAGGAGCCATTAAAAAAATTAAAGATCAGATGCTGCAAGAATGACGCAATTAAAAGTCCACCAAAATGAAACGTCCTGTTTTTATTTACAGAAATAAATTATCGCAAAACTTCCTCATCAGTAGGTGGTTATATCACCATAGCAACCAGATGCTAAGATTTGAAATAGAAGATTATTTTGATTGACAGGGACACTCTCTCAATACCTCCTTTGATGCTTTGATGAACAGCATCAAAGTTGGTATTTTGATAGGAGACCTCTGATTGGCTGTTGATTGCTTTAAATACTGTTAAATTTTAAGACAGCTGCTATTGCACTCTGACCTTGACTGAGGTAAGTCATGTCTCACCCTCTCTCTGTGTTTACCCAGCATGCTAACCAATACAATTCAGGCTCATTATTCAAGTTTGAAATTAAACCACTGTATAATATGAAGCTTCTGCTGTTACATGTTGATAATGTGCGGTTTTCTGTTGCTTTTATGACAAATGTGAAAATATTGTTGCTGGCTTCTTTTGTGTTTTCTGCTGCTTATCTTAATGAGTGATATGTGTTAACGTGATGCTAAGTAGCTTTAAGTCGCCGAGGCCAGGCAGAGCGAGGCATTGTGGACAAAACACCTGTAGCACCAGGAAATGTTCCCATTTCACATCTTATTCTACCAAACGATGTGTTTTGTAACATTGGGAAGATTAACCTTGGTGTTTAACTTTAGTATTTAAGATAAAGTAAAAAAACAACAGCTTCCATCACTGCCAATCAAATTCAGATTCAAATTCAAATCAAAGGGGCTTGGTGCCATGGTGATTGATGAGGGAAGTTTTATTTCCCCAAAAAATTTACTGGTGATTTTTTGGTTAATGTGTAGTTTGAATGTGTTGAAGGACAAGTTGACGGAAGCTTTAGTTAATGCTAGGAGCACATTACATGAGGTGTGTAGCTCCTTTAAGGAAAAAAACAATCCCTCTCTATTGGGTCTAATGTTATTTCAGAGAAAACTTTTCTGGAAGGAGCATCAACTTGCATAACTTGCTCACACGGTCCCATTTTTTTACTCTCACAAATTTCAAATATATCTGTGTGTCCGGCAAAGTCTTGGAATTCTCCCGATGTCTTTATTTCACAGATAGGACTTATAGTTTCTGAATTATAGTTGTTTGAGTGGTGCACTCAGAGTTTAGATTTCTCTCTTCCCAGTGAGGAGAGAGCAGTTGCATTCAGTTGAGTTTCCATGGCAACCAGATACACACGTAGCAGGAGGGGAGTCTCTCTCTCTCTCACTCTCTCTCTCTCTCTCTCTCTCTCTCTCTCTCTCTCTCACTCTCTCTCTCTCAATCTCAATCTCTCGCTTAAACCAGCCAGTCTGTCTCTCTCTCTCTCTCTCTCTCATTCTCTCTGCGTGTGTCTCTCTATCTGTGTCAATTGTTTTATATTGAATGTTTGATTGATCAAATTCACCTAAATCTTACACACTATTTCATCCTGTCACCTGCAGACATAAAGCCTTTTGACTTCAAGTTCCAGACAAGAGCAGAAACTTCTTCGGAAAACAGTGCATCAACTCATCCAACAGCTTCTTCAAAAGATACATCTACTCTCTGTGGTGAACCATGGAGAAACCAGATATTCTGAAGATCCTCAATGACGAACTCCTCACAGCCTACAGGAGGATCAATGCTCTTAAGGAGGAGGTGTGGCAGCTGCAAGACCAGCTTCAAGACAGAGATGAGTTCATAAAGATGGCGGTGAAGATGGAGAAGGAGAAGGAGAAAGAGAAAGAGAAGGAGAAAGAGAAAGAGAAGGAGAAAGAGAAGGAGAAGGAGAAGGAGAAGAGGAAGGAGATTGAGACCGAGACCGAGAAGGAGAATGAGATCCAGGCCCTGACGGAGAAGGTGGAGCAGCTGGAAAACCAGCTGAAAGAGAAAGATGTTGTCATAGCGAAGGAGGTGAAGAAACGGCGCGCTCGCCTCAGGGCCTATCTCGACTGCCTTGCTGAGCTAACTGACTGTCAGGCCAAGGTTAAGCTGATGGAAGCAAGGCTGCACCAGGAGCCACCCCAGCCTGATACAGGATGTAGCAGTGAGGTGGAGGTGGAGAAGGAGAAGGAGAAGGAGAAGGAGAAAGAGAAGGAGAAGGAGAAGGAGAAGGAGAAAGAGAAGGAGAAGGAGAAGGAGAAGGAGAAGGAGAAGGAGAAAGAGAAGGAGAAGGAGAAAGAGAAAGAGAAGGAGAAGGAGAAGGAGAAAGAGAAAGAGAAAGAGAAGGAGAAAGAGAAGGACAAGGAGAAGGACAAGGAGAAGGAGAAACTTGTGACGATCTACAATGTCAAAATCCTCCGAGCCAACAGGAACATTTTGATTCTTAAGGAGGAGGTGTGGCGGCTGGAAAACCATCTTAAAGACAGAGATGATATCATAAAGATGGCGGTGGAGAAGGAGAAGGAGGAGGAGAAGGAGAAGGAGACGGAGAAGGAGAAGGAGAAGGAGAGGGAGATTAAGATTGAGACTGAGACCGAGAGGGAGATGGAGACGGAGAAGGAGAATGAGATCCAGGCCCTGACGGAGAAGGTGGAGCAGCTGGAAAACCAGCTGAAAGACAAAGATGTTGTCATAACGAAGGAGGTAGAGAAAGGGCATGCTCGCCTCAGGGCCTATGTTGACTGCTTGGCCGAGCTCACTGACTGTCAGGCCAAGGCTAAAATTCTGGAAGCAAGTCTGCACATGTGAGCAGTGAGGTGGAGGTCAACATGGAGAAGGAGAAAGAGAAGGTGCTTGCTTCAGGGCCGAAAGGAGACGAAACTGCAGCAGGAGAAAACTCCAACTATGGGACTGAGCTACAGAAAGGAGGAGGCCGAGATGAGCTGGAGGAGAGAGAAGAGGTGGAGAAGCCCCCGCCCTCACCCTTTTTCTACTCCTCAAAACAAACCCCTCCCCTGTCCCCCTTTGTACATATTTGAAATGATCTAATGATGTGTTGTAAATATGTTAAACTTTTTGAATAAAAATAACAAGTATAGTAACATCTACCTCTGTCTTTCTGAATATACACACAGGATTCATTGATCAATTAACACACTGTTGGAGTGAAACAAATCAGTGTGATTCATTTAGTTTGCTACCATTCATATGAACACAGCAGAGCATAGACAAACAATGTTTCTTAACTTTTTTACATTTGGTCAAATCTATATATTAATTATGACAACAATACAATAATAATACTATCATCTCATCTGAGGGCCCACCCATCACACTGACCACGCCCATCTGACACGCACACACACTCACGCACACACACACATAACACACACACACACACACACACACACACACACACACACACACACACATACACGTACACACACACGCATACACACACACGCACGCACACACACACACACAAGTCATTATCATTTATATATTTACTGTATATATACACATTTTTTTCAATTTATTCATGTTTGAGGTCAATATCAGATCAGAAGACATGTTCATGGCCCTGAAGTCAATTTAAAATGACATGTAGCATGTTAGAGTTATAAATAACTTGTCCATGTGTAAAACAATAGTTTAATTAAAAAAAAAAAAAATCACACTAATTATTTTGGGGGGCTGAAGCACATTTTAGGGGGGCTTCAGCCCCCCTAAAATGTGCCTAACGACCCTCCCTGTGAGACCCTCAGCCTCACAGGGAGCCCCGCTGTCATTAATCCTGTGCCTCCTCACAACTGCTCATTATGGGATGCGTGTAGCACTTATCCTTTGAGGGGCAGCAGGGGGAGCTGGAGCTAATCCCAGCTGACGTTTGGCGACAGGTGGAGTTCACCCTGGACAGGTCGCCTGCGAATCCCGGGGACGACATTCAAAGACAAACAACCATTCATTCACATCTTGAGTCTCCAATTACCCCCCCCCCAGTCTGCACGAAAAGAAAGAGTTGACGTATGTGAAGTATATAGCGTATCGAACCACCACCCACGACCCTTAAAGGATGAGCGGAGAAGACAATGGATGGATGGATCTGTAGAACATCACTAACTTAGCAAAGCGTCCAATCAGATTCCTAATCACCGTCTGTCAGTCTGATATTTTTGCCGTTTCTGAAAAATGTTTGACTTGAAGCATTTGATAGTGAGTGTGTGTCAGTTAACAAGTGGATCTATGGATTTAGGGCCTTTTGGGAGAATCCATCATTCATTTCAAATGTCATCGTTTGTCAATATTCCATCAGTGGAAGTGAGAGACCGGGATTGCTGCTCGTGATGGATTATTACACGACGAATCTCGGAGGGAGTAAAGTCTGCGAAGAAGGAACGTCTCGCAGAGGTCACGTGTCCATCCGCACAAACACAGACACAAGCTTTGTTAATTTTTTACTGGAATGAGTGTGTAGTGTTGTTGAATACGAGAAGAAACACACTTAGAACGAAGAAGCTCGATCTCTGCTGGAGAGAAAACACACAACGGACCAACTCCGACGTGACTGGGATGCAACCCCTCAAACAAATCTGCTTCAATCATCATATTGCCACTTCCGGTTAGACAAGTAAAACATGAACGAGCACAAGTGTTTGTCTAATCCAGACCCAATAAATAATGCAGAAAAACAATCAAGGTTTTATTTGAGGGCTGACAGAACAAAGTGTTTTATGCCCTGCAGGGACATCAGGTGCCGTCGGTGTCACCACAGACAGAAGACGACACAGGGAAATGAAAGGGACTGGTGGGAAATTGAGAGGGCAAAGAAAAAACTTTAAGATCAAGCGAAAGAACACAGAAATTTTCCGGCTTTCATCCACTGTTTGTCTGTCGCGCTCCTGCAGATACTTGACATGCAAACAAAGCAAGAGCAAAGTGTTTTTGATGTTTTTCGATTTAGCAGAGAGCCTAGTGATCCAGGGATTCTCATAAAGATACCAGAAAAATACTGAAAACATGGGAGACGTGTGTTACAGGGAAATACAGAACAGGGAGGAGCAGTTTTAAGAATCCAGTCATGATCATTCACAAATTAAATGTAACTTTGAAACCGGCTTCAATTATTGATGTGCTTTGACTATCAAAATGTGTATAGTAGAATTATAGCATGGAGTTCTCCACGTCATTAAATATTATATCTCAGCTCATGACCTCAGAGACAAGGGCGGATGATGGACATGCAGAGCTGCTCACTTCAAGCGGATTTCAATCAAAACAATTGGACTAGAAGTGTCAAGTTCTGACCCAGTCCAGGGACAGGGACACATAAAAACGACCTTAGCAGACAGTTCCTGTGCAGCAAGATATTTGGCTATAATATTGAAAGGAGTTTCAGCCAAACATCCTCGTGTCATATTAATTTAATTATTTAAGGCTTAACTTGCAGTTTGCTAAATATCCTTGACTTGGACTTGGTCTGAAAAAGTTGGCTTAACCTCTAGCTCTAGCTTCATTTTCCACCTTCAACAAAATACAGTATGAAATTAATGCATATGGAGGAAATTGAAATAAGAAGTTCTCAATTTGAAGTGACGATTTCCTGCAGCACTGGAGTCTTCCTCCTGTCGTGTGGTAATGAGCCACTCGGTGCCTGGACGGTAGGAACTCCATGCTTCATTATCACTTTATCATCATTCTAGAGAATCCCTCTCTCATTCCAATCCACCTCATGTGAGGCTGCTCCATAGCTTTAGTTCATGACCCTGTACTTAAATGAAGCTGCACACTGAATCCATGCGTTAACACTTATTAGACCCCTGCAAGCGCACGTGCCCCAAGTATAACATGTTCATCCAGAGCAGGTCTACACAGAACGAGTTGCCTCATTTCAGTTTTACTTCACTTCTATTGAACTTCCAGACTTCAAACCTTGTCGGAGCGGACGCTCCCCGAGTGGAGCAGAAGCATGAATAATAGATTCTTCACCCAAAGGGAGAAAAGGGTAAAGGAAGTCAGAGGGGAAGAGGTAAGAAGCTGCTGATTGAAACTGATAGATTTAGTTCCAATACTTTCAGGTTAAAAGGTCATAAAAACATCCGATGGGGGTGTTAATCAAACGGGGGACACCTCATCAAGTTAAGAACATATTTGCAGGTGATCCAGGCAAAATGGATTCCTCCTGGTGCCTCCTTTCCAAATCCTTAGATGGGATATTCAATAGTCTATTCATCACATTTTATGCAGGCACTTAAGCACTTATATATAATATATTTATTATTCATACTCAGTGGAATGTGTGCAGCTGTAAAGTGGTACAGGACGCCATCCCTCTCTCCTCTCGGCGTTCTCACACCCTCTGTTTCTATTTTGATGTCATGAGAAATGGGCAGGTTGCCGTTAAAATCTGGCACCGATAAAAATACACTGAGTACCTGCAGTGATGAACGGGTTGTGCTACTTTGGGGATTTTAATTTATCATGGTCGTGTTTGGTACGTTTCCCTGTTTTAAGACTGATAAAGATTGTAGCTTGCTCACACTAACAGTGTTTACAGGCTGATGCTATGGAATGTGTACATTGGTAGCAGCAAACACAAAGTAGATCTGAGGCTACGGAAAACACAAAAACTCAATATTGGCCTGATGGTTGCATCACTATAATCATTAGGATTCATCATCTGTATGACATGAATGTCTGTAGAACACACTGTGACCATCTACCCGTCAGTTATTGAAACATTTCACTGGTGGAACGAGCGACCCGCAGACTGACATTGTTCGGCCGTCGCTATTGGCTGTGGCTGATGAACTGATCAATGGTGTAAAATTGGTGCTGCACTATTCCTCGATGAATACATGTTCACTGCGTGGCTTTTTTCCAATCAGCATGAGTCAGTAGCCGGCGTGCTGACCACACCGGTGCAGCGGCTGACCTCGTTCAGAGGCGGTTTCACGAGGCGCAGGGAAGGCGACACTGAGGCCGATAATCTGAAGTCAGCAGCAAGGGAGGTGGCAGAAGGGAGATGTCTTCTATTAATCCTCCCTGTCGATGGTTCTCTTCTTCACCTGCCTCCCTGGCCCTTCTGTGGTTTCAGAACTTGCTATTCTCTCTGCCTCCTTGTCGCTGGACGACTTTCTCTCCGCCTTGCTCTGCGCCTATGTCTCTGACTGTCTTTCTATTGCACCCCCCCCCCCCCCCCTCCTCTCTCTCTCTGTCAGACTCGGCCTTTGATCTTGCCAGTCCTTGAGCAGAGGTAGACAGTGATGCTGTATGACTTTTCCCTGCCTATTAATGTCTTAACTCTTGCTCTGCCTTTTTGCAGGAGGTCTACTGAGACATAATTTCCCCGCGCAGCCCGATCTAATGACAGGCCTGGACTCGCCTAATCACTAGCATACTGTGTGTGTGTGTGTATGTGTGTGTGTGTGTGTGTGTGTGTGTGTGTGTGTGTGCGTTTGTGTGTGTGTGTCTGTGTGTGTGTGTCTCTGTGTGTGTGTGTGGAGGTACTATGGGAAATTCAAATGAGGTGAGGAAAAGGTTTGCAATGTACATATAGAGACTAAAATAAATGTGGTGACAGCAATAACACTGCAATGTCCTTATCAGTGACAAACACACCAACCTGTAACCTGCTGTTTGTTTCTATGGATAAAAACACAACACAACACCACAGCCACTTGTAATCTGATGCTATTCATCATTCAGAGAAATAAGATAAACATTGAATTGTTATATAACACGATACGTTCATCGCCAAGTCATTTTATTACTGTATTAGATATATATGAATATGGGAAGATGCCAAAAATATCTTAAACGCCCAAATATTTCACTCTCAGTCATCGCACGAGCCTCTTGTAATTTTGAATCATTACTGCACAGAAAGAAAATGAAGGAAACAAAGCTTCTCCATGGCAATAAACAGGTAAATTAAGACAAATATCCATTAGAGACGCTACAAATATTGCTTTTCCAGTGGCACAGGGAAAAAAATATATTCTATCAAGAGACAACAATCCTCAGAGCGGGGAGAAATTAGAGCTGAAGATTTATTGAAACAGTTATGAAATTATACTGAGCCATATGCTGCCACATTTAATCATGCACCCGAGCGATGGCTACAGTCAAACAAAACAACACTAATGTGGATATACTCCACGTAGCAACTTTTAATTGTGTTTATTAGAGATCCGGGAGGATTTAGTGGAAATACATTGGCAGAAAATGTTATGTTATGTTTTGTGTATATAAGTGTATAATTACCTGGTGAGTGATAGTCATCTGGATGCAATATGTAGCATCACTAGAAGCCAGGTAAAGGAGTATTGCGCTGGTGACGTACTGTATTAAAAATAATTAAAATCAATGCAGAACAAGAGATTTCGCCGTTTGTATTTTACATTCTTCCCTGTACATTACCCACAATGCAACATGCCGACTATTTGGTTATCTGGACTATAACCTTAAACTTCCAGACACAAGAAAAGAGGATTTATCTTTAAATGCTTCAATCAACAGTTTATTTTTTACACATGTAAGAGTTTTCCCACGACTGTAAATCATCTACAGGCTCATTTATGTTTGGACGGATGTATGTATGTGAGCCTCTGTCCTACTGCAGATGATGGCTCCAGATAAAAAGATAAAGTTGGTAGCATCCGGATATTTCACCCCCGGTTTTGGACCACAGGAGGAAATAGAGTCTCGTCGTCCATTTTTATACAAGGTCTATGTTTTGAAGAGATATTGTAACAATTGTTTTGTTAACTTAACAGTAAGAAGTTATTTTGACGTTGTTATGTCGTGTTTTGCTAATACAAATATAGTTTATATAAATAAAGCCTGTTTTCCTGCTCTCTCTCTCTCTCTCTCCTCTCCTCTCCTCTCCTCTCTCTCTCCCTGCTGTCTATTCATTTTGCTGGAGTGATGACTCAGTTACTCGTCGTCACACTGAGGCTTCAAAGGTGAAAAAAAATCCACCAGGTTTTCTGAACTCGGCTCAGCGGTGAATTATGACACCGGATAATTGAGGAGGTTTCTGGGTTCGAGGTGCAGCTTTGGACGGATTCGGCGAGGAGGGTAACAACTTCTCAGTGAAGGATGAATGTATGAGAGAATCAATTAGTCATGAACTGTGCTTGCTTTAAAAACTGATATGAACAATGCAATATCACCCAGTCTGGGTTTTATATTAAAATATCTTATCATCTGGCGCCAACAATATTAAATGATGGAAAGTAATTTATCCCAACCTTTCTAGTCATCTCTTCCCCAAATGCACATCGTTCTTCTTCCTCCCGTTAAGCCTTCACATCCCCGCCTCTGAAGCTCCTCTTCCCCTTCTCCTGCCGTCCTCTCTCTCCCTAAGTGCTAGCTCCCGGTCTCCAGCCTCAGGGATCCACACAACTTGATTGTGTTTTGATGTTCTTGTGAAACGTACAAGTGCACTCAGCACTCAAGAACCATAACATACATTTTCAGGACCGATCACCCAGAGGAGAAGCGGCAGAGGAGGAAAGGCCGAGTATTTACTATTACTGCTGTCGACACAGAGCACGCACTCAATGCTCAAATTCACGCATTAAAGGAAATCATTTGCAAATTCATGAATCCTTACCTTTTCAGCTCCTGGACTGTGTAGTGCAGATGCAATTTCTGTAATTTTTGCCGTCTTTCAAAAAATATGTCTAAAGCCGATTTCAGAAATGAAGTCTAAAAAAAGTTTCTGGGAAATTGCAGCTGCAGGCAGAGCATGAAGGATGCAGGATGTGGCGTATACATTATCCTGTGGAACTTTTTTGTTTGTGACTCATAAAGTTCCACGTCAATCCTCATCATCAAAAGATTGAGAATCTTTTCGTCTCTTCAAGTTGATATCTTGGTTTGGTGTCTTATTTTTCTGTTTTGAATCCCTTGCAATGTAACGTCATCATTTCACCCTCTAGATATTTCCCTGCTGTGTTCTCACGTGGGCTCACTCGGGGGGGCTGGCAAGAACAGTTCCAGAAAGTGTCAACTGACTTGGATGTTTGCATTCTCACATGCGATGATGTTTTTGTGTACATTCATTCTGCTTCCTGGGGGTTGGATAATAATCCATGTGATGGTGGCTGTGGGCCAGAATATATAAACTGGACCGACTGAGGCCTGGTTTTTAATCGCTGAATAAGTCCCATACAAGTCTTCTTGGGGAATTCAATATATTGAAATTACATTTAATAAATCTTGTAATACAGTAACTTTGAAATGTTCTTTGGGAGTGAACGTTATACGTTTTTATATGGGAGTCCAACCTCTGATCGCAGAGGGAAAACGCTGGATAGGTTCATGTCCTGCATGTGAACTGTTTCCTCTTTAACAAGCACAAGGAGACTGACGGGCTGAGGCCAATGAGGAGAATCATGGCTGAACATTTACTGAACTCGTGGCCGCGGAGCAAAAATTGATGTTTAATTTTCTCATGTCTCAGAGGGACTTTCTCTTTGAAGTGTTGTGTCTAATTTCATGCTGCACTCAAACAGAGAACACAGTGGGCTGAGCAGCTCTGACAGAGCAGGACTGGTCATTATTACACACACATGCAGACATGCTTTCTATATAAACACATTGTATGGGATAAACAACAGCGGTGCCGGCATGAAAATGACCTTTGCCTATTTGTCTTTAATATCTTTTCCTAATCCGACACATACAAAATTAAGAAAAGTCTGTTTGTTTGTTTTTCAACTTAAGCCCAAAGAAATATCAACAAGCAAAGAAACGTGAATGTCAAAGCCTCGGGGGCAACAACACCGGCCCGAGTGGGAGAACAGGAACGGTCTATTGTGTTGTTGCTGTTTTGCCACATTCATTATGCACACCTAGTTTGAATGAATAATGCAGGTGACTAAATGATTCTACAGAAGTAGTTCAATTATCATGAATAATTCATTTATTATTAAAAGGTGCTTGGAGATTTTATTCACACTGTGTGGCAGTGTATAATCACTTTGCCAGATTTGTGTTTGTCAAATGAGGCACAAACACCAACGGGGAAGATCTCAGACACTTTTCCCAAGGAGGCTCACAAGTTTTTGTAATTTGTACAGAAAGTGAAATCCCACCGTTCGATATAACTGATGAACTTTAGCTCTTAATGTAAATGAGTCAAAACTCTAAAGAACATAAATCATACACCTCTTGAGAGATGATCTTATTTTCTCTTTTCCAATCTGTCAGCCCTAATGAAATGCTCACATTAAACTTAAATCTTCTTCTACCGCTTCAACTCCCTCAGTCTCTTTTCCCAGCCAGGTTTTGTCCACTTGCCTGTCCACCACTCATCAGCCATCACATGGAAATTATTACATTATTAATGGGCTTTAGGTTCCAGCTGAAACACTTCAGAATTCCACATCCTCCATCCATCCATACTGCATTCTGTTCCAGTGTCAGGGGGGCAGTTGTATCCTTCCCAGCATGCATTTGGTTAAAAGCAGAGAAAACCCTAGTCAGTCTTTGATCACATCGATCACGACACTATTTTTGTTTCGGCTAAATCCACATCATGTCACACTTTCAAATTATTTCCTTAAGAAACTCACACAGTTCACACAAAGCTGAAATAATATTGTCTGTGTTTTAGTATTACCACATAATTAAATCAGATGGAATAAATAAAAGCATTTAAGAATGTCAGAAAGACTGCTACTTTACATCAAAAGGCCAATTAGGGCAATTAAACAAAAAAACGAATTGATTCATAATTAATGCAGCATGAAAACATCTGTCTTTAAAAATAGAGAGAATTTAAGTGCAAGTTTTTTTTAAAGACTATTATTTGTGGAATTAAGATGTCCCACATTTCCACTGAGTAACTAAATATCAATATATAGTTTTGAATTTGATATTATGATGCTCATGCAGGCATGGCAATACAAATGTGACAATTTGACGACAAGCAAGGTTAATCATGTTAACTGAAAGGTAATGAAGTGCAAGATCTTGTTGGGATGAAGTCGTTAGCAGGAAGTAGAACGACTCGGGGGGTCAAATGTGCCTGTGACCTTTAAATGGGATCAATGAGCCGGAAGATGAAGGGTGGAATATGAAAAGATGGCAAAATGTTACCGACCTGAAACAGACCGAAATGAGGAGTGGATAAAGATGGTGAGGAAAAACATGCCTCTAAAGAATGAAACAAGGGTAACAAGTCCTGTGGGAGACTGTTAGAGGTTATATTTTTAACACAGGAGTGTTTTAATAAAAATTACACACAACCTTGCACACAAAGTACAGCTGAGGCTGACGGGAAAATTATTCATAAAAAAAAAAAATGCATTGCAAAAAATCTAAATTAAAACCTAAGGGATCCCCAAAGTTTTACATTTTCTTTCCAGAGGGCAGGGACGGAGTTCCAGGGGGGGCTGGGGGGGTCCAGACTCCCTCATTCAGACTATTGTCCCCCTCAATATCAATGAAAACATAAGCAACCATACTGCAAACATCATTTTTTTATAGTAGTACAACATGCACTATAATATAATAGCATGTTAGCTAATTATAGATGCACAATACAGCATTCATAAGCGTGATAGATTGAATCCCCGTCCCCTCCTTGGTCCACAGTGGTTTGGTCCACTACAAACAATAACTGTGGCTTATCCTCTTAGGACCATCAACATCTAGATAAATATCAGAGCAATTATCTTTTCATATTTTCACCAAGATCCATGAAGTAATTTCTGAGAAACAAGTAAAAGAGTTGAAAAACAAGATGCACGATCTTGCAATATCCTTCCAACAAGTTTTTCTGACAATCCATTGAGCAGTTGTTACGTAATCTTGCTTAAATCCGAACAAACCAACCGGTAAGCGGACAGGAGAGGAGACATAAACTCCTTGGCGGAGCTCATGAGAGGACAAAGCTCTAGATCTGCGGCACACTAATCCCGCTGTCATCCCTCCTCTCAAAGGCCTGGGAAAAGTGTTCCTGAATGAAATAGATTGTAAAGCCCCGGCTAGGCTACATGCTGTGAGGCTGCAGCTGGCGGAGAGAGTTGCTGCGTTGGCTGTCTTTGTGGTCAACAAAAGGGCAGCCGCCCGGTGTCACCCTTTAAAACCTCCCCTGGAGCCGGGAAACGTGGCTCTCACTGACTCATCTTATCACACTGGGTCCAATCCTCATCAGGACAGTGTGCTTGGGACAGAAAGCGCTGACGCGGTAGCTTTTCATGAGCGCTCACCTTCTTGTTGTTTTTTCCCCGGCACAACCATTTGGACTTGTAATGAACAGATGCAAGTGATTATGCAGGCTGCTGAGTCACCCTTAGCAAACCGCTCTCAATCAAATTATTTCAACACAGACCAAGTGCAGTTTTGTCATCACATTGTTATGGTTCTCCGGGCGAATACAAAAATGCCGACGGCCCCTTCAAAAGAAGAGCGTGTTCCCGGCCCGCAGTTGGAACATTCTTTTGAAGGGCACGGCGCCTCTCACCATCGCTCAATCACGCCGACGATTCAACATCCCCACCGGGCCTCTCGCGCAGCTTCAATCCAATTCCTAAACCACAGATCTTGGCCTCTCCTCCCGCCACCACCATCGATCTTAGAACAACAGGTGTTCACAGGTGTTTCAATGTGGACACGCGTTGACTGAGAGCCTTTCTGAGCACGAGAACAAAGGGAAGCAGCTCAGTGGGCAGCGGGGGAGAGGGAGGACGGCGGTTTATGTGATGTCCTCTGGACGTTTGATATGTCACCTTCGCTTTTTGCGCCAGGGATGTTGAGTTGAATGTTTAAACGCCCCGGTGATGCGAGTAACGTTCCTTAACTGTTCTGGTTGGTAAAAACCCCCAAACTCATTTAGTGGAACTTGCAAAATGAGATTAAGATTCATTCTAATTTTATTTGATTTGATTTAATTCTTCAAAATTTCACGATCTCCGATAATGACAAGTAATGATTCACATGCAAAAAATACCTTTTATCGAACCCAGATAAAAACCACACTGACTCATGAGCCTGTCTGAGTCTGGACCTGTAGGTCAGAGTATAACTTATTAAGTATTAACTTCCTTGCGTTGAGATTTTGTGTTTTTCCAACGTGATGATGATGGTGACTGATGTCCTCATGCATAAAGTTCTGTTTTGCATTTCTTTGAAAGGTTTCTAACGTTATCTGAACTGTTGGATGTGAACATTTTCAGGGTTATTCGGTCTGGCGATCGTAGAAACATAAACAAAATGTTAATTGTGACCTTTTTCCATTTGACTAAAAATGAAACTTCTCCCTCAGGGACGTAGAATTGATCAATCAAACACAGCATGCTTTGCAAAA
This sequence comes from Pleuronectes platessa, assembly GCF_947347685.1. Lineage (NCBI taxonomy): Eukaryota > Metazoa > Chordata > Actinopteri > Pleuronectiformes > Pleuronectidae > Pleuronectes > Pleuronectes platessa. Next base: position 22,668,293 of record NC_070626.1, read on the forward strand.
AGGGCAGTACAAGCCCAGAGGGAATATTAAACTTAACATAAACACAACTTCATTTTTCATATGGCCCATTTTCTTTCAGCTCTCGGCTATTTCAATGCTCTCTGTTCTATTTTATAATCACAGTGAAGCAAGACGGTCCACTCAACTGTAATGTGCCTGGAAGCTGATGCTCCTAAAGGTAAATAACATTTTAACACACAGTCACTTGATAGTTGAAAAACCAAGTTTATTAAGAATATTGATAACTATTCTTGAATGCATGTATAAACAAGAAGTTTTGCTTTAGTGTATTTAGTAGACAACTTGTGTCTGTAAAAGTTCTGCAAGTAAAAAAGCCCAAAGGAAACGGAACAGAAAACTTTCCTGAAACTCCTGAAGCTCCTGAAACGCCTCGTCTGTTGTCCGCCTGAGACTTCTGGGTATCGTGATGTCACATGACGTCGCTATGTTGTATTTGCATTATTAACAACTAGCATATAATCTGGTACTCAAACTCAAGAAATCGTTTTAAAAAAAATCATGTTGTGACCTCTTGGTGTTAAATGGATTATCTGTGTTCAGTATCTTGCAAAAGTTTACTTCAGAATACCAATTGAAGAAGCCGGGAATTGAACCAACAACTGACTGGTTAGTGCACAACCTCCTCTACCTCCTGGGTGACAGCTTCACTACTTAATGGCAGAGAATGATCCAAATCAGAAGTGTGGGAGTCATGAGCGTCTGTACAAGATGACAGGACAATCCATCTGGAATCGATGCTGGTGTCTGGACCCTTTGTCTGAGCAAAGAACACTTCTGAATCCCTTGGTTGAAAATGTAATTACCCTCTCCAAATGCTTATCATGTTGTTTATAAAATCATTTCAAAAAGAAATATTTTAAACACTAACTCACACACACTCACACACATGCGTCTTCAAAGATGATTGTTCTTTTGTATTTATTCCACTGATCACAGCCGATCAAATACAATCATGTGTCTGCTTCTCATGTCTCTCCTTCTTCTCCTCCTCCTCCTGCCACTGGCTCCACTTCTTCATCCTCCCCTGCCCTTGCTCTTCTGCATGACCAGTTCCATGTCAGCCCTTAATTGTGTTTTGATGTTCCTCCAGACCTGCAATTGAGCCCCATTCTCGCCAGCCAAAACAGAACCGACATTTGTCAATGCACAGGCACTGGGAGTTTGCTCTCTCTCTCTCTCTCTCTCTCTCTCTCTCTCTCTCTCTCTCTCTCTCTCTCGCTGCTGTTCACCTCCATTTAACCTTCTTTTCCTTCAGTTTTCTCCCTCGTTCTTTTGTCTTTAACACACTTGAGGTTTCTATCTATGTTTCTATCTATCTATCTTAGAAGTCTTCAGAGACCGCGCAACGGACCAGTAACATCAATGTAGGATGACACCAAAGACCTCCTTCCCCCCTGGGGCCCATGTCACATGTAATCACTGTTACTTATAAGGCCAACACACACACACACACACACACAAAGACAGATAGACAAACACAGACACAGACACACACCCACACACACCGTTAGTCTCCCTACACTCAGCTAAGCTCAGCTCGGGGAGTAAATATTTGTGCTGTGCAAGCTCAAGACTGAGGAAGGCTCCCCACCTCAGCACTGTGCCACCAAATCATGAAATATTCAGAGATGGAGAGATAGGAGGAAGGGAGGAAGAAATGAAAGTGTAGGAGTGAGAAGATAGAAAAGAGAGAGAGAGAGAGAGAGAGAGAGAGAGGGGTCACGCATAACAGAATAAGATGGACTGAGGGGAGAGAAGTGCGTGGGGAGGTGGCTTGGCGCTGCAGCAGTAGATCTGAAGGGAAGGAGCGGGTACGTTTGTGAAAAGGAAGCGAAAGGGAAAGCGAAGGAGGTGTTGAAGGAGTGAGATAGGAAGGAGCAAGGCTGAGGAGCGAGGAAGAGAGCATGAAAGGGGCAGCGGGGGGGTGGGTAGGGGGGGGTGCTCCACATGTGGAGGATACATAAAGATGTCGACTGACAGGCAGACAGAATCAGAAATGATCAGGCAGCACAATGCGTGGTGTCCGGCAGCGGAGGACATGTGTAAGGGTAAATGGATCGAAGGGGACAATGCTGTGAAGCTCTTTCTGGTCCCAGACAGTCTGCAGCTGGAGAGTGATAATCCCCGTCCAGGACTTAATGAGGGTTTATTCTTTCACAGGTAATTTTGTCCTGGCATCTTGAAAGTCATCTCACCGGCAGAGCTGCTTCATTCACTTCCACTCACTGCTCACTTTGTGACTTTAAAGGACCATTACACTCATGCATCCCCCCCCCCCTCTCTTTTAAGGTACTTGTGACTGTGGTTTAGTAAAGAGGTTTTAGTCACTGATTCACGCTGCTCAGTCGCCCGGTCCTGCTCTTTGTTCCAGAGAGAAATATCTCAGCGTCTTAGCGATGGATAACATTTGTGGTTCCTGGACATTATTGACCTCGGTGATCACCTCCTCTAGAGCCTGACAGCTGGATCGAAGCCAAGAGTGGAATATCTCTGAGTCTCCTGGATGGATTGAAATCTGATGCAGATATTCATGTTTGGAAATAAAATGATTACTAAATAACCATTTCGATTGCATCATCAAAATTACTTCTACTAAGGATCGAAAACGAACTTTGGAGGGATAGTTCACTGAAAAATGAAAGTTCAGTCATTATCTACTCTATGCACTATGCGCAAGGGGGGGGGGGGGGGGGGGGGGTTATAAACATGATGTTAATTACCCCGTCTCGAATCTGTCCTTTAAATCATTTGTTTGAAAAACTGTTGTGTGATGTTTTTATTTCAGAGAAGAATATTTATGGTCAGCAGAGACAAACAGTACATCCCTCCATTAACTATACCGCTCATCCTTCAAGGGTCGCAGGGGCCTTGAGCTGCTGGTCTCTGACATTGAAAGCTATTCCAATTAGTCTGATCTAAAAACAGATATTTCCTTTGACTCTGGGAGGCAACTGGTATAAAGTCTAGACAGGAACTCATTGGTCAAACCGGGGCTACAACCATCTGCCCCCTGGCTGTGAAGCAACTGTGTTAACACTTGCACTACTTTAACAACCACGAGCAACAGAATCAAAGTAATATAAAATTCAAAGTTTAGAGTTTATATTAATATCATTATTATAGCAGTTGGGAGTGATCCACACAGGATACAGCTGCCGTGCACCATTTCTGGCCCCTTGGCCGGAATCCATATACATTCTTTTGCTTAGTGTATTGAACTTTAACCGGTATTGGCCAACATTTTCTAGAATGCAGTTCAGCCCAAAAACGAATTATTTATGTTCTTTATTTACATTTATTCATTTGGCTGATGCTTTTGTGACATTGGGTATAATTGTTGAACCTGTGATGATGAACATAGACCAAGTCATGTGATCTGTAGGGAGAGCTAAATGAGATATAGTGTTTGTACAGCAGATAGTGTTTGAACAGCAAAATAACCCCAAACCCCTAACCCTAACCCTAACTCTAATCGCAACCCTAACCCTAACTTACACTTACCAAGGTCGGACAAACTCGTAAATGGTAGCAATTGAACGGGAGTGCCCGCATTAGTCGGGGTGGAGCCTTCTTCCAAGTCTCTACGACATTCACCAAAAACTTAGACCAAAATATCTCCACAGAGTTATTCACAGATTGGGATTTTTCCCTTCCGAAAGTCATAGAAGCTCTAACCCTAACCCTAACCTGTATTAGTGTTGACTAAACCACTTTCCTAGTCTCTGCCACCTTCAGAAAAAAATTTATTCAGGAAAATCTCCTTCTCCTATGTGCTATTAACCCTAACCCTAACCGCGACCATAGCCCCAACCCAACCCGAACTCTAACCCTAACCCCTTTGGCAGAGTACAGGCAAAAGAAGCTTCATTTCTTTGAGGATTATCAGTAATAACTTTAAAAACACTAAACACTTATCTCAAGAGTGATGCTCATTTTTATATAATGGTTTAAATGAAAGTGATTTATGAAGATCTGGGCATTTCATCACAATCTAATTTGCATCTTAGATATAGTGTTTGAAGAGCTGATGTTTTCTGGAAAGTGATGCAATAGGTCAAATTCAGATGGTTAATCCTCCCGAGAGCACAAATGAGCTCAGTGTGGTAAGTGGAAATATGTTCATGAGATTCTTAAACAAACACACACTGTTGATTCATCACTGCACTCCAAACATATTGAGTCATGATGGAGAGAAAATAAAAGATAAAAAACAAGACAATCAGAGATTCCATCATCTGCAGTCTATGTATCCTCCTTCCTTGTCAAAATCTGACATTTACATCACCCACAATGCAACTCTACCACTGACAGTTCAGTCAGAGAGAATACTGCTACTACAACTCTACTGCTACTACTCCTACTGATACTACTACTACTAATAATACAAATAATAATACATCTGGTTTATAGCTGCCTTTCACAGCACAAGGTTACTTTAAAAGGCAGAGTATAAAAACATAACAAAAAATAAAAAATATAAAAAACATTTTCCCGGATCTGGGTGTGTTGTGTTGGTAGCAGCCCCCGTAGCCTCCAGCTGTGAGCCTCCAGTAGAGATGAGGAGAGATCTGCAGAGTTCCGGGGAGTCTTTCAAACTTCACACCCTGGGGTATTTTCAGATTTGCAGTCCTCATATGCCCCGAATGCTGCGGACTCCAGTGACATCACTTTAGGCAATTTAAGGCAATTTCCTGACCCGTTGACACATCTCATGCCCCAACATCATGTTTCACCTCCTGTTTTATTTTCTAGTAATTCTGTTCTCCCTTTATTTCCGACGTCATCACTTCCTGCCTGAAGTGTCAGTGTCTCTTAGTCTGTGTGTTTCTCTCAACTCGTCACCAGTTTCCCAGCTGGAGGTTATGAATATCCAAATTTCATGGATCTGGCCAACGTTGTTGAGATGTCATGTCTGGACAAGTAAGCAAAAAAACAAACAGTTGTCATGCTTTGTCACCACTGCTCGTATGGAGAAAAAATGGAATCATGCGCATGTGAAAAGCATTCACACCACTCCCTCAGCAAGCGGTATATTCAGCAACACACATCCCACAGCCAGAGGCAAGAACAAAACTGAAAACAAAAATAAAGAAAATAAAGAAATGTACTTAGATTAAGGACAGTCTATGAAAATCCAAAGGTTTTCCAACATAATGAGTCCAAAATAGTTATTCCCAGTTATTCTGTGGTGTTGAGTTTAAACACCATAATGCTGAAAGAAGACGATCCATTCACTCTATATATACTTATTTTATTCTGCCAAGTTTAGCAGAGTGCCAACATTAGTCCCTGGAAACCAGAAGCAGCAGTATCACAGCACTTTGATTTAGTTAGCGACATAAAAATAACTTGGAATAGGAGGAGAAAGAGTTTATGGTTTATTTTGGACTAACACTGCCTGTGCTTAGCAGATGGCACAACACACGTATGCCTGATTTAAGATCTGAACACAGTCAAACTTTTAACCAACTATAAGGCAAAAAGTTTCCACAGATTCAAAGCCCTCAGTCGTCTGGTGTCTCTGTCCGTGGTGCTGAAATGCTGCAGCCTCCAAGCTGCCAGCTGCGATGTACTCAGAGAAGAGACCGGCTCTATCTTTGATAGATGAGCTAAATTGTCATTAACAAACATGACACTACTCTATATCTTTATTTGTCTTAAAAAAAAAGACAGACTTTTCTATAATATTGTTACCACAGTTGACTTGTGACTTTTTTCTAAGCTTTCAAAAAACACGTTTGAAGTTTCTTCTGTGTATTCAAGGTGAATACGATCTAAAAAAAACAAAAACTAAGACCGGAATGCAACAGGAAGGCAGTGCAAGTTGCTGGATTTACAGGAGATGTTTCACAAAGACATCAACATTGAAACTTCTGGAGCCCCAGTCGGCAACAAGTCAACTTTTAAAGTCAACTGGATGAGTCATTCTATCGTTATAAGGCAAGTCACCTAAATGTCAACATTCACTGGGTATCTACAGCACCTTTTTTATGTAGAAGACCAGTAACATACAGCGAGAGCATTTCTTCTTAGCAACCACATAATGGAGCGACACTTGTGAAGTGGTCGAGGCAGACACCTCACGCTGTGCTCTTCTAGTCGTCTCACGTGGCTCGCTGTCCACAACCCTCTTTTATACACACCCTCCCAAATTGGCGGTCTATTTAAGCCGCTAGGATTTTTTTCATCTCTCCCTTCGCTTGTCAATGCCTCTGCTGCCCCATGTCAGCGTTACTACGACTCAGCCCCTCCGCCTCCGCAGCATCAACCAGCAGGCTCCGACAGGGGGGGTAAAGATAATGGCTCATCCCTCCCCATTATATCAATGTTACAGGGGATGAATTCCGAGGCCATAAAACTCTGTATTCTGCTGCTCCTGATCCCAAAAATCCAGACGTGAGTGGTCTGACTGAACTAGCATTGTTGAATTGTATGCACTGAATACTGCAGTGCATCCAGGAATAACTTGAGCCGTCACCTTAACAGACAGTAACTGATTGATGTCACCCATCGGTCCAAGCAGCTGAGCTGTGACTCTAGTGGCGGAAAGGTTATTATACGTTCACCGTGACTGTGGGTTGCCTGGGAACTTCTATTGTGTTAAAGCTCACAGACCATTAGTCAGGACAGGCAGAAGTATTGGAGGGAGGGAACTTGTGGGTTCAGAGGGTTTGTTATTGATGAGTAGGAACTGCAGAGACCTATCAACTGTATTGTGACATAAATGTGAAACATGGACATTTACAGAAGCACATTAAAAGAATAAGTGTTGGTAACAGGTGATACTGTTTTACTTTTTCCTGGAAATCATTAACAGTAATCTAAAACCTAAAATATAGAATGTGACAAAGGGCGAAACATATTAATGAATTAATGTTGTGCTGCACAAATCTATTATGGTGCGAGTTACATTCAATTACAGTCCATAAATGGGCTGCAGTTTTACTAGCAATACAGTGAATTGAAGTGTGTGTGTGTGTGTGTGTTTGTGTGTGTACTTGTTTTTGTTACCTCATTAGGACCTTTTCCTGTACAAACACTGAAAACATTATGGGGACTTAATGTAAATTAAATTAAATTGTAAATTAGCTAAGAGGTTTACATTAAGGTTAATGTTAGGTTTTAGTTGGTATAACATTCGGTTTGGGCTAAGGTTAGGTTTAGGTCTGTCTCCAGGAACTCAATGTAAGTCAATGTAATGTCCTCTAAAATCACGGAGACAGGTGTGTTTGTGCATATGTGTGTGTGTGTGTGTGTGTGTGTGTGTGTGTGTGTGTGTGTTTGTGATTGTGTTCCTGTACGTGCGTGTATACCTTCAACCCCCGCCATGCCCTGTATCATCTGGTATCTGTCTGCTCGCCTTCCTCCCCTGCCACCACAAATAGGAACTGGCCCAGACACATTACTATTCCTACAACATAATCCAATGCAGGTATAACCTACATCATAGCGCAGGGGTGATACAGTCGTCCAGTAATGGCTTCATATTTCCTTTCACCACCACCACCACCTCCTCCTCCTCCTCCACCGAATCAATAACAGAGCAGGAGCCCACACATGTCTGCTCGTCCTCCCCCTCCTGCTGGTTCTGGTGCTGGCGGAAGAAACGACCAACCCGTGCGTATTATGTGATGTAAAGTGAGGAGTGAGGACCAAGTTTGATTAGAACGCATTGACTTTGCTCGTAGATCTCAGACCGTTGTGGAGGAAAGTGTGTCGTCTGCACCAGAGAGAGAGAGAGAGAGAGAGAGAGAGAGAGAGAGAGAGAGAGAGAGAGAGAGAGAGAGAGAGAGAGAGAGAGAGGGAGAGATACGCAGAGGGAGCGAGAGAGAGATGTCGGTGTCTGAAAGTGAAGCTGGAAGTCCGGGATTCTCCCTCGTTTTGGGATAAACACGTTAAATGACCAATTTACGCACTTTTACGCAAACCCTCCAGGGAGAAGTTCGCTTCTGGGCACTTGCGGGACAGTCCGCGCCTGTAGATGTTTTGAGATTTACAAACAACTATACCTCACGATTATTTCTTATTTTGTATTTGAACTCCCTGCACCTGAGGTCGTCGGGGTTTCGGTGCGCAATGGCTGGCTGTTTACGTCGTGTGTCTCCCCGTCTCCGCATGGAGGGATTCGGGATGCTCGGCTGAGAGAGAGAAAGACAAACTCAAGTGCTGTGGATCCGACAGTGACCTTCTGAGAGTGGATACCGGGGGAAGATCTCTGCAGCCTCTTTCATGAAACCTCTTTACCTTCTCATCCATTTCGGGGTCTGCGCTGCGTTTTAGTCCAGAGCGCACCTCCGTGTCTGACTCAACGATGAGCTCCGGTGGGAAAACCTGCTTGTTTCTGTTGCTGCTCAAAAGTGTCCTGTCGGACCCTGGAGCCACGAACCAAGGTGAGTTGAATCTACCTCTGACCACAGACAGGGAACAAGGTGCTTCCGTTAAACCATTTGACAGCTCGTATTCCTACAAAAGTGATGGACACATGAACAAAACACAAACTTACACAACACAATGCAGTCTCCTTTGTGCGCAGTGATAAAACATAGAAACCAATTGCTTTTTATAGGTACAATTAGCATATTTATAGAAAATATCATCATATTAGTACAGACTGTGTATTTTTCACAAATGATGCTAAGCTGTGCCCACTTGGTGTCTAATGGGATTTAATTCAGCTCTTCATGTCTTTGCCCTCGCATGTTGTTGGTCGAACAAGATGACAGCTGGATCAATCTGAAGTTGGTGAAATAACATCAACAGAAAATCAAATTTAAATTCTCAAAATGTAAATTTTTTCCCAATTTATTGCTGGAACAGAAATATTCAGTCTTATCTTCATGAGATTTCGCAGTTGTCTTAATCATTGATACTGTACAAATCACAAAACAGAGTGAAGGTGCAGGGATAATATGTTTTGCTTCTTTTTTTTACCCCAACACTGCTTTAAAATCGATTTATTCACAAAGAATTCACCTTTAAAGATTCATTTGCAGCCTGAACATGAACCTGAAGCTGCCGGGGTTGCTCTTGTCTCCTCTCTTGGTTTAAGCAGGAGCTCACAGTTGATCTATATTTACTCCAAATCATAAATACTGTATAAATATTCAACGTAATATCAATGTTTCAGTTTTTTCTCCTATGTACAATGTCTAAAGTAAACCAGTCTGACTGTGCATTTATCAAAGAACACACAATTAGATATTAACAGACTCAAAATCTATGTGGTGTGAATCCACTCTTGCTTGTGGTAGTTGTATATAATCACAATCACTGACATTGAGTAGTTGACGACAAATGTCTAAGAAGCTGAACATGCCAATGTTTAAGGAACCTCTTCAACCCAACTGGACTTATATTATCTTTGTTCTGAGATTTACAAAATACACACATTAACATGTTTGAAGACTCAACATACATGAGAAATGAAAAGCTCACATTCGTAGTGACCTCTGAGTGTCACAGTAAATGTCGGCTTTTCTGGTGCTTTTGAGCTCCACCTCTGTCTATGATGAGTCCGTGTTCTCTTGGATGAAAATGTAAAGACCTCCGGCCCCTTCACAGTCCCGGGAGGATTCCTCACACGCTCTTGTTTCTATACTTGCTGCGAGAAACGTGAATTTCATTACGCTCATTCTGTGGCTGAAATTAATTACGTGAGAATAATTTCAACTTTTCAGAATCCATTTCCAGTCACACGGAAACACATAACATGATAACGTTATCTCCCCACATGAATCACATGGGTAAATGGTTTTCACAGAATGTAATCGCTTCTTGACATCTTCCACTTTGCACGTTTGCGGGGGTCAATTTAATTCTCCTTCCTGAATGTTTAATGTATAGGGTGCACGTTTTCACCGGCACAAATGTCAAAGTCTGCTTCATTTTTGTGTGTATGCGCGTGTGTGTTATATCCAGAGTTAGTCTGCCTGTGGTGGTGGCGGATTTGAATTGAAGGGGAGGGAATGCACACAGGGGAAACTTGAAAAAAAAGGAGACAGGTTTAATATATAGTGAGAGCCGGCTGATATATGCTCCGTACAGGTGAAATTTATCTGAGTGAGTTTTGTAATGGGTGTGAATCCCTCCTGGGCTGAGAGACTGAGAGGGATGAGATGCAGTCTTCATACAACAGCTTATTTATTGTTTGTTTTGTTGTTTGAGGTCAATATAAAGATAATTGTACTATAAATAATGTCCAAAAATATCGGTGAATTCTCCTCTAAAGCTACGCAGTTTATGTGATGTCTTAAAATCGACTGTTCTCTAAACTCCCGACGCCTTTAGCTATTGTCGCAGCTGTTTGACTTTCCAATCTCGCACAGCACAGTTTCTGGTGATAATGCAGATTCACCATTGGAATTCTCAGTTATGATTAAAACTTTAAAGACTTTTCCAGCGGGCGACCCAATGAAGTTGCAACCATCAGGGGTCATGTACAGGTATTGGTCTCTTAGCCTGTTAAAGCACGAGCTACTAGAAACTGTGTGTACCAGGTAAAAAGTCCTTGAGCAGTTGATACATGTAGAATAGAAGAAAATAGAAAGCCATGTTCATTATGAGGGCTAGTTACACTTGAACGACACGACTGCTCCTCAAAAGTGAACCCAAAGCCTCTTGATCGCCATCTGGTGGCTGGCATAGTATAGGTCATAAATTCTGCCTATGCCAGTGGACGGGACATGGAAGAAACTAAAAAGTCAAAGTAAACATTCAATAAACCTAATTTTCGCGTTTGTCCGTTAAGTTCTTATCACAGTGATCTTTGTTCAAGTGTCAGTTTTCTGATATGATTAGTTTTAGAGGGATAATTCACAGAAACATGAAAAATACGTCATTATCTACTTACCAACAGATCTGAAGACGGTGTCAATTAGACCATGTTTTTGGCATAAATATACGGACATGGTTCCAGAGGAGGATATCGGCGGACATTTAGGCTAAAAACAAAGTGTAAATGACACAGTTTCAAGTCTAATTTGACTGTCAGGGCTCATTTGGCTGCAGCACTGTTTACCCCTGAGACTCCAAACGTGTTTTGTGGACTCAAACACTTCACCCACCTCTCCATCGGCATAGTGTTGAGGGAATAATAATTGAATTTTCTTTTTTTGGGTGAACTATCCCTTTAATGAGCTATTTGATGTTACAAAAATGAAGTGACACTGACTCATGATTGGTCGAGTGGGTGTCACTCACTATCACAGCTCCGTCCCATGATCACTTTACCGCACAGACTAAGATGGCAAAGTATGTGGGATATATTTTGGCTTCATTTCATATCCTCATAGTGGGAGGAGGTGGAGACGTGCCATCTATCTTAATACACAGTCTATATATTCTAAGCCAGGTCTACAAACAAGATGTTTCAGTCACATTTTTCAGTTACTCGTGTCTGATGGAACAGAGGTGCTCCAGGTGACTGCACAGGTGAGATTTGGCCCATGCTTTAATGCTGTAACATCCACAAATACCACTGAAACCAGCTGCCTTACTGCACATGTATGTGCCCATGCATGCACCATTGGGATAGGGGACAAATATGATAGCACTAATCAAACTTGCCGAGTGCACTTTTCAACACCGTGGAAGCCGTGAACCTAGCACTTTCATAGACGAGCTCCTCACAAAGGAAGGAGTGAAGACCAATTTTCTCTTCGGCATGACAGCTAACCGTTAGCATACTAACAGCCTCTATAGGAAGAGTCTCTGGGACACGAAGGCCAGCAGCAGCGTTTTAAACTGCACATTGTGTGATTGACACATAGACACACCAATCAGTGAGGACCTAGGACATGTGATGCCTTGTTTCTCTGTTTATTTTGATTAAGTGGTAAAAAAGTTGGACAGAACAGGATGAACTTCTACGTAACAGATTCTGATTAAAACTGGGAAGATTTTGAAGTGAATGTCGAAACCTGGGACATTTTAAAAGGACGAGTTTGACGTCTCCCAGACAACTTCATCCCAACCAAGCAGTAGCATTTATGCAGACACTGCACAGTCTCCCTCTTTAATAAGAGGAGGCCACATCACCCGTGTGTCAGGTTCAGGTGTATAAGTTGCTGCTGTCGACTTTTATTTTCATGTCGTACAGAAAATAATTATTCCTCCTCTCACAATGGCTCCCTGAAACCACATCCTGGAAACTGCAAAAAATAGAAACAAGAGGCTTCACAGAAATGTCCGTCTCTCCAGAGGAGCTCAGCCCGGCGCTTGTCTTCCCGAATATCCTCAGACAAACTTTTATGTAATTGAGGACTCAGACTTAATGTCTGGCTCTTCCATTCTGCTGAGGCCCTGGTTTCAGGGAGGTGTCATCCAGAAATACACTGCAATTTTCTGCAAACTACTGCTGGGCTGTGAAGACTGTTGTTGTTGTCAGCGTTGTAAACGAAAAAAGTCTACGTGATGCATGTGTGACCTCCCAGTAGGTTATAGTGTGTATTTTTTGGGAGTTGTGGGTTTTTCACATGGTGCAACTGGAACAAATCCATGCCCTGCACTCCGCTGACTGAACAACAAGATTTGTTGTTATTACACAATAGGATGACAACACAATAGAGGTCAGGGCTGCAATAAGTTCTATTATTACAACACAATATCTGGGTAAATGCTGAGATTGAAGATTGATAGCACTGTCAGGTCGGTATCAGAAATGTGAGGCTGGAGTCAGGAGTGGGTTAGCCAAGCTTATTTTAGCATAAATCCTGGAAGTAAGGTGTCACAGCTTAGTCTGCTTTTCTCCAAAGACATTTTTTTTCTGAGCATCTGTACCTCTACACTAGCTGTATGTATATATATCAATTTTTTATCTGTACACAAACACGGAATGAGAATTTCAGAAAACTTTCAGAGCTTTCTCTTTCAAAGTTAAGGAGCCCCGCAGAATATTGTCTGGGTCAGACACGTTCACAACAACAGGGAAATGTCTGGATCATTCAGGCGAGGAGTGGCGTCCGGGCGGGGGAGGCAGGAGACAGAACATAACGTTTGAACTCCTCTGCGGACATCACGTTGTTCTGTTTACTTTAACGCCGTTGACAGATCTTTTCGTCCAAAGGGCTCAAATCCCAGTGTCTCTCCAAGTTGACATCTGACTCTTTTCCTCCAGATATTTGTATTCTTCCCGTTTCACGTCCGCCACGTGTCAGTAACGTCATCAACTCCCCGACTCCCTCACTGTGAATTCTCCAAACATTTTCTTGCTGCGTTCCCACATGGGCTCGCTCTGACATTTCTTTGACATTTTACAAGGAGGCCGGCAGGAAAAGATCCGGAAAAATGTCCAGAGCAAGTGACTCGGACATTTCTCACTCACAGGCCCTCTGGAGAATTTCCAGAAAAGTTTGGTGCACTCCAGCGGCTACAGTAACTTTCAAGAGTCTTCTGGTTACTGTGAGTTCATTGAACAACAAGTAGAGAGAAACTTAAAGATTCAGTATTAAAAAGATAAATTCCCTCACTTACTGAAAACATCAACCTGTAATATTGGTGAATCTCACTGTTCTATTACATGTCACAAAAGACATTTGTGCCAATACAGTGTTAGACAGATCACTTTTAAACACTTTATTTTCTAAAATGTGACCTGTGGTCAAAAAAATTCAGAGAGGAGAGTTCTGCATTATTTTGTTTCCATAGACGATACCCAGACAAGAGTAATATGATTTGGCCTCCTGATAAATGCTGGTCGATGTGGTGTGTGTGTGTGTGTGTTTGTGTGTGTGTGTGTGTGTATGTGTGTGTGTGTGTGTGTGTGTGTGCGTGTGCACTTTGAGTGAGAAAATCTGTGTATCAAATTCATCTTGGGTGATATATTATTTCCTGCCTCCAAGGATAGTTGCAGGAAGTTAATTATTTTATGTCTACATTAGTCTGTGTGCATGTGCTTGTGCATGTGTGTGTCTGTGTGTGAGTGCACAGTATGTCATGGTGCGTGTCTATGTGTATAGGAGATGAACAGAAATCAGTGAAGGCCGTTGTTGGAAAACATTGGCTGCTGTCAAACATGGTATGGAACATTACTCATGGTCATGAAAGATTGTTTTTCTGACTTTGTCAAAAATCAATGTCTCTGTCTCTCCTCCTCTGTCTCACACTCTCTCTCCATCCCTTCCTCTCTCTCGCTCTCTCTCTCTTCCCGTGTCCTGCTTTTGAACTGAGCCAAGGCCAAGTTATTATAAAACCAGCCCTTAATTACCAGCAGGGGATCAAGGCTAATTGAAGCCTCGGTAAATATTGAAGTGCTTCATTTAGTCTCTCCAAAGTCTCTCGTCTCCTGTATCTTAACTTATTCTGACAGCAGAAGCGACCACGGTCTAGATTTGGCAGAGTCCGCCGTACGTTTAAATGACGGGTCGTCTGAAGATGTGACAGTTTTGTCTATAATGTGGACCACTGAAGTTGGATGCACTTTATTGATAGAGATTTTAATTAACCGCCTTTGTGGAGACAAAGGAAATTGCACATTCATCATATCAAACTGACGCAAAGGCTGAGCTGTGACCTGAGTGCAGACAGTGGGAGACTGTGACACTTGTATGTACAAAGATAACAAGCCTCCCATAGACTGTAAACACAGCTGGACGACATGTGTCTCGTTTTGGTGCCAGATTCGATGCAGTAGAGATCGTAGAATGGAGCCATGGTTGAGAGGTCCGAGAAATACACTCAACCAATCACAAATCAGTACCAGAAATCATGAAAAAACATCAGTGTGACAAGAACTACCTAAAGCGACAGAATCCATCTTTGAGAAACATTTGTCGCGTCCTATCCGTAAACATGGAGCAGGCAGGGTTTATGACCTATACTGCAGCCAGCCACCAGGGGGCAATGGAGAAACTTTGGCTTCACTTTTTGTTGAGCTGTCACGTCTTCCAGCTAAGTGCCAGAAGGCCCCATCAAACATCTGTCTTTCTAAAGGATCACTGTCGTATTTAATTATACTAATAAAACTTTATTTCTATAGCACTTATATACACATGGTAATAAAACAACACAGAAGAAAACCAGACAAAAGAAAATACTCACAGGATGACGTCACAGCCATAATGAATTGATTCTCCTGACCACAGGGTAATAATATCAAGTGGTCACAAGTTTGAACGTATAAAATATAATTTTGTTTTTAAGAGCTGCTGTGCTGCCGTGTCTGAATTCAGCCGACAGACGTGAACACACTCTTGACCCAGAATCACAGATAGAAGTGAGCGTGAGTGTCTCTCGTCATGAAAATCACGAGATCCATTCATGCGTCTATCGTTTGCATGTCGGGCGTTTTATCAGTGTGTCGCACACGAAACTGATCTGATTATCAAGGGACCAGAATGATCAGGGACACTTTGGGCGGTCGAGCTCCCAACTTGTTTACTTACAGGAGAATAAACTTGGAACAAGATCATCATGTGTATCACACGTTCAATAATCCATACGATGCTACCACTCCACTGTTTCAGCCTTTTTTTATATAAAGTCAACTGTGCAACACTACATCCACAAAACAAAGTATTGGATTGTGGAGAGGATTTAATTCAATATATATTTTATAAAAAATAAAATACATCAAGGGCAAAATACACCTTCATTCCTACCTTCACTTTGCAATGTCAACTACAATTTGCTTAGAGAACAATTGTGGTCACCGCTAAATAAGCTGCCATTCACCAATTCAAACAGACACTTACACAGTTCATGCATGTGCAATGAAATGTGTGTGGTTTCAGTGTTTTGCCCAAGGACACTTAGGCACACAGAATGGAGGAGCCATACATCCACCCGCTGTACCTCCTGATGCACAGACGCCCGGTTACATGGTTACAACAGATTAATTACAATTACTGAAACGCGACAAATGTGATTTCAGATCTGTGACATGAGGAACACTCCGGTGTTTTGTATGAAAGATGTCCCAGTCACCCGTTCACCATCTCAACCTCCACACTCATCACCTCACTGCCTGCACAGCACCATACTTCCTGTAACTGGGATGTAAACTGGCGTGCAATGAAGCGTCCAACCATCGTAGGTGTTATTTCTCGGGATACTGAGCTGTGCATTTGCACTAACTCAATCTCTACACGTCTCTTTACTGACTGTGTTTCTCTTAAATTAGTTTTAATGAAGTCGTATTGTGTTAAGTTAAATATTCAACGCTTCCATACAGTCCCTCGATCTCTCCCCGCTATTTATCTTTGGCTCATCTTTGACGTCCCAGCACAGAAAACTGCTGACCTCTGAGAAGGAGAGCACTAATCTTCCAGACTGCACCTATAGATGGAGGGCGGGTCTGTGCTGCCCGGGACTCTCCTAAGAGCTGTTATTTCATAGGTGGTTGAATCTGATAAGGGCTTTACAGCTCTGTCAGCTCCTCATTGACAGTTTGATAACTGTTGTGCGCTCTCGTCCTATTTTGTCACCTCCATTTCTCTCCTCTCTAAATTCACTGCCCAACCTCTCTGGCACTCTCCCTCTCTTCTTCTTTCCCTCGCTCGCTCTCTCCCTCTCTCCTGTCACTTTCTGTGCTGTTACTGTCGCTCTCTCGCCCTTTCTCCTCCATTTTACATGAATCTCATTTTATTTTTTCTCTGCCCCGCTCTCTCTAGTGGTTCTGTTGGACACTACAACAGTGCTGGGAGAACTGGACTGGAAAACTTATCCTGTCAATGGGGTAAGTGACTTTCCGCATGTTTTAAAAGGCTGTAAGAAGATGTGTTTGTATTCTTTACAAAAATTAAATGAATCAATGAAATGAAACAACACCAATTTTTCGGTTCAGTAGAGCAAAGATTAAAAACCAAACCCTCCAGGCCGATTAGATAAAGTTTATAGATGTAATAAGTAACACTTCTTCATTAAAATGTCTTCACATTGTATTAAAAGTAACGTTTTAGTCTTCTTTGTCATATCCGCTTCTCCATATGGTTTTACCCGTCTCTACTTCCAGGACAAATAGGGGATGACAGGTAAAAACGAGCCAGTTTGCCAGTCAGCTGTTTTTTTTACCTTCACTCTTTGTACTGGTTAATTGTAATGGATCATGTTTATTGATTGCTGTCGGCTGCCTTACATGAGCAAAGCTTCATTGCCTCGTCTATGAATGTGATCTCCATCTGCTAGATTTTGAGTGATGACAATGAAGACAACAAATCCCATGATCCTTTGCTGCTGTACGAGACCCTATAGCAGCTGGAGTCCCATATCGTTCATTTAACTCAGATAGAGACAGGAGACAGGAGAAGCAAAGGGAAGAGGCCAGTTCAGTTGTTAGATCATGACCGGACCGAGTAATGTTTCATAACATGAACACAAATCTATTTACATTGAAATCTATCAACTACTTTTATTTCAGTTTTTTGTATTTCAACATTAGTACGTAAAATTGAATAAACTAAAGGTACAAGGACCACTGGTGATTCAACTTCACTTGATAAGCTGTTTAAAAAAATCACAATTTAAAGTGGTCCTCCTCCTTTCGACCTCCTTATCACCAGGCTGATGCTTATTGGCTGAACTTCCAGAAGTCTCGACAAACGTCAATGTTGATAGTATAATCTCCTGTCATTCTTAAATGGCACTGCAACCTAACAAATAAATTAACTTCTCCCACCTCCAGAAGAAAATAGAGCGGCCTTTGTTGGCGGCAGCCTTTAAAAAAATCATTTTGTCATTTAGTCAATTCTCATTTTACGAGCACCAAACTATAGTTGGTCCTGTTTCCCTGCTTCTCTCAGCTCCATTAATGATTAAATCACATTATGCTGAAAACAATGTTATTGATTTCACAAGTTAGACTGTTCCTGAAACACAAAAGATGAAATAAAACTCTTCTTCTCGTGTCTCTTATTAAAAAAATATAACACGACAGTACGACTGTGTGGAATGAATTCAGATTCAATCAAGCCTTTAAAATATCTAGAGATTAAACTAATTTAACTGTGGCATGTAATTCTTACAAGGCTCGGCCTGGAGGGGAAACGCTGTAGATTTAGAATATTTCAGCCGGGACTGAGCAGCCATCAGCAACAACAATAACTTCCCCACAATGTTGTGTCTAATTCGAGACTTGAGGTGGTAGAGAGACTGCTTGTGCTTTCAGGCTATTATTAAAACTGTAATAAATCCTTCGAAGCAAATCCAATAAATAGAAACAAAATATTGAGATATTTTCATGGCCAAATGCCAGTATTGAAACAGCTTCTCCTCCCTTGAACGCAGCCTGAACAGGGTTTTTGCTATGGGGAGCAGCAATGCCATTAATTGCTTGAACAAAAACACACAAGCCAACACCAAGATTCAAATCAATAATTCATCACAACTACAGAGATTTAATGATATTTTCATAACACCTCCCTCTCTCTGTCTTCCCCTTTACGCTGACAATGACAAACTGTCTTGTTTTAATCAAAAGCTCGGCTCTGAACCGGTTGAAGCGTCTCCACCATTGTTGTTAATACAACAATAACTGTATGTGCAATGTGGCAGGTTTGTTTGTGTGCGTGTGTGTGTGTCTGTGAGCTTTCTTTACAGCCAGATGTCTTCTTTAACACCTAATGACAAGAACCATTGTCAACCAGAATAGAATGTCACTGAGCATAATTTTTTTCAGCGTGTTCTACAGATACCGGGGAATTTTTGATCCAATAAACTTATATGAGAAAAGCTTTTTCTTCAGGAAATTAGTTTGTATGCATCTTGTTGGAGTTTAAAGATTCCTGAAACCAAAGTGATGTCACCACAAGGCTATTCAACTTTGACACTGTTGCAGTTATAGTCGACCGATGAAAATCTCAGTCCCCTGAAATTAGATCTGTTCTTCAACCAATCGATTGGTTCCTGCGAAAAAGAAGTTCTAACCACACTCTCCACCTGGTAGCCATATTAGCCCAAATGGATTTTAAATATGTACTAAATGAAGCTTTGTGAGCAGATCCCTCTGCCAAGGCTAATGCACATCTCCCCATGTCGAAGCAGTGTCTCCCATCATCCAGACTGTCGCCGCCCACCATTTTCATCTTTGTCCCACCACAGTTTCATAATGAACCGAAATAAATTCTCATAAAAACACGAGACATCTCTAACTTGATGTTTTGCTCCATTACTACATTGTATAGTTATGTGAAGCATGCTTGCTCATACAATCATCCATAAAAGTTGTTACTGTCCATGCAGACAGTTAGACCACATAGTTTCTGCTGCAGTTGGAAGCAAACCTACAAGTCACATGCAAGTGTAGTTCTGTCTTTCAATGCAAGAACCTGTCATTCATTATTTAGCTTGTGTAGTGTGTTTCACGTGAGAGTGACCTTCATGTGACATTCATGTGATCTTCATGCGACCATAAATTGAATAGCATCTGTGGGAAAAGCCGCAAAGAAAGGGATCTGCCCATTTAACAGTATTCTAATGTCTTCTGAGGTGAAACAATTTTTGCTGTCTATGATTTATAGCAGATAATCCACAAACCTTCCTCTTCACCTCTTTCTGTGTTGCAAAGTTTTCTGAAATCCATTTGAACCTTGAGAAACATAATCCTGCAGTCGCTACTTTTGTGTAAAGTCATGAATCCCACTTATATATTAGGCTCCAATGTGTTTTTGCATCATGTGCAGTTTTCCAGATCTCCAGTATTTCATCACAGTGTAATTTTCGAAGCTAAATCAAGATTTTCCTTTCCTCGCCGTTTCCAGAGAACCTGCTGTCACACTCTGATATTGCCACATTAGCGTGAGTTCAATACCTTAATTAGTCCCACCCCTTGTATTTAAATCCAGGTTTGTGTCTGCTGCAGTCTGCTGAGCTCGGGGCCAATCGGCAGAGCGATTAGCGGGTGCACACCTGATTGCCTCGAAGAGCGTGGGCTGCAGCTCATCTTTCAAACTCGGGTTCGCATCGGTTTTCTCTGCTCTGAACTGTGCCACATCCCGAGGGTGCATTTTAAAACACTGAAGTGCCCCAGAGTGACAAATCACCATTTTTCTGGTGTACGAATGCATAATGGAACGCCAATTACTTACCGCTGATCTTATGCAAACCAGAAAGTCTGCTTCCTTAACAGACACCAAGTTTCTGTATCAGGGTCTGTGAGGAAGCCAGTGAAACAATATGATGTACAAGTGTATCTACTGAAGTGTGTGAGTCTTACAATTCTCTTCAGTGACCTCTGCAGCATTTACACTTTTATGAAGTAGCAGAGAATCCGAACATTGCAGGTAGGCTGGAATGTGGCAACGCAATGAAGACATATACAGTATTGAATAAATAGATAAATAAGATATAAACAGACATGAGAAATTGCATACACCAATAATAAATATAACAGACCTGGTCTATTGTAATGTACTGTGAACAAGGATCATATTGTTTAATGAACGCACTTGATGGACACAATTCTTAATTACCATTTTTCATACTATGTAGTTAACACAGGGATTCATGGTTTTAGACTATTACAGACTTAATGACTCAATCATAAACCAAGATGCTCTCTCCATTTTTATATTCTGCTACTTTAACTTTAATATCTCCCATTGTATTGATAGTATGAGTCCACTTCACATCATAAAGACATGAGCTCTGTGGTATTGGGTGGCTGGAGTCCCAAATGAAAGAGGCAGCGAGATTGTTGATTGATTAATCATTTGGCCCTTGGATGTCACATAGAGCTAATTTAGATAGCTTAATTAATACAAGATTAATTGCCTTTGCGCGGTCCAGTCAAGGTTAAAGTGTTATTTAATAATTTACATCTGAGAACACTCTACCTCAATTGTTTCAGTTTCCTCGGGGTCAACTCATTCTGTCTGTCAATGTACCTTTATCAGTTTTCATTTAAGTACATTCAAGATACTGTAGTTAAGACCGGTGAATGTGTGTCTCTTTGTGTGTGTTTCTGAGTGTGTGTAAGTGTGTGTGTGTGTGAGCACGTTAAACACAACATGCAGCTTTGGATCATTTTCTCCTATCTAATGCTCCATTATGATGATATCCCAGATGCTGACCAATTCGTTTTCTACAGTGTTTTCCATTTAGCAAACAAGCATCCTCCATCTCCAGTGTGTGACCTGGAAATCAGGGAAGAAGGTTCAGTTTTCTGAGTCTCTGAGAAAACTGCAAGAGAAAAGACTTCCAGAGGAAGTTTACATGTCCACTGAAGAGGTGGATCATGGTCCTGACCAATAAAACAATAAAAAAGGGTGCTGCTATAAATGATGGCAAACAGTTACAAATTGTTAATTGATTTTGTTTGTACCATGGAAATATTGTTGATATTACTGTTTTGCACTGTTGAGTGCAAATTCACTCTGCAATGTAGGGTCTAATTGTGTTTTTAAAATGTTGAACTTGATGAGAAAGACACAAATGCTTCATTAGATTTGTTGAGATGTGGCTGCATAGTTTGGATTATTCAGCCTCTGATGTGACTCAGAACTGGGCACCTGATTAGAGAGAGAGTTGGGGTGGTACTGTTACATTAATATTGCATCAAAACACAAAATAAAAAAATTACAAAAATACAAAACAAGCCTTCGGTTTTCCAATAATTTGTTATGCTATAACATGACCGAAAAACACCTGCATTCCTTTTAAGTTAAGTTTATTATAACAAGCCTTTGCAAACATGTATGACATGTAACTATTGTTCATGATGCTGGATTGGATGTTCTGTTTCACAAGCTAATAGTATCTCCACATCCACAGTTTTATCTCCATTTGAAACTTAATCTATGATTTCTAACACTGACCAAAGATAAAATTATATTTTCATCAAACATATTTGCAGAATGGTTAACTGTATTATAATATTTTCATGCAGTGTATTTCTCTGCCATGGCCTCCACGGGACAGACTCCAGCAGAGCTGCTCTTGTGTCTCTCATGTTTCTCATGCTCTGGAGATATGATTAAATGTCCCGCTGTGTAACTGACACAATCTCGGCTGTCGTGAGAAAGTTCTGTCAATAAACGTTAGGGCTTCTGAGGCTCTGATCATCACAGCGTTAAAGCGGAGCAGACAAATGAGAGGGTCTGGCTGATGCAACAGCTTGAAAACATTGATGAAGCCATAACGTCTCCGAAGCGTCATGTTTCTTGAGAGGTTTCAGTTCGTGCAGGAGAGGATGCACAGGTTGATCATTTCACAGAACGGCTATAAAACCAATAATATGACTTTATACGTAAATATTTATTTAATTTGTAATCTATCACATAAGCTACTAATATATTAATTACACAGTTTCTATACACAATAGCATATTCCTCACAGTAACCCACAAATAACTGTGGTTTTAAAAGGTCACTTCACCCAAATAACGATATTACCTGCTAATGCTTGTAGGAAACTTGTTGTCAGGGACTGTCAAAGGAAAAATTAGCAAAGGATGTATTTCACCCAAACATATTGAATGCTAAGGAATGAAAAATAAGCCGATTAAGTAGAAAACTGGACCCATTAAAATAAATCAACCAAACAGAACTTTAAATGATGAAAAGCTTAAAAACACAGGACATCAACAAAATCAACTGACCCAACATATGAAACAAAGGGGAAACAAAGGGTGGCTGATCACTCCATTGGAAACAATAGGAGGAGACAAACAAAACTTGTACAAAGAAACCTCCGCAAATAGTTTGTCAACGTACCAATATTTGTTTCCTGTATGTTCACAGTGGGATGCGATCACAGAGATGGACGAGCAGAACAGACCCATTCACACCTTTCAGGTCTGCCACGTGATGGAGCCAAACCAGAACAACTGGTTGCGGTCTGGATGGATCCAGCGCCAGGCAGCACAGAGGGTCTGGACCACATCACTAACACTTCCTCAGACATATGTCTTAGTCATAGGACAGGCCAGGCTGTGTTGAACTGACAGGAGGGAACGCAAACTTCTATTTACAGAAACATATGGGGAGGAAATAATGGCAGGTAGATGTGCCATATAGGAACAACAACATGACTTCACTGTGATGGAGAGAGAGGTGGATTCCCATTACAGTCAAAACACAAGAGCCCATGAGAAATCAAAGATAGTGCAGGGCTGCTTTTTTTACACATTGCCCGGAGTGATGCTCATTATGAGCTGAAGCCACCACCACATGATCAAATAACCTGCCTGTCTAGTTTTTTTATCCTTTTTATAATTGTTTTTAGCCTCTTTTTTTCAAACCTATTTTACCTACTATATGTTTACCCTATAGACGAAATGCTATGATACTTCTCAACCAATTGTTTTTGTGGAGTCTCATTGATTATATTGTTATAACACCAATACACGTATGTTATAAATATCAGATCATTATTATTTATTCTACAAACAGAGAGGATTTTGTTTGTGTAACCGACTGCGTAAAATGTGTAATCACCCTTAAGTTAATGTCAAACCAGCTGATCATTTGTTTTTTTATGTCCATTATAACTCAGGTCTACGTGGAGATGCGTTTCACCCTGAGGGACTGTAACTCCATCCCCTGGGTGTCTGGCACCTGTAAGGAAACCTTCAACCTGTTTTATCTGCAGACAGATGAGTCTCTCCCCGCGGCGACAAGGTTTCGCCCTCTCGACTATGCCAAGGTTGGTTAACTTATTGGAAAATAGTTCTCTGCCGCGCTACATTCAGTAGCAAGGACCTGTGCTAATGACGTGGTTGGCTGTTGGCTTCAAGGTGGACACCATCGCGGCAGATGAGAGTTTCACACAGACAGATCTGGGAGATCGTGTGCTCCGCCTCAACACGGAGGTCAGGGAGGTGGGGCCCGTGACACAGAAGGGCTTCTACCTGGCGTTCCAGGACGTGGGCGCCTGTATTGCTCTTGTGTCCGTGAAGGTCAGTGAACATTGTGATGTGACTCCTCTTTGCGTGAACTACAGCCAAGGAGAACTTGAACCTCACACTTTTCTCCTATGCACTTCAGGTCTTCTACAAACGCTGCCCATCGACTCTACGGAACCTAGCAGCCTTTCCCAACACGGTGCCGCACATGGACTCGTCCTCTCTGGTGGAGGTGAGGGGAGCCTGTGTGGAGAATGCAGAAGAAAGGGACACACCCAAACTGTACTGTGGCGCTGATGGCGACTGGCTGGTTCCATTGGGCCGCTGTGTCTGCAGCATAGGCCACGAGGAGACGGACGGCTACTGCCGGGGTAAGAAGCTCCTTTGGATGTTTTGTATGTGCATGTGTGTGTTTGTAATAATTTGGTTAGCACAATTATAAACTGGAATAACTATCAGGACCTCCACCAAGGCCCCAAAAAAGTAAAAGCCAACTTTTTGGTCAAGTCTGCCACGTGCACAGGACATAGACGGGAATGAAATGCTGTTTCTTTCTAATCCCTTTCGTAAACATTTATGTAGGGAGTATATCTGTAACACAAGTATGCAATATACTAAGTATACTCAAAGAATGACACAACATAGTACGCAATCAGAAGGCACGGGGTAGGACAGATGTTATGCAAACCGGATATTGTGCAAAAATGGTTTTAAGAAGTGCAAAATTCCAAAAACAAACAGATTCAGTATAATAGCTTTTCAGTAAAAAAGAAAAGATAGCAGGTGGAATCACTACAAAAAGTGACAGGTGCAAGTTTGCATCGAAACAGATCCAGGTAGATTTCAATAACAGTCCTTGTTGTTTGGAGGTAGCGGTGCGGGTTAGTTTTTCTTGTAAGTGTGGTGCTGCAGTGGTCAAATCCTTGTGTGGGGGGGGTGTTGTATTTTAGTCCTTATTGGCTGAAAAAAGAAATCCTCTCCAACCCCCTGATCTGGATCTGCATCAATATTTAATGAGTTCCTCCTATATCACATCCTTCGGCAAGTTGCATGGAAATAAATGTTGTTGTTTTTGTGTAGTCTTTCTTACAAACAAAACAGACATGCAAACCAACGTACATGGGTGAAAACATTACCTCCTAGGTGGAGGTAATAAAGCTGCGGATAGAGAGAGGGGGACAGGAGGAGAAGAGAAGAGAAGAGAGGGGGTTACATCACACTGACAGATCTCCAGGGTCTCCCCAGTCATCTGCAGGAGTCTACAGAATCGCTATTCCCTCCTCCCATTCGAAGATCCTTCATCCTTGTCTGATCCTCTCCATCCTCATCTTCCTTCATCTCCTTTCAACTCCACCTCCCTGCATCATCTTCTCTCCCCTCTTGTCCACTTTGTTTGCTCTTCACTTGCCCCCCCCCCCTTTCCATTCCTTTCTTTTAACTCTCACTCTCTCGGCCATCCTTTACTTCTGTGAGACCCTGAACAATGTGACGAAGGTGAACAGATAAGCATATTTCTTGTGACGCCTCCTCTCCAATTTGTTGTATCAGCATTGCCTATAGCTGTGGCCGATTACCAGCAGCACAGATTACGACAAAAAAAAAGAAGTTACAGCAACTGTTCCAGATAGTGGCTGGCCTGGTTTCTCAATTAGACTGTGCAGACAGACTGGGAGCTAGCCGAGCTAATTGCCTCCATTTGTTAGTTTCACAGCTAATTTATCTCACACCTCGTCTTTTTCTATAACTCCTCCAACTCTTTTCCATTTAAACGAGGCTCAGACTTACTGTAATTAAGGCGAGAGCTAAATTGAGCCACACTGCATGATCACAATTAACTCGCGCTCTGCATTGCCTACTACATTTTTGCAGATTTACAGACGTCTCCACCGGTCGAGGTGAAATTCACGGAGTGCCCCCGTGGAGATGTGGTAACTCAGGTTATTACAGAGAGAACTGCAACAGTCATTAGTGCAGCAGATATGTAGGACAGGCTGTAATATCTCCTTTATTTGCTCTTCGGGTGCAATTTCTTCTTTTTTATCCTCTTCACTTTTATCTGCTTCGTGCTTATTATTTTTTCTTGCTCGTTCTCAATCATTTGAAAGATGTGGTTAAACGACACAGACGTCAGAAGAGATCACTGATGTCCCAGCAGCGGAGGAGCAGTGCTCTAATGGTGTCCCTCGGATATATATATGTCCTACATCTATACTCCCCATTCATCCCCTTTGGCCGACAGTGGTTGCTTCTCTCGGTTGTGCTGGGGCTGTGTCAGTGTCAGAGGGATGTTGGCAGCCATTGCAATGAATGGTCAATAGTCAATAGATCTGGCTTTGAAAAGAATGTTTGTCTGTTTATTCAGTCATATGATCTGAAAACTATTGAAACTAATGAGCCTCAATTGACTGACACCTCAAATTAAGATTAGGGTTGTAAGGTACTAACTTTAATATATATATATATACATAACGCAAAGTGCTTTACAGTACAGTTTATTGCTCTTCATCCATTCACACACACATTCAGAGTGTATCTATAGTCAGCACTTTTTTCTAAGACTGGAATTTTCTTGAAAATCAATTAGGAACCTTTAATGGATTTAACTCGACATAAAGATCATTGATTTCTTGTAAAGATTGATGACATGGCTGCTCCCCATAACTGGAGCCAAAGTGATTGCCCCCTGGTGGCTGCCTAAAGTATAGGTATTAAATCCTTCCTCCTCCGTGTCAGAGCCAACACCATGACTGACAGCTGAGTCTTACTCCTGTTTAGTCAAGCACGTGTATTGACGGACCTTGCTCCTGAGACTTCATCCCTGACCCTCTAATTTCAATATTTTTGTCCGAACCTTGTGTACCCACACTCCAGCACAGCAGCCTTGACAGGTTAGACAAGCTGTTCCCCCTTGTGTGGCTGTTTTCTCTACCTGTACCGGACATTCAGGTGTGTAACTGATATCAATCGTATCTTCTGACAATGAAAACAAGTGCATTTCCCACAATGGTTGTTCCTTCACGATTCAAGCCTTTGAGAAATAGCACTGCTGACCAAAGGCAACCAGAGAAAGGACTATGCTGTATTTGCTCAGCTGTGCAGTATTATGCTCTTTTAAAAAAAAATAAGGTTATAACCATCAAAAATGTCTCAAACAGCATCTTTAAACTCACTTAGATTAAGGTTAAAATAATTGATCAATAGTAACGACACCTCTTGACCTTGTAATCAATGATTTATGGCTTTGATTTCTCTTTCCCGCCCCCCCCTTAGAGGTCTTGCAGAGCCGGTGCTGCGAATGAAGATGTGCACTTTGCAAGTAGTTGCAGGAAGTTTAGACGTGAACTTGCGGTGACTTCTGCTTTCTCCTCGTTTTCATTTTGGAACACTGCTTCAAAGGCTGCTGTGATCAAAGCTGTCTGAGAGGCAGCATGGGGAAGAGCAAAAGAGAGAGAGAGGGAGTGAGAAATGGAGGGAGAGAAAGAGAGAGCGTGCGCGAGAGAGAGAGCGAATAGGGAAAACCCCAACGCTCCCGAATATGAGCAGGGCTCTGCGCTTGCACGTACATCTCTCCCTCCTAGCTGTCTAAACAAAGGCGTCAGCGCTTATCAAACCCGGCTTTCCACCCCAACAGCGCTCCGCCAGACTGTTTTGACATCTCAATCGAGCGCTTTATTATGCTATTCCTTTCATTCAGTGTCAACCACAAGAGGATTAGTCAGAGATGGGCTGGTTATATCATGACCTAGATAAGGCGACATCATAGTGCTAATGCTATTTGTTCCACGTCCTTTTGTCACAGCATCATATTCAGGAGGCGGTGAATTGTGGGGGAGGCTAATAGAGACGTCTTTAAAAAATATATATATATATTTATTCAATCAAATCTCGGTTGTTGCGCAGACAAGAGCCACAACCCACCGGCAGACGTTCAAGGGCTGGAAAAGCTTCTGAGTTCAAATATTTTGGTTTCAGTAAATACCTTTAAAGTGACAATTCTGCCGCTAACACCTCCGATAGCTTTCATAACAACACAGCCTGGCTTCTCCTCTTACTGTACAGATGAATAGTGAGGAACAAACGAACAACAAACAGAATCTTTTTAGAGTCACAGGATTAAATCCATTAGTCTTTTCCCTTTTTCTGTTTCCCCATGACGATCCAAGTCACAGGTCCCCAGAAATCCCCTCTGCCGTCTCCAGAGGTCGTCAGGATTGATTCAAGCAGGCAAGGTGCAAACTTAGATTCAGGTAGAAGTGGAATCGGAAATGAGGGAGTCAATATGTATCCAAGTCACCGGTTCCCTCTTCTGTCCATTAGGGACTGTGTTTACTTTGGCTTTTAACGCCGCTCAGACCGACCAGAGCATCAGTCATTCTCTGTGAACTTCCCATCTGCACATCAAAGCTGAAAGACCAGGGTAAACACAGTCTCTGGCTCCATCTGTCTCCGACAACGTCAGCCAAGAGACAATTTTCCACTCAGCACACCCAAACAACTCCCGATCTCTCCGGCCTTGTTTTTCATACTGGAAAGCAAAATTCAAACGCTTCTCTCATATTAGAGCTTCGGCACAGACCATCTGCACTGTTACTCTCAAGTGATCGGATCGGACTTGTGTCCAGATCGTCACCTACGTGGGTTGCTGTAGTTATCATGAAGATGTCAGTATCTATACAGACAACCTGGATTCCACATTGTTGCGTTGAGAGTGATTCAAATGATATTTTGAAGCACAATCTGAGAAGCCAGAGCATCTGGACTTAGATACATCCACAAAGATGTGATTGGAATCACATTTCAAACCAACAAATGTGGTTTGGATCTAATTTCATGTGGTTTTTTGCTGCCCACTGAATCAATCCAGATACAGATACACCAAAAACAAGTCTTTAGTTGACATTTCATTACAGTCCTGCGAATGTGCAGCTGCTGTGCTTCCTTCTGTTGCTCATCTATTGAAACTCAAATCCGATGCATGCTCTTAACCTGAGGCTGTAGTGTAAGCTCTGCAAAGAGCTTTGAAAAGTGTCTTTTTTAAAGCTCCTGTGATCAATATTTATATGAATCTAATTGCTATGTATAATTCAAGAGGGATCGCTTGTAGTGATGAACACGGAGAGAATTATCATCCAGCTCTGCAGCTCTCCTTCACTCTCTCGCTCTTTCAGCTAATTATTTTCTCATGAGTTTTTACTCACTTCCTGCTTCTGTACCTTGTGCGTTCAGCCGGCAGGCAGCTATTTTCAACCAAAAAGCAAACTGCACTGCAGATTACCAAATAAAGCACACAATTAACTACTGGCTGTAAACATAGTGGAGAATATAGCTTCTGAAGAGCCGAACAGTTTTCTTAGGAGGTGGAGGAGACCAAAACAGAGCAAGAGACTCACTTCATTACGGGCCCTGTTCAGATTTGTCTGTTGTTCTCATGATGCTCGATGTCAAAATCGGAAACTGTTTGCGTCCCCCTTTTCCATTTTAAGTTTATAAGCTAACGATTGTTTACAGTTCATTGCCTTGCCAAATATTGACTGCAGGTTTCCTTACTGAAAATAAACTTCAACTTTATTGTATCAGCCACTAAATGAGTGATTTTAAATTAGTGACTAAAGAGTCAAAACAGATGCCATACCATCCTAATAATCAAAGCTGGTAAAATGCCACTATCTTAGAAAATAACAAGCTATTTAAATTTTGAAAATAAATGTGTTGCTTAGTTAATGATTAATAAGCCATTATTTTTATTTGATTGTTTTTCAAGGAAAAAGTATAAATTCATTTCTCTGGTCTGCTTCTATAATGTGAGGATTTGATGATTTATTTATAATGTGTATGATAGTTAATTGAAAACTTAATTGATTTTTGACTGTTGGCAGGATCAAAGACATCTGTCCATGTCTCCTTTGGCTGGAGAAAAAGTAGAACTGACACCATTTTCTTTCATTTCATCGGCCTGACGACTTATTAATTGATTGTCAAAATAAGTCTTAGAATAATGGATGATAAGGCTGGTAAAACAGAGTCTGTACTATTGTTTTTTGTGCCAATATTGTTCCTTTCATGAATAAGAAAGCCCAACAACTGATAGTGACCAAATTGAATTTCATTAAATCTGTATGTGTGTGTGTGTGTCTACCCATGTGTGTGAGTGCGTCTGGATGTTTTCAAAACTATGAGTATTATAATTGCTTTTCAGTGGTGATCTTCCCAGTTCATAACAGACAGCAAGAAGTAGCTGGAAACTGGAATGAAGGTGTGTGTTTGTTGCCTTTGGCAGGAGCTGTGTTTAGGAGGAAGGTAATAACCAAGTGGATGAGGTTCCTCAAAAATTGGAAGTCGAGTTGTTCCTCATTAGGAGCTTACCGGCAATGTGATTGTGGTGATGCATTCTGTCTGTGTTAATATTTTCTCTCATATACTCAAGTATTTTGACTTGTCCATGGAGATTGTGCATTATACGTATTTGTTTTCCTTCTTGCAGGTTTGATTTAGACTGTATCTTGCATCTGATCTCTCATTCAAAGTGGTCATTGTCTTGTCTAGTTACTGATGTTTGACCTCTTTAAGGAAATATAAAAGAAAAGTACACAATATATAGCTGTGTGGAAAAAGAATTGGAATGGACTGACACTTATTTGATTAACTGATCAAATTTACCCATTCCATCAAAAAAAAACATAATCATAATGAGAATAATCTGCAATAAAAGTGACTTTTAGATTTTTCACTTTTGAAAAAAATAAACTCAAATTAATCTTGATTTTAATTGTTTTATGTTTTGCTTCATTTGGACGAATGAATCCCATTCAAAATACAAAAAAATACTAACCTCTACTGTGTGCAAGTGTTAACCAGACAGTTATTGTATCAAAGCAAACAAAGATGTGCATCATTTTAGAGGCTCTTGATTATTGACACGATTTTATCAGACGTGCATAATTAGCATGAGCTCAGAAATTGAAGTGTTGAATCTTATTTTTTAGATATCACAGTTATCACAAATACTGCTTTGAAGTTGCAGCTAGTTAAAGCTGAGAATCCATAAATTGAACAAAATATTTTTTTTTCCATCAAGCACAGAAAGGACAGGCTGTTCATCAGCGGTCAATTAATTCAATTTCACTCTTTGTAATTCACAGATTTATTATTGTTCTTTCTGTTGCTTACAATACACTACACAGATATTTAATTAGAGGCATATTAACATAATTTCAAGCTCTGTGATTGATGCACACTCTTCCTACCAGGAGCAATTTACTTTAATGTTGAATTTATTTCAGCAGTATAACAGTAACAGTAGCACTTTACAAGGAGTCCTTGGTGCAGTACTAAACACAGGGCAGCAGTTGGGAGTTATTCATGGGAAACAGTATGAAACTGTTACTGAATACTGTTACTCACTATTACATCTTTGTGCTCCTTATGATAAAATCTTTTGAATATATTCATTTTTATAACGTAATTCACAATATCCCTCTTTACCGCAAGGTCTTGACTCTTGTCTGTCTTATAAGGGGGATATTTATTTTCTAATTTTGAAATTATTACCCCACCCACGCACATATATTCTCATGCAAATCACTATGCAATGAAACCATCCTGAGATTTCCCGGAATATTAAATAACTGCACCATTAGTACTTTATATATTTTTATTTAAGTCAGGGGCTAAAGCGACAATCTGTAATGGTTCTGCCATCTTCTGATAAGTCTCAAGGGAAAGAGAGCAGGGACAGAAAAGTGGGAGCTGAGATGAGAGAACGAAAAATTATGGGAAAGGAGATGAAGAAAAGGAAAAATGTTGAGGTGCTGAATATTTAAGAGAAAAACTGGAGTGATAAGGAAAGAGGAGCTGGTTCTATTGATGGCGAAGGTAAATGGAGGAAGTAATGAAGTAGTAAAACTCAGTAATACTCACGTCAGCGGGAGATTTTCGACTGAATGCAGCTTATAATTGAATTTTATAATGCATTATTTGTATGTTAATAGCTCTTTTTATTATCTTCCTTACAAACAATGCAAACTCTTCTCTGTCTGTATTAGAAGGAATCTGAACGTGGGGACTCTATTAAACCTGCTGATTCCAACAAATGGACTCCAGAGTCTTTTCCATGGCTTTAGATTGTTATCGTATCCATTTCAACCTAAATTCACCGTCTGGACTCAAAAAACAAAAGTCATATCACACATATCTTAGAGAATCTCATTCCAGTTTATCCTTGAAGCTGAACCGATACTTTATTCCAGCAAAGATTCACATGTTACATCCTATAATCTAACTAATTTGTCTATTAGGTAAAAAGATAATTCTGCCAAACCCATTGTTTATCACAATGTATATTATATCTGACTTTGTAAGCCCTCTGACTTGGAGGTGTGTGCGTTCAGCAGAGAAATTGTTCCAGGAACAAACATCGTGCGAGGGCTCTGGTGGGAGTGAAGCCGTTAGCTCACTCTCACACCTTCTTCAGTCCAGACCTTTGGGCTGCTCAGTTCAGTCCGAGACAAAATCCCTGACGTGAAACTTCAGACAATGCTGTGGACCAAACTTTTTCCCAAAACTTATAAACCATCAGAGATTTGGTTTGTTTGCAGTGTGAATTCATTTTTGTTGAACAGTTTGGATTCTCGGACCAGCCACAGTAAATAATAGAAGAAGAGAAAGACACAGAGGCAGGATGTCCAGTAGTCTTCTCCTTAATCAATATGGTGTTTGAACGAGGAGGACGTTCATTTAGCGCATTTGAACGTATGGCGCCTGAAGTCATAGTGATGCTGGTATAATAGGCTAATACCATAATGATATTGGTATATACTGGTATCAAGTGATAAAGTGATGGTGAACTTATGAAATAAGCCAGGGTTTTGTTAATGTGCAACCATGTGCTTTTAAGCCTATTCAACATGAAATCTATCTTAATGTTCAAGCTTGCATTACAGTGTATGAAACATGAATGTGGTGCAGTGGAACTCTGCTTGCACATACCTCTACACATTAGTAACAAGATTTAGTTGTTCTAATTTGGTACCGTGTTTATTTTAAGACTTATCCGAATGTTTGCGTTTGCCATTCTTTATTCCCCAAATGAGCCTTTTACAGGTGTGTGCTATTTGTTAGACAGGACAATGGGCAGCACCATTAGCATGTGGCTTAGTGAGCTAATAAGGATTTGACAGTGATTCATGGCAGCTCGGGAAATGGGGTCAGACCACAGGTGAGGAGCGCGGCAGCTGGAGCCGTGAATTAAATGTATGTGTGCTGAATGGGAATGCAGTCGCATGGAGAACATTAACATTGTGTCACCCCCCCTCTCTCTCTCTCTCCTGTGCCTCGCTCTGTCTCCAGCCTGTAGGCCTGGATCCTTCAAGGCGTTCGCCGGGAACACTAAATGCTCCAAGTGTCCTCTGCACAGCTCCAGCCACGACCAGGCGGCCACCATGTGTCACTGTGATAAAGGCTTCTACCGGGCCATTAAGGACCCCTCCTCTCTGCCCTGCACAAGTTAGTGGATTACTCAGAAAACATCTGTCTGCATGAAAAAATATATCTTTTGTGTTGGTTTTGTTGGTTTTGTTTGCTGCTGTGTGATCAAGCTCAACAGTGAAATAAATCATCTCTCATAGTCTACCTTTTTCCGTGGATATGAAACTGTCTTGTGTGGAGCTGTATCCACAAAATTAAAGAAAGTTGCACACAGGAGTGCAACACTTCAGGCACTCTGAAGCCTCACACCACCCACACACCAACACGCAGATTTACAAAGACACCCTCACAACTTCGGCTCTGACTACTTTGAGAAAATTGAAGAAAAAAGAGAAAAAATCTGGACAGTTTTATCCAAGAAACTGACACTAGATTTTGGAAGGAATTTCCGCAGGATGTGTTGAAAGTCCAGCGCCCACGCACCGAATGTACCTACAAACCCATCACACACACTTAAGATTCAAATTCTGCTGGCTGCTCGAGGGCCAGACTGTGGTGATCGTGTACCCGCTGTCGCCTCTTCCTCTTTGAGGTCAGATGAGTGGTGTGTTCTGAGAAGGTTTTTGCATGGAGACGTTTAAGTTTGATTCTGATACTTTCATACTTTTGCAGTAACGAATAAGGAGTTTTGCAGAATTAAGAAAGCCGACAAAACAACTGATGTGCAAATCATAATTTTTGATAACAACTCTGCCAAAAGGTCCACGTCGCTTCTTTCATTCAAACAGACAATAACACCTTATATTTATAACAACAGTTATATTTGTTTTGCTTTAAAAAGAGAAACTCTGCCTTATAAAGTAGAGTGGTTATCAGTGAGTTAATTCTTCCTCCCCTCTAAACCCTCCTTCTTTCTCTTCAGGGCCTCCGTCAGCTCCCAGGAACCTGGTCTCATTGATCAATGACACGGCGCTCTTCCTGCAGTGGATGCCTCCCGGTGATACAGGCGGCAGGAAGGACATCACTTACAACATCTTGTGCCAGCGCTGTGACGGAGGCGACGGGGACAGTGGCGTGACTCAGTGTGAGCCGTGCGAGGCCGATCTGCGCTTCATCCCACGGCCACATGGTCTGACCGGCACCTCTGTGGCCATACTGGATTTTGCGATGCACACCAACTACACTTTCCACGTGGAGGCCATGAACGGTGTGGCCGGGCTGGGCGTGGCCGCGCGCTCACTGGCGAATATTACCGTCAACACGCATCAAGCCGGTGAGTTGCAGAGTTCTTACATTTCATTTTTTTCATTTGGGATCACTGGCAACTTTTTTACATCAACCCCCAGAAATCCTTATCGGTCGGGCTCTACAACAGTATATTTATCTCTAAAAGGATAGTAAAGGTTATATTCTGCATGTATTTGCATATGTTATACTGTATTACCTGGTTCATACGTCAGGAATACTCTGTTTGCATTGCATCTTGCAGCAGCTAGATTTGTTCTCTTCCGAGATGGTTCTCTTCCTTGAGCACCCTCCACTACTGTCACTACTGTCATTATCTCCTCCTGCAACTTAATGTGTCAGTAGGTGAAGCACATTTCTGACCTCTGAATCGCTGACAAAGCCACTGTGACCCGAACCAGATCTTAATTAGCCGAGCTGAGCTGACCTGAGGTCAACCGTAGCCCGAGGTCCTCAAGACACCATTGTCTTGGGCTTGAATGAGGGAAAATAAGAGATCTTAAGTTCAGCGACTGAAACCTGAACCTTATATATTGATGGAATAATTGATGGAGAAGGTGGATATGAAGGGAGGAGGGAGTGTGGATTAATAAGTGATGGCAGGATGTATGTGCACATTTTCTTCCCTTTCAGCATGAGCTGCAAGTCAGTGGTGAGATGAATCTCTGATGAGAACAAGGCTGATGCTCATCACTCATCAGGGGCTCAGATATAAAACAGGGAATTGCGGGTATATCAGTGCTAAATCATCTTTGTGTGCAATAATAGGCCGCCATAATTGCATTATCATGAAGATTGTCAGAGATTATCATTTGTATTCTGGCTCACCAGGAAAAATAGATCAGAAAGATATTTGATGGAGATGAATGAGACGAGTGAAGAAAACAACAAAGTGACTGAAAGACGCCTGGACTGAATTACAAAGTCCTCCTGGTGGATCAAGTGTGGGACAGAGTGGGGAGCAAGCCAGGAGTGGACCCATTGGGAATACAGATGTCCTTTCCCATGCGTCAAGTTTCCTGAATGTGCGAATGCCCCCAATAGGTTTATTATTTTTTCAGTAATTAAAATGTAAAAATCATGAATAGTTAAATTTTCTTCCATTTTTTTTTTATATATATGTTTATTAGTTTTCCAACAGGTAATACAACACAAAACAAAACAAAAACAAGACAAACATTTGGCTCACACACATATTCAAATCAATACAGGCAGAAGATTCAGGGGTCACGTCGTATACAAGGAAGAAAAAATTAAATACAGAGTAAAATAGAAGTATACAGAAATAAAAGTAAATCAATTAAATGGTAAAACAGAGTGCCTCTTTTGAGGCAGAGCATTCTGATCTATGATACAAACCCTCTTGTGAGAATGGTGGAAACATTCAGACCAACATATGACAGAAAGGGTTCCCATGTTTTATGAAAGGCATCATCATTGCTGTGAAGTTTGCATGTCAAATGGTCCAACACAACATATTCAAATACAACCCTTTGCCACTGAGCCTTAGATGGAGCTTTATCTGTGATCCAATTCAAAAGAATACACTTTCTAGCACAAAAAGCAAGTGTCTGATAAAGTCTTCTTTTAAATTTACGCTCAGTTTTAATAGGTCATCTCTTGTGGCTCCTTCTCTCCTTCTAGACACTGCATTATTGAATTAAAGTCTTATTTTTTATAAATAAAATGTGCTGATAGGCTGTCGTCATGCCACGGAAACCAAATGTCAAATCACATCTGTCGCCTCATACCTACCTCTTTCTCTCTCTCTCTCTCTCTCTCTCGGGTGAAGGCAGCCAGACTGATGACAGGAAGTTGAAATGCTAAATAATCTCAGCGGAGGAGGAGCAGCTGCCTGTGGGGATGTTTCCCTGTGGATGTTTAGACTGGATTAACTTGTCAAACTGCCTTTCCTCAGCAGACGCACGGAGGGTGTGCACCGACTGCAAACGAGCAGTCAAACAAATTCATGCACCTATGACATTTACATGCACATTTGCCTCCTCCATGTACTTAAAGCCGTGCATATGCTCCGCTAGTCATTTCCCCCAGCTCTCCCCTTGGTGCTGTCCGCCCCTTTTATTTGATCTATTTATGCACATAGTGGAAAATCCAGCAGGAAGCTTCTTACTACAAAATAAAAACCATTTGAACCCTTCCCAACCCTCTATGGTAGATAAGATGCAACATGTTATTTAAGCTCTTGAACACTCGCTACACGTTCATATGAGGAAGACGACTCATTGAGGTGAATCGTTTGTTTTGCTGCTGAACTCGTGATTGGACAGACCTGCGATTGACAGGCTGCGAGGTGATTCATGTAATTGACTGTGATGTGATGTCAGTGATGGAATGATAACCAATCAAAAGCAGAATTTGCAATTAACTAGATTTTTTTGTTTCCAGCCAGAAGCAGTGAGAGGATTAACTTTCTGTTGCCATGTTATCTGTTTGTAAATTGCGTATTAATGCCTCATTATGCTTTTAATTATTCCAAGCCTATTAATCAGACTTACTGATAATTTCTCTTCCCCATTTGCCTGTGTGCTTGTCTAACTTTGATAAGTTATGATGCTCGGTAAAGTAAGATGTATGATTTGTCATCAAGCAGAAAGCTCACTGCCTCTGACAGTGTGGTTTAGGGGATTTATCGCCAAGTTGTGTCGCTGCAAGAGCCGAGCGATATCCGCTTTGTCACGGAAAAACACCTTTGAACATTTCGAATGCCTCCTTGTCCACACTCCTCCACACTCGGGCTCACTTTAGAAAACAGGATGCGGGTTTCTCTGATTTTTGCCGGTGCTGTTGTCCCACCGGCTCTCGGAGGCAGCAAGGCAAAGCCGAGTGAGCGGGCTGATCTGTGTGTTTATGAACAGTGAGCTGCACTCGGCTCAAAATACACTGTAGTTATTGCTCAGCAGAGCGTCGCTGACTGAAGATTCCTCCCACAAAGTGCACTGCAGCAGTCTGAGAGAGGCACAGAGAAATCAATGCAAATCTGTGTGAGGCTGCTGCTCGGAGGCGATCACAAAAATAGGTCTGTTGGAAGTGAAGCTTATGCAAGGTTTGAAAAAACAAAACAAAACAGGACCGGAGTTTTTTTTTCTGCTTGACTGTTTGGACTAAAGATCAGACTCAAAGAGTTTACATGTGTTTTTGTTCAATGTTAAATCTAGTTGTTGTGTCTGTGCAGGAATCAAAAATAATTGTAGCTACATGTGATCAAACCCTCATCACAAATGTGAGATTTAATGAATTGCACCTTTGAAGGAACAGCTGCTTGTTCAATTTGTTAAAGTTTTTCTAAAGAAAGAGATATTTCTATATTGTTCTCTGACTGGTAACTGGTAATATGTGACTTATGTTTGCTCAATGGTCCAAACAGTCACATTGCATCCATATACATACGTGTGCATGTGGTGTACAGTGTAGTTATATCTTTAAACTTTATTACAGGTTGGATCAACATGTAACCCTTCACCTCCTGATTTCACAGAGTCTGCTGGTGCTGCTTGTTGAGTGGTGGCTGCTCCTCGAGAGGAACTGGTGACCTTGTGCTGTCAAAGCTTCTTTCCAGATCTGGAGGTGTAGCTTTTTTCTTCTGCAGACTCCTCCCTGATTTGTACTCGGAGCATTACGTGAGACTGTTTAAGCAGATCCACCGGGGGCATTCAATTAGATAAGCTTGTTTGCCTTGTTTGGTTTTCTTTTTTTCGATTGATACCGAGATTGGGGAGAAACAAACAACCATTCACATTCACTTTCACACCTCATTCAATTTAGAGTCTCTAACCTTACCCAACCCCAATCTTAATATCTTTGGACTCTGGGGGGGGGAAGCCGGAGCACCTGGAGAAAACTCAGCAAACATGGGGAGATCATGCAAACTCTTCACAGAAAGAACCCCGGCCAAACTGGGATTTGAACAGGGAACCTTTCTGCACAGGTATTTCTTTGGACTCTGACTTTTACATTTGAGTAAATGGGGTCATTTAAGATAAACCCCCTTGTGACTTTTTGAGTCCACTTAATGCTTATAGCTCCTTTTTTTTCTGTTTTGAAAAGATCCCATTAGCTGCCTTGTCGACCTCATGATTACGTCAATCAAGATCGAACAAAGCTCTCACATGTTTAATCCACGTGTGAACACTTCCCAGTGTTTTGCGGTGTCCTGATTCAGGAGATTTTGTTACTTTGCTCTTTCCCCCTTTCCCTCCCGTGGATTCTCCTCTGTTTTCATCTTCCCTGCTCTGGGAATACGGCCGACTTCTATTTATATGCCAGGGAGATGCAACCCCCTGGGATTACAGCTCTTTACAGCTCTCTCTGCTCTCTCTCTCTCTCTCTCTATTTCTCTCTCCTTCCTCCCCATCTGTCCTTTCTGTACACGTTTGAGCTCGTATAGTTGAGGGTTAACCTATTTTTACATGTTTCCAATAAACCAATGAGACCTTATAGATTCTCTTGAGCTGTTTGAAATGTGATTGAGCTGTAATGACAGTGATTGTTCCCTTTGAGCCGCTCATCTACAGCGAGTGGATTGATTTATCCTCAAGCTGGGACGGCGTCTCGCATGAGAGATTTTTTGGGGAGTTTCCCCCTATTCTGCAAAAAGTGTCAATGCACACAAAGATGGAAAAACACAGTGACAGATACACAACATCATACTGCATTGTGCAGATGGAAATCACCTCCTGTAATGTGATTCTAACCCTGTAAGTGGGTTATACATATTTATCTGGCTGGAAGCAGCTGATGCCAACTGCAAAATATCACCATTCCTAGTTTGAACATGACATTTATGGGAGCTGTTGTTGTTTATATTTGTTATAAACAGATTCAGTCGAATGGAAGGCACATGCACTCACACATTTTCTCAGGAGTTTACATTTCGAGGTGGATTCGTGTTTGATTTTGTGGATTTCTTGCTTTTAGGGTTTGGAATTGAACACATGTACTCATGGTGTAAGAGTTCAAGTCTCTGTTGATACATCACTGGTGACCAACCGTGACTGGTGCTTAGACTCTGGACATCTCTACTGGTCTGAACCTGCATTATGTATGTCGGAGCTGCTCCTGCAGATTAGGCCATGTTCGCCTTACGTCTCCTCGAAGTCTTTAGCTTGGATACAGATGTTTCACTGTGTGTTAGAACTGTGCACTTCAGCAAAAAAAAATATTTCAAAGACATCCACCAAGGAGGTTTTGTATGTTTGTGTGTTGGTTTTTTTCTGAGCAGGACTACGCAGAATGCAGAACACCATTGGACATATTTCCAGGACGCTTTGTGGAAGGAAGCAGAATGAGTCAGGGAATCAGGGGATGGATCCAGGATCTCTTTATTACTTTCTTTAACATCGGGAGATATGGTGTTTTGGGATTTAGTGATCGGGAGCTCAATGAAAACAAATCAGGCACATTTAGGGGAGCGACATCCATGAGTGTGTGTAGTTTGCTGCAGGTTGATTGGATTTCAGGGGACTGTAGGTGGAGGTGTGCACTCTGCTGAGTTGTTATCGAGTTCCAGCTTGTTGCTCTTTCGGTTTCTGGAGAATTTTTTTTTTCACTGTTGCTCAATTATTATGATTATGTCAAATTGACCTTTAGGAAACTGCGACCGGCATGTTCTACCAATTTTATGACATTTTCAAGGCAAAACATGAATTGATTCACAGAGTAAAAATAAATGCTGTATTAACCAATCATGACAATAATCAATGTCCTACCGTCTGAATTTCCTGTTGTTCAGGATCACAGTGTGGTATCGTCAACCGATCCACAGCAAACTCACCTGTCATTTATTTCACCTGTTAGAAGAAAACAGCAGGTTGTAATAATGAGTCTAGCCGACACCGTGCTGGTCATTATTACACTCGAACCCGCAGTTATTCAGATGTGACTCAGATGACATTTGCAAAGCAACTCCCTGGAGTTTGTTGTTGACTTGCCTGGGCACCTTTGCGCTGCAGTGCTCTGTCAGTGAATCCTGCATGTGTGTGTGGATGTGTCTGCTGTTGGCCATTAAGAACTGCAGCAGGCAGCCAGACTGAGAGGACCTGAGTTATTCCCACTACACATCCCGGCGCTCCGAGCGGCTCAGCTACCACCTGCTAGCAGGATATAAGGGCACACGTTACCTGGAATAACATGGCTGACAGCAGCTGTGTGATCTGGCGCCGCAACTTCTCCAATACACCGCACGGCCCAGTGACTGAGAGCCAGTCCAAGAGTGAGTTAGGGAGGATGCTCATTTTTTTTCTTACAAGATTGATTGGTTTTTCATTTCCTTTGTTAATCTGGTAAAACTTTGACATGACAGACCATAGTTTATTATTTGCTGTGAGTTGCTCAATCTCCTTGTATTAAACTTTGGTTTTTGTGTGTGTTTTTAACATACAGGACATGTTTGTTAGTTTCAGATGCTCGAAGGAATGCACGTTCAAACACTCGAGTCAGGAGCCTGAGTTTTTGCATTGTAATGTAAAAGTCAGACACACCTTAAATCTACATAATTGTTACCTGGAGAGCCCATTTTTGCAGCAGTCAGCATCAAACTCTTGCCTCCTGCGTGCACCGTTCTCCCTTTTGTTCTTTTTTGTTTTGTACATGTTAAATTGGTTGAGCTGCTGGACCTTGAAGCGTTTGTCTCTGCTTGAAAATCCGGACTTCCTGACCAGCTGTGAAAATTGTATTTCACCCCAACACCTCTGTCGTAACACAGTAACTTTCTGAAGTGTCCCATCCGGTCTGCAGCCTTCTTTGTGTCTGGTTTAGTTTGAGACATCTCTGTGGTCGGTGTTGGAATTTGTATTCCGTCAGTGATTTGTATTCCCGCACTGATCCTCCAGACAGCACACTAAACAACAGAGGGACTGGATCTATTATTTTGCCAAATCTCTTCAAGCGCGGGCTTAATGAATAATTAATGGTAAATATTTGAATCTCTGCGAGGTGATTTTTATGTCTCCTCAGCAACCTTGTGTAAAATGCTCCCTCCAAATTCAGCAGTGACGACAGGAATGATGAGCAGTTGCAGTTTGGTTAACAAAGATGTTTGTCTCAGGCCGAACGTCATCTTGGAGCAGGGCAGTGAAAGGTTTATTTTTTGGTCCTCCTTTCTCTTTGGGTATCATCCTCTAGAACAATGTTGAAATCTTTCAAACGGTGACTGGAGACACTCTGCAGTCGTGTCTCTGAACTCAGGGTGCTCACCTCTCTTAGATAAGTGACTGTCAGTTCCTCGGTCCTACTATAAAACTTCAGAACAGTTTAACTTCATTTGCATATGTGCCAAATCTCAAGGTGCTTCCCCGAGTAAGGTCCTAGATCCTACAATACTTTAGAGAAAACCCAACAGCTTCCACAACGAGCAGGGAGAGAAACCCTCCAACAGAACCACGGCCATCTGCCTCAAGTGGCTGGGTTCAGAGGAAAGAATCGGTTAATGAATTGTTATTACTGATAACTGTTGCAATAACATTATCAATTATTTTCCTGCTGAAGTTTCTCTC
Source organism: Pleuronectes platessa (assembly GCF_947347685.1). NCBI lineage: Eukaryota > Metazoa > Chordata > Actinopteri > Pleuronectiformes > Pleuronectidae > Pleuronectes > Pleuronectes platessa. The sequence continues at coordinate 22,710,266 of NC_070626.1, forward strand.
GTTTTTTTTACTTATATGTCAAAGTTCACTCTTTGTCACATACACGGTCATTAAGGCAAATCTAGGTCAAATAAGTTTCCATATTTGTTTTTTAGTTTAGAAGTATCATGAAATTACCAGTGTGGACATGTATACTAGTCCATCAGAATGTCGTTTTCTCTTCTTGACTCAACCCCCTGCTTCGCTTTGACTGCATCATCAGGTCCTGCTCTGGTGGGCGTCATCAGAAAGGACTCGGCCACTCAAAACAGCATCGCTCTCTCCTGGTCGGAAGTGGAACTGCCTCCTTCCGACATAGTGGATTATGAGATCAAGTACTTTGAGAAGGTAAGGACGATTTTTTTTGTGGCGAAATACATAGAAAAAAAGGCCCCTTTCTTGCAATTTTAAAGAAATTGAAAAAAAAAAAATCCCCATCCACATCCTGATCTAGACATGCACCAAAATGGAATAGGGCTCTTTTCTGACCCATCCTGAATCCTTCCATCAAGTTTTGGGTAAATCCAGTAATTTCTTGTGAGATGCTGCTAACTAACAAACAAATGCATATAAACACATAACCTCCCTGATGGAGGTAATTCAGTAATGTGCCTTGTGCATTTCTCTGCCCTTTTTTCCCAACTTCTGTAATATTTAACAGAAGCAAATAGCTTTTGTTCAAACATTGAATTGCCAAAGAGTGCTTTTGTCTACCAACTCTCGTGATGTGTTGTTGCTTGTCCAGGATCAAGAGCAGCTGAGCTACTCATCGACACGCACCAAGTCCCCCAGCGTGGTGGTCACAGGCCTCAGACCCTCCACTGTGTACGTCTTCCACGTGCGCGCTCGCACTGCTTCTGGTTACACCGCTTACAGCCCCAACTTTGAGTTCGCCACCGCATTAGAGGGTAAGACTCCGGGGGGGGGGGGGGGGGGGGGGGTAAAGGAGCAATGGCTTCGTTTTGTGTGTGTGTGTGTGTGTGAGGCAGGAATGACTCTGACATTCAGTCGATTGGATTGGTGTTGAGATCCCAGTGGATATGGAGTTTAGTTTGAGTGCAACGCAGGGGGACAATAAGTGGAGTCATCTGTGCTGATCAACAACCCTATAAAACCCCTGGAGACAATTCATGGTCATTCTTTGCTGTGGATCAGTGAAACTCATCAGCGCCTCCTCGGGCATGCGCCATTTATTTAAATGTTTATAAGCTCTGGAAGTTCCTGACTCAGGATCTGTGCAGTTGTGCTTATTACAGTTTCCATGCACAGGTAACGCTCGGATGATTCTAACCCTGAAATATGCAGGGATGAACACACTCACACACACACACACACACACACACACACACACATACACTCTTCTAGAGATGAGATGTCCACCTTTAAAATCTCATCATCCCAGGACCAATACTTCGGCTGCAGGTCCATTTATCTAGTTGGATTGTGCCTCCACATTAGAGTCACCTCCTCTCTTCTCTTATCTAATTCAACCTAGGCACTGCAGTGAATTTGACATTTTTCATGTTCCTTGACCAGTTATTTAACTTAATACAAACTGAATGTTTGCGGGTTCATCAAAATATATGAATCACTGAATATATGTGTCACAACATTGACTCTGCATCAGATTTTGTAAGGAATAAAGAACCACAGTTCCACTTGGTAACAGTTAAAAGACACAGAAGACCACAACAAAGGAGATCAAATTATATTATTAACTCTCCCAATGCCACGTCAAGTCAAGTTCTAATTTGAGCAGTTGTCAAAACGTTCTTTTAAAATTCATATGTTTACAATGAAAATATTATTAACATGTACTTTTCATCATTTGCCTTTGGGAAAACATAGTTTGGTGTGTCAGAGGTAGAAAGGAGTATCCATGATGTTCCAACTTACCAATAGAAAAGTAAGACACATAATGGTTTTAGAAAGATGCATGTGTAACTGACTAACAAATCCAAATCTGAATGAAACCAATTGATAGCATGTGTAATCTGGTTTATTTGGATTATAATACAGAGCAGAAGCAGATTACTTCATATGTGATTTAAATGTGGTTGCACCATTCATGTCTTAAAGAATAAGGACACTGCAGAACGAGAGGATCTCATCAGTTGCAAGTTCTCTAGTGATAAATATTGAGAATGTTAAAATGAGCGACATGGAAACTAAAACCATTTACCAAGAATACTGACCGTTTCCAATGTAGTGTGTGAGTCTTCTGATTTGAGCTCTAATCTCAACACTGATCAGTCTCTTATCAGATTTGTTCTCCTCTGCTCTCTCTCTCCTCAGATCCTGATATCGCTGATCAGGGTCAAGTTCTGGTGGTCGTCACTGCGTCTGTAGGAGGTTTCTCCCTGTTGGTCATCCTCACCCTCTTCCTCCTCATCACTGGACGGTAAGACGCCCTATGTGCCTCTCTGGTCACACAGACACACACACACACACACACACACACACACACACACACACCTTTGTGCTTCACATAATCTCCAGAGTGAAGCTACCTGGAGGTCTGTTAATAGACTCTCTTAAGCCACCAAGCAGACACTCTTATTTTCCAAATGGCTGAACCAATTTTCTGCCTAATTACTCAGCATGTAAGTACCAGCAGTTTGCTCCATTCCATTAACTTCTGCAGGTTAACTCAGACTGTTGTCTTCAGTCTGGTTCACCAGACTTTGCCGCATGTGGCACTTACTAATAAACAATGAAAAATGACTCAGACTCAGAGCAAACTTTGTCTGGATTTTTACTTGTCCAGGTTTTTAATTGGGATCTGAGGTGGTAATCTTTGGTCCAGGTACTTTCTTATTCTGCCTCGTGTCAAAAAACTTTTGGATTTTTTCAACGTGATATTTAAACTCCATATTCATCAAGACTCAACTTAGAATTCATACGTTCTTTCCCCATTTTGTTTATGTATATTAACTTGTAGATTACCTTGGCATTTTCTAACAGCTCCAAGCCTTACATTTATTCAAAGTTGGGAAATGGAAGACACTTTTTAAAGAAACACACAAGCTGCCTTTCTTTTTAGCAGAGAAATATTTGCAAAGCAAAATGTGTGTGATATAAAAGGCAGACGCCTAAAGGTTCAATTTGGAAATTTATTTTGAACAGTTTTAGGCGGTTTCAAAATGAACTGTTCCCCTTTTTCTCATGAGGACAGTGGATAAGTTCGATATCATAAGTTTCTGCTGTTAATTCACTGTGTGGTATAGACAGGTTTATCATTTGAAAGAGATAAGACAATGAGGGAAAAGGCTGTGATGTGTGATATGTACTCTTTGGTAATCTGGTTAATTTGTTCAGGTGTCAAGGCTACATTAAAGCCAGGATGAAGTCAGAGGAGAAGAGGAGGACTCGCTTCCGCAGTGGACATGGTAATGAACACAATTTTTATTTGTGTTTGATTGTGTGTGTATGTGTGTGTGTGGGGGGGGGGGGGTTGTGGCCTGTCATAGTTGACTAGATGAGAGCACTAGGTTAATGCTAACATGCACCATCTATCCATTTCTTCTTTGTATATCTTCATATCGTCATATATATTTCCCTCCAGTGAACAGAAAGTTGTTTTGCAGCTCACACCTTTTTCTAATTTGAATTTTCCTTTATCATAGTCTAATTTACTTATATTCTTTCAGTCTTGTCAGCTCAAACAAGCATTTATGATTCTTTCATCAGATATTATGAAAATACTTTGAGCCGTTGTAGTTTTCGACAGTCTTTCTAAAGTCTTTCTACAGTTTGTTTGTTGTTTGCTCTGTGCTGTCGTGTGCTGGGGAGACATCACCTCGGCAGGGGGACGCCGGCAGGCTCAACAAACGGCTGAAAAAGTCATGTTCTATTATAGAGCCGAGCTCAGACACTCTGGAGACTGAGGCAGAGCGTCGACTGCAGAATGGAATATTTCTCAGACGAAGGCTTCAGACCTGAACAATACGAGCTAACTCGGCTATAAAGTACACCCGGTCCCCAGCTCATCTGCACGAGGTGTAACCGGGGCTGCTTCAAGTTATCATTTGTGCCAGTTATAATGCGCAGCGCTCAGTGTGACATCATCCCCAATGCCACAGAGGAGCATGTTGAAGTCTGGCTGCCTGCAGTGTCTTCATACACGCAGCTCTGAGGCATTCTCCAACTCTTTCTGCTCTTTTTCGCCATCATTCGACAAAACTGCAGAGAAACCTCATAACAAAATAGAAAATACACCAGCGATGATGGACTCAATGTCGTTGAATGAACTTCTCTGGCACAGTCTCAACAAAAAAAGAAAAGAAAGTTGGCTTCAATCATTTATTCATTCATTATGTCTTTGCTTTACTTTTTGTGGTTTTGTTTTAATAAATGAATAAGAAAACCTTATATCACAAACAAGTTTATTTCCTAGATAAGTCAAAGATCACGTATGGGACAAGCATTTTTAAATCTGGTCACCCACAATTCAACAGTGCCAAGTTAACTCACAGACCTTTAACACTGAAGCACTTCATCAAACTGTACTGCACAGGTGACTGCGTTATCACATGTTTTTCCATACTTTGTTTACACCGAACAAAGCACATTATCTGATATGATCTGTATTTATCTATATCTGCACATATTTTGTAATTTTAAACACATCAGGTCCAATATTGCCATCCAACAATTAAAAATCTGACACAACTGTCTCATGTGTCAACAAGATTCAACAATGTCCTCTCTGCGAAGGTGTTCTGTAGGAAAGCATATGTAAATCTTCCATATTTAAAGTTTTGGAGTTGTATAACAAAGTTAGGAATATGTTCTTTCTGTTATATTCCCCCAAAGTTGTGATTTTACATCTCATGAATTTGCTGCAGCAGGACTATATTGAGATTCTACTCAAAAATCATGTGTAAAATATACCACTGTTGGTTTCTCTTCTTGTCTTCCAGTCCCCTTTTCTGGAATAAAGACCTACGTGGATCCAGACACGTATGAAGACCCCACTCAGGCTATGGAGGAATTTGCCAAAGAGATAGACCCCTCGTATATCTGCATCGAAAGAGTGATCGGTACAGGTACAATCAACACTAATCATTATCTTCTGATAATGAGTGATCTGTAACTACCAAGAAAATACTATTTTGTAGCTGTATTATTTCCTGAATTGGTATATAACATGAGCATATGTAACAAATGTTCCAGTGGCAGCTGACTTGCACCTTTAACAGAGACACTTTACACTGGGTAACTATTTAATTTTATGAGAAATGTTAAACCTCATAAAGTTTTACTTTTAAATTAATACATCCTCTTGGCAAGCTGATTTTAAAGTAGTTTATTATACTGGGCCTCTGAGGAGCAGATCCACTGCGGCTGACTGGGAGCAGTAATGTGCGATGGTTAATTTAATCGAACAGATTGTGTCATTCGGTCCATGAAGGTGCCTCCCATTTGTCTGTTTATTGTAACATGGGCGCCATCTGGTGGAGGCGGTGTGCAATGACCTGTTTTCAACACGTTGCAGGTGAATTTGGCGAAGTGTGTAGCGGTCGTTTGCGTGTCCCTGGAAGGATGGACATCGCCGTGGCAATAAAGACACTGAAAGGCGGTTATATGGATCAACAGAGGAGAGACTTTTTACGTGAGGCCTCGATCATGGGACAGTTCAACAACCCCAACATCATCAGGCTGGAGGGGGTCGTCACTAACAGTAAGCTCGGTGTGTGTGCGTGTGGGCGTGTGTGTGCGTGTGTGTGTGTGTGTGTGTGCGTGCGCAAATGCCACTTCTCTTTAACTTTGGTCTCTTTTCTCTGTTCACTGATCAAATCTTGTCTTTCCTGCAGGCAGACCAGTGATGATAGTGGTGGAGTACATGGAAAATGGAGCGCTTGACTCTTTCCTTCGGGTGAGAAGAATATATGCAATACATAGATTTTTAACAGATGAAGAACAAAACTTGTATTTTGTTATTTTCTTGGTGGTACTATCAGTGGTGGAGACATGGATCATATGAAGGATCCTCAGTTGTTCTTACTTGAAACAAGTTTATTTAAAATAGAGATTCTTGGGGCAGCTTCCATGCAAACAGCCATAACCAAAAAGCTTGAAGCACAATAGAAACATCTCAGTATTGTAGCATATGGGAGGAAGCAAATAACAAGTCTAGGTTGTTATAATCCATGTCAATTTTGTTGGAATCTTGAGAATTTAGACTAAAGGCATCTCTTATCCAAGTGCCGGCAACTGCTTGGCAGCAAAACATAAAACAAGTATGAGGAATTTTTTATTAATTTGGTGCAAATCTTCCTTTGGTCTCATGGATAAACAGATTTGAATATGTTAGTCAAAAGTCTAAACTAAAGGTGACAGTGACCTCATGTTCTTGTAAACGGGATATAATGGTAATACACATAGGGAATTTGATCCAGCACAAACATTCCACTTAACTTGAATAGAATTTGAGGTCGAGGTCACTGTGACCTCACTTTACCTTTTTTTTTATCTTGTGAACGTGTTATGTTAAGAATCCCTCACGGGAATGAGCCAGTGGCTCATTCCCGTCAAGGGCCAGTGGCCAAGGGCCAGTGGCCTGACTTAACATGTTTAAACCCTTTTAGAAATGATATTTCAAGTCTGTCTTTCGGGAATCTTTTTAACTCAAAGATAAACTGATAAACTTTCTTCTTACTTTTTTAACTGAGAAGATATCGTCTTCTTCACACCTTATGTGTCCCCTCTCTTTCTCATATCCACTCCAGACTCGTGACGGTCAGTTCACAGTGCTCCAGCTGGTCGGCATGCTGCGGGGCATCGCAGTGGGCATGGACTACCTCTCAGATATCGGTTACGTTCACAGAGACCTGGCCGCCCGCAACATCCTGGTGGACGACAACTTGGTGTGTAAAGTGTCCGATTTCGGGATGTCCAGAATCCTTGAAGATGACAGTGAAGCAGCCTACAATGCAACAGTGAGTGAGGATTGAACAGCTGGAGCAGAATTGTGAGGACTTATGGTGCTGAGCCTCTGAAGGTCTCCTTAACAAAACTTCTCTGTCACCACTGTTTGTTAGGGAGGGAAGATACCGATACGCTGGACGGCTCCGGAGGCCATCGCTTATGGAAAGTTTTCTTCAGCGAGCGATGTGTGGAGCTACGGCATTGTCATGTGGGAAGTGATGTCCTATGGCGAGAGGCCCTACTGGGAGATGTCCAATCAAGATGTAAATCAGATTTTAAATTCCAGCAACCACTCAGGCTTGGTGAACACAGCATGTGATCTATACTGAATCTCTTTTATGAGGAGTGTAACTGTAGGTGGTAGATACAACAATATGTTTACTGATGCTCCTCTCAGGTCATCTTATCTATTGAAGAGGGCTACCGCCTGCCAGCACCGATGGGCTGCCCCGTGACACTTCACCAGCTGATGCTGCACTGCTGGCAGAAGGAGTCCAGCCTGCGGCCACGCTTCGGCGACGTGCTCTCTTTCCTCGAAAAACTCATAGTCAATCCCAGCAGCCTGCTGACGCTGGTGAATGATGTTCAGAGGTACGTGTCGATTCACACAAACACTGTGAGAGCGTGTTTTGGTCCACTGACTACAAGTTGTGTGACCTTCACAGTACAATGTATTGTTATCTAAAGCATAATATATGGATATTTCCCAACTAGGAGTCTGCTTTCAATTGCAATAGGATATGAACATTATCTATCAACAAAAAAACGTGTAAGAGATACTGGAAATAAGCCTGTAGGGTTAGTGAATACATAATTGTTGTTAGTTATCACAGATTGGAAATGCAGTTCCCAGTAGAATCTGGAGAGAACATTCAAGGTTGAGCTGATATATTCACTTTGATTCACTGCTGATGTTACACGTCGCTCCATGTGGATTGTCACCCTAGACTGCATGAAGTGAAACCAATGGATAAGTGAGAGGTAGAAAGTTCTGCATGTTGGGAAATGGTTTGTTGTAATGCAGATTGAAGGTTTGCAGCTAACGGCTTTGAATCGGATTATTCTCGTGCTCTGCTTGACTTTCTCTTTGTCATCCTAGTTTTTCCGAGTCTCCGGAGGACATGCCAGACTACCCCCTGTTCATCTCCATCGGGGACTGGCTCGACTCCATCAAAATGTGCCAGTACAAGAACAACTTCCTGGCAGCAGGATACACAACACTGGATTCCATTTCAACCATGAGTATAGAGTGAGTGAAGCCAATCGCACAGAGTGCAGCTACGGTATCAAAAAGAACATCAACCCAAGGGACAGGTAGTAGAGTAGAAGCATAAAAAAGCTGGGAACAATGTCACAAAGGGACGGATTTATTGTTCCAACAATTTATTGTTAATAATAATAAACATGAAGGTGTAATTAAGAATGTTCCTTCAGTCTCAGCTGTCAACCACGACAATGTAGCCATTAGCCATTTTTGACAATATCACGTAAAGATACCTTAAATGACAGAAACTCTCTTGAAAAATAAATTACCTGATGTCTAATTTTTGGGCCTTCTGAATTTATCAATAACACAATGCGAGGGGAGAGAGAATGGTGAAGACACTAAGTAAAGGGCCAGATTTTCACTGGGTCCATTTCTGATCCGTTAACATGGAGGAGGCAGGGTTTTAATTCTGTAGTTAAGCCAACCACCAGGTGGCAATCAAGACACTTTGGCTTCAATTTTGTAGAGCTGTCATGTCGTCCATCTTTATATACAGTCTATGATTTGTACAGCTTGTGTGTATCATATACCGTGATATAAGTTGTCTTGTTTTTGATGATAATCCTAAGATATGTCACGTGTCCTGGCTTAAAAAATGTATATTAAGCCTCAGCGAATGATATTGTTACAGTGTTTTGTTCTGCTGTACTGAATGTTTTTATTGTTCTGTCCAACAATTCATTCAAATGGGCTTTTTGCAGGTTAAAGGAATGTGGACAACTTCCCTGCATGTTTTGCCTTGATCTAAGACATTTGCTGCTGTTCCATGATTATTCAAACTGTGTAAATCTTCTTCTCCCCCTCAGCGACATCAGGCGTATTGGGATCTGTTTGATTGGTCACCAGAGGAGAATCATAAGCAGCATACAGTCTCTGCGCCTGCAGCTTCACCACATCCAACAGAGTGGCTTTCAAGTGTGAGGCCACTCCACAAAGACAGACTTTAAAAGTGTGTGAGTGTGTGTGTGTGCGCGTGTGCACTGAGCTGGAGACAAACCAACACTCCAACACCAGACATTTTGGTGTAACTGACACAGCACGCTGCTTGTGAGAAAGGAGTCCACCACTAGACCACATCTGGTCTAGATAAAACACACTCATCATCGTATGGATCATTATCAACACAGCCTCCACAACAACCAACCTCTGTCTGCGTTGGCCAAACGTGGTCTCTGTGTTATCTCAGCTATCACGAGCATTCACTTGAATTTAGGACGTCTTCTCTGCAGTGTCCAGTCAAGTGTCCACCGATACCTCTTCTCTCTCCAAGTGACAATCCGACAGGTTTCTATGGACTTTGAAAGGTCTCATGTCTGTGACCTCATGACCAGAGAGGATGTGGATGTAACACGGTCACATGGGGAACAGAGTGGGATTTTAGTAGCAAACCTTTCCAGCTGGTTAATGAATCGCTTCACCAGTAATAAAGATTGATAGAATGATGAATACAATCATGTTTTTTGAACTGAAGACCGCTGAATGTCAAAAAGATTTTATAGAGATGTGTATGTTCTATCCTCATGATAATGCAGTATGTCCTGTACAAAGAGTCTTGTGAAAGTCGTACGTTTTATTCAGTATGTTTGTTCCTTAATAAACGAGCCTATTTTAATACTTTGTTTTCTCTCAGAGTCAAACCAGCTCAGGCACCAGACTATCAGTCAGGTAACCATGGATGCACACAGTCTCTCAAACACACACACTCACACATGCACAATGACGTTGTCCTCTTAATTGTCACTCAAGGGACTGACACGTTTTCTGGACATGAAGAGTATTGTCAAGTGAGTTTGTCAAACAGTTGCTGGGAGGTTAATGATGAAAGGCTTGATGGTAAACCTAGCAGTTTATTCTTTATGTTATAAATCTACTCTTTTGGATTACATGTTTTATACTGTTTTTATTTTCCATGACACGGAGGATTTGCATATATCTACTTTAAAGGTATAGTTCAACGAAAAATGAAAACTCACTCATTATCTACTCAGCACTATCCCGATGGAGGGGTGGACGACGTGTTTGAGTCCACAAAACACTTTTGAGGTTTCAGGGGTAAACAGTGCTGCAGCCAAATCCAAAACAGTTGAAGTAAATGGGAACGATTCTTCAAACATAAAAAAAAAACGTAAAATGCCACCATACTGCTTAGTAAGCCCTGACATTCAAATTCAAACTTGGTTTACGGACACCACAGGAGCAGTATGGAGAGAAACATTGAATGTGTTCTTGCACTGTTAAAACAATTATCATTAAGGTTATTCTCATAGCATCTTTCAAAACACAGTTCCAAGGCAATTTTCTTGTTTGTGTAAATATACTTGGCAAATAAAATAATTCTGATTCTGATTCTGACAAGTTGCTTATTAACAAGTTAAAAATGGAAACTGAAGGCAAGCAAAAGCAAACACTTAAATATCAAACAATGAGAAACAATTAGATATACAAATACAAATTATGATCATAATAAGTCTTATGATTATAAGACTTATTATGATCATACTTCTTATCTAATCTTATTATGATTATAAGACTTATTATGATAATACTTTTTATTTGTATATCTAATTATGATTATAAGGCTTATTATAATTATAATAAAACAATGTCTTACTGATACAACTACGGATGATTCCAGGCTGATTCAGGTATTCTTACAGAGCCAGGACACTCCCGTGTTTGGCCTGTGGGTGGCGGTGTTGAGTCAGCTCAGTGGTCTCCCAGCAACAGCATGTAAATAACTCGGTGTGTTTCCCTCTTCGGACTGAAGCACGTGACCGAGGAGGAGAAATGAATGAGACGCGGGTTTGAACCTGGTTACTTGATGGACTAACCGGAGGGACGCGTTAAATCATCCAGAAAACACGACCCGAGGCCGAACTCCAGGTAAAACCCAGCTCCTACAGCACCGCGCCGTGAAGGATAGCACCAAGCTAACGTTAGCTACACCCCGCTAGCGTGTTAGCGTCAATTGTGATGCTAACACTGAAGTTTGAGGGTTTGACGTGTTTCCCTCGTCGTGTCTAATACTTGTCGCTTTATTTTAAAACCGACCACTTTATAAAATTGCCTCGGGGGGACTCGTACATGTGGGACACCGCTCAGGAAGCCGGAGGAGCTAACCGTTAGCTACTTAGCAACATTAACAACAAGAGATTAACCAAGACAGCGAGTGTTAATTACGTTACAACCCGGTAAGCATGTTAGCTTAAGCCAGCGGTTAGCAAATAAAAGTCTTCGGGTTAATGTCACCTGCTGGAAGCTGTGGTTAGCCTTTGCTCTGCGGCTAATGGAAGCACTTACACACAGGGTAGTGGTTTCAGGGGAGGAGGTGTGGGGATGGACACCTGTAGAGTCTCTGCCGAATCTACTGTGTTGTAAATAATGGTGACACACTGTGAGGAGGGAAATGTAACATGTTTGTTCATTAATGGTTGACATCATACTTGTGGATGTAGTGCATTTAGCATTGTATATAGAGACTAGCTATAGATTTACTGTTACTCTGTGTAATAATTTCATTTTTTGATTGTCTTTAGGTCTTGTTTATTATTACCTTTCCCCCTCTGTTAAGTTATTTGCCTTTTATATTTGCACATGGATCCAGAAGTAATGCAATTTAATTCTGCTGTGCAATTCTTGTTGTATGGCAATGACAATAAAATTCACTTTGACTAAATAAAGAGAGAGAGATAGAGTATGTTTGTGTCTTTATGGAAATATAAGAAAGACCTTATAACAATGTTTTACTTTAACATTGACACACTTTTCCAAACAAGATTTGTGCATAGCTTCAGCTGAGCACAAAATGCAATATGTGCAAATGTAAAACCCTATCTTTTTTTACGTGTAGATTTTTCACTTCATCTCTGAAAACCAAGATACAGGAAGTCAGTCAGGGCACTCATTTGACCTTTAGCATATTTGTAGATGTACAGTATGTGTTGATGGTCTGATCTTCCCAGGACTCCTTTAAAAATGCTCCCCCTGGTTAATCCATAAGAGAGGTGTTACAATGTGAATGCTATGGTTTTAATTGTGTTGTTTCTTGAAGCTCAGACAGACAGCTGATGGTTGCTGACTAGCCAATGGGGCTGTTTGACAGGTTGGCGGGATGGCTGGGGCTGAAGAAGGAGGTGAATGTTCTGTGTCTCGGTCTGGACAACAGCGGAAAGACCACGATCATCAACAAACTCAAGCCTTCCAATGTAAGTCTGTTTCTAGCATTACTAATGTGTGAAATGTTATTTATTCATTTATTACAAATGGGGCATTTCTCTATCATCCAGTTTAATAAGTGATTCCATGAATTAGAAACGGAGCACTTCCATACTCCACATCACTGCACCGTTTTTCTGTAATTATACTGTGTGCATACATCATAAAATAGTATGTTGCAACCTGTACTCCTAATTTAACCTGCTGCTGAGGAAACACTGCATTTGTCCTTCAGGCCCAGGCACAAGACATCGTCCCAACCATTGGTTTCAGCATAGAGAAGTTCAAGACCTCCAGGTATAGCTGTTTATGTCATTTTTCCATTTTTCCTTTTCCAGTTGTATTTGTTTGTCACAAATTAATATGCTCTCATTTCCTCTCTTCTCTCCACTCATAGTCTTTCCTTCACAGTGTTTGACATGTCAGGTCAAGGCAGGTACAGAAACCTATGGGAGCATTACTACAAGTGAGTGTGCAGATGGATAAAAAACAACAATCTTCTTTGCCATGTATAATGTAGATAAACATATCGACTTCTCAAATCACTTTGTTCTCCTCAGGGAAGGTCAGGCGATCATATTTGTCATTGATAGTGCAGACAAACTGAGGATGGTTGTTGCCAAAGAGGAACTGGACACATTACTGAATCATCCCGGTAAGTTCGATAACAGTTTGCATTTTGAACATGATCTTGCATAGGTTGAAACAGCTGTTTTATCTCCCTCCTGAGTTATAGCACAGTGTAAATTTAAGATAATGTGGCATCTTTGGGATAATTAACATACATTTTGTTTTTCTTCTGTGTTTCTCCACAGATATTAAACACAGGAGGATCCCCATCCTTTTCTTTGCAAACAAGATGGATGTCAGGGATGCTCTGTCGTCAGTCAAGGTCTCCCAGCTGCTCTGTTTGGAGAACATCAAAGACAAACCCTGGCACATCTGGTACGAACACACATCAACACCTATTTGCTTATTAATTAATTCCGGTGTCATTGAGGAAATGTGTGTATCACTGAGGAACTGTAGTCTGCTCTGAAATAAACTCTGCAGAGCGCTCACAGATTTATCTCATGTAACACAGTGATTATAAATAGAGGTTTGGTTTCTTTCACAGTGAAAATAGTAAGTTATGGCAAAATTCATAATGTATGTTGTTGATACGTTTCAGTGCCACAGATGCTCTGAAAGGAGAAGGTTTACAGGAGGGAGTCGACTGGTTGCAAGGTATGATGACAGTTCACATAAATGACAATAGTTTAGTTTGTAAGGCTGCATTCACGGTTAACACACATTTCCCTTTTGTCAAAAAGGGGGGGGGGGTTGTTTAATGAGGTGAGGAACCTTTATACAGGGGCAAAACTCAGTCTTTAATCTGAATTGTATTTAAACAAACAAGAACCCACCACATTTTTGGTCTGTTAAATTAACTAAAAAATGAATTTGACCTCTGAACATAATGATGGACTCATCAGTCGCCATTTTAAATGATTTCTTTGGGTCAGGATCATCAGGGCTTTTGTTTACATGACACTGTAGTGGGTTTTGATTAGTCTTCAGTCTGAGGCCAAAAGTCTGAGCCCACTTTCTCATTCACTTGAATTTGAATTTGTTTTAAGGTAACGTCATGTTTTGCTGATAAACTCTGTTCTTTCCATTTCTTTTCTAGATCAAATCAAAACATTGAGAACATGAAGGCCCGAGTGAAAACGCTTGAAGAAACACTATCTGTTAAAGTCATGTAAGATGTGTTGACCTTGTTTTCAGATGTACAGGAAGAGAGCAATGTTTTTAATAAGTTATTGAGGTGGTTCTTTGACGTGTTTGGTTCACTGGAACAATTAAAGCCCGTAATCTCATTTAGAACAACAAAATAAATAAAAATCCTGAATTAGTGAGAATCATACAAGTAGAGGAGTTAATTTTAGGCAAATTTCCATCAGTCTGAACAGCCATTTTCAAAGGAACAATAACTTTTAAACCTGCACTTCTATTTACATTATCACTCCCATTCCTTCAAACAACTGTTTAATATCTCCGTGTGTCAGGGATCATGATGGTCTTCAAAAAACTCAATGTGGTTGGTGCTGTCTTTAAGGAGCATGAAAACCTAGGATGTGTTGTAGAGAAGACAAACATGTTAGTTGCTGTGTTGATTTAGCTCTTACAATATCTCCCCCCCCCTGGCTGATAAATGGTACGTGCCAGCTTCCCAAAGAGAAGTGTGGCAGATTCAAACTGGCACTACATTATATCAGTGATGTAAACTGGGATGTCACATGTCATATCATTAGTAAAAGCATCTCTCCAGCTTATATGTAGAGCCGTCTCACTGTCACATGAAACTGTTTTCTATGGTTTATCCTTACTGCAGCTCAGACTTGATGCAGCTCTGCTCCTGTTTTATGAACATTGCTCTTTTTTTTTGTAGTTGTGAAAATATTTCATAATGTTAGCCAAGTAAATGTTTTCCGGGACGCAGTAGACTCTGTTGTAAATATTGTTACGTGTGGCCCAGTGACTATAAATAATATTTAACTTAGCTGGAACAAGTGATGAATGAATGTCAAGTTAGTTTGCCTGATTTTCAACTAGTTTTTATATTTGCCTTATTTCATTTTTCAAAGCAAAGAACTGTTTTCAAACAAAATGATTCTTATAGTTGACTCATAGTTAATTAAAGTATATTATATAGATAAAACATCTGCTCAGTCTCCTCATATTGCAAACTGTTGGTCCTCTCCTTTAGTCTCGGACCAAAAGCTGGATTTAATAAATGTACAGATCACAGAGTGCGTTGCTTCTGTTTCGTTCAAATGGCATTTGCCAAACTCCATCGCCTCAACCTCAGCCATATAGCAAATGGTCGTTATATCTGAATAGTCGTTATACTATTCAGTAATAGTCGTTATATCTGAAATAACTGAAAATGTGTGGAAGTAATAGCGATTGATTGTTTACATTCTGTAGTAACTTGTTCATGAATGTTTCATCTGTAAATCTCATTTGAATCCTACAGTTATCACAACTTGTAGAAAAAGCAACTTGTAAAACTCCCAAAATATTTTTTCCACCACAGACACTTGACACTGACCTGAGATATTAATATGAGGGTAAGATGGATGACAGGAGTTTTAACAGCCCTGTTCAGTATCCATGGTTCCAAATACAAACAGTAGAATGTACAACCTCAATGTATGAGGGTGGATTGGACATGATTGCGGTTTGATTTTTGAATTTAGTTCTGTGTGTTACTTTTATCCCATTCATATCAGACATGTATTTTTACACCACTGGGTGACAGCCAAGTCCTAAACATTCGACTCCTACTTGTACAGGCTTTAAAGGCGTTGGATTTTGAACGTGTTCTCTCTCTGTAATTGGAGAACATTTCAGAGTGGGGATTTTTCTTTTTCGTGTCCTCCAGACATTGTTTTTAAAAACAAGGAGCACAAGTTCCCTTTAGCTGTAGATTGTTCCCTCACAATGTTCCATCACATGAGCTGTGTGTATTTTGATTATTACACTGAATGTGCAATAAAGAATAAATGCAGTCCAAATATGAAATCATGTCTTGTGTTTCCTGAGGTGCGAAAAATAATCTCTCTGTCTGTCTCTCTCTGTCTCTCTCTGTCTCTCTCTGTCTCTCTCTCTCTCTCTCTCTCTCTCTCTCTCTCTCTCTCTCTCTCTCTCTCTCCCTGTCTCTCTCTCAAACATCTTGAGCGCTGCCAGCAACAGCTGCTCATTAGACCTCAAGTTCTCGGGGCCCTGAACAGTTTACTTGGTCGAACATAAACATTCAATTACACAGGTTCTGAGGTTTGTGTTGTTGTGTTGTGCAGCACACGCTTCATTTTGTGAAGTGTTGTTTGTATATAATATATATTTTATATAATGACATGATTGTGGTCATCGTGAACGTGGCTGGTTTCAAACCTGCAGAGGCTCAGCTTCAGTGTTTGGTTTGAAAAGGTGTCATGGTCATGTGGCAACCATCTGTCAAACCATATTGCCCGTTGTCATCTGGAGGTTTTAGCTTTTGGCACCAGTGTAGCACAGAATCACTCGTCTGATGTCAAAAATAATTACATTAAAAGTCAGTGATATTCTAATTATTCAAATGTTTCAAATGAGCTGTGGGGCTTTTCTCTCTTTATTTGTATGTTTATGTTAATTTCAATAGTAATAGTCTTTACACACAGTTGACCCCTTCAAGCTGAGTCAAATAAAGTTGTAACCAAAATAAATAATATGGATATAGTAAGAATTAAACAATATTTATGAATATATACCTTAAACCAAATATCATCACCCTCTTAAAGTAATGGCACAAGTCATTTGTTCAGGTTTTTCACAAAACACAAAAGCATTAACCAAATATTGAATATATGATTTTTTTAATAATTAATAATTTCACTCAAAAAGATGATGACAATAGATGACTATTGACATTCTAATAACAACATCTGTCAATTATGTAAAATGACAGACAAAGTATTTATATGTTTGACCTTGATCTCCTTGAGTTCTGGATGGTCGCAGATCACACCTCAGGAGGACTCATCACAGGATGGGGTATAGTCTGGATCGCTTATGACATCATCAGCATCAGATATCTCCTCTTAATGGTGTGGATGTCTTCTTGGCATCTTCAACAACATCAACAGGAGTGTTTAAGGTATTGTCTGCTCCATCTGAAACGGAGTCTTGGCCTGGTACCTGCTGCTTCATCTCTTCAACGACTGCCTCATTGTCATTTTCAGTGGATGAGGCCTGATCGGTACCAGAATTGTCAAGTGCATCTCCTACCAAAGAGGACAAAAACATTTCAACCCTGTGAGGTGTACAGGTATTCAAATCTTTCATAATTAGATCATGTAATGTGGAAAAAATAAGACTAATAACTAGATGAAATACAAAAAAGAGTTTATAACAGAAAGCGTATCACTTGTAACAGCCACAGATTCATAGAATCACATGATCTGTTCAACGGAGGATCTAGGCGATTTTACCAGAGGTGGCCAGCATCATGAGAAGAGGATTTTGTCCAAAAACGACGTAGGCCATTATTTTAGAAAGATGGCGATAAACCAGAGACACATTTGCATCCGTTCGTGTTGCTGAAACTGTTCTGCTGCCTTGCCAAAAGGGGGCGCAGTTTAAAATAAACTTGACTCCCTCGCACCTGGTGTGTGTGACTAAACCTCGACTTCAGCAAATAACGACCGTGTATTTTCTTCCACGGTGAGTTTGTGTGTCTTCCAGTTTTTTTCTTCTTCTTTAAGTCAGACGGTTTCATTATATGTGCGCTCTGCTCTTCAGGATCCATCCTAATTGGGGATCCTGTCAGTTTTGACAGCAGCAGCAGCAGATTAAAGGTGTTCAGGCAGCAGAGGCCCCTTAAGTGGACACAGTTCATTGATATGTATCCGCAAGTGAAAGTGGCAGATACAGTTCACTTAAATGGTGTCTAATTGCTCGGAGGAATAAGGAGCATTTCAGTCTAAGAATTCAGGCTCAAGCCTCAGAAAACGTTGGTATAGGTTATTTAATAATAAACCCATGGGAGTCGGAGCTGCTTGGAAATGCATCTAAAGAGAAACAATCTATTAGTATTTCAAGTAGTTAAGCTTTACTGTTCTTTATTTTAATTGGCGCATCTTGTCACATGTTTCTCCTGCGCAATGAGAGGAGCGCGTCAAGGTTTCTCATCCTCTTCAGGCGCGCAACACCAGCTCATGTTGGTGCAAAGTTAATTGCGCTTGTAAGGTAAAATGCCGACTGAGGGAGAGTGACAGCGGATAAAAGGCCACGTGAAGTATGGCTGCGTAATTAGACGGCTGTTACGCACTGAGTCTGAAGGAGCCGGAGCCACAAATCATTGATTATCTGATGCGTAAAAATGCAACGTTGATATTAAAATTCATCTCGTGTAATTCCGTGATTGAGTTGTTAAAAAAAACAAAACAGCGAGATGTCCATATCCATCTCAGTAAAGGAATCTCTCTCACCCTCCTCCAGTCACATAAACCGGAGCTCTGACGCGTTCCCATGCGCGCTGCTCGTTTGGTTCCTCTGACGTGCGTCTCGGTTCCTCTGACGGCACCTGCGCCCTTATAAGCCTCGGTAAGTCACCCAAGAGACCGGGTTTCATGTGACTGGTCCTCACGGCGCAGACAGGCTCTTCATAAACCCCGCGGCTGTTCTGATCGCCCTTCTCCGCCTCAGGTCCCCCACCACATGACACCAGAATCACTTGAGGTAAGTTTTACATGTGTATTTCAAGTTTTCTTTATTTTGTCATCTCTTTTTCTATATGGTTTACTAAATAGTATTTTTTTCCGCGTTTATATCAGGCAACAATCTACAGGGAGGTCATATTTGTACCTGAAAGCTGTGCGTAATTTGAATTTTGCGCATGTGTCCGGACAGAGAGACATGTGGAGAAACTGAATATAAAGGACAGATTTAACGAAAAAACACAGCTGCATTCATTTAAAAACAATTCCGTCATATTTCTAGAGTTTATTCTTAAATATTTACGACGTTATTTTGTATTACGAAGCCAACGTGTGGCACTTACTGTAGTACTTTCCATAAAAGAAGAGAAAAACGACAAAATCGAGCCTCCTGTCTTGTTTTAATCAATATATTCTCTTTACTTAAAATGATCGGATCAACGATCACCACAAATGAAATGAACCGAGTTGAAAGTCATATCATGGCGTCAAGGAATAGCATCACCTTGCAGCTTTATTTCTTCCAAGAGCGCATGAAATCTTCTAAATCAACAGAGTGCAATGTTTCTGTTTTTCAAATCAGTAAATATTGTTACACGCTACTTATAACTTAGAAATAAATCTGTCCAAATGCAGTAGTACTGAAATCTCAATTGATTTATTTTACTTTTAAATCTGATCTTTTCCTCCTTGCGTCCAAGCAGGTCTCCATGCCTGCCCGTTCCTAGCGGAAGACCGGCGCGACAATGACCATCCATGTAGAGGGGCTGGTGGCGATCGCGATCTTCTATCTACTCATCCTGGCCGTGGGCATCTGGGCGGCATGGAAGAACAAGCACTCCGGGGAAGCGGAGGGCACCGACCGAAGCGAGACCATCATGGTCGGCGGGAGGGACATCGGATTATTCGTCGGTGGATTTACCATGACAGGTGAATTTATCCCAAACTCTGGCGTCATGTTTCTACAAGAATAACTTTAACTCCTTTTAACTTGGAAAATCTGGTGATTTTAATTCAGTCTCATACTCGTATCAGGATTTAGAAAGTGAAATATGTCACATGTTTTCCTTATGGAAGAAAACAAAACTATACGAATGAATGTAATAGTTGAATACAATATTAAAGTGATGTGATACTTTAATCAGATTTTCTCGAGTTGTGACCTTGTGTTGTGGTTTTCAGCCACCTGGGTTGGAGGAGGATACATCAATGGCACAGCTGAGTCTGTGTATCTGCCAGATTCTGGTCTGGCCTGGGCACAGGCTCCCTTTGGATACGCCCTCAGTCTGGTTGTGGGTGAGTGATGCTATGGATTTATACTTAATGTATTTGCATATACATATCCACACATTCATTCTTGTGGACCAGATATCTGTTTGAAGTGATGTGAATTGGATTCTCTTTTCATCCTTCATCTTTAACTCTGTTCAGAGCAATCCTTTTGAATCTTGTGGCCCCCATTTGTTCAAAAATACGTATTTTTGTGGTTTTGTTCATATATATTAACCATAAATATCTGCTAGAAACAGCTCTTCTGACTTATAGCCCCCTCAGGGGCTGTGGAGCGTCACTATGTAATCTCAGACTTGTGCACCCTGTGTCCCAGGTGGTCTCTTCTTCGCCAAGCCCATGCGCTCACGAGGTTACGTCACCATGCTGGACCCGTTCCAGCAGATCTACGGAAAACGCATGGGAGGCCTCCTCTTCATCCCTGCACTCATGGGTGAGATCTTCTGGTCGGCCGCCATCTTGTCCGCTCTGGGTAAGTTCACAGCTCCACCTTGCTTGTTGAAGTGGATGGAATCTAAGGGCCTAAATCCACTGTTTCTTATTTGGCCTCGTTCACAACAACTGTCCATCTGGTTTCTCCGCAACCTTCTAGGAGCTACCCTGAGTGTCATTGTGGACATCAACATCAAGATGTCGGTGGTTATCTCAGCGCTCATTGCGATCTTCTACACCCTGGTGGGGGGGCTGTACTCAGTGGCCTACACTGATGTCGTGCAGCTCTTCTGCATCTTTATCGGCCTGGTAGGTTCATGTCGAGCTGAGGGGAAAAGTAAATCACTGCATCCAGTGCTTCTGAGTAGATTGTCATTTCATGTTATCGTTTTAAAATATGTCAAATCACATCTTACGGTGAGAAATTGGCACAATACCGTGAAAATGCAAAGAATTCTCTGCATAAAATCTAGAAATTATCACAAACAAATAAGGTGAAATTGTTCATTTTACACTCATTTTAATATGATGCTTGCTTATTTTGTTTTCATTATTCAAATCCTCTGAATCAAATGTCTCTGCACTTTAATCTGAATTTTGAGATAACTCACTACATGGGATAACATATTGTATATAACACATTGTGTTATCGTTTGGATTTTTGCTATATGCCAGTGGACTTACTCGACATGTACACATCTACATCCTGCTCCATGTTTCTTCTGGGATCAATAATGTTTGATCTTATTTTATCTTCGGAGCATGAGATCCAGTGTTTAGTGATATCCAATGAGCCTTTGATTGGATCCTTCTTGTTTCTGCTCGTCCACAGTGGATCAGCGTCCCCTTTGCTTTGACCAACCCTGCGGTGACAGACATCAGCATCACTGCAGTGAAGCAGGTGTACCAGGCGCCCTGGATAGGCAGCATCCGCAAGAGCGACAGCTGGGTCTGGATCGACAACTTCTGCCTCCTGGTACGGAGACCGCGACTGGTCCATCCCTCTTTTCATCAGATCCATCAGATATCTGTGATTTTGAGTCAAATCACATTGACCTGACGTGTTTATTTTGAACTTCAGTTTCTTTGAATGCTCTTCAGTGGTCTACCATTGTTTCTGCAGATGCTCGGAGGAATACCGTGGCAGGTGTATTTCCAGAGAGTCCTGTCTGCCTCCTCGGCCACGTACGCCCAGGTCCTCTCCTTCATAGCTGCATTCGGGTGCCTCGTCATGGCTGTGCCCTCTGTTCTCATCGGAGCCATCGGGGCCTCCACAGGTTAGAGAGCTCACATCAGTGTGTGTGCTGTGTGTGTGTCTGTGTGTGTGTGTAGGGGGGGGCATGTTGCCCTTAGATCTGAGATTGGCTGGTAAATAGCAGCTAGTTCGCCTCATCCATAATGAAGCAGCCGTCCATTTAATAACCACACTGCTTGTGTAAATATTACATTAGAAGGAAGCAAGGGACCAAATTAGAGGTTTGATCTCCAGATTTTTAGTCAGCAAATGTCTGAGTGAACAACTGAACACACAACTTTGTTTTTATCCTAAAACTCAAATAAGAGTTATCGTCTCAAACTTAAAAAGACTGAAGGGAAACTTAACCTGACATTGCAACCGTGATATCTTCATTTTATAATTATATAAGATCTTATCTATTTGAGCCTCAGAGTTTGATTAAGAGGTTTAATGAGCCAAGATTTAAGAAAACAGAGGAACAAAATTATTTCCATTGCTCACATATGTTGTTTTCTAATGCCTTTACATGTTTGCTGCAGTTTCAATGTGATATGCCCAAATTTTATACTGATAATAAGTAACCTATGGCTTAAAAATGTATTACTATTCATTGTATATTTTAACAAATGTTTAATTTAAGATCAGCTAGATTTCTGAGAAATCTGAAAAAGTAAGAGTCCCTGAATTGCTTATATCCGTACTGTCAATATCGGAATAACCCTAACCCTAACCCTAACCCTAACCCTAAACCTAACCCAATATCGGATGTGTTAAATGTTTGTTATATCTCTCCCTCGCTCAGACTGGAACCAGACATCATATGGAGCCATACCTCCCATAGAGAAGGAGGAAGCAGACATGATTCTGCCCATCGTGCTCCAACACCTTTGTCCACCATTTGTCTCTTTCTTCGGCCTGGGTGCGGTTTCTGCTGCCGTCATGTCCTCCGCCGACTCCTCCATCCTCTCAGCGAGCTCCATGTTTGCGAGGAACATCTACCAGATGACCTTCAGACAGTCAGTGAGTACACGTGTGTGATATAATATACTAGCCCAAGTCAGTTTTCTGGTTATTTGATCTGTGAAAACCTCCCTCGCTTTTCCAATCTTCTCTATTTTTCTCATGCAGGCTTCTGACCGTGAGATAGTGTGGGTGATGCGTATCACCATCTTTGTGTTCGGTGGCCTCGCCACAGTGATGGCGCTCGTAACTGGGACAGTGTACGGCCTCTGGTACCTGAGCTCAGACCTGGTGTACGTCATCATCTTCCCGCAGCTGATCAGCGTGCTCTTCGTCAAAGGCACCAACACGTACGGCTCGGTGGCCGGCTACCTGTTCGGCATGGTGCTGCGTATAGGTGGAGGCGAGCCCTACCTGCATCTGCCTCCTTTCATCTATTACCCCGGCTGGACCATTGAGAACCGGATTCACCAACTGACGGGAGAAAGTGAGGAATTTGTCATTCAGAAGTTTCCCTTCAAAACCATTTCCATGGTCGCCTCTTTTCTGGGCAACGTGGCCGTCTCCTACCTGGCCAAGTACCTGTTTGAGAGCGGCAAGATTTCACACAAATACGACTTCCTCGACGCGGTGGTGTCCAAGCACAGCGGGGAGATTATGGACAAGACCACGCTTGTGACTCGGAGCAACAACATCGGGCTCTCAGAGATGGCGTCCGTGAAGCCTCGCCTGAGCGTGACCTTGGCCGCGGCCTTCACGCGCCGTGACACAATGCCAAAAGAGATGGTGGAGGAGGAGGAGGAGGAGGAGTCCAGCCCAGACACCTCCCACCACGATGAATAATGACAAACCTGGAATGTGAATTTAAAAAAAAAATGATGATGTGACTGAAACTGACAGAGAACTGGTCACTCCATCAAAAACAGAACAAGCGGACATCTTACCTTTGATCAACAAAGGAGCAAATCCTGCTCGTGGTGACTGGATAACAGCCAGACGTCAGGATCTAGATATGTAGCGTAGCGGCTTGCTGATTGTCCAGTCATAAAGCTGTCTTCCTGTGAAGTACATCTCACACACACACTCGTGTAGTTCTTTAAGATATCGGGCTCTTCTTTCTTCATCTAGTATGAAGACACACTGTTAAGAGATGTGTTTTTTTTTTTTTTTTTTTTTTTTTTTTACTCACTGAAGACAACTGCAGTAAGAGAAGCTGAAAGATCTGTGAAATATTAAAAAACGACTGGAACTTTATGAGAAAAGACTGACAGCACAATTGAAGAAGTGTATACTATTATTTAAAAGCAATACCACATATACACAATTTTAACATGTGTACAACAATTGTCATAAAAGTCTGATTGTGAGTAAGTGGAAGTAAAATGGAGGAAAAAATGAAAAACAGGATATTTTATCGCTTTAATGTGTCATATCAAATCGTTTAAATGTGAAACTTACTTCCCAATTGTAACACTGAGACACTTGGGTTTTGATCCATTGATTAATTAACACATGAAATAAACTTAAACATCATAAAACCAAGAAGCTCATTTTGTTTGACGCAGCTTTCACAGGCGATCATGTCTCTCATCAATTCTTCCTGTAAAACACGTTATATATCTGTGAATCAAAGAAAGGAACAATCTATTTATCATGCCAGGTAGAAAATAAAGCTAATATCCCATCTGTAATGTCAACACTTTAATCAGTGAACATTTGTATTTTAAAAATTATCTTGTATTCATCTGCCTTAACGACGTTCAGAAGTAGAGATCCACGGCTCCGACTGGACTCTGGTCAGACTGACGCGAACAAAGACTTGAATATGAATGTAACCTCTAGAGAAGATTATTATATCATGTAGTGTATTTGGACAAAATGTTTGTGTATTTGTTTCGTTTGTGATCTGCAAAGTCGAGCAGTAACTGTTGTTATCAGCAGCTTGCAGATGATTTTTTCTCTGTGGCTGTTTGTAAACATGAGGTTATAAAAAAAGAGAGATACTGTACATATATATAAATATATAATATATAATGCCAGTTAATATGATTCAAGTAAGATGGAAAGGATGTTTATTTATTTTTGATGTCACAAAAGATGAAACAATAAAGAAGGAAATTATTTCAGGAAAAATTGTATTTGTATTTTGCATTTTCTGTTTATTGACTCCACTCAAAAAATTGGAAAACAATTTGACTTCATCTTCAAAATTGCCCTAAATTCGATGTTTGCATGCAAAGTGATATTTTGAATGTCTTCTGTTGTTATTGTCTGTCACAAGGTTCTGTTGTGTTGCAATGAGTTCAACCGATAACTGACTCTTCACTGTCTTATTCTTTGATTTTTAATATTTTAGAGGCTTGAAGATTTGATTTAATGAGTCATTTACAAAAAGAAAGAGCAAAGATTAAGAAAAAATCCTGAGAAGTAACAATTTTGTGTTTAAGAGATGTTTTTATTCTCCACTTTTCATTTTGTGCTCTCTTTAATTTAGAGCAATTTTAGTTTCTCTGATTAGAATCATTTAAATTATTTCTGCATTTCATTTATTGTACATTTTTAAGCTGAAGAGAATTTTTTTTATTCTGACTCGCTTATCAACTTTGTTATTTTGAAATATATCTATAGAGGAAAAAATCTGTCTCTAGAGAACGGCTGGCATTGAATGTACGGCTCTTTCTTGTCTGTGGGGCCCTTCAGCTATCAGGAGGCAAGATGGAGAAAGAGAACATGTCTGAAAACGTGACTGAAATTACAATCGCTTGGCTTGCATCTTTGTCCCCCTCCACGGCCACAGTGAAAGACTGTCTCTTAAAATAGCTCTCTCTCCCTGGTTATTTACATTACCTTAAGTGCTGTACTCTCTAACGTCTGGGACTCAGGGAGGAGCCACCCGGGTTGGGCGGGGTTACTGGTGGTCAGCCAGGGGAAGATGGACTGCGTGTGGAGGGTGTGTAGCTAACTGGCGCCCATTGCCATCAAAATTCCACCAACCCCTGACACTCGAGAGATGACGTAGGTTCCCCACCCGGGCACTGCACCTCCTTCCTCCATCGTCTGCGTCCTCTTCGGTGTCCTTGAGAACTACGGCCAATCCCATAAGAAGAGAGGAGGGTGGAAACAGAGGCAGAGAGGAGAGGAGCCCATATCCATTCATAGAAAGTACCTCACAGAGCACTCATGATAATTAACAATTATGAAGAAAACTGTCGCTTGTCCGAAAGTCATCCAGTTATTTAGGGCTTTACCGATGGCGAGGGGGTGGTTGGGGGAGGGTTTTGACGTAGGAGTCTCCTCTAGAGAGCATTTGGACAGAAACCAAAACGGATTCATTCATTTACAACCAGTAGATATTTTTAGAACGTCCTATACGATGCCTTTACATGAGTCACTGGTATTTGGCCAGATTTTCTTTTCACTGATCAATGATTAATAATTTCTCTGACATTGGATTTGCCAGAAAATACTTTCTTAAATGTTCTTAAATGGATCAGATAAAGGTCTTCGAAGGATCACGTTCATGCGAAGAAGAAGATTCCTTGAGTATCTAAACAGATCCTGAACAAACAACCAACATTAACGTTATTTTACACTCTTTACTTTATCTCTTACAGCTGTCTGCTCTCATTTCTTCCTGGACTTATTTACCTACAGACCAACCTTAGCAGATAGCAAGGGACTTCTGGGAAGCCAAGTCCCACTGGAGCACTCTGCCTCATTGTGGAGGTGGAGATGAGATACAGAGAGCGGACGCTGGGTTCAGATAAACATCTAACGCGGCGGAGGCTGGGATAACTTCAGAGAGAAGACGTGAGACAAGGTGACTGTCCAGGCCTCACACTGCCTGCTGGGAACGTTATCAGTGATCAGTAATTCTGTTTATTCCTTGTTTGTTTGTTTATGTCTTGGGATCGGATCCATATTTGCACCAAATAACCTGAGTGCTGCTGTCATTTATCTAATTTACACTAATATAATCAACATAATTCATAAATGAGGTGAGTGCAACGGCATCAATCATCCATCCATCCGTTATCTATGACGCTTATCCTTTTGAGGGTCATGGGGGGGGGGGGGGGGGGGGGTTGGGGCTGTCAATCAACAAATGTATAATATAAATAAATCCACTACAACAACAAACAGTTTTCCACAGTACAAGACACAATTTCACAATTAAGTCCAGTAAAGCCATATTTAATAAACACATAAAATAAAATAACAATCAATATAAATAAAAGCAGGTGAATGTAAACCCATGTTGTGTGTTTAGTTTAAAGGGGCAATCCACCCCTTTCAGACAGTAAGATCATTTAATCCTCCTTATGATGACTAAGGAGTGTGAGTTGTAGAATTTCTTCCAGAAGCCAGAAATCTAACAAAAGTTAAATCTAAACTAAATCCAGTATTTGGGCTCGACACATTCTGCAGCACATAATCCATGACACACTGGGAGAGGATGAAGGGCTCTAAAAGTATTTTAAAGTGAGTTTTAAATATGATTTTGAATATCAGATATGTTCAGTCGCGACACAGCATATCATCACATCTGAGGCTGAGGCGCCACAGTCCGCTGGTTGAGTAACGTCTCTTGAGATTCAATAACAAGACGACCAATTGAAACACTGGGACAGGGTCATGGAGAGGAGGAGGACAAAATGGAGCTTTGAGAAGGAAATATGTGAAAGTTTGGGTTTCTCGGTGTATATCAATGTCGATCATTCCTGAATTCTGACTCGGTGGCACTGTAGGTTTTAAGAGAACAGGCTCATGCATGTGCACACCCAGCATATATACGATAATGTCAAGTCTCATTGTGTCCAGCACCTACATCTCTCCATCTCCCCCATTAGTCCCTCCGAGCCGCTGAGGAGCATCTTTAGCAAAATGAATATAGCAGCTGTTCTAATCGAATGAGCCTCGAGAACCTAATTATAGAAGCAGCCTTGTTCCACTCGGGCCCGGCTGCAGGTAGAACGTCTGGGACTCACCACAGCAACCAGACCGTCGTGCTACAATCAGCAAACCCACCGACTCCTAATGAGTCAGAGCCACAAATCAGGTTCAGACATGTGGAGCTGGAGCGTGGAGTAGAACCAGTTTCTCAGCTCCTTCCAGGCCACGTTTTAGAAGTGGAGGAGAGACAGAGTCAGTGGGTGATCGATCAGAATCAAATTTCTCCACTGGACCTGCGTGTGATGAGAGTCGCTGCTGCAGGGATCGAGAAGGAGAAACAAACAAAGCTCTTATATGTGGAATTCGTGTGTATGAGCAACAGTGCGGCGGCTCTTAAGTACAAATCATGAACTGGGAAAATAAAAACACAACAGTAAATAAAAAGCACAACGACAATTCAAACAACACACCAGCAAATCACAAACCAACAACAATTTGTTTGTGTGTTTTCCAATTTGTAATTTTGATTGCACTCCAGGGCCAACACACAACAGACATGTCATTAAACCCAATGTCTTTTCAGTTTTTTTCTACTTTTGACGTTTTCCCAAACTTATAATTCATTCATGTTAATTCACGTTAATATATTAAAATTCATCGTTTTAATAAAACATTTTACCAAACTTGCTGCTAAAAACAGAATTCCTTTTAGACTGCAAAAAAACTTAAATGTACTTTCTTTGATTTAATTTCAGACAAAATTTCATAAGTTTTGAGTGAAATGTTGTTCAATATTGTTTCCTACAAGATTACAGAGCAATATGTTTTTCAAGTGATTGAAATATCTAAATCTTTTTGTCTTAAACATACTAGCAATGTTCAGACTTTTTAAATATTTCATTAGAAATTATTTAGTGTGAAAGCTAACAGAATATTCAATGAATAAAATATATATGGTTTTGTCATTCCCCCTCTTATTTTAAGCACAAATTGGCAATTTTTCGTATTGCCGTATAATGACTCAGCAAACAGTTTTATTTATAATATGTAGTAATAATACCAAAATTTATTTGATATGAATTTGTTGCTGTTATATTTTGTAATATATATATTGTTATATATGTAATATTTGATGATACGAATTTTATTCTCTAATTAAATACTTGTCATTGTGAGTGCTATGTGAGATTCAAAAGTCTAAAGTGACTGTAAAATCATAATGGAACAGTGATTTCTTTATTTCTCCTTATTCCAGCTTGTGTGTCCTTATTCATATGATGGCTGTTCTGTGTTACAACATGTTCTCCCTCAGCGCTTCTCTTCTCTAAAGTGAGGAAGGCAGGGGCATACGGGTTCATTTTTTTTTTCTTCCCATAGAAAGTCAGTGGGGAGAATAATGTAGTGGCCACGGACACACATACAAAAAGCAGACATTAGCCCCTGGGGACCTGTTCACTCTGCAAATGAAGAGGAGGGAGGGAGGGAGGGAGGTGGGACCAACGTGAACCATTCACACACACAAGGGTCCTGGACAGGATGGTCGTGGGGGGTGGGTGACTCAAAGTGACAAAGAGGGAGAGATGTGACATTTCTGAAGAAAATGCTGATTGTATGTTGCATCATTTTATTTACATACATGTATTTGAAAGCTATGATTATTGGTTCCTATGACACATTCAGGGACCGTGATGGAGAAGCGCAAGAGAAGAAAACAAAGGACAAAGACAGGGAGAAAATGTTAGGAGGGTCGTGGTTCCTCTTAGCTCATCACGACGCACAAGAGCGTCCAGCCCCGCCCTGTCTTATATGTGTATGTGTGTGTGTCTGTGTGTGTGTGTGTCTTTAGTATCACAATCAGTCCCGTGGTTGAGTCTGAGCCAGAGGATCCATTAGGGCTGATTGAGGAGCACAAGGGTGCAGATTTAACCCTGAGAGAAGGTGACAGGACCATGCACGCACACATACACACACACACACACACACACACACACACACACACACACACACACACACACAACACACACACACACACACACACACACACACACACACACACACACACACACATAATTCAGTCATCAAGAGCACAATGGAAACTCAAGCCAAAAGCAATGCCACTAGGAATGTTAAGACACACGCAAGCACATTGTCACGATATTGTCCACAATAATGACCATTTCACAATATACATGCACAAAGTCTAACACAGTCCAGTCTGCCTTAAAAAACACGTTTACCCACAATTCAAACACAATTTTAACATGAACACTAAAGCAACAAGGGGGAGGGTTCATCCACCACCCAGTGGGAAGGAGCTGCAATAGCGAAATCCCACACCTTCAACCAATTGTGAGTCAATCTCAGCTGTCAATCATGATGTTTCATCTCATTCGTATAGGATCAAATAACAAATTAAAGCCAAACTCACTGAGAGTTCTTGTTACCTAAAATGACAGACGCTGTATTTAAGACACATTTATCTGTCGTGTACGTGTTAGTTTGGCCCATCTGCTAACATGGAAGAGCCAGGATGTATAATCTATACTGTGGCCACCCACTAGGTGGTGATGAGACATTTGGATTCACTTTTTAGGGAGCGGTCATGTCGTCCATCTTTGTGTGAGTCATATGTTCTAAAGTGCATTTGAATGGTGCTTAGCTTCAACAAAACAGTGAACAAATATCCAACTGAACAAAGTGAAAACCTTAAAGGCACCAGACAGCAGAAACACACACCTGGGCATTTAGCAGATAGAGACAATTCCAATTACATATCGAAACAGAGCCAATGTTATAATTAATTAGGCCAAAGAAAAATGTTGATGTTACTGTTGTCTGAGGAACATGTAAACCCTTAACCGTTACACTAACTATTTCTCAATGCTTGTTTCTACTGCCCTCAAGTGGCCAATAAAATCTGTTTCTGCAGGTTTAAAGAGAGAATTCACAACACTTAGAATTAGGCTGTACACGTGTAGTAAGACATAACTGTCACTCAGAGCTGAAAATAAGAGGTTTGAAACTTACAAGCAGGGTTGATAAGTACAACTCACTATAAAGAAGACTCTGGTTAAACTGTGCTTTCATGACAGTTTGTAATGTAATGTAACTATTATTGACTAATTTGGCAAAATTGAACAGTGGTAAACAGGCACCTAGTGTTTCATTGTATAATATCAGAGTGTGTATCAGATCAAATTGTTCAATTCAGTTCCAATAAGGAGCCTTGTGGGAAATCTACTGTCACATGTTCCCTGTCTGCCATCATATCTAAACAACTAGATCTGTATCCTCACTGCTCACTAAAGTTGAACAGCCTCCAGATTCCTCCTCCTGTCCTACATTGAGTTGTGTCCAGACCAATCAAGCTCATTCAGAGGAGGGGAAGCACATAAAGGGCCCGGGAAAAGAGAGTGAATAAGAAAGATGAGAGAAGGTTTCAGTGTCTCGTCTCTCAGAGTGTCGGACAGCAGCAGGGGGAGGATCACTGGAGAGGAACCGAGCGAGGGGGAGAGACGGGAGACAGCACACGGGTGAAGGGCCGAGTGATGTAGTGAGCTCAGGGAGGAGGAGTGTTGATGAGGAGGGGACGCCCGGGGGTCACACTCCGGTACACTGCAGAGTGACAGTGTCGGGCTGGGTTGTCACTTCAGGAGGATGTCTTATGTCACAAGCAGGAGGTCACATGACTGCTCAGAGTGAGGGACAGGTAAAGGACACACACACACACACACACACACACACATACATACAGATGTCAAACAGCTGAAAAACTCAGTCACAGGAATCCGACAGTGCCTCAAACACTCTTAACAATTTCAACCATCTTTGACGTGTGTTTTAACACACATTTACAGCTGCAATCAATTATAGTAAGAGGTCAATTCTATTATTGCCCTTAAATATTTTCTTCTTTCTAGAATTCAGTATTAGAAACTTAGAAACATACAACAGAATAATAAAATGTGATACCGTGTTATACTAATATCTTTGTTTTTAAATTGATTTAAGATGTTTAAGTTGCTAAGTATTTCTGTTAGTTTTTATATTTTTACTAAAACTAGATAAATTCAAGAATTTTCTTTTTTTGTCCAGATCCAAAGGGACACTGAGTAAACATAATTTGTATTTCTCTCTCCATCTGTCTGGTGACCACTAGAGGGAGCAGACGCGCTGAAAATAAGTAACCTCAACATGTCAATTCAACTTTATTCAAATTGATTATTTCAACGTAATCAAATGCAATCCAAATTTCTTTGCAGAGGAATGGAAAAAGAAAACAAAATGTTAAAAAGTAATCTGGACATTTACTGTTGCTGATCTTAAAACTGTGTCTAAAAACAAACTTGGATTCTGGTTAGTTTTCCTCCTTTCAAATAAACTTACCTCCACTGAACTTGTGGCCCTCATCTGTCTGGGTCTCTTATGACAGATGACGTCACTTATTGCAACTTGGAACATATGAGATAAAGAGTACATCACAAGTTCAACCCAGAACTTGTTATGAGGATAAGCAGCACCAACACATTTATGTTCCATCTCTCTCTGAACAACCAAAACATATAAAAGGCCTGAACTCTTGATTGTACATCAAAACAAAAAATATGATGTCTTCATGTGAGGGTCAACAACACTAATTAGAACCGAGAAGTAACATGTTAAAATAACATTGAAGGGAGGGGTCTAAGGAGGAACAACTGCCCAAGACGATGTCCCGATTTATTTTTACACTTGATCAGTAAATGAGATGCCAGACATCTTCTAGTAGCCTTCATTCTCTGGAGGAGACGGTTGGAGAGCTAAACTTTACACTTTCCTCTGTCCAATTATCATCCGCCAGCCTGTGAGAAAGATGGTGACCTTTAACGGCGATGACACAGACATGACACATAAGAACGACAACGCTGGTGTTACTGTATGTGCCTACAGAAAGAATGAGACAGAGACGTGACCATTCATTTCTTTACAGCAAAACAAGAGTATTTTGTTCAGCTTTTAACTAATGGAAACAAATAATAATAGTAATAAAATAAACTTGGTAGCACTTCTAAATGAGTAAAATGCAGCTCAAGGTGCTTTATAAAAACATTTAATAACAAAATAACAACTTAATGATGCTTAAAAAAAAAACATGATTTAGTACTGTAGGTTTAGTACTACATTAGAAATCTCTGTCAACAAATACATTTGGAATACAACCTGCTTCTTCACTTACTGTCCACTAGACGTCGCTCTAATACAATGATTTAAAAGTCTCCATTGGGGAAAAACTTGGTGAAACATATAAGAGGAACAAGGAATAAGGAAACAAGTTTGTGTGCTTTCATTTGCGAATAGTCGACATGATGTTATTACCACTATGAGTCATTGTCATTGGTTTATTTAATGTCTTCCATCTATATCTTCTGTACCTGATCTGTTCACTGAATCAAACACAGTAGAATTTCCATGAAAGGCCTTAACTCCACAAAGCACAGCAGTGTCTTTATCATCAGTATTTATTGGCACGTCATCATCACAGTGGAAACTAAAATGTTTTTTTTTTCTGTCATCAACTATGTTTTCTCTTCCTCGTTTGCGCTCATTTGAATACAGAATTTTTTTTTCTCATAAATATCCAGATGTTCTAAACAAGTTTCACTTCATCAAAGCACATTGTAACGTGCCCTTGAATCAGCACCAACATAATCCCGTTTATTGTACATCTGTATCGACGGCAATTTCACTGCGACACCATTCTGACTGGTGTTGATTACTTCCTGTGTCATTACACTCCATTTTTTTTGTGAGCTGCAGCTGAGTCACTAAATGTTTATGTTCTCTCAGAGCTAGTTTGTTTGTGAGCAGATGGATACAGATGGATCCTAATCACGAGTCGCTCTTTGTGAATCAAGCTAAATTCAACATCCGAGATAACACAACCATTTTACATTCTCTGCTGCGACGATGAGCAGTAACGTCAGTGGTGTGTGTCGTGAAATATGAATTCAGCCCCAGCTGCAGTTCAAGAGCAGTTACCACAGCTGTTTGGTGTTAAGCTGAAATCGATCCTGGGTTGAGACTTATTGTGTCTGGGGAGGAGTGAGGCCTCTTTACGATTTTTGGAGACAGCACAGATCAGTCAGACCGACTTTATCTTTCCTTTAAAGGTACGTCATTCTTGTTTTAGTGTAGGGGCGAACCCGCTGAGTGCCCTGGCCAACCCATTATCTCTCGGCTGTAAACTGAGGGATCACTGGTGAATCAGAATTTGAAAAATAATTGCTCCAGGGGCCAATAATGTCATGGAACTTTACTGCCGGAGTTCTGAAGTAAAACCACAGCCACCAAACATTTTAGCAACACTTTGATGATTACACACATATCAAGACACGAATAACGCATAAGACAAACAAGCACAAAAGCTAAAGAGTGACGAATAAATGCAAAGTAAAACCACAAAATCTTCTAACAGTAGCACATGGTACAACATTAAGTACAGTTTTAACTTTGCAAGGACCTTTGTACCGGAGACACAACCTGACATCGTAAACTGACGTCATTGAGACATAAAAGACTTTCTGAGCTTCGCAAAAGTGTTACAATAATTAAAACGCAGTGGCTTAATGTAGCTTCTGTTTGACAATTATGTAGCTGCAATACATAATGGCTGCAATATCACTAGCGGCCACTGAATACAGTTTTGCTGCAAGGCTGGGCAGCGTTCCGGCATCCTGTTCTTAAGCTAAATCTACGTGATACTGCAGGCTGTGTTCCTTATTCCACTGACTTATTCCACCGTATTTCAATGATGTGTTCAGGTTCGGATAAAACTTGCAGTCAGCTGCACATTGTCTCAACTCAGCTACAAACTGTGCCCCATCTGGTTCGGTTCAATGTTTCCACCAATGTAACCCGAACCCACTGCTAATGTCTAGTTCATCTTCCAGCATTGAGTTTGATCATTTCCATTTCAGCTTTTGCATTTTGAATTCCACATTGTTCATCGTAACTTAAATATAAAAAATTAGCTTTAATTGTGGACTTATTATCACAACAGAGTACTATGGCCACCTAATGTACGATTTTGAGAAAGAAGTAGTAATATTACAAAAACAAAGTTATTTTGCGAGAAAAAGTTTCCATTTTAACTTTAAAAAAAGTTGTAATTTCACAAGATAATAATTGCGATAATTTTCGCAATTTACTTTTTTCTCAATTAAGTGCAACCTCATTCTATTAATGTTATGACTTCTTATGAATATTCTCATAACATTCCAACTTAATTTTTGTAATATTACGACGCTATGATTTGTTCCCCCTAAATATGACCTGAGCACTCCAAGATGTTCCTTACAGTGTAATACATTTATATTGTAAATATAATGTTTGGCTCATTTAAATCTCTTTGACTTATCATTTAAATCATGTCTAGAATGATCTTCCGTATCCTACAGGTTTGTAGAGTCTGAAGTTGAGGTTTTTCCAGTGAACAGTTAAACTGGTGCGGTCCGTCCTTCTCCTCCTCCCACTCAGCCTGGATCTTATAAACATGACAGCACCGCGAAGAGGAACCTCCCCAACTGTGCGTCCTCGTTAGGGAGCCTACAGACACACCACCGGGGTATAACAGTAACAAGCCCGGGAGACATCATGGCACAGACCGGCAGCCAAACTTCAACTTTCCCGGAGATAGTGGAGCTGAACGTGGGCGGGCAGGTGTATGTGACCCGGCTGGAGACCCTCACCTCGGCGCCCAACTCCCTGCTCTGGGCCAAGTTCACCCAGAGCTCCCCGGGCGAGCTGCCCAAAGACAGCAAGGGCCGCTTCTTCATCGACCGGGACGGCTTTCTCTTCCGGTACATCTTGGATTACTTGCGGGACTCGGAACTCTCCCTGCCCGAGTTTTTCAAGGAGCGGAGGCGGCTGCAGAAGGAGGCGGACTTCTTCCAGCTGCCGGAGCTGTCGAGGTTCCTGGCGCCCGGGAAGGACGGCTCGTACACGGAGGACAGCGGGGAGCCGGAGGAGGTTGAGCTCAGCAGCCCGGTCACCTCCTCCTCCGACCGGACGCCGCGCTCCCCCGGGGCCGACTCCGGATACATCACCGTGGGGTACAGAGGCAGCTACACCATCGGTAGAGACATCCAGGCGGACGCCAAGTTCCGTAGGGTGGCCCGGATAACCGTGTGCAGTAAGATCTCTCTGGCCAAGGAGGTGTTCGGAGAGACCCTGAACGAGAGCCGGGACCCGGACCGATCCCCGGACAGATACACCTCCAGGTACTACCTCAAGTACAACTTTCTGGAGCAGGCGTTCGACCGGCTGGCCGAGGTGGGCTTCCACATGGTGGCCTGCAACTCCACCGGGACCTGCTCATATGGCGGAAGCGACCCGGGGGAAGACAAACTGTGGACCAGCTACACGGAGTATGTTTTCAGCAGGTGAACGGACCCGAAGCAAAGGGATTATAAACCAGTGTCATCTACCATCACCACCAGTAGATTCAACATGAAAACCACAGATTCAGATTCAGCCTCTTCTGATCTGCTCTGTGCACCCAGAAGAAAAGTTTCCCCAACTCAAGAACATACTTCTTTGGTAACACAAGAATAAACTAAGTTTGTTTAAAGTAAAGTTAAAAAGTTATAGCAACTCAATAAACTTATTTTTAGTTGAGAAAACTTTGTGTTACCAGTTTAAGTAATATTTTTGAGTTGGTAAAACAATTAAATTGTTCAGTGTACTGTGGCATCATGTTACAGCCAGACTTCACTTTTCTGCCATTTTCTCTTGTCTACAAAAAGAAAAATTGCCAAAATTTCAATACAAATCTCATTAATTAGTGAGAATTAAAAATCACGTCTTTGTCACTTGATCATAATGTTAATGGATTCATATCGTGGCTTTCACAAACACTGCTTTCTTCCAATGTAGAAGGAAAGTTCAAGTGTTTTCTGGCAGAAATGTACGGTGCTGGTTTCTGCTGATCCTCACTGAGCTCTGTGTACATTGTCACATTATTGAGAGGCTGCAGATGTTCTGAGCACATTATCCAGGACACTCATGTTCTGTAAATAGCTTGATTTCCACCTGCAACTCCTTCTGTCCTCCTCATAACCTTCAAGTCTTTCCTTTTTAGGAGCTGATGGATAAGAAAGACGGTACAATGATATATTTTTTTATATATTTTTTTTGCTTCACTTGATTATCGACCTCACGTCATCACCGCTTTTTTAAGATTACATAATGGGACTTGGTCACAGTGTTATGTTGTCATTTATGTGCTGTTGTCATTTCTTCTTTCTCTCTTAAACTACAAAATTACAATAAATAAAGTGTGACATGTGTAACACATTCCACCGCATTGTGGCCTTGAGTTCAGTTCCACTTTTTAAGATTTGTGTCTTTTCCAAAAACACTGACGCTTAAGAATTACATTTTCCTCTCAGGTCACAAGTGGGTCAATGATTTTAAATCAAGATATTTCAGATGTTCACTCGAGCACTTCATGAATCAGACGGACCTGACCTCACTCGAGGATGCTTTAATGGGTGTGCACGTATTAGCAATGAAATCTTACCTATATGATATGATGCATCTACCAAATGACCTAAGCACAGGAGATAATGCCAACAAAAAGAGAGGATGTAATAACTGTATAAACCTCACACAACATCTACGTGATATCGGACAGAATATGACCCCAAGTCAGATGTTTTCTAGTAAAGACTACATCATCCATCATCACACGAAATTCACACAGAAGGGAAACGAGTTGTCTTAATTCAAAAGTAAGTCTGTGCAGTCGAGTGTCTCATCACAGAGGTTTATCATACAAAGTAATGATTAGTTAAAGTCATATGTTTGCCACTGTTTCAAGAGAACAGCTTCTTTATTCACACAGAGGTCTTTACCAGTTTGAGCTAAAATACAGATAAATGCAGACAGACTGTGGCCAAAAGGAGAACTCTGTTATCTATCTGTCCGAGCAGAGCCGAGCAGAGCAGTGTCCTTCGCTGCAACAGAAGAGCTCTGTTATCTCT
This sequence comes from Pleuronectes platessa, assembly GCF_947347685.1. NCBI lineage: Eukaryota > Metazoa > Chordata > Actinopteri > Pleuronectiformes > Pleuronectidae > Pleuronectes > Pleuronectes platessa. The sequence goes on from NC_070626.1 coordinate 22,747,730, forward strand.
CCTGGGCAGGATGCTTGGAAGGGGGGGGGGGGGGGGGGGGTTGTCTCTCTGGCTGACAAGTACAGTAATCAAATGTCGGTTCCCTTGTGGGATACTGGGGCACAAATCCAAGATATCCCAGGATAAGGTTTAACACAAAAGAACATTTGTGTGGGTTGTGTGAACTTGAAACAGAAAATGCGTGAAGAAGAAAATGAATCGGTTATTTGTTGGATGTCTGAGAGCACTTCAGCTGGCCCTGTGCAATACATTAGAGTGGATTTGGTTCCCGACTCTCCACTGTAGCCACACCAAGACGCATGAATACGTACGCGTCCACGTGAATGTTTTCGCACTCCTCTGAGAACCCGACCTCCCACGCACCCCTCTGCTACCAAGGAGCTTCAAGAGCTTCAAAGATAGACGTGTCCGCACAAGAGACCCGGTATCTGCTGTCAGCTGAAGCCGCCATCTGGACAGGAAGAAGGAAGGATCGGCCGCAGCTCTTCCTCCAGTGTGATCTCCAGAAACAGGACATTGTACTTGAAACCCGACGACTGACTCTCGGCCCAATGAAGACAAATGTGTCCCCGTCATACATTTTACTTTGGGTATTATTGTGGGAAAACTGAGGAGAAGGTGCCCTCCAGTAGCTTCCATCATCTACATTAGACCAAGACCGCATGAGATGAAGGGAACAATTGTTGCTGAAAAGACGCATTAAACACCTAATTAAATTTGAATGTCCTTTTTATGTTCCTCTGAGGGGATGAGTTACAGCTATTTCCAATACAGGCCTTGTTGTGTGTGCGTGTGGCGTGTTTTGTGTGTGTGAGTGTGTGTCCTCAGTTATAAAACACCTCACAAAACACATTTCACTTGGCTGTTTGCTTCTTTTTTTTCTGTAAGAACACTCTGTCAGCCAAATGCTAAAAATGTGCACACACACACACACACACACACACACACACACACACACACACACACACACACACACACACACACACACACACACACACACACACACACACACACACACAGTTACACACAGAGCGCAGCAGGGAGACAGATAAAAAGAGCCAAATTAACCAATTTGCAGAGTGGGAGATAACACTGACATGCTGGCTTTCGTCATATCAGCCTCCACGTGCTAAATCTTTCACACTTCCTCTCACAGTCTTACTGTGACCTCCGTGTCTCTAATGCTGTTTATTTTTATTTTTATTTTATTTTATCGCCCTCTCCTCTGTTATAGATAAAGTATATCACACTGATTACAGAGAGAACAACACATGAATAATTGATTCAAGCTGTGTTTCTCTTTGTTCAGATCAGGCGTGAGGACAGAAAATAAAAAGAGGATGAACAGTTAAACGTTAGAATATTCCCCCCTCATCTCCATGTCATCTCTATCGTCCCGTTTACAGTGGAGCTGCTTCACAGTGAGTAATGACGCCGGCGCTGCATTTGCATTTATCCGCTCCGTATTCTGCAGGATCCCCCAAGTACTTCAGTTCTGTAGTGAAGCCCAAGCATGAAAAAGGATGAAACCCTCTGGGACTTTTCTGTGGTTTAAAAACTCTCCCCCACTTGAGAAATAACTCTTCACAGTGGATTTAACAATAAAAAAAGGCCACGATAGGTCATAGAAAGAAGTGAAGATATGATTTTCCCACATGACTTTTTCAGAGGGGTGAAAGAGGTTAAAGTATTCGGCTGGGCAACATATATACTGCAGCCATTAAAGCCCATGTTGTTAATAGCAAAGCAGTGCGTCAACAGCAAAATATTTCACAGTGTACAACATGAAACAATCCAATGATATCTTCATTTGCAGTAGATTTATCCTATTCATGCATGTGAACATAGTCCATTTCCCTGCAGGCAATTAATGCAAGAATACATAATAAATGACCCTATTAATTAGTAGTCTGACATTTTGAAATGTGCTCATTGGACTCTCTTGCTCAGAGTTAGATCACATGATTAATTCCAGTTCCATATATTTCTGCTAGTTAGCTTAGCTTTGCAGAAAGGCTAAAACAAAAGGGGTCGTTTTGCCTAAAGCCAAATCTCAGGATAACGAAATTGCCCGACAGCTTTTGAAAAACAATACAAATCCAACCATAACTTGTTTTTAGACTTCAGTATCTACCAATAAATGAGGAATAGTGTGTTGGTAACTATCCATAGGTGAGGCTACATACAGACACAAGAGGGGTATCAAGTCTTCTCATCTAATCACAGACAAGAAGCATGAACACAAATAGGTTAGAAGTTTCTCTAAAATTCTGAAATATTTGTTTAAATCAATCATTGAAGCAAAAAATACAGCTACTACCAAATGTTTGTGGTCAAAAACTATACTTTCATATATCTTTAGGTTTTCTGGTTCATCCATCCAGCATAGACTGCTCATCATCATTGAGGGTCGCTGGGAGAGCTGGAGCCAATCCCAGCTGACATGTAGGGCGTGAGACAGGATACCACTGGGCCAACACACAGAGACACACAACCTTTCACCCTAACATTCACACCTCAGTTAATTTAGAGCCTCCAGTTGACCTAGCCCCAATCTGCATGTCACTGTCTATGGGTGAAAGACGGAAAATTATAATTCAAACCCAAAAGCCTCGGCTCAACCAGGAACCAGAACTACCACGTCATCCCCAAACACTTCTTTAGTGGTTTCAGTCGTTTTTGTAAAGCGCTTTTTTTAATTTGAACTATACTAATGGAACTGGGAACCGGGTTTGCACAGGGCACGTTCTTGCTGTGAGGCGACAGCTCTAACCGCTGGACCACTGTGTCTCTATATTTGACAAGATTTGTTCTGCAGCTTCTTCACAGCCCTTTACTCTCCTCAGTTATCTTGGTATGAGAGCGTGCACTTCACAGTTTGAATACCCCCCCCCCCCACACATGTTTAACAGGAAATGTAAAGTACACATATTTGTAACAGACCAACACGAGAGTTACATCACTGCAGACTGTTTGCTGACCATCGGCAAACACACAGTAATTGTCCTGTGCAGTGAAACGTCTGTGTTACCAGGCAGTGAAAACACCAAGGGTCTATACAAACCCTCGAATCACAAACAGCCCTCGGGATTGCGCTCGACTAAAAATGAAATGTGTGTTTGTGTCTCATCGCCGTGCATATGATGTATTACTGACCTTTTCCCTTTCTACAAAGTTGTAAAGCACTTCACAAGAAAAAATAAACCTCCCCTTTCAGAAGTCCTTCCCCGGAGCAGTTGACAGGCCGAGCCACTGAAACGCACTTTAAAGCCACACTCCATCATTTGAAGGCGTAGCTATGCACTCGAGTTGTGACACACTGATCCGTAGCAATGTGACGCTGATCATTTTCAGCAGCATGATTCGGTTTTTACAATCTGACAGTTTTGTTATTGTCGTGATGGATTGCAGCTGCAATTGACCTGATTTCCTCTTCAATTACAAGATAAGCAGATAGCGAACTTTGGGGTTAATGTTTTTTTTATTATTATTCGTGTGTGTGTGTGTGTGTGTGTGTGAGAGAGAGTCCAAGTCCAAGAGGAAATTAAATCACTGCACCAGAAAAATGGTACGATACAGGAAATGAAAGCAATAATACATTCTAGTCAGAACTTTGCTCTGCAGTGTTGAGGATAGCCTGACATAAGACTGGAAAAAGAAGTTCTAGCAATAAGACAGGAAGTACACACAGGTCTTTGTTCTGTCTTGTTGCTGTTGAGCAATGCAACGAAATACCATTTTCTTAAATCATATCCCCAGACAAAACCTTTACGTAATAAAATACAAATCCCCACATAACCTCCTGTCTCACAACTTGCAGCTGCATGAAAGTCACGTATTCTCAGTGAGTCAGGATTCTTTCATGTTTTCACGCAGCCCTGTGCAAGCCATGGGAAAAACAAACCTGATCCAATATATACATTTTTGAAATCAGTGTATATTTGGTGCAAGAATTCACAAAAATCGGGAAGTATTTCAACACTGTCGTCTTTTGTTCGTGTTTTTTCATTTGAATTCCTTAATATCTACAATTTAAGGCTTTTCCTTAACAAGGAATTTGGTAAATGATGGGTTTAACTTCAGCTAGTTGGCCTGCTTGAAACTATAGGATACATTAGAGTTGCTTAAAACTTTGCTTCTGAAACAGGTAATCAATAAACAAATATGACTTGGAAATGGCTTCTTCTGCCATCAGGCAAAAAACCCAGGAGTGTCTGAAACAGAGAGACAGAGATTAAAATGTGTGATCCTCCAGTGGCCATGTTAACTGTCTCCTCCAAGGGCTCAGCCTCAGTGCCTCTGACCGTAAAGCTCCTTCTCCCTGTCTGCTCTGTGGGGCTGTGCCGGGCAGAGGGAGGGTGTAAATGTCGCCAGACTCCGCTGAGCTGCTCTCAGCTCCCAGCAGCAGACCGGATATTGGTGCAGCTCCCAGTGACAAAGCTGAGCCCTGCACTGTGCCGGTAAACTAAAAGGTAAAAGGCTGCCAGCATCAATCAGCTGCAGGGAACACAGAGGAAGAGAGGGAGCATCCGCCCCCCCCTGCTGGGGCTGCACCGGGCTTCCTTTCACGAGAAGTGCAACCGCCTCCTCCCTCCCTGTCAGGTCTGTCTGAAAGGGCAAGACATGGAGGAGGCGGATTCAAAGTACACCACTGAACCATCTTATCATTCTCAGGGCTACAATCATTTAAGCTGCAACACCAACTCATATAGAGAGAGATCATATCTGTAATTGTTGTGACATGTTCCAAGAAAACAGAGACGAAACATGAGGAATTCACCTTCATTTGCCTTTGCACCTTCTGTGGTTATTCATTTCTAGACAGTTCCTCTTGAGGCCACGTGCAAAAAGCAGTGGAGCAACTGCACTCTGGTCAGTGCCCGTGGTTTACCATTTACCACGACATCCACATGGAACTCACCCTGAGGACTTTGGTCATCATACTCACTTCCACCTGTACCATCAACTGGCTCACATTTGTAGGTTTAGAGTGAAATGACCCAACAATTATTGACTGCTGGATTTCCACAGGACACTCGGCTCCTTGCCGTGTTGAAGAGAAATAACTTTGGTGATCCTGGGACTTATTATCCAGCAACATCAGGACAAAATTCATATTTGTCACACCTATTAACATGGAGGAGGCAGGGCTTGTGACCTATAATGCAGCCAGCCACCAGGTGGCGATCACAATGTTTTGGCTTCACTTTTAAGGAGCAGTTATGAAATGTTAAGATATTAAAATTGTTGAGACATGATTGTATACATTAGCATCATAACTTTCCCTCTTAAACGTTCACCTTGTTTAACCTCTGCACGCGCTGCAGCCCCAACATCATATTTAGTCATGATCACAACTGAAGTGAGGATTTAAACAGATTCCAGGTCTTGCAGCCTGTCTGTTTGTTGAGGCTCTGGACAATGTTAGAGACAGTGACGTCCCACAGCGAGGACACTGATGTCTGCAAGGCACAGACACGCCCACCTCTCTCTTCTTCCTTGCTGCTCTCTCCGTGGTCCAGTCACACAGGGTCATGGTGAAATGGTCGCTGATGAGTGACAGGTAGACAAAGGGGTTAAATCCACATTTGCAATCATTTCCTGATGTCATCGTGCTTCTTCTTCGGACTGAATAAATACGGTGTTCTCTGCAGCTTTGGTTATGTAATCTCCACAAAGACACATATTCATAGAAGAAAACCACCAAGCAGAAGTTTCTTTTTTTCAAAGAAAATCTAAATTTATAGTGGCTGCCTGACTGTGGATGTGAGGGGACTTTTAACCAACATAACATTTCTGGTCAACCAGACAAATCTGTGGGGAAGGTTATGAATGGAAAACTTCTTTCCCTGAAGTTGAAAGCAGTTTTCAAAGAGTAATAAATATATTTAAGCTTCTCTCTGGAAAAAGACTATTTTGCAAAGTATCCGAGGTTGTTTTTCTTACAGCCGAAGGAGGCACTGGAGGCTCCAATAGTTCTGTCCTGGGTCTTGATTTTCCACTCAGTTGCTCGGCAATTATGCCTCAAACTAGGAAAACAGTAATAGTAGCTTCTACAAAATGTCCTGGTGACTTTCACCACAGATATGCCCCATCGTGCACTTCATGGTTACTTTGTTCTGTATTTACTTGTCGGTTAGAATAAAAAAACAAAACACTTCTGCATTATTCTACATAATTCTACAGCTGTTTGTGGTTCAGTTGTTTTTTAGCAATGCGTTGAGATGACAGTGAGCTCTTTGTGCCACTTTTCATTAAGCCCTGCAGGTAAAGTTGTACTCATTTCTATGATAGGATCCAGAAACAGTAACAGAGCATTTCATCTCTGCAGAGATCAAACAAAGAGATGGGTCTGGATTCGATCATTCAGGAAAAAGCTAATTTCCAACTAGAGTTTAAAAGTTTAACTTTTAATTCATTATTAACTATTGCGTTGACAGGAATTGCTGAAACCACGGTTCTGTAAACACCACCCACTCGGTCGGCCTAGTTAATCTTTTAACTCTCTCACTTAATAGGATGTTCCTACAAGTGAAGCCCGCCTGTTTCGGACCCCCTCTGTTGTTTCCGGGCTTACTGGGACAGTGATATCTAACTGGGTCAGGCCGGAGTCATGAGAGTCATCCCAAACATATGGTGCATGTCAGAGAACTGAAAAATGTCCATACTCAAGTCTGTGGGGGACTGACTTCCCTCCTCCAAAAAGATCAGGTCACAGTAAAGCAGAAGAAAAAAAACATTTCCATCCATCAGGCCGACTGCTGGACGACCTCAGTTTAACGTCTCAGTTTGACTCCTTTGGTGCAGAGAGAGCTCAGTTCTCTCAGTCAATAAAAAGATTCCTCCAAGGGAAGAACCTTGTAGACATGGATACATTGACCGGGACAACACCTTAGATATTTGCCACTCATCTGCAGAAAAGTGGCATTAAACAAAACCTGAGTGTTCAGAAATGTCAGACAGGGGTGACGGTCGAGTTTGTGCAAACTGTGGGGAATACGATTTGCATTTCTACACAACTTCCTCAAATGGATGAAATGCTGCTTTTGTGCTGCTCCACTTCCATTTCCTCAGAAACAGACAGTATTTATGCAAAGTAACCCTCATTTAATCAAGCAGAAGCCGCCTATAACTTTTAAATAGCCACATTTCAAGAGAACTATTTTTGTGCCATAACCACAAACTCTAACTTAGTTCTCGAGCAGAGCATGAATCTACCATTTTATAAAATATCACTTCCTCAATTAAAAAAAAGAAGGTCTGAGCACACAAACTATCTCTCTTCCCTTTTGTCACTTAAGTCTTGTGTCATCCATTTCCTGCAGCGGGTCCCTTCACTCAAACAAACGTTGTAGTTCAAATGTCTTGCAGCGCCTCACTTCAGCGGTTTATAAAAAGTGAAACTGGAGTCCATTAGTTACTGATACCAGAGTTGACTTTACAGCAGTGAGACCTGGACTGTGTTCACAAGAAATACCATAGATGATAAGGTCTCCGTTTATCATGTTTGACATGCTAACATTTATGGGAAAGTTTAATTTCATGATAAAAGACTCTTTGTTTGAGCAAACCCTTTATATAGTAGTTTCGTGTGAAAGAAAGGATGGAGATTAGTTTATACAAAAATAATGTAAAGTCGCAGTATCTGCACAAGACAATTCATTGGTGCCGGGTTAATGGTGAACAGCAGAATTAATTTATAACCATTATATTTCAATTTGATTTAATAACAACTCACGTCAATGATTGTGTCCATGTTATCAATATAACCTTATCTATAAACTTGAATCCAGTCCATTGAGTCCAATGTATTTCTAAGAATTGTTAAACAAATGCAATGTTTATGCTGTATGTTAAACATTGGAAGTTTAAGTAAAGGTTATAGTCCTTCGTATATCAGAGCATTTAAATAAACATGTTTACCCTCAACTCAGTTTCTTTTGAAAGCATAAAAACGCACGGAATCTGACAGCTGCTGTTAATTCTTATGTGTTTAGTAAATTATCCCTCTGGATAACATCACAGTCAGCTAGTCATTAGTTCAACAACAAGCTCCAGTGTTTGTTCCAATATAATAAAATGTTAGTAGTGCACAAGACCATACAGAAGTCAAAATGTGCTTCAGCAAGTAAACAACATTTTGAAAATGTTCAGTCTGCGGGAGTGTTGTGTTCTTATTTCCATCAATGAAATGTCTGTTTCTCTATGAGACCAATGATGCCATCATGTGGCACGTTAATGAATAACAAAATCAAAGCATTTGCTGATAATGTTCAGTGCACTTTATTTACAAAATTATTTCAGTTAAGACGCCCATTTTCATGTGAGAAATACATCTGTTATATGTAAACCACTGACTTATTCACCCCAAAGTGCACATGGTGAGATTTCAACAGAACAGTGTTTAGAATGTGCCACCGTACATGATTTACATCAACAAGAAATATCTGTATTTAACACACTAACGGGCTCAGATCCAAGACAACAAAACGATTTAATGAACAGCATCACTAACACTACAATAAAAGCATTAACCAAACACTAATTACAATTATAATAAATCTCTTTACTGCTTTATTTCATATATTAATCTACATTTGCTGGGAAATAAATTAGCATGAAAAGAGACAGGAAGTAGCACATTTGATTAAAAAGCAACGATTCAGAATCTTTGCTTGAGGATCCACAGAACTTCAACATCTTAAATTCACAAACAGTTACTGTAAGAGACAAAGGTCACGGCTCGGCTGTGTGGACTGTTTCCACTGCACTTCCGCAGTTTATATTCGGCTGCTCACTCTGTGACCCGGAGCACTGCATGTCGGTCACATGTAGGAGGAGCCAGTGTCTAAAAGGTTAATTCACATCAGAGTTTTACTTGACTGGAAGTTTTGGTGACAGAGATTAAATCCAGTTCAGTAACAATAGGTTTTAGTGTCTCGACGAGGAATAGGCCATACAATCTTCAAAGCTGTGATTCTGCAGCATTCAACAAGTAAAATGAAAGACTTTAAGACCTTTTATGAAATGTAAGACCCATTTTACATACGTCAGATGAAGGAATATCAAGAATCCCAGAATTACTTAACAATTCCCTGTAATTAAAGATAAGGTGAAGTAGCCTGATAACCTTGAATATCTCTCAAGCTGCAGGTTGATAGGTATAGTCTCTCACGGCCACAGTGAACAGTGATAAATTCTGAGCAGAATGTTTTATTACAAGACGTTATTATCTGCATCATTAAAAACTATGCATGCGGCCAAAATTTCTATTAATGTATAATTAAGACACTCATACATATTTAAGATCTAGTACATTATACCATAAAGTATTTAAGAATTTTTCAGTTCCGATTGATACTTGAATTTTAGAATAGACTCTGCAGAAACCCTGTTTCACATGAGCAAAAAATATGACAATCTGGAGCGGTTACGACCATAAGGAACAGAAACTGAGGGGCGGGTGACATGTTGAGGTCAATCATGGAGATCGATACTCACACTGGACTTGGTCATAGCTCACAGTGGGGTTTCCATTTGCAGGTTCGAACCTGGACTCCAGGTTCAGTTCCTCCGAAACATCGGCGGCAGCCCACACACTGAGGAAGAGGAGGGAAGTGAGAAAATAATCTATTTAAGAGAAATCCAGCAGACCTGGGAACATCATTTGAACACAGCATTCAACTTTATTTTGGTATATTATCAGGGTACACACGCACACACACACACACACTCTTAATCTTCAAACCCAAGGATATCTCAAGGACCCAACAGGCCTTCTGCCTATAGAAGACCCAACAGGGCAGAGTGTGAGATGAATCTCTTTTAAAGCAATAGGGATTTCTTTAATGAGAACTAGCAGCTTTACAAATACTCAGATAAAAATATTTGAATAAACAATGCGTGGTTACAGTGATGGCAGATTATGTGGCCTCCTGCCTTTTCCAACACAGCAAAACAATATATTGAGACATAATTATGTGGAAGAGCAGAGACTGAGGAGGAGAAACTTGTTGTATTATCGTTTATTTGAAAAGTTCCAAAACATTAATTTCCGTCTCTCTCAAACATTGGAGGATTTCAGGGACCTGTGGGAATCCTGTGTAGTGTATACATATTCTGAGTGCTGTGTGTGTTACTCATATGGAGCAGAGAGTTGTAGAGGTGAGTCAGCTTTCACATCTACATGCTAATAACCTGGTGGGGCTCTCTGACAGCCACATTTTAACAAAGACTGTCTAAAAGCAAAGCAAAGCAGTGGGCTGTTTTTTTCCTCTAGACCAATCAGAAGAATAGAGATGTAGAGAGAAATACCAGACACAACAGAAATATGGAGAGAGAGTGAAGACGGCATGATGGAAATATAGATCTCACCCCTGTCCGTTTGCTTGTTTGCAAGCAAGACTACCACTAAATGTGGAATGATACAGAATGGGTCAGAGGGAAGAACACATTCAATTTGTAGCTCAAGGGAGTCAGTCCTCCAGTCTTCCTCATTCCACGTGCCCAAAGTGCCCTTGGGCAAGATACTGAGCGCCAAATTACACCTGACAGCTCTGCTATTCTCAGAGAAAAAGTGCTCCCGTAGATGCACTATATGACTGTGTGTGTGTGTGTATCACTAGAAAGGGCTTTACAAGTACAGGCCATTTATTTATTAACTGAGCAACCAAAGTTAGGAAAAAAACAAACAATGTAGTTATGCACGATGATTGGACCTATTGTGACTGCACCTTAACCCAGTCATGACCTCTCACCTGGAACCAGGTGAAGCAGAGACTAAGGGCTTCTATCACCATGGCTGCTGCACATGTAAACAGTGTGTGAGGCCAAGATGTAGAACATAGCGAAAACAACACAAGAGAGGCAGGCTCGACAGTCCATTACCTGCCGTGATGAACTGGGTCCATGGATACATATTTCCTGGATAGAATGGCTCCGGTGCTGTAGCGGGAGGAGCAGTTCCTGCTCGGGGCGCAGGAGCCTGCAGCTGAGTGTGGACGAGGGAAACCGAATGTGGCGGATGAAACTGGGGGGTGACGCAAAGCGTCCAGGTCGTCCAGAGACTCGTACCTGCAGGGAAGAGGTCACGATTCAGAAAAACATCAGGGAATCAGCCAGGTTAGGTGCAATTTGAAATCGAGTTTCCACGAGATACAAAAACAGGAGCCACCTCTTCAGAGGATCCACGCCGTAGACTGGTTCCTTGGGAAAGCTGCTTCTGCGCGGACGTATCCAGCTGTTGTCTCTCAGAAGCTGAGTCCTTTTCTTCATCTCCTCCAAAATCTGCTGCCTGTCCTGCTCACTCTTACACAGGGACTGTCCCTTTCTTTTCCTCTGATCACCTGGACCCATCAAAGTCAAAGGGGTTAGGTCCGTCCATCACCAAAACAGGGGGAGACATAATGACAGAGGGGGCGGACTAACCTCGCGTCTGTTTGTGGGAGCCAGCTAAGGCCGGGGAGGACAAAGACTTCGCCCTAAGAGAGAGACACAGACATCATTCTGCAGAGTTTGACTTGGGGGGGTTTTCAGGGTCTACACTGATCTGGTTTCATGCTTATTCTGGCTTCAAGGCAAAGACACACTGAGCTTATCTTGTTCTGACCTGTGTGCAGTAGACAGCTGAGCAAAGCCACAGGATTCCACAGCCCTGAGGTGCAGCGTGAACAACATTAGAAGCAGTCAGAAATAAAATGTTGCCACATGAAATTGCACAAAAGATGAACTGTTACATTCAGCGAGGAATGAAGAGATCTGACACATGTTGGCGATATGAAAACACGCAGAGAAAAGTGAATTCACCAGTCTTGTTCAGCGATGGCTTCCCTCTGCTGTCCGCGTGCATCACTCTGAGGTTTACGTCCCGACTCGTTCAGCTCGTCTCCGTCAGGCCTCTGCTCTTCTCCTGCAGCTCTGGTTGACAGGGCATTCACATGGAGCTGCGTTCTGGCAGGGCCCGCACCGCCATTGGTCATCTGGAAGGTGGTTTGCTTCAAATACATGGAAAAAAATATAGTTTATAATATAAAAATGCCTGAAGGATCATTTTGACCAGGGCCCCGCCATCAGTATTCCTAAAACGGTATTAAGAGAAAAACTGGATAGAATTTCAATGATATTCAATATTGATTGAAACCTCAGAGACCCCATAGCTCTGCCAAGGATGAGAAGTCCCCTTAGAAAACATTTAAATTCACAAGATCTAGAACTTTTTGGATCTGCAACGGATTTCACGCATTCATAAGTTTCAGTCCCCTTAAATAATGGCTAAAATCCATGAACTATTATGAGAAAAATAATCCCTGGATCAGTCCCTGATCTGGAGCTGCACAAAAATGTAATGTCTTCTCCCTTGTGTTATTCCCCACCCCTCCACAAAATGTAATGAAAATTGGTTGGAAAGTTTTTTCATAACAGATAATTAAAAATTGTTGAAAACCGCCCTATTTCATTATGTAAAAAAAGTGGAAAATATTTCCAGATCCATCCCCTGATCCAGATTCTATTGATTCTTTTCTGAGCCATATCACATCCTTCCACCAGGTTTCGTAGTATTTGTCCAGTAGTTTTTATCACAATCCTGCTAAACAACAGACAAACAAATGTAGACTACAACATAACCTCTTGAGTTTGGTAATTAAAGTCCTACCATCCAGGGGCCACAGATCAGTCTTTAAACTTGAGGTTATCATTGAAAAGCACTTTCTGTGATGACTTTATAGAGCAACATTTAATTATTACTCATTATAAACACTGTTAACTTAAAAATGGTCTGCAGCTAAGAAAAGACTCAGAGGACTGCACAACATTACCACCGACTTCCTGCACAAGTCCCCAGTCGCATCCTGTTGTGCCCTGCGCCACTCTGCCTCCAGTCTCTCCTGGTCCCGCTGGTATTGCTCCTTGGAAAAAAAATTATAAAAAAGAGGATACATGATGATTATGATGATTAATAAAAAGCAATAAACTCCTTTCTGTGATTCTGTGCTGGGAGAATATAAGTCTCAAACCTGTAGGAGGCGCTCCTGCTCTTCCTGCCACTTCTCCTGTCGCCGTCGATCCTCCTCTCGGTCCCACGACCAGCTGGATGAGGAGGGGCTGAGGGACGGCACCTGGAGCTGGAGACACGCAGACAGACTGTGGGCTGCAGCATCATCACAGAGCAGTGCACAGACTCTTTGAACAAACACACAGAGCGTATGTCTGAGCGGAGCTTTGATGAAGCGGTGCGGTAACTTACATCAGATATCGCAGATTCGGAACCTCCTGGGTGAGAGAACAACATGTGAGCAAAGAGAACCCGGTGTGATGGAGGTCACACAGTCACCACACGGAGGCCGGGGACACATTAGCTGGGTCACACATGGGAGGTTCTCTCTTATGTCTGCATCACACTTTAGTTTGATACCCGACAAATGCTCTGCTGAATCTTTATGAGCTGCACGAAAACTTTGATAGTCACACAGTCATGACAGCATCAGGAGCGGTGAGGGGGTTCAGGGTCTTGCTCAGGGACATTTCAATGCACTCTGAAGGAGCCGGGAATTGAACCAGGAACCAGAGTCTGGCAGACTCATCCTCTTTTAAATCCCCTAAAATGTGTGCTTTCTCCTGGCTCGGATTTAGTTTAATCATTTTGTAAAGGTTTTATTTTTATCCTGTTTTCACTCAGCACTAACTTTTTATTTCTGTATCCGAGCTCCAATGCTGTGTCATCTTCAAATAGCTTTTAATATTTTCTTACCGTTGGCTTTTTTAAGCAAACTGTTCTCAATTGTTTGTCTAGTCAATATATACCAAAATACCATCATGTACACAATCAATGTATTGTGTACCTGTCCTGACCTTGGTGTGCAGGTATCAGTTTAACATATGAAGCGAACTATCAAACAGGTAATGAGTGGTTAAGATTAAACCTGTGAATGAGTCTGCTAATGTCTCCCCAGCCTAAAGATGCTGCACACAACTTCTGAAAACAAACAGTTAAGCAAACAGTTAAGCATGCTAAAGCAATTAAAAAGAGTAATCACACTCCATGACCACACAAATCTGCTTTGTTCATTTGCAGATCAACTCCACAACACATTTTAGCCTATAGTATCTATGAGTACAGTAAAAAAAAAATAACACCACATACAATGAAAACATTTACCACATAAGTAAACCCATGGGCTGAATCCTGCAGAGCCTGAAGAGAGACGCCATTGTAGCAGGACACACATTAACAGATTCATTAACAGCCACGAAGAGCAGCGTCACAAACCAGTCATTGTGCAAACGAATGAGGACGTAACCAATTAAAAAGTAAAACCCAGTCAGACAGAACACGGGAACATACAGTAAGAGAGGGACCTGCTAACAACACACAGGACATTAGAGACCTGATTGGTGCTGCCAGATTTTTGATGCAGATATAAAGTTGGCATTAATTCATGGTGATGCTACTTTTATAGTTGTGCATGTGAATGCTTTGAATAAAAGTACTGTTTTCGCAGGCTGCAACAAGTTCATGTTGAGTAGAACCGATATGAAGTCGTATCAGAATCCTAGAATCTCTTACACCTACCCATATCTGAGGATAAAATAGAAATGCCATGTTTTATCTCAAACTACAGGCAGACACAGAAGGTATCTGCCAAGATCAATTCTAACCAACGTGCTTAAAGACCTGATCTGATCAGTTACACGTTGGTCTCCATTGTAGATTTATTACAGCGTGCTAATATTTGTATCACTGAGAAATAACTAGAGCAGATGCTGACAAACACAAAGTATGACAGGAAGTAGCGTTGCATGAACTTTTACAAAATAAGACGCAGCTAAATTAATTCAAGACTTAGGATGCAAGACTTTACGACCTAAATTCAGATTATAAATCATTAGACTTCTAAGACCCAGCTGTTTTCATGTTGGTCCTAAAGTTAAAAAGTCCTTAATCCTCATCTAATCCTGGTGCATCATCCAATTTCTTTTATTCCTTCTCAAAATCGTAGCATACTGAGCATATGCATTTGATGCCAAACAATTACCCAAGCCAAGCTCCAGCCACCAAAGCTACATTTCAAACTGGATTTTTACCTCTCTGTCTGAAAAACTCTGCCCTCCTTTTCTGATTGTTCCTGATCATTATATTAACGTCTAACATGGGGAAAGGAAGAGAATTACAAACTGTATCCGAGGATTTATTCCTACAGATGATGTGAGTCATGTTTTGATTCGTAGTCTTTGTTGTTACCTTTGCTTTTGGCCGTGCTGTGGCCTTCAGCAGATCCTCCATCCAAGACTTCACCTTGTTCAACCTGCGCAGGTGAAAGAAAAACCAAGATCGACCTCATGACCCCCACTAATTAAACTGCACCACCAGAAGCTTTGTGCATCCATTGTTGAAAAGAGTCGATAACTGGCTGAAGCATTGCTCACGCTGCCTTTGTGCCCGTTGAGTTTCAAAGCTGCGGTTTCTGTAGAGGCAGTTCGGTTGGCATGGTGATCGGGACAACCTATCAGACCGGGCGCTGCGGCCGTCAGATTGAGGGTCATCCTGCTCCTGCCCGGCTGGTCGGGATGATCCCCCTCACTGGAGCTCCAATCTAATGACAAAGACCAGCCATTACATCCGAGGCCACGTGATCCACCAACGTTTGGGATGCAAGCGTTTAAACCATCAAAACATTTAACCACCAGGAGCTAAAAGACCAAATGGATCCTTTTTTTTTGGCTCATTATCTCACCCTTGTTGCCATAGCGTCTAATGTCCATGCTCAAATTGCCGGTCTGCAGGGCGGACGCCATTCTATCCTTCCACTGGTTGTAGTTCATGTGTGCCACCGCCACTCCATCAAAAGCCACAATCTCATCATCCACACGCAGCTGGCAGAGCTCCGCTGGACTGCCTGAGGAGGGAGGGATGGACGGAGGTGGAGGAGGGGAGGGGGGGCAGGCATCAGGACAATGAAGGAAGATGAGAGCGTGGACAGCGCGGCCCAGAGGTGCCAGCGTCAGAATTTATTTGCTCAGCACAAAGTGAGAAACAAGCAGTAACGGGAGGACAAGGTTGCTGCTCGCGAGTCAAAAAGTGGGCCTGTCTAGAAAAACTGCAAAGTAGCGAGTTCAGTGACACCTCTCTCACATCTAATTAAACATTTATGGTGGAGTTTTAAATCACACACACACATCCGGAATGAGTGCATCAGTGAAAACCACCCAATGATCATTTCTCCTCTCATGTACATCATTATCATAATTGCTGTGGATGATTTGCACATTTCTCCTTGTTTGCATAATTCTGCACTCTTATTTAGCTGCACTATCATTTTGGCTCTCAAGATATTGATGCAGCAAATTCATTTTTATATCTCCACTCTGTAACCTGAGCAGCCAGTGTGGTGTGTGACTGTTCCAAAGTGCCGGCTGTGTGCGAAAGCAAAGCGAGACGTGGAAAATAATATGTGAGCACGTCGTAGCAGACGATGTTCGACGGACTAATCACGACACTATTTCAGTCCATGTGCAATTAATAATTCATGTTACAAAATTACAGTGATGCAGAGTTAAATATAGCAAACGTCTTACCGGGCTGGATGAACTTTACTCTCGCTCCTGTCGAGTCCCAGTGAGTCTCTAAACCGAAGTCTGGTACCCGTTTGGGTTTAAGGGTAAGGCTCACTCTCATGTTACTGTGATCCACCTGAAACACACACACACGTTAAGGTGACACCCTGTGATCCAATGTCCTGTACTTCCTGGTGGAAATCAGAGACTTGAGGGCCTGCTGAATAAATACAGGGATACTCTTATAAGTGACCACTTTATAGTTTTCTGGTTTTGTTTCAGCTTTAGTGAATGCTGGTAAAGCAGTGCATGGAAAAGGTATCTTAGCCCTTGAAGTCAGTTGGTGCACATATGAGACTCAGGTTGAGGTTGGCGGACTTATGTCATTGTCCAGAGTGAGGGTCGTGGTACTTTAAGTTTACAACAAGATTAACAGTGACAACATGTATTTTACTGACATTTAAATTGTCAGACTAGAAAAGCAGTTTGAAACCGAGGAGTCAGATCTAGAAAGTGTTAGACTAGAAGCTGAACCAGCATGAACAATAACAGACTGAAAACTGTCACCTACTTGGATTACAATTATTTTTACAGTGCAAAAGGTTTTTCCTGCAGTTTGACAAAATACTAACATCTTCCTCTTAAAAAAAAATACTAAGCTATATTAATATAAGCAATAGTTAACTGGAATGGCACTTAGAGTTCCTCTACCAGGGCCCAAAATATTTCTTGTGAAACCATATTTAAACTCTTTGAATCCAGGATCTATGAATTATTCTGAGAAATCAACTCAAATGTAGAAAAGCGTTGCAATATTAAATAAAGTGAAAAACCAATTCCTGGATCTGCAAAATTGAAGAATTGAATGGATTCTTCCTCGGGTTCCCCTCTACATGCCTCTGTGATAATTATATTTTATGCTGTGAAAACTGTGCCATGTATTTCGATTAACTTGTTAAGTAAGAATAAATGATCAGCTGGAGTAGTTCAGTGTCTAATAATTGTTCCAAGTAAAATCTCTTTAACACTGATAAACTAGAGTTTAATACATGCAACAGATGTGACAGTCCCTCATTAGAACAGTTTAAACAATTAGATCCTAGTTAAAGACATCACAGATGTTCCCAGATGTTCACAGTTCCAGTGCATTAATACAAACACACGGCAGTAAAGCTGTGTGATGTAAAACAACAGTTCACCTTGGTAGTTGTCGGCAGAGTGGAGCTGTTGTAGTGCTCGGCCTGAAGGGTTGAATAAGGTAGTGG
Source organism: Pleuronectes platessa (assembly GCF_947347685.1). Taxonomy (NCBI): domain Eukaryota; kingdom Metazoa; phylum Chordata; class Actinopteri; order Pleuronectiformes; family Pleuronectidae; genus Pleuronectes; species Pleuronectes platessa. The sequence goes on from NC_070626.1 coordinate 22,765,546, forward strand.
CTGGGTCTGGGTGCAGGGCTGATGGTGAAACCCGTTGGTCTTGAGGGAGGACTGAGTGGAGAGAATGGACCCCCCCGCCCCCCCCCTCCACCACCTGATCTGAACCACTCGGCTTCATCTGGCTGGTTTTCTTCAGTCTGAGTGAAGTCCTCAGGTGACTGGCTGCAGTCTGTCTTTTAAGAGAAGATTTCGTGGGTGGATAAAGACATTTTTCTGTCTCGCTGTTCAACTGCAAACCGCTGCCGTCCACCTGCAGATGAAAAAAAGACAAAAAAACAGGATGATTTCTTCAGAGGGAAGGTGCAGACGCATGGGATCGCTCCATTAACTCTCCAGGCAGACGTGAGAAATAAAAGTGTGTTATCTTGCAGTGAGTTGACACTGTTCAGACTGTTGAGGCTGAATTCCTATTATTAATGAGGGCAAAAGAAAAGGTAACACAAGCTCCCCCACACACAGGAAACACTCTTATTATATTAAGTTGCTAGAGTCCATGTGGCGGACTTACGAGTCCCTGCGCACTAAACGTACACGGAGTCAGAAGTACAGCCGGAGAATTATAACTGTCTAGACTGTAAAACATTATGTGCAGCTGGCGGCTGGAGAATATTTTCAACTTCGACTAAAGAGACCACCGACTGTGTTTAAAGACGGTCTTTGAGAAAAAGTGTACTTTGACTTTTTAGCTTGGTCCACGTCCCATCCACTAACATAGAGGAGGGCAGATTTATGACCTTGGTAACAGGTGGCAATCAAAAAGCTTTGGCTTCTCTTTTGGGGAGCAGTCATGTCGTCCATCTAGACAAACACACACTAGTGACACACCTATGTGTATCTACTGTTTATCTGCACCCTGTCCATCACCATAAGAAACAGCTGGAGAGTCACTTTCAATGTCTTCAGCGACAATGTAGGTCTATTTCGTTTGATATTGTACAGGGTATACTATTTGTCCACTAGGTGGCGTCTTACTGTGTGCAGACCATTTGGTTAAACTCACAGTGCACAGTCTCGGAAGCGAAGACATCCTCGACTGCTTGGTCCCAAAGGGTCTCGCTGTGATCGAAGAGGAGAGACGGGACGAGCCCTCGGACCGCCGGTAGCCACGGGGCAGGCTGGCCGAGCCGGACCACGACACAGTTCTGGACAAGTACTTGTAGGTAGCAGCGGTTTTCTCAGCTGGTTCCCTAGTCTTCTTAAGGATCCCCTCCTGGGACGTGTCCTCCAGAGACGTCTGATTCACTGGAGCAGCACCAAAGGTGGGAACGGCTGGATCGATGCAGGGTGGAAGCTCCTTGTGATTCAACATAGATGCTGTGCAGGTGGATTTTGTGGCCTCCTTGGGCTGCAAGGTGGTGACCAGAGTGGAGATTTTATTTATAGGAACGTTCTGGGGCTGAGCCGGTTCAGATGTGGGCTGGAGAGGAGCTGGTCTGCCCTGAGCTTTGACCTGAGTCTGAGAGCTGAACGGGAAGTCTACCGAGGGTGTGGTGGCTCCTGCTCCCTCTGAGGCCAGGGAGGGAAAGTGGGTCTCCTCTCCCAGGATGGTCCCATCGGAGGCAGGCATGGCGCCAACCAGTGATCCCTGAGGAGAAATAAAGCACAGGCACAGGGTTTTCCATGCAGCAGCATAAAATGAAGATAGATTACACCCTGCCTTGCACTTTTCAAATGCTTTATTAGATGTTATAAGGCTTTACATCTCTGTTTGACAGGACAGAGAAAAGTGGGGAGGGGGGGAAATAGAGCAGGGCCGGATCAAGACTCCCTACATGTTCAACCAACAGCTCATCGGTTGAGCGGGCACCATATCCAGCTATATTTATCAGATTAGTTTTTATTCTTTGTACTTTTACCAGCATTACACAAAACAAATACATTTCAATAAAGCCATAGTGGAGAAACAGAGCACACAGCCGTAAACTCACCTGCGTACTGGCTGAGTTGTAGGTGATGAGCGTCACCCTGGGCCTGTAAGGTGCCTCAGTGGCGTAGCCGCGGGACAGCAGAGCTCGAGTGTGTGGCCGGAGATCAGAGCTTGATGATTTGGACGGAGGAGCGGTGGAGTGGAGCCGGGGGGCGGGGTTACACCTGTGTGGTGGCGGCTGGTCTCTGAGGAGTCAGCGTGTAAGGGAAGAGGAGCCGATGTAATGAAAGGAAGCAGAAAGCATGAGGGGGAGGAGGTGGGTCATATTACAGGAGTTCACCGCGGCTTTCCATGCACAGGGTTTGAGAGTGTCAGCATTTTTTTCTACTGCAGGATTGTACCTCTTTAGCATCGCGCCGCGTTGGGTGTCGTTCTTAGAGTTGCTCACGGCCCTATTGGTCATGGACAGAGAGCAGGCGTTGATCACATGCTCTCGGTCCAGCGACTTCCTGCGGTGGTCTGTGTTGGAGCTCCGGCGACGATTCTTCCACTTTGTCAAGTCCTGGAACAAACGTATGAGCCAATGAAACTGGTGCTTTTGGGGATAAAACTACATTTTAACAGCATTTTCAATATGTTTAAAGCTCAGACACATTGTTGTGACACAGAAAGTTCAATCTCGACCTTGGGCACTGATCTGATCAGGTGTAACCAACTCCCAACACAAGGTCCTGTAGCTGATCTCAAGCTTCAGATGGTGTCACATTATCCAGATGATACACTCCACCCCCATTTCTTTGAATTTGCAGATATACAAGTCTCCACTTCTCCAAAAAGCTTCACTTTAATTTAAGCTTTAAGGCAAAAAACATTTAATTTAAATTAGTATTGAGAAATCTCTTCATTATCGAAGATTAAAAAGGAGAAAATTGATTTGAATATTTACCATATTTCCCATGATTTACATCATTTTACATAACAGGGTTTGTCTGGAAACAGAATCCTGTGTGCCCCTGACTCAGTCTTGCTTTGTTTTTTACAGACCCACATGACTTACATCCTGCCACTGAGCGTCGCTCTCCTTGCCGGGAACGCTGCCCGTCTCTGCGTCTTCTTGCTGCCACTCCTCTGCCGTGTCAGCGTCCTGGCCCCCATCGTGACCGGTGTTCTGCTTGGGGAGTTTACGCACAGGGTAGAACATCGGGATGTCGCTGAGAGATTTACTCCTGTTTCACACACAGACAAAGAAACGGGACATTAAAATGAATAATGGATACGCAGAGCGGAGATGCCATCTAAAAACAACGGCACATTATTTTAGTGTCACTTTAGAACATAGTGTTGCCGAGCAAGCATGACGAACATACCAACTAGCTTCTACATGCAGACACACACAAATCACATGACGGGAAAACAGTATCAACAGCAGCAACACGACACATTCTGCATCCAAACAACAGAATCCATAATCAAGTGCGAGGCGGGGGGGGGGGGGGGGGGGGGGGGCGCCATGCAAGTCAAATACCGCAGCAGTATAAATGGCAGCAGATGTTGCTGTCTGGGTAACACAACAGATTTGACTCAGAGTGGCACCGCTGCAGGCAACAGAGGATGTCAGACGTGCCATTCAGATAACTTACAGCAGCTTTTAGCGGCTAGGAAATCAAAAGTGACAGAATTTGATCCGAGCAACCAGGACTGTGATTACAATCAGTCCTGTGGTTTGTCATAAATTCCTCCGACAAGTCACCAAATGCTCCGTCTTCGGGAACAAGCAGGAGCCAGTTTGCAGAGTAATGTAACTTTGCAGCCAAGCGGAATACAAACCAGAGCAGACACGGAGGAAGCAGCGACAACACCAGCGCTCGGTTTTTACACCCACAACTTTAGGACTCACCAGATCCAGCCAGGGTTGACCTGAACGGGAGTCTCAGGCCTGACCTGGTTGTGATATGCTCTACAGAACCAAAGAAACACATGAAGAGGGATGACCGCCATTATGCTAAAGATTTGGTTGGATAAAAGCAGCTTTGGGGATGGCGTGGGGACAACAGCATGTAACAATGCATTGTGGTTTAAAAAAAAGGGATACGACAAATGGGTTCACACACAAATGATCTTGATGGAAAGATTGAGTTTAATGCACAAACTCACAGGCTGCACAGTATTTAAATCTGTTTATTATTCCACATCTAATCGTAGCACACGTAGAAACAGGACAGCACACAATGTGTATAAATAACTTTTTTGTTATGCTATGAGTGAACGAGTCATCAGATTAACCATTATGATCCAATGAGTCACTCAGCACGTTGCCGTCAAAACGCCCTCAACATCATCTGTGCTATAAAAAAAAAAAAGTACCACAGCGAACGCCTGATAATAACAACAGCACATTCAATTAGTCTGATAACCTCATTAAATATTTGAAAAAGCTTTTTATGTCTTTAGAAAAAAGGATGAAGTTCCCCTCTGCACCTTTCACATTTGGAAATTTCGAATGCATCTGTTTGACAATGTGGTACATGAGGAGTAGAACAGTGTTAGAGCTTGTATCAGCAGAGTATGCAGTGTGTAGTGTTGGTATTTGTATTTGGGAGATCATGTTTAGTAACTCCACCAGGGAAGTTCGATTTCCCTCTGTGCTTGTTTGAAGATTATTCAAAACGACTCTTGTATGTCTTCCCCTGTATTTGGGGGAGGGGCGGGGCATGACCCCAGGAGGAACGCATTAAATGTAGGTCCAGATGCGGATCAAGGGGGGGGGGGGAGAGATGCAGGACTTGTTTTACGTTTTAACATTGCCAGGGTGGTTTTTCAACATTTTTTATTGATGTCTCAGATAATAATGAAAGAAAAATAATCAGGCACGTTTAGGGGCTGATCCATGTGTGTAATGTGATGCAATTTTGATACAGATTGAAATAAAAAATTGGATCTAGCAAATTTAAAGTAGTTTCCTAAGGGGACTGCTGGGCCTTGGTGGAGGTTAGTGCTCTCAGACTTCCTGTTAGGTGTGGACCCTCGGGACAGAGAGTTTTTCTGGTTTCTCTACAATTTGATAAGGCCTCGACTTTACTTTATAAAGTGCTTCGAGATAATGCATGTTATGATGTGGTGCTGTACAAATCCATTTGAATTGAAAGTTCTCAGTGATGGGTTTGAGGCCCTCCAGTTGCGGTAGAGGTGTTTTGCCCAGTAGCAGACGTCACAAGGTCAAAGTCTTCCTCAGAAGAACCCCGAGGTTTGTGGCTAGAATCACAGAAAAGGAAGAGAACGTGTTAAATAAGAACAAGATAAATAAACAAGTGTTTTCAAAAAGGAGAAACAATGTTGAGGTTTTAGTTTATCATCTAGCGTCAGTAGCACTTGCTAATGCCTGCACCAAGCAAACTAAGATTTAGTTTGCTTGAAATAATGAATTATACGCTTCAATTTGACGCTAAACATGAAACCACACGTCATGTCAAACTGCAGTTATCTTAGCAAGTTATATTTGATGTTTAAGTATTAATTTAGCTTCAGTTGTTAAGTCAGACTCAAGCCTGCAAACTCAGCCATGTCATATTTCTGTTCAAGCAACGCACCCACAGCTTTGAACATTAAGCAAAAGGCAACAGTTCAAAAGAGCCCTTCCTGCTCTTCCTTGTATTAGTTTTTACTTAGCTGTGCCCTCACACTGCCGCGCATCACAGAGCATTACAAGCAGCCCACCGACCTTAAGCCTTGCATTTTACGATACCAGGGTCTTGTCTGGGAGCCGAGGTAGATGGTGCGCACGCGAGTCTCCTCTTCGGGCGTCCAGTATCGAGGCAGGAAGCGGTCGGTATCGGGGTGAACAGACATCTGACGAAGAGCCTGCTGCACCCGCCGGAAATACAAGTCATCTAGGACGGGGTCGGCTTCGGTCGAGTCGTCTTCCGAGTCCTCATCACAGAGGGCCCGCTGGAAGAGCTCCTCATCAAAGAGAGACTCGGGAGGAGTCGGAGCGAGTTGGGGTTCGGGAGAGACGGGGGGGGCATCGTCGACGCTGCAGCAAAGAGCGGTGTGTTCACAGCTGATGATCACACAGGCATCGCTTCGGGTGAAGTACTAACACCAAGAATCTTAGAAATCATCTCCCACATCACAAAGCTGCTTCAAATTTTAAAAAGGCACAAGTGTGACTGATGATTAATGTATGATTTATGCTAATTCACAGTCTTCTGAGGATAAGCTCACAGGGTTACACAAGGTTCGTTAATTTTTTAAGCAGCGGTGCAGGAGGTAGCATCTCCTGGTTCACCATTAGTACTCTGCATCATCGTCTACTTCTGCAAAGAGCTGCTGTCGTCTGTTGGGCACTGATCTGAGCCGGGAGGGACGATGGGCTGTTCAGACAGTTGAACTCCTGCTCCCATGTGGGTGTGGCAGCCTCAGGCCAACATGCCGCCCCCCCCCCCCCCATCATCTGCTACAAGTCTGGAGCTCATTCTAACACAGCCTCTAGTCACCATAGTAACAACGGCTAACTAGATAAAGTCAACAAGAAACTTACTCAGAGGCCGTTTGGTCTTTAATCACCTGGACAGAGCTACTCAATGTTTTGAGTTTCTAAATATTCAAATGGAAAAACATGTTTTTGTTATTTGTATTTTAAAATGTCATTATAACTTCATAACCCAAGTTTTAACCAGAAAATAAGAGACAATATACTAAAATTATGTTCATTATAACTTGCATTGGCTGCTGTTTTTAAGTTGTTAAAGTTGACCGATCATCAGACTCAACTGTAAATCATTACGTCTTCAGAACAGAAACCGTTTTGACAAATGTGAAATGTGCTCCATAAGTTTTATAGTTTGTCAACATACAACTACTGTATCGCGTTTGTGTCCAATTTCTCATTACACAATTAAAGACAGTTACTTTTTTTAATTCAAAAGAATTATATCTAAAAGATATGCATGTTTAGACTTACAAAAAAAACTATGAAAAAACTAATTTATAGTGGAACAGAATGTGAAAAATGCACATCAGCTATGAGTTAGCTAGGCACAGCATGTGAACTTGCTGTGTAAAGCAGCCACCACCTCAGCTACAGTACCTGGTGAGTGGACCGTCGCTTCCAATCTCCTCTCGTCTCTGCTTTCTCCGTAGAAGTGGTTGCGGGATATGACCCCTAGTCTGATGGACTGGGTGCTGTGAGGTCTCCATTCTGAAGACCTGCTCAGCTTCTGCATCACTTCCCCAACCTGGTGATCATACATACAAACAATTGGTTTTGAGGAAAAGGGCGAGAAACAAAAGCTTAACACCGACAGATAAAGTTCAAATGAAAGGAAAAAGTCTGAAAACCAGAGAAACACAGGAGCCTCCAGTCGATGACTGAGTCTGCACACAGCTGAAGCCTTTAGGGAGATTTGTGCCAAGTATTTGACCCTCTCCCATCCCAGACACTTTTACCACCACAGTGTGGAACTTGACACAATCTATCACTGACGCGCAGCGACACCAAGCATGGCAGTGACAAAATCAGAGTTTTATGTGTACTTTTCTATTCTAAGCTTTTTTTGCAGTTTCACAGTAGCAGGTAGGTCTTCTCACGAAAAAAAAAAAAAAAAACTAAGAAACTACATTTGTGCCCAAATTCAAGATTCATACTTGAAATGGTGCAACGTTCACAAACTGTTAAAAAGGAGATCAAAGTTAATTGTACCTTCACTGTTTTGGCGGAGGGGCCGGGAGTCCGGTGAGTCAACACAGTCCACAGAGTTCTCCCTCTTATAGCTCCGTCTCATACGCTGAGGTTCCTCCCTCTCCGGGTACCAGCACTCGTCTAGGGACTGGATTTATAAAAGGGCCGGCTCAGTATGAACAGAATAAAAACAAAAAGGATTGCAAACCAAAGAGGCTAGAGGAGCAGCTTACCTTAGACAAGGCCAAACCTAAGAGTCCTTCAAAGGCCTTGAAGTTGAGCTGAGGTCCACTGTAGAACGCGTCCAGGTGAGCTTTGCGGCCCAACCAGTAGATGGTGATCAGAACCTGAGGAGGATCCAAGGCATAAGCATGAAGTACACAAGTGCTTGTGATCAGAACCTGAGGAAGATCAAAGGCATAAACATGAAGTACAACCGCACTCCTGTTAAAAGAACACATTGAACTGGTTTCTCATCTTTTCAATTCCAAACCACTGACAGCGATTTCTGCTATTACTTCTCTCCAGAACATCATAAAACTAAACTTTCAACTTATTCCGTCAGAGATAAAAGGACAAAAAAGGCAAAGCACCGATGCTACAATGACTTACCTCTCTGCCTGAAAACCCCACAGAACACAGTTCAATCAAACTGCCAGCCCACCCCCACCACTCCGACAAAAATGGCCGTCAGCTTGACAGACGGAGCAAGACCCTTTTCCGCCCTCATTTTAAAAGTGACATCCAAGTGCTGTTGTTTGTGACACTATCATTTTGCAGCCTCTCCCCTGTCACAGCAGGTCGGAGAGAGCTGCCAGTTTGTGCCTGGTGTATCTCATCCAATGGGGAAGGACAGTACACTGTGAAAGTCCTGAGGGGAAAAGCTGAGCTGTGCTGCAGTCAGGAAACGTTTAGAAGAAAGACAATAAGGAAACCCAGTGGTGCTATCGGTATGCTACCACAGAAATTGCCAACATGATAAAGTTAGAAGGTAATGTTCATCTTGAATTAGTTTGTTTGACTAAAATGGCCTTTTTAGGTGGTGTGAGATTTAAAGGCCAAACAATCCTAAACACATTTTTCTAGTTTTTATTAAAAACACAAAAGGGTGATGGAGTCTGATAATCCGCACTAAATTTGATTAACTCATTGATCAACAGCAAAAATGTCAGATTTTCTTTTTCATACCAAGATTCAGATAATATTTCATGAGAAATTGGCAAAAACAATGAAAATTGCCCCCTTGAATAAATCTGCACCAAACTAACTGGGCTGGTCGATGCCCGTCCACCGAGTGTGGTGAAAATCTGTTCAGTACTTTTGTTGACGAACACACAAACAAAACGAGGAATTAACAGCTAGGATTGTTTTTCTGGTATTTAGTATTTTCTTGCTCGACAAACTAGAATTTTTACATAACAAGAAAAGTCAGTGGATCATTAAAGTGACTCAAATTCGTCCTGAGGTTGTGAAGTAAGATGTCACTGTTGAGAAATTTCATTAAAACCACTAAAATCCAAATCATTCAGTCAAGACTTTTGCAGCATAGTTAGTTTTCTGAAACTACATTCCGACTTAATTACCCCAGATCCGATTAAATAAATATATTGACGATGAAAAGAAATGTCTTTAACACCCTGTCGGAGCCTACAGGCAGATGCTGGGGTGGTGGAGGGGTTGAATCAACACACAGCGATACTGACGCAGGGGAGCAGAGGCATTGAGAAGTTTAAAATTAGCCCATATAGCATCCAACTTGAGAGGGTGTAAACTCTAAAAGTCAGAACATTACGATGACATTTCTAAGAGCAGTGTAGGTCTCGCCTGTATTTTGTCAATCCATCCAATATCAGTCTGGAAGAAGAGCAGTGGACGGACTGATCAAAAATGTGTCTGTGGATAAACCAAAGGACATTTGTAGCCATTTCCCTTCTGTCCCTGAACATATGACTCACTGTCCCCACATCATCAGCCATGAGAAACACTGTTTAAACACATGGTCTTTAAACGACCCATTCAAACCCCCCATCCACGGTCCAGAACACTAGTGGCATCAGCCAGCAGACACCTGTCAACCATTAGAAAAGACAGGGAGTAAAGGCTGTGAAATATGGGCCTCTTACTGGTATTTAGAGTTTCATTTTTGTAGCAACTAAAGCGTTTTGGACACCATTTATTTCTCATTTGCCTCGAGGCGAGGGATGTATTTTTGACGTACTGCCCCTCTTCTCCCTGGCAGAGCGGCCGCCTCTGCTGCTCTGGGAGAGGCACAGCACAGAGTCAGACTCCCCCCCCCGTCTGTCTCAACACAGTCATCGTAGAGCAGACGGAAAATAAAGATCCATGTCGGGCCTGGAGAAGATTGTAACGGCTAAATATTTGATAGCATAATGCAAGTTAAATGACAGATGAGAATTGAGTGCTGATAAATGCATGTGTATAGATTACCAATCATTCTTGATCAGTCTCTGTAGCAGCTGCTTTACCGCACGACTGAAAGCTAAATACAGATATTATTTCAGTTCTAGACATTGTAGAGAAGCAATACAATTAAATGTGGGAGTTTAAAAAAAAAAAAATGAACTATGCACAAAGACATTTTATAACGTGCAGCTTTAAACAAATAATACAAATTGGAAATTATGATGATTCAAGTCAATTTGAGCCACCGACACTAAAATTAGTTCAACTCTTACCTCATTTGCAAAACCTGAGTAAACAAGCCTTCATGGCTTTTTCTAGCTGTTAACATGTACTGTATGAATAACTCGGCTTCTGTGGGTCTGTGTGTGTGTGTGTGAGAGATTGGAAACCTGAATGGAAACTGTGGCTTTCAATGGCTGCAAATTGACCCTAATTGGTTGATTCAAAGAAAAATGCTACAACCATTCCAAAGAAAGAGTGCTGCAACAAACAGCCTCATTACAGAGTCCACGTCGTCGGCCATTGTGTGATTCAAATGAGTCTCTGCAGATAACCAAACCACCTGATGAGCTGCGGAACATGCAAAATACCAGCGGTGCACACAAGCGTGCACGTGTACAGCCGTCACATGTTTGCACAGTAATTACTGTTGGGGGCAACACGTTTACAGATACAGTTTAAGTCAAAGTGATAAAACATAAGTCTTCCCTTTGGCAGAGACCAAGTGGTGGGCAATGCCAGCTTATTGTGATGAGCCATGAAACAAGCCCCTTGACCATCGTTCACTTGTGATTCTGGAAGAGTCTTGATGCTGATGGGATGTTGGCATCAGGAGCTGGAACCAACGTGATACAAGTGCTGCTAATTGGGTTGATAAATGAGATGTTGGCGTCGGACTGTCTCTCATGTTGTAAAGTGATTAGAGTGTTAATGTAAAACTCATCGGCCATAAGAGGGAAATCAGAAAAGACAATCGCCTCATGAAACACGTTCAAATTCACAAGTTCCTCGTTTTTATTTTTGAGCCGCAACAAATTGCTCACACTCATAAACACGGCTGATTGTTTTGCATCAAGATTCATGAATTATTCTAACAGAGATTAACGAATGTGTGGAAAAAGGCCCAATCTCATAATGTTGAAATAAATCCTGTACCGCCCCAAAATATGAATAAGTAATCCTGCTAAATCACAGAAAACTTTGCGGAGGTAATTAATTGAGAAATCAAACTTACATTTTTCAGTCTTCTGCTGCTTTCATCGCGTCTGAAATAAAAAATAAAAGAGATGAATCATGCTGCACTTTTACAGTATGACTGCACGTACAGTGACATGCAATAGCTTTGCCTGTGAAAATAAAGATAAAGAGACGTTCAAGCGACATTTGAAAACTTCTCATTTGCAACTCTCAACCTATCAGGACTAACAGACAGCAGGCGATCGACTCGAACAGCAGCCGCTTGTTAGGCAGAGCTCAGATCTTTATAAATGCAAAGAAGCGATGATGCTAAAGCACAAACCTATAAAAACAGGTGCTGCAGTAAAGTGTGTGTGTGTGTGTGTGTGTGTGTGTTCCCCATCGTACATTACGCAATAATGCTTCAACTGCTTTCATAAGCAGTGTGAGACGACTGTAGCTGCGTGACATAGGGCATTATCCTGGTGGAAGTAGCCATTAGAAGACGGTGAATTGTGGCCATAAAAGGCTGCACGTGCTCAGCAAACAACACTCAGACAGGCTGTGGCATTCAAATGATGATTGCCTGGTATTAAGGGCCTGCGAGTGTTCACAGCCTGGACTCTTGACAACAGGCAGGTAATAATGGATCAACGGCGCTGATGCCAAATTCCTATCCAGCTCTGGTGATGTGTCCATTGCTGCCTCAGATTGATGTTCATTGCTGAGGAGAGGAACCGGATGTGGTCTTCTGCCGCGGCTCAGCCCCTTCACCTCAAGGTTCGACAGGTTGTAAAGAGTGGTTATCTGAGTTACCCCATCCTTTCAGCTCAATTCAGTCTACAATGACCTCACTCATCAACACAGTGACCCACAGATCTTCAGCTCACTGGATGTCATTACAGTACATACATGTCATTTGGCTGATGCTTTTTTCCAAAGCGACTTAAAATTAGTACACTCAATATTTATGAGGGGCCATTTAGGGGTTCATTATCTTGCCAAGGACACTTCGGCATGCAGATGGGGAAGAGTGGGGTTTGAACCGGCAACCTTCTTGTTGGAGAACGACCACTCTACCCCCTAGGCCACACCGCCCCCATAGAAGTCGTAATCAATAGTCATTGAAAATATTGCTGTCATCTGATTCGCTTGACCTGCATTTGCATAATTGCACTGCTGCTACACGATTGGCTGATTGGATAATTGCATGAAAAATGTCCGACACATTAAAATCATTGTGGAAGCACATTGGGTAAATATGTGCTTCTCTGTGGTTTGATCACACGTGTGCACACACACACGTCTGGAGTGACAGTGTTCACCTGAGAGTGACGCGAGTGGACAGGTCTTGCAGGTCTCCTGGATGAAACAGCTGGGACTCGTTCAGTCCCAGTTTCCCGCAGGCTTTCAGGAACACGTTCACATTGTCCTGGAGGTTCAATATAGAGGACACAGTTAAAGAAATAAGAGCATGTGAAAAGAATAAAGAGGTGGGCGATAATGTTAATTTAACTGGCATCATGTATGTAAAATGCCACAAACCAACCTTTTGTTAAAACCACCAACAATAAGCACTTAAAAAAAAGTGTATCCATTAATCTGAACTAATGAGTAGTAGTATTTTTGTACATGAAAGTTCCCTCTCATATTTAACTTAATTTGAAATGAATTCAATATTATATAATTTTGTTATCAAATATTTTTGCAGACATTTGACCTTTAAACAGCATTTATATAATTTGGATACAAATCCTCTCAACGTGACCATTACCTGAACTGGAAAATGTCAATGCATCAGATTTCATCAGCTTTGGACTATAAACATAAACGGTGGAAGCTAACTGAACTTGGCTGTTGTCTGGAAACTTAAAGCTAATTTTGCTTGGTGCTGCACATACTTTAATGCTTAGAGAGACACTTTGTTTGAAGGAGGAAAAACCAGTCGGCCTTCTGTAGTTAGCAGCAAGCTAAGCATGAACCACCAGAGACCTCCCTTCCACTGCATCGGAGCTTAAACAGCAACACCACCCAGGGAGCAGCAGCCAACATCTTAGCTTGTTTATACATTAATCAATTTAAACAACCACGGTACACGTCGGCAGTCATGTTCCAAGGACCTTTAAATTGCAGTCAACAGGTTAAACATGCACAACCACCAGTAGGGTGCTTTAGGCCATCAAAGGTACTGGCAATTCTCTGCTGCACCTCACACAAGATAAACCAACATCTGAGGATCCACTGCCGGGCTCCGTCCAATCACCAGCCCCTGATGGATGGTTGGAATTGATATTTTTCTGCTCTTGCTTTGGGCAGTTTTAGCAATTATACTTGTATGAAGCCATCAAAATACAGCCCGAAGGGGAAATAAATAAATCTGCATGTGTATTCATGCCTGATAAAAAAACATGTTTGTGGTCCTCGATTCTGGATCATTTGAATTGTGGCAACGCCGTCTCTCAGTGCCATGGACAGGAAACCACCCAATGTGTCAGACTTCCTGGCTAGCAGGTTTCTTCTTTTCTTTTGTGCTCATAACCAATAATCACATATTTTAAATGCATTATTTAAATATGCCAGGTATATTATAACTGTCTACAGGAGTTAATTATTAACGTAGATATTTCACACTGTTCAACAAAACAAAAACAGACTTAAAAAACACTTTAACACTCACCAGGCCAGCGATGGGAGTGGACAGCCTGTTTACTCTTTTTATGATGCCGGGTTTCAACTGGTTGATCAAACTAGAAGTCAAAACAATAAAGTAAACAGTTTAAGAACATTTTAACTTTGTGCAGCTAGTGTTTGAAAATCTATATAAAAATATTACCAGTCTAATTCCTCAAGGGAAGCTTAATAGATTGGAGTTTAATAATCTTGAACTTCTAGTAAAGAGATTTCATTACGAAAATAAATAATAGTTAATTGGCTCGTGTATCATATCGATGCATCGTAGAGTGAAGAGATTTCTAATTTGTCCATTTCATGTCATTTATTATTGGAATATGGCTTCATAGGTTTGTTTAGGTAAACGTATGCTAAACTTTAAATTATCTTAACTGTACTGCAGCTATAGGTTTACATGGTAATTTAGCCGGACTCTGTCACAAACAACATCCAAATTCAAGCATCATTACTCACTCGCAGAGCAGGACTCCATTCTCCAAGGCAGCTCGGAAGTCACTGCAACCAAACAACTTTCCAGTCACCACCTAAAAAAAAATTAAGCATATTGATTGACCACTGCATTTCATTTTTATCCCGACATAAATATGCATTCAGTTTTGTCTTATTTCTTTAAGGAGTAACTACTTCCAGTTTCCAAGACTGTCTATGTATTAACACAGCCTCCAATGGTTGAAACAAATCAGAAAAATATCTTTTGTAATTTTAACAGCAAAAACACAAAACCTAATGAATTTGGTATTGTGAAGTTTTAGCCAAAACTTCTACAAACTACTGGACAAAGTCAGATGCTCCCAATGTGACAGCTAAACATAAGGATATTACATAATTTATTTAGACAAGCATTTCCACAAACACACAACTTTTCTTTTCAAAACAAAGAGTCCAACCAAACCCTGATGATTCCTCACGTCTGCAGTAAACACGAGGCAAGAGGGCCTTTTGTAATGAGGACATAAAAATGGGGCTATTAAAAGGTTCAACCGAAGGCCCCAGAAGACTATTCTTCTCACTAATTAGTCCCCCCAGGAATCTACGATCACAATTCACTTCTGGTGGAACTGGGCAGCGGGCACCGAGCGTTAGGCCTCTCGGTGGAATCAGACAAACAAAGCAGTGCCAGATGAACAAAAAGAGAGAAACTTGTGGTCAAGACGCTGTGTGTTCCACAAACTCAAACTTTAATTGGTCATTTCAATAAGCAACTTCCCAGAAGAAACCACGGATCCAACAGACCTCGATGATACGTTTGTTACATGCAAACTTTTCGGTTTCTCAAATCCAAGAGGATCAAAACTGTGCCATTAAAATATAAATGCATCATTACTGAATCTGTGTGATTCACTTCTAACACATCGCTCATACGAACATGTTAAATCTAGAGCCGCCACAATAAGATGATTAATTGATTAATCAACTCAGGAATTGTTTTCACATATGCCAAATATTTGCGGTTCCAGCAAAGCAAACGTGAAGATGTGAATCTTTTCAGCGTCGGACATGAAAAGAGAATGAATCTTCTTTGGAGTTTGGATTCTAAGTCATCAGTTTGGGCTTTCAGCATTTTTAACTCTGCCTAGGAGGTCCTTTCCACTCCTGTCACTTTGTTTGAGGCAAAAATCAAAAAAAAAAAAAAAGAAGAAACTACTACACAACTTTCCAGTGGAAGAACCAATTAAAGTTTGGATCAGATCCTGATCAGGTGCCACTTTCTCTAACATCTTTTCCACATTTTCACTGTTATCCACGTGAGCAGTTCATTTCTTTATAGACAAAATGAGGAGAAGAGAACCAGCACATTAATAGCTAATAAGAATGATTGTTAGTTGTAGCCATATGGACAGTAAAAGTACAATTGGTTAAGATGGAGAACACTGATCAAAAACAGCAAAACACCCGATTGTAATGCTCTGGGTTTCACCAGAAGCTAATGACCCGTTTACATAATGTAGAAGAGGCCGATCCAGTCCCTTCTCAGTTCAGTCCAGTGGGCACTGAACAAACATGCATGTGTAATTGCTGCATGTACTGTGCTGATGATAAACTGCAAAAAATTTTGGACACATGGAAGCTTATTATACTCCAATCTATTGGAACACTGGAATAATAGAGCAAACATATTGACACCATTTAGCATTTCCTTAAAAAGCAGCATGGCCTGCTTTTCTCCTCACTAAACACACAAAAGAACACACACACACACTCCCACAACCACACAATTCATCAGTGCAGGAAAGTCATCGGGTAAAATTGGTATGGGCTTACTGCCAACGGAGCTCTGGACAGAATGCTCACAATGATCCACTCATACGATGGACATTAATGGCCCCCATTAAGCAGTGGTCAACACTCACTGTGCCCATAGTTTACAAGTTGTATTCATTTGTTATGATTGTAGGATTATGACTCCTGCAGCGTTAGGACAGGAGCAGCCGCCTGATACCGAGAAAACGCAATCGAAACAAAACCACATCCTCTACAAAGCGTGTGCGACAAAACCTTCCTATCACAAAGCAACAGTTTGTGTGCAAAGAGCTGGAGACAGGTCACAGCGTCCACATCTCAGCAGACAGACGGTTAAGAAAACACACAGATAATGACTGACTTTCTCTAATCATCTGCTATATGTCCCTCAAATGTTCTGAGTCACAGTCAAATCAGGTTTATCTGGTGACCACAGAGGATTCAGTGTGCCAGGAGCTTCTCTTACCCGATTCTTGTCAAGGTGCGATTTGCATTTTAGACTAAAGAGACAGTCAAGGTTTATGTGTGTTGAGTTTGAGTCATTAAAAACATCAACAGGTTGACAGTTTAATTGCTAATGATACAGACCACAAACAAGTTTTTGTTCTTGATTCTTGTTCTCTGAAAGGGTTTGGCTAATATTAAAACTCCTACCAGCTCCACAAAGAGTTAAACATCCTGTAATCCTCAAATCTATCCGTATCATTTATCCTTGGGGTCAATTTCACTGTAGCAATTTAAAACACCAGCAACTTATTACAGTCAATATTTTGCATAAGTTTCGTGTGTCTTTTTTGACTACCCATCCATCCCCGTATATGTCCAGAACACCTATGTGAGCATAGAAATACAAAAATTGCCATAAAATCTTAACAATTGACCTAAACCTTGAAAAAGCTTAAATCCTCCTTTGAGCAGTGCTTTACGGTTGATAGACATCATCCATGTTTTAAATGTTTAACTTTGTTTTTTATCACGTTTAACAAACATATACATTTAGATTTTTTTTAACGTTTTTATCCAATCTTAATTTACCTTTATTTCTTCCCGCTTTTGTTGTTATTGTTTTAATTGTTTTCATGACATCTGAGTCATAATTAGTTTTTTCTATTGTTGGCTTTGAACTGCACTGACCTGTATGAAAGTTACAGTTTGATTAATTGGTTCATAAGAGGGTTAAACACCTAATTCCACGAGTTGTTTGCACAGGATTAATTAAAGAGAAACACAAACAAACATCTCAAATTTTGTTGAACAACCAGAAGAAAACAAAGAACCTGGATCCAGCGCTGGGCCTCGTTGAACGCGTGTGCACAGCTGACACTGGTCTGCTGACGCCACTCCATCTCTGTCCTCTGCACAGGTTCAGATCCTGGGGAGAGTTTGTGTTGTTAACCACGAGGCACCGCTGCACAACACAGACACACAAACGAACCGAAAGGAAAACTCCTCAAACAAGTTGAGTCCATGTCAACAAACCCGAGAGAAAGTGTGTGGGTCCGCGTGTCCACTCACCTGCAGCTCCACTGAGGACACGTCTCCGCTGATTGACTTTAACTCTCATCACTTGCCAGCTCTGTCTGTGCGCCCATTGGCTGAAAACAAGTGGGCTGGACAGTTTCCGCCCACTTCTGAACAAACTTTTTCTCTTGCTGAGGGAGAGGCGCATCGACCCTTTGCTGCCTCTGCTGGCCTAGAAGAGCAGGAGTCAGAACACCGTGCACAGGCCTGCAGTCGTGGGGGTTTAAAGGGATAGTTCACCCACAAATGAAAATCCCTTATCCACTCAGCATTATGCTTGTGGAGGGGTGGGTGAAGTGTTTGTTTCCATGAAACACTGTTGGAGTTTCAGGAGTAAACATTGTTGCAGCCAAAACCAACACAACTTAAGTAAACGTTGACCAGGTTTTCAAATGTACAAAAACAACAGAAGAAAAAAACATCCATAATGCTCCTGTGGTGTCATCCAATTGTCATTTGAACTTTACAGATTTTTTTTAAATATGTCTAATATATTTAATTTGTCTCAAAATATATGCTCACCGTGAAACGTTTTTTAACAAACTGTCTACACATGACCACGTCTAACAAAAGAAGCCACATGAACCTCGCACATGAACAGGCTTTTTTCCAAAATGGAATTAATCTTAATAAATTGTACATAACAGATTTTCTGAGAAATTTTACTGCTACTGATTTACTGTAGTTTGAGTAAATTGAATTCTATCAAATGTGTCTAAAATATTGACGCAACTCCTTAAAATAGTTACTGTTATATATTTTTTTAAATCACAGAATGTTACAAATAAACATAAAACACTTAAAACCTAATGAGAAGCCACCAACTCTTTTATGTCGTTTTGGGTTTTCATCTAGAAAAACAGAAAAAGTTCACAGCCGGAGTTTTGTTGAACATCCAGCAGCTCATTACTGACTTAAGATTCTCTCCCTCTATTTCCGTTAGGTTTCTCGTCTGATCCGAAAGTAACTTTTATGACTTTTGAAATATAAAAAGCCTCCTGTCACTTATTAACTTCAGGGCATTACAAATGCAAATATGCAAAAATTTAATGTTTGCATAGGCTGAAGAAAGAGAAGAAATAGCAGCAGCAGCTTGATATCATAATGCAAAATGAGACAGTCTGTTTCAAGGGCAGGTTTCAACACTCACTTGCCTTTAATATTGCAATGACAATTTCATTTTCACACATGAAATGCATATATGCATTAAAAAACAACACTTTTTTCTTTTCACATGTAAAGGGTAAAGCATAATGATAATCTGCTGGGCACAAAGCTCATCTTGTATTACAGCACGTGCTCAGTCCAAACCAATTTCCTCCGAAATGCCCAAGGAGGTGCACGTGTGGGGGGGGAACCAGGGCCGAGATGGAATCACAGTATTTCAAAGTAAAATGAGGTGCAGAGGCGCGGGCTGCAGAAGAACATTTAATGAGAAGCCCATTAAGAGCACAAAGAGTATTGTGTGAATCAATAATCTTCACAGACCTTCTGCTTATCAGCCAAACTGGGGAAATTATGTAACAGATAACTTCCTGCAGTATTATTACTGCATCACAACAAAGGGAATAGTCTTTTGTTCTCCTTCAGTCCCACATCCTCTCGTCTAAAGGGCCGTTCACGTTCTTCTCTTTTCTGAGACGTTCAGACGTTGTGTACAAAATATCTTTATAAAAAGAATATGACTATAACTACACATCCACAGATGCTCCTTGACAATGGCATTCACTTCTAGAAATAAGATATTCAAAGCAGTGGATTGTGACATTTGCAGAATGTTTTCCTTTGTTCCATATCTGCACATTTGATAATTCACCGTGGTTCAAAAGCTTCCATTACTGTAAGTTGATAGCGGGGAATGACAACATGCTGGGTGTGTGTGTGTGAGACCATGACCACAGATCTGTCCGCCGTGACGGGCGAACACGCCGCTCCTCCATGGAAACAGGACTCCACCGCCGCGGCACACACGAGGCTAATTGATCCTGATTGAGGTGGAGAGCGGATCACTTGAAGAAAGACTGATGCTCATCATCTTCAGCATAGACGTGAGGGGCTGACGCACACACACACACAGATCTACTACTGATTAGGAGAGGAAACACATTAGTCAGAATCAGCAGAAGTGTGGACACACACAAATTATGCAATAGAGACTGATAGATAGATAGATAGATAGATAGATAGATAGATAGATAGATAGATAGATAGATAGATAGATAGATAAATACATAGATGGATGGATAGATAGATAGATAGATAGATAGATAGATAGATAGATAGATAGATATACAGACAGACAGACAGACAGACAGACAGACAGACAGACAGACAGACAGACAGACAGACAGACAGATAGATAGATAGATAGATAGATAGATAGATAGATTTCAATTTATCGGATCCACATTAAAGATATTGATGTGTATCCGATATTTTCTTAAAGATATTGAGATTTGCCATTTTTCAACATTTTCATTGATTTCTCAAAGAATAATAAGACAGATATGTATGAGGGGTGGTGACGCAGATCCAAATGAAACTCGAGATCTGGTGAATTTAAATGTGGTTTCATAAGGGGACAGTTGGGCCTTCACACTTAACTGAGTGCCAGTCCAGTTTAGGTATTCTATTCACTACGCACAACTCCTCTCTCTTCTGCCGTTTCATTCCTCGGCCATCCAACTTTGCATTGCCTTATCTTTGAGAGGGAATGAGCAGCAAAAGAAGGGAATGCATACAAACAGTTTCATTTCATTCAAATTTCCCTATGCATACATCACTGGGCTGCAGAAATAATGCATTGCATGTATTTATGACTACCAGTAGGTGCTGCTGTAGCTCTGCATGTGCATGCCTCATTCTTGAGGTGGAGGGTTAATGGCTGGGGGCCGGCTGGGTCAGGAGATGCTGGACAAACACAACAATCGCATTTCCTATTTCCCATATTTTCTCTTTTTGTTGTTCCTCTGGGTATTTTAACCATATTCACCGCCAAAGCATTTCATGACCACTTAGGCCTTGATGTGACTGTGTTGTAAATGCATAGATGTAACATTTATTCACTGGAATACAAATATGTTTTGTTCAGATATTTTCAAACTATCATTATTTGGTTTTTATGACTTTAAAACTTCCCTTTCTTCAGTGAAAATATTTAAATATAGAGAACTTATTTTTTTTACCATTTACTTCACAGTTGAATATTACTTTTAACAATTATTCATAAGCATTTATCAATGTATTACCATGTGTGAAACTGTACAGGCTGTGTTAGTTCCAGTTAGTACTCTACGGAACATTTCATAAAACATAGAGATCCCTTTCTTGTTAATATTTAAAACGGAACGGCTACATCTGAAAATCGTTGCATTACTTTTAATGACTGAATGTCTGACTTTACACGACACATGGCACTGTTACCTCCCATTCCTTTTCAATCCCATTCAGTGTGTGTGTGGGAGGGGGGGGGGGGTGCTCATGACATCAACCGTATGCATATCCAAACTACTTGCTGTACCGTAATATATGAGGTATTTTACACAATGAGTGAGAGCCGCTGTGGTGATGTTGTGCTCGGTGCAGAATGCATTAGTGTAAATTCGATCATTAGCTGGAGGGCTTTGCCTGCAGTGCTCCTCTGTGAAGATGCAAATGTCTCCCCGTACACTGTAAATGAAGCTGTGGCCATTGTTTACATATTGTAAGCAGAAAAACATGCACATTAAAACAAAGAAATTAGCATATTGATGTGCCTATCCATTCGTTTATTGTTATGTGTTTTTTCCCATTGGGTTACGTGCAGGACACCAGTGAGCACATGCACTCGACTCATCCGCCATTAAGAGTGAACGCTGAAAGATTCTTCTTATCCAAACAGCATGATTTCATTACCCAATCATTATAGCGGATATGGTTATAACTTACAGTAATAATGAATAAATATAAAAGCGTCTGGTATGAACACATCAAACTCATTGGCTGTTGAAAACTTTTATCCTGCTGTTTTTCCTATGTCAGAAAAGCTATAAAGATTTTTAAATCAACACAACAGGTCAAAGGCTGCAATTTTCACCTTTCAGGGTCTTTGTGGTGGAGTCTATACCGATTATATGCTATTCTCAAAAGCAAGCAAATGCCACCATATTTTATAGACAGATCAGCAGAATCCCCTTCATATTAAACTTTATTTAATTTGAACAAGAACATTTTTGTGGAGGTGTAACACTTGCAGTTACAAAAACGTCGTCAAGAGAACTACGAGAGGACACGGCCCTGGGAGAGAGTAGCTCTTCAGCTAGAAGACAAATGACGTTGTGTGGTGAAAGCCAGGAGCCCCTGGAAGCCACAGGACCGACCATCCTTCTCTCAACCAGGAAAAACATTACCATTGGAACATGGAATGTAAGAACAATGTATGGATCGGGCACACATTACGCAAACCAGAGTCAAACACCACCAGACAGGCTCTGACCTGGAACCCTCAAGGAAAGAGAAGCAGAGGACGTCCTAAAAACACCTGGCGCCGGGACCTTCAGGCAGACACAAAGAGACTGGGAGGCACCTGGTCGCAGATAGAAAAGAACGCCAGCGACCGTGAACTCTGGAGGTCCCTTGTCGACGGCCTATACCCCAGCAGGGGTGCTACAGGCACTAACTAACTAACTAACTAACAATTGCTCCAGTCGCTACAGTTTAGGTGAGCTGCTTCACCTCCTCTGCCCTCGCCCTCCCAGCGCCTGGTGTGCATTGTCGCCCGCCAAGCTCTGAAATATTATCACAACAGGATGTGGGCTGGGATAACACCGAGAGTGCTTCCTCTGCAACGTCTGCCACCTGGGAGGCTCTTCAATTATCACTGCATTTTAATGTATCTTTCGGAGTCTGTGCTGAGCTGCAACTCGAACGAACCAAAGAGGGGGAGCAGCATGGGCATTAGACTTGTGGGAAAAGCTGAATTGATCTTGTTTTGTCTTTCTGATTGCCTGTAAAGTGGTTTCGCAGTCGTGTCTTCTAATATGCACGGAACGGTGCTTTCAGCTAATGCATCAAAATATCATAAACTGCAGTTGTGTCCAATCAGCTATACCCTCATGCAGCAGCTGCTATATATTGCTGTCCAAGGGCCTTATTGCCAGTCATAACACCACAATTATAACAGGGCAGTTTGGATATATGACTTCAGGCAAAGTTTCCATGCAAACAATTGAGAAAATATAAAATGCAAGCTGACCAGAGACTGCATCAACTGGAACTACACATTCCAACTTGTCAACTGGCCAAATGGGAGGGAACACATTGAGCCAAAAACAAGTTTATAGCTCAAAAGAAAATTAAACTTTCCATGTTATGTCTGTTCATAATGAGAACATTTGCTTCTACCCCCCCCCCCCCCCCCCCTCAAACATCACACATTTAAATGAGCTATTTGTGTTTTTAGTTTTCATACATTTTTATGAATTCCACCTCGATGCTTTAGGGAAAGTGAAAGTATCACGACTCTGGACCTCTTCAGACATATCTCTTTTAAATGTGTTAAAAACAAAAAACTAAACAACCTTTAATGATGGTGCATAGAACTCTTGGATGTGCAAAATAAACCAAACTAAACAAAATTAAATTAAACTAAAGTGAAAAACACTGTCTGAGGTTAACATGAGTCCCGTTTCAAACGCAGAGACGTAGTGACACCGCTCCAGAGATGAATGCTGGGATTTGCTTGTGGAGCCAACATGTGTGGAACAGCAAGTAAAGGTGCTGCTCCTGCTCGGGGAGTCTGGGACGTTGAGGAGTTGATGCAAATCGGATATGATAATGAGCTCCCCAGGAAGGAGTGTAGAGGAGGCATTAAGATGTGTCAGCACCTTTGTCTCTGTCCGACAGATGGAGAGGGAGGCAGAGTTCAGCTGTGGAAAATCTGTACTTTTTGTTTTGTTTTGTTCTAGCTACAGGATTTGATTCTTTGGACAGTTCAGAACACGTTACAGCTCTGATGTAGAAGTCAAGCGATATGTTTGTTGTTCATAACTAGTCGTCAGCATTGATGTGTTCTGTATTTGATACGGATCACCTTCAGTTGTTCACTGAGGCTTTAAGGTCCACAATGTAATATAATCACATATTATTTGTGTTTGGCTTCTGAGGCTTAAAGATCTCTATCTTTAGATCTATAATTTTACCTTCTCACCAGCACTGCTCCTTGTTTTCACCGGAGGGCTGTTTAAATTATGATCCCTTAGATACAATTTTAAATCTGTATAGGTTTCCTTATTAAACCTCCAGGCATCAACAATCTAACATGCATCAGCTTGGTTATCAATACGTTTGATCACTTATCAAGAAACTGTGGCAACAGGTTGAAGAGTCGACTGACGGCAACATGAGCAGATCACACACAACCGTGTGTCATGTCACCCCCACTTTCTTTCTCCAAACTGATCCTCTACCAGGTCCACATGAACACATCAATTTCCATCTGGTTGCATCGGTTTTATGTGCGAGTTAATCTTGTGATGAATTGTTCCCTGTAGGCACATTCTTCCTTATCATAGCAATTGATTCTACATGCTTGCACGGTTACTTAGATGTGACACATTTTGGGCAAATTTGCTCATTATTCTGTTAATTATCCTCCAAATACTCTTAGTGTGAGACCAGATCTGAGAGATAGAGAAGAGCTGAACTTCCTCTGCTCTGTGTTATTGTCACTTCCACTATGAAAGTGGAGGATTTATGTAATTGCAGCAGTCTATGTAAATACATAATGGATGTGTGGCAGGATCATTACCAGGTCAGAGGCAGAATGTTGCACAGGTAGTTGTTGTTTTATTTTATTACTGTCTTTATGATCCCATCACTGTTAACCATTCACTTATTTAATTTATCATCTTTTGTCTACACTTGTCCTGCTCATTTATTTGTTGTGAATGTGAAGCACTTTGGGTCAACTGCGGTTCTTTAACGTATAATAAATCTGTCTTGACTCCGCCCCATCAGCTACTAACAGACCATGCATGCATTGAAGGAATTAAAGGGCTGATCCTGTGTAATATGTACAAGATGTGTTTTCTTACTGAAGACAAATCTTCTGGCAGATAATACAAAATAATAACACAAAATCTGACCACCACTGAGCAACAACGGCTTAACCTTTACATTTTCAGAAAGTCCTGTTTAGCTGAGTGCAGCCGGTCACTCCGAGCTGGGCAGTAGGCCTCAGTGAAGATCCTCATAATAACAGTAATGTTGACCTTTCATATGAAATGCACCTTCAATAAACAAAAATCATACTTTGGGTGGAAATGCTAACGAGCAGGAGTTCTGACCCTGAATAAACTGTTTACATAAATCAATGGTGTACAGTATTTAGTGGGTTCCCGAATCCACACTTTTAAGAGAAGAGCGTACATCTTTTTGAGGACACCAGCCAGTGACAGGTCATTTGAAGTTGTCCTGACAAACTTTCACTGGCCCTGGGCCAGTGGTTATATCAGACCTTGCAGAGGAGGGTTTGTTTATACTTGCACCTTACATGAGTGGGCAGCCGCTGTGCGCTCACTAAGAATATCATGATCCTGTGGAAAACAAACAATAAAAAAACTAAATAAAAACAAGCAAGCTGTGAGTTTATCCAAGTGAAGGTGCAAGAGAGCAGACAAAGCCCTGCACACCATGCAGAAAGGCTCTGGGGGTAATGTGTGTAAGTACGAGCTGTTTAAAATGTTGAGATGTGGGTCAATAGAGTTTACATGGATTTTCAGTCGATGCCATAACTGTTGTGGTTTTAAGATGTCCCCTCTCCCTCTCTCTCTATTATAAGGAAATATGCATCAGGGTGGAATCTTTATAAATTGAAAATGTCTTCTACTGCTTACACGAAGAACTCAGGCCCATATTTCATTAAAGCCAATGATGCCTATCGGCTTGCACAGCAAGTCCAGAAATGAGGCAGAAATAAATCCAAGCAGTTTACAGAGTGATGGAAATTGTAGAGTGCAAACTGTATATTGAATGTGTACGTAAAAGTAAAAATAACAAGCCAATTCCATTATGAAAAATGAGTAGAATGCTGATTCAGAAGCAATACGCACTTCAATTTGGATTAGGTGCTTTCTATTTTGCATGTTTCTAGAAATGTGATACTTCTTTAAAAGAAGTAATAAAGAACAAACATATTTTCATTTGATTTAGCTGTTACCGACTGTTTTCTGTTAAGATTAGATATGCTATTTTTTTTTATTACCCTGTAAATGTTTCCATGCTGAACTTCAGGTGTAAGTTTAGCCGATCTTCTCTGAACTAAACACTGTAGTGATGCTGAACGTGTTTCATGTCCTAAAAGCATTAAATTCTTAACCAATAGCACTTCCTTTGAGTCCCCAGCAACACACATGAATGGGTTCTATGCAAATAACACACACAGAGATTCTAGATTTATAGTTGTTTGGTCAGATGATATGAGATCAGCTGCCGTCCTGTTTTTGCTCCTTATAAATAGAAGTTACTGGACATAACTCCTGATCTATGAGTGTAGTATATTAGTCTATTTCTTAGGGTTCCTATTGTTAGTTAGTTTTTTTGTGAGTCAGTAAATCGCCTAATGAAAAATGAAGCAGTCCACAGCGGAGCAGCAGGAGCGGTGGACCGAACCTTTGTTGCGCTCACATTTTAGACAATGTAATTATTATTTGCCTCATTAATGATCTATCACTTCACCACCCAAGACCCGTCCGCCATTAATCAGTCTTAATTTTTACGACCCAATCCGCCCCGTTCCCAGAATGAACTATGGTGCTCGCAGATACAACTGCAGTCAATAGTATTCTGCACATATAAGTGCTGTATACTAAGTGTTTAAGGCTTAGATGCTTTCAAAATAGACCACACTGATATATTTAAACATGTTTGTTGAGCTCAGTCGTTCCCAAACTGTCTGGAACAGCCCAGGGGGGTTTCTAAGGGAGGATCACCAAACGATTTTCAGCAATCAAATAAAATGTATAAAAACAAATATAAATATTGTATTTTTGCTATGTGTTAAGTGTCACAAAAGATAAAACGTAGTCCTCCGATTTCCATAGTCCCCACTTTACCCCCAAGGTGATGATGACAGATAAACAACAGCATTAGTAGCAGTAGGTTTATTTACAGCAACACAGGAAACATTGCAAAATGTGCATGTGGGAGATTTGTCTTAAACCAGCACAAATCAATGTCCTTTGTTTGCAGGAACTGACCTTGTGGACAATGAGGGTCACACGTATATGATACTGTTATCTCTGGGGTTGAAGGGGGAAACTTCAGAAGAAATCCTGCTTTGACGAATATCTTGTGTTTTTTGGGGAACCAGAGCAACATGTTTGTGTGGTGCTGCCAGAAATCAGACTGAGGAGGTTAAATGGATCAGTGTAATACAGAGTTTGGCACCAGAACATTTCAGGTCTGGTGATGGTTAAAATAGGAACAGCACGAGAGGACGTGCTCCACTGTCGTCACTAGTCAGTGCTCTGTTTGGTTTGTCATTTGCTAACTAATGGATAAGTTAAATACAAATGATATATACAAATTACCAGAGGTGTACAAGGTGGATTGGGAAAGTGTAAGTCTTGAGTCCTTGTGCATATTTTGTATTGTGAGCAGTTAGATGGAGCCTGTAATCCTTAGCAAGGAAGTACAATACTGTATGCACCTTTAATATTTAACAAGACACGACTGGTTCAGGAGAGAGCAAAGAAAGTTCTGATTTCATCCACATTATTCAAACTGCCAAATGTAGGAAATCAATGAGCTGCTAAACCTGTATAATTCAGTTGAGGTATATGCCAGTAATATCTGTTTACTCGATAGTCTCTATTGATTGTCTGCAAAAGACAGAACACAGCAGGAGAATAAATCGAGGCCTTCATATGGGCTCTCGAAGGGCTTCGGGATATAAAACACCATGATCCAACTTCATTACTGTAAAAAAGGAGAGCTGAAACTACTGGAGCAGAATGGATGATATTAACTTCAGCTGCATCTATTGGATATTTGAACATTTCTTCCATACAATGTTAGTCTAGACTTCAGAAAGTCAAGCAGGGACACAGTTTAAAGTGAATCGACACCTCCATGCTGAAGACTTACTCTTAATTTAATATGATTTAAAATATATCACACATTACACAATGAAAACCTGGATTCATGCTGGGATACTTTTCAACCACTGTGGTTAATACCATGTGTTTACAAAGGGCTGTTGTACAGTTGAAGAAGAATAATGAGAATGATGGTAATATTGAAAATGTTTAATGTTCTGAACTGTCAGCAAAAAGTTGTCAGCAAATGAATAGAGGGAGTCCCAGTGAATAAGAATTGATGGGTAATCCTAAAGATGGAAGCTCTCAGGAAAATGTTTTGTGCAATGACATAAAAGTATTCCATTTAAATTTATCTCCTCACATTTCCATGAATAAATGCAATGCTTTAACTGTTGCACTGTCATTTTGACTCTATGAAAAAAAAAAAAAAGCATCCCTACCTCAGCTTTGAGGAAACATACATTGCGAGAAAGTGCGAGACAGCATTAAACACTACACAATCGCCTCTGAATGATAACAAGTCAATCAGAAATTCAGCCTGCAGCACCATCCCATCTCTTACTTCAAAGTCCTTCAAACTTTAAAAACAGCTTACTGTGTTTGGAAGTTTGAAACTCTTGCAGGTCCTGAATTCACATTCATGATGAACAGTTGGGATTGGCACCCGCGAAACTCTTCTTTTAAAGAACAATCAATAAAAAATGCTCGCAACTCTGTTCAAAGCAAATGGGCATCAAATGAGTTGTAAGAAACCAAATTAAATATTAAAACATTTTGACCTGCCACTCCAATATCCATCTGTGGATAAAGATGGATGATGCATCACCGTTTCCTTCCGATATCCAGAAACTAAGCCAAAATATCCCAGTTATGAATGAATGGAGCCAGAGTCTGCACAGTAGTGACAACTGTGTGGTGCTACTTGTATCAAGTAGCACCACACCAAGTAGTCACCGGGAGAGGCAGTGGACTAGTGGCAGAAACTTGGACTATGGGCAGAAAAGATCTCTGGTTCGTGTCTGGTTCAACTCCACGAAGAAAAAACAAAAAGATGAACCTTTGTCCAAAAATCCAAGAGGATTCTCCCTGCCCTGTCTAGTGCCCCTGAGCAAGGCACCTTACTCCCCCAACATCTGCTCCCCGGGCGCCGTACATGGTCGCTCACTGCTCTGTGTGTCCTGCACCAGATGGGTTAAAAGCAGAGGTTACATTTCCTAACAATTGCATGAGTGTGGCTGTGCATGTGTTCAGGATAAATAAATGTATCTTAATCTTCCAGTACATAAATTCAACCAATCAGGTCAGTGAAAAGAAAACAAATTTCACCCTGTTTTTATTGCATCAAATAACTTAAACTAAATGAGAGAAACCATCATTGAGAAAAACTTTTGGACGTTTGAGTTTTTAATCTTCTGTCCATGTCCCATCTGTTAACACGGAGGAGGGGGAATCATACAGTTTCCAAAGTGCTTTGAGACGACATACATCCTATAGAGTTATAAAAGTTCACAACATTAAAGATACAAATCCTTTCTGGTCGTAGGTATTGCAAACACATATTTACATCGTCTTGATTTGTTGTTGTTTCGTCACGATCCTTATCCTCATAGAGCAGCGTACCTGTTGAATGCCAGAAATACTGAGATACTTTCCCTTGTGAGCATTTCAGAATCTATCATTTTAAACATTCAATCATCTAATCATTATCACATTCTGCTGTGTTATGATATTAATAATGACGAAAAATAGACCCGGTCAGGCTCCATTAATGCAGTGTAATACAAAAGGCCTGCAATGAGTCCTCCTTCACGACCAGTATAATGATCAGTTTGTAATGCATCTGCTTGAAAGAGGTGCTGATTTATTGTGATGGTCGTTTTGGAGGCGGTAATTTGCGGTGCCGCCCGTCTGCACTGGGCTTCACTGAGAGGTGTTGTTAACGTTTCGTCAACCATAATTAATATAAATGGGATGGAGACAATGTTTGGAACACCTCTCGGTAATGATACGTTATCATAACAGCGGCGATGCATGAATTACTCACTCGTAATATTAATATGTCAGGCTCGGGTGGAGATAAAAAAGAGGACAAGCCGCTGATGTTGTGTTGTTTTTACGTCATAGGCATATTGTACTGTTGCGATACATCATTTCCAATTTAAAGATCTTGTGTCTCTGTTTAAAATACTGCAGTTTATTTACTGGGAATCCCTGCTTTAACTGGGCGCTGCCATCTTTGTGACCCACCATCGGTGTAATCAATGGTGTTGGTTACGTGGATGAGTTGCCCTGGCCTTTCTTTTCTCATGTAACTCGAGAATCGCTTATTGGAAGCTGCATTAGAAATTCTAATCACAGTTTCATTCAGGCCGCTCTGGCTGGGCTTTCACAACAGAATATTTGAATGGGGCAACTACAGCAAAATGTTTGGAGGTGGGAATAATAAAGTTACTGGTTGAGTGATAGCAGTTTTGAGTCACGTGGTCCTCTGTACCCTGAGCCATCAGAATTCAGAGAAATGGGCCGGGAGATCACAGTGGAAGCAAGGAGCCATTAAAAAGCCATTTACCAGACAGCTCCCTGCTCGGCAGCAGGGTAATGAACAGGGCTCAGCTGAAGAGTGGGCTCTCTGAGGACTGCTACATTTACTACTTCCATTGAGACAGATTGAAAAACAAAGGATTACCTAAGATTCAGCCGGGATGGGCTGCACTTTACTGTATGACGCAAAGAGACGAGGTCTGTATCACCAATAGAGAAACCTAACAACAACTCAGGTTATCATGTCATCTGTATAGTGTTATGA
The DNA here is from genome assembly GCF_947347685.1 of Pleuronectes platessa. Classification (NCBI taxonomy): domain Eukaryota; kingdom Metazoa; phylum Chordata; class Actinopteri; order Pleuronectiformes; family Pleuronectidae; genus Pleuronectes; species Pleuronectes platessa. Next base: position 22,796,028 of record NC_070626.1, read on the forward strand.
ATCTGCCCTATGTTCAAAAGGCAGATTTTTCCTCTGACTAAAACATAAAAAAAACACACATTTTTTTTTTCTAAATGAACATTGTATTTACGATAACAGATCGCTCACAATATAAATATCAGATTTTGGGTTGTTCCGAAATATTAATCTCCATGTCGATTAAATTTAATCCTAGACCTTTCAACTTTAATTTGGCTAATGTTAGCAGTGCTAGCATCAGCCGCCTTCGTTCCTTGCAGGTTAACATGGACATGCCTGTGATGAATGTTATTATTAAACCTCTGGTCGAGGGGTTGTATGACAATTTTGTTCTTGACAGTCTACGTACAACCTAGCTAGTGGCAGGCAACTGTAAAACTTCATACATGAAACATTTGCTTCCAGGGTTGCATATTTACAGACTATCCTGGGGGGGTAACTGTCGATGTTAGCAAGATTAGTTTATCTGACTTAAGGTAAACATCCATAATCAGGTCTGTTAACAGTGTTTAAGGCTTTATTTTGATCCTCATTAAGAGGAGTACTGATTTCAGGCTGTTTACTAAAATCAAATGAGCAGACACAGCTTCACCCCCGGTCTCCGTCACAACATGCTGCCACAGCATGGCAGGCTCATTTCAAGTTGCATGTGTTGCCACTATTGGCATACAGTGATAATTCCCACCATTAAAACTGGAAGTAGTTTTTGACGTTGTGGCTTATTGGTGTATTTCCGAGATGTCCTGCATTTTGAAATAATTTATGTATAAGTTGTGTGTCCTTGGTGTATGAAGCTGAAATGTAACACAACTTAGATAGCTTGCTGTACAGGAGGTATCACAGACAGTAACACATTTGCAGTCCACCAACCCTGACACGAACCTTTTACCTCATTTCCCAAAGTAATCATTCAGAATGTTCTGGTTATCATCTTAAAAATGCACTGTGTACTTTAAACATACGAGCAGATCCACAAAACAGACATGCACCTACATCCTGTCCAGCAGGGGGGGGGGTGCATCTGTCCTGATTATACAGCAGCAAACTTATTAAGCCATCTATTTCCCCATCCCCACTTTCCTGTTACCTGAGAGACAGGTTATTTAATGTGTTCGTCCAGCTCTGTTGGTGGGGGGTTACATCTGTGGAGGCTGTGGAGCCCCCCCGACCCCCACCCACCCACCTCCCACTGCCACTGTTTCAAAGGCTGCAGCAAACACAAAAGTTCATTTCCCTCATTTCCATTTCAATCTTTTCACCCCTCCTTAGTTACACTTTGTCCTTGTGCAGGCAGACACGGTGGCATGACGCACACTCCATCCTCTGGAAATGAGGTGAAACTGGTACCACCACCACCACCACCACCTCCTGTACTGCAGAGCTGGGATTAATTTATTTATTACATTTGTCAGAGAAAATGAAGAATGTGCCTGTTCAGTGTCAGACCTCATAAAAGACATAAACCTGTACATTGGTAAGTGATGTAGGGGTTAAACATAAATAACCAACAGGGCTCCTTTTGGTTATGAAACAATATGTAACAGAAAAAGGAAAAAGTCTCCTCAAAAATCACCTCACGCAGCAAAAATATTAAGTAAATATTTATAAGTACAAGTCAGAGGAGTTTTCATTATCACTTTTTCTGACTTTGCACCTCAGCGTGATGATTCAACTGAAGTATTGATCTTTAGTATTCTTCGACAAAATTCAACTCCATTCATATTAATGAATCCAGTTTTAAAGGGCTATCACCATATCAAGCAAAATTCTTCCTTTGTTTGATTTTTATATACATATATTAAAAGGTACGCAGTAATTTTCAATATGAGATGCAGTAACAAAATCCTCCCCCAGGGTCAGACCTTTTATTACCCACCCACCTGCTGTACCTTTCCTCCACATCCTTTTTTTGATGTATGTTTTTTAACATGGCTCACTGAATCTTTAATGGTTTCAGACATCATAAGTCACCTTTGTCATTTTTTGCAGAAATATTCAGGAGAGGAGTTTGACTTCATCCTTTGGTTCAGATGGAAATCCTTGTTGGATCCACCATTAAATGAAGGGTCCTCATTGCTTTGTGTTTGTGTCTGTATGAAGGTGCTTTCCTTTATGAGAAAAATTACCAATTAATCCCAGATGGGTGGTGAGATATTTAAAGTCATCTCGGTGTATGAAGGGAGATTCTATCAGAACTCCCATGATCTGTGCGGTTGCAGGGAGGTTAAGTTACACTGGGACACAATCCATGCAATTAAAAAGAAATGAGAAAATACAATCGATGCAGATCACTTACACTGTGGTGACAAAAGACTCAACAGGGGACAACACAGACCTAAATCTTAATTAGCAGGAATATTGATGCCGCAGCACAAAGGGCAAACCAGTGCAGTAGCACATTGTGTTCAATGCAAGTGACAAACGTGTGTCGCAGGTTGTGATTCCTGTAAACAGGAAAAACTGAGGACACTTCACAGCCGATGTTAAAATCTAATCTGAAGCGTAGTATTCTGTGTGCCTCGAGTTATAATTGAAAATAAAATGGAGACTAAAGGTGAAGAGGTACTCCCAGAGCTAATTCTTCCACATGCTCCCCAAGTGCTTGACTTGTAATAGAAAAATCTTGAGTTAGTATCTGTCTGTGCGATCTGGGCGGGCCTGATCCATCACAGCGTGGAGGAATTTACCGGTTGAGACATGAATCCTTTGTGGCAGTTTAGGTTTAAAGTGTAAGCTCAGTATTCTGTTATGTCTTGTCAGCAGGGCAGTTAACCGAGAGGACGGCGTCTCCGATAGTGAATCACTGAACTTGGGCTCCCTTCCATCTTCCATCCAATAAAGGATGTGTACAATGAGATCTCGTAAAAGACTTGAGCTGAATTTATCAGTGGTTTTAAATTGTCACACTTCTGTAACTAGCTTAATTCTGTCTGTGCCAAAAAACGGTTACAAACAGACCGAGGCAAGTTGCGATCCATCATTTTTTATTTCTGAAGCAATCAACAGACTTTTAAAGGGCTTTAAATTAAGGGGGTATAATCCTTCCCAGTGACCACCTGTAGGAGATCCTCAGGCACTCCCACTAAGAGATGTGTCTTTCATGGTGTCCTGGGTTTTGCCCTAAAGGCTCCGTTCAGCCATTCTTTTTGTAGCGCCAGAGAAAAAAGACATAAAGGCTTCACTGAGGTCACTGAAGTGCCAGAATCAACTGAGCTGGCTCATCTAAAAGAAAAGGAGCAGCAGTAACACTCATCAGGGGTCTCCGGACTGTTGGAATCATGTGTAGAGGAGATCATCCACCTGTGCAGACAGTGTGACCCTGACCAGAGGCCCCGACCAGTGGTCTTAGAACTAACGTTACAAGATGTAGCATTTCTAAATGGGTTTGACGAGTTGAAGTTGCTGGTGCGCTTGGTGTCCTCGTCCATGGCTGGTCGGATAACTTTCCAGTTGCGTGGATGAAAAAGCAGCCATGGTTGAACCATTTATTTCTATTCAGGTTTATTTTCTTGGGAACAACTGAGTCCAATACATAACGTCTTCTTAGAGAAAAGGTATCGTTAGACCCATGTTCAAATGAGAATTCCTCCTTCGCTGTGATGTCATGATATCACGCTTTCTTTGAGTGTGGCTATTGACCAGTTTTGACTCCTTGATTTTCAACAAGATTGGACGTCTTGTTGTTTGAATTAATTCAGATTGATCATTACCCAACCCTTCAGTCAGGGGATGTCTGCTTGGACTCAAACAGGGTGGAAGTCCTCAGTGGACAACGGCTTCTCCGAGAAACCATTTAAAGCCTGACATTAAGAATAGAGTCTAGAACAAAAAATAAACAAAAAACTCTTATTTTTTATGTTTTCTTCAGACATTTACAATTCAACATCAATGTATATTTTAATATTGACACTGAAATGTGATAAATAACCAATGAGTAAATGTTATTTCTGTACATTGGCTGAATCCTCCTCTGTTTACCACAGCACAGGTACCCAGTGTAATGACATGCAGGCCAAATAAGAAGCAGAGCTGAATGTGTTCATCTGTTTATCTGTCTGGAGTGCAGAGAACCAGGCCCCCTCAGGGCTACATGCCCAACTATCATCACAAATACCAGCCCGACTCTCTGTGTGACTTAGACTTAGACTTATAAGATACTATATCTGTGCATAGTGGTTCTGGAACAAATGTTCATCTTCTTAAAACAGAATAATTGCATTGTTATAAACAATTTACTGAACCCTGTGTTTAATAATGAGTAAAAAGAATAGGAGGTCAGTTCCAACTGCAAATAAAAAGAAATAGGGGTAGATGGTATTCCAGTCTATGTATATATATAGAGAGAGAGAAATTACTCTAGCCTACATATTGCTTTTGGATTCTTAATTCAGCCAAATATTTGTCAGTACCAGCGTCAAAAGTGATAACATTAAATCTCATTAAATAACATATTACCTTACCATTGAAAGAATTGGAACTCATCTATTAAAACCTGGGGATGGATTAGAACAAGCACCTTACATACAGTGAGTAGGTTTCTGGTTCGAATCCCAGTTGGGCTGTGGTCTTTCTGTGTGGCGTTTACATGTTCTCCTGGTGATGTGATTTGGAGACTTGAAATTGTAGATGTGAATCCCTGTATATTGGCCCTGTGATGGATGGATGGCTAATTAAAGCTCCTTTAAATGACCATGACACAAAGTGTGGACTCAAGTGAATATGCAATAACAGTGAACCTTGAGTCTGTAGGGCCGGGAGTCAGGATAATATAAACCTGGTCCACCATGGAATGATTAAGTGCTAAAATGGGATTTCACTTGCAAGTACCACCATGTTTGCTCACAGTATTCTTAATGACCTCCTTTCCGTTGGCCAATTTTAAGAGAACATTTGAAGCAATTTATATATTGTCGGTTTCACATGCTCTTATTCTGTTTTATCTTTCACAAAATGTAGGATTTCTACTGTGTGGTGACACCACTGTGAAAAACAATTACAGCTGCCTGAACAGGTTGAGGTAAAGAGGGTTTAAGACGGTTTAAGCATTTCCTTTCATGTGCTTAAAGGTGCACACTGAGATGCAGGTAACCCTCAGAATGACTGTGGCGTAGTGCGCGCTTAACACAACAGCGGAATCCCCTTCAAGCCCTGTCTGTGAGCATGATATGCCTGTAGCAAATGGATTTAGTCTGTAGGATTAGACCATGTAGAGTGTCCTGTGTCCATGTATTGTCGGTTGAAATGCCTTTGTGCTCCAAAGCATTGCATTTTATATAAAAAGGAGGAGAGCTATATATATATATTTACTGGATAAAGTGTTTTCTGTTTGGTGCTGACATTTAGGGAAGCAATCCCAGAGTTCTCACCCTCAGCTGTTCCTCATGAGGTGATGGGGAACATATTTTATCTTGACACTTCAGACTAGACTGCAACAGTTTTAAGGAATGTGTGCCACAGAGGAGGAGACTCAACAATCAGCCTTTGGGTTTAGAATTCATAGATTTTGATATTATCATGAATTTGAGGCTTCGAGGTGCAGAGGCTCGTCCCAACAATTCTTCAAAACTCAGTTGCAGTGAAGCTTGTTGTGGAGGTGAAGTAAAAAAAAAACAGTTGCAGTTTTACAATTCTGCTCTGTTTTTTTATATTCTGTGGGTTTCTCTACACTCCATTACACATTGAATATGTACGCTGAATTATCCCACTGTGTCTCTGTGACATGATGATAACTTGGACTTTTTATGGCCCGAGAGCGTTAAAAATTTGATTATCTCCTAAGTTCTCTTGAAGCTCTGACATCCTAGCGGGGATGATTTATTATTTCATATAATTCAGCACTTGCAAAGCATGAAATAACTTCAGCGATCCCCCTCGGAAAAATAAGTTATTATTCTAGACAAACACGCGACAACGTACATGATGGCAATTCAGGAAATATTCATATGTCTTTGATATATATTGAAATGCACAGTAAATCCCAATGAGCATAACAACAGCTGGCTGTATGAAGCTGGGGCGGGCTTGTTTTACTGGCAGCGTCCATCCTGATGCAAATGTTATGACAATGGATGGAATGACAACTGAAGGCCAGATTGACTGAAGTGAGTTTTGTTTTCCTCTCTGTGCCGTGGGGAGGAAACAGCTCTGTCAGTATCTGATCTCGGTGTCCGCTGTGTGGTCAGTTAAAAACCGACCTATAGGTTTAGCAAGATGTCAGGGTAAAACAGACTTCTGAGGAAGTACTGCAGACCGGGGCTGTAGGCTGTCGCGGATAGCGGCCCAGCTAATGGCTGAACCATTGGAGAAGCAATCAGCCAAGATGGCTATAGACCAGCCCATCTGGCTGGTGGCTAGCCTGGACGCCTATAAACTAGCTCACAGCAATGGAAGGGCTACTAATCTCTCTCTGCTACTAAAGAACAGATCATTGAAAAGCCTTTGACAACTGTGAGGTTTTAACTGGTGTTGACTGGGGGACTAAATGTGCTGGTTAGAATAAATGAAGAAGTGATAACTAATTAATCAATTTACAAGTATTTCAAATACCCAGACAGTACTATATGAACTGTACTACATGTAGAATTGTTGTAGGTGTATCACCTCTTGAGGAAGCACTGTACCTTGGATTGGACTCTTATCTTTGATAATAAAGTGTAATTAAATTATTTCTTTATCTATTTGGATAACTGTATGCACATTTTAGCTACACTGTTATTCTACTAATACTGACAGTCATGGTAATTCTGTTCAGTACAGTCATGCTATGAACATTTCATACTGCTTCATCTCTAATGTAGTCACACTTACACCAAAATTATACAACCATTACACTCCACATAAACAGGAAGCACTTACTTACCATTTTATTAAGTGCTCCGGCACTGACTATTGTATCAAGTGCTCAGGTTGCACTGTATGAATTACAATATTGAGCACATGTAAAATTGTAAACAGTTTTATTACTGGTGGAAATATTCCTCCGTATCAGTGATGGTTCAAATTGTGTCTCCTTCAACCAGGCAGCAGCATATATTAAATCATCAAAAATAAATAAAAGATTTCCTATGACCACAAATGTGATGCTTTACAGTCATGGAGATAATAGAGAGATAATTAAATTCAATAGATCCAACTTTGTTGCATGTAATATGTGATTTGCATACCAATACCGTCATCTTCCCGAGTTTGATCTGATACTTCACCAAATTTTCTGCTTATTTTTTCCTTCTGCCAACATTTCTGCACAGTGCCCACTCGACATGAAATGAAAGAGTCATAGATTAAAGAAGCAGTTTACCTGTTTGACAGCTGGATGGCTCTGAAATAAGAAGATAAACCACAGCTCTCCTTTGACAGTTCACTCTAACATTCTGCTAAATGTCTCCTCAATGGTGTATAATGACGACTCTATCACTATGTGGTGGCAGGAACCTTTTGGCAGGATTATGACAGCCACTCTTCCAATCCCAGCATGAACACAGTGCTGTCGCTGGAATGCAGTTTTGAACTCAAAAACCTGCAGCAATTTACTAACTCAGTGAACCTGCGGGCTGCTGTGTATGTGCTGCACTCTCCGGTTCACACGCTGACAACTCCAAGCAGCTGCAGTGTTTTTAAAGGTGTGCGACCGAGCAGCCGGGCGAACTCACAGCAAAACAAAACAGGAGCGAAAAGTACAAAAACAACTGGAGTATGATAAAGCTGCTTTCAGACATGCACTGACATGCACCAGACATTTTCATTTGAGTCAGTTGCTAGCGAGGGAAAATTTGAGAGAATAAAAGAATATAAATATCTCAGGATGAAAAAGTGGTGCCATAGATGTAGAAGATGTCAACTTGGAGAGATAAGACTCGAGAGCATTTGACCATGAAGGTCAATGGCGGTGTTGATTTGCCGTAAACCAAATTATGATTTCCAAAGAAGAATTTACTGTATATATAGTTTTCCCGGCAGCCATCCCTTCCCCTAATATAAAGACATTTTCCTAATGTTGGGAACATTTCTGACCTGGACAATCCGGCTGTCTTCTTCATATGTGAGAGTCAAACTCCCTCAACTCAATTTTCTGGATATTATCTGTAGTTTTTGTCAAAATATAGCTCAGGGTAAAGAAGAATTCACTTAATGATGCACTCAACGATTTACAAATATAAGTGTGATATCCACAGTTAAGTAAAGGCCTTTGCATGATAATTTACAGCATTCACTTAAAATGCAATCAAATAATTTCAGAATTCTAAGGATAGAAGCCAACTATGTGTGGTACACTTGAAAATGCGGTGACTGTAAGTAAACACATCCTCTTACTAAATGTATGAATAACCTAACATTTTCTTTTAATTCAGATGCTCATGGTGGTGGAGTGGGATGTGTTTAAGGGGCACAGTGTCACAGCTCATACAGGTGAACACACGGCCCTGAAGGCAGTAAAGAACCTCTGGCATCACAACGACAGACTTATGTTGAAACATTAATGGCGGCGCCGAGGCAACGAGAAACCCTGGAGAAAACTAAACAAGCCTTCAGTCAACACGTCCCAATTTAAGTAATCCCTGTGAGACACTGGCAACATTCTTTCAACAGATTTAAATCCAGCCCTGACTAATGAGACAAGTAGCTTGAAGTTTTTTCAGAGAGATAAAAATATCCTCACATTTTCTGACATCTTCTTTGTTTTTCTTCTCGTTTTGTGTCATGTATATAATTTCCCTTTTTTAAAATTATTTCTAATTGTTTTTGGATAATTTTTTTCCCTGCGCTATTGTCTGTGATTTTACATTTTCATTTGAGCTGAATCGCATTGGAAGTCAATGCAAACACATGAGTGGACACAAACACATGCATATTTGCATTTGAGTCTTCTAGAGTAGGTTTGTAGAATAAAGCAAGGTAAAGATTCACTTCACCTTCAGTCTGACCAGAGCTGGAGCTTCTCCTGCATAATCACACACTGACTATTCACCGTGTTTCCACTTCACTGCTGTTGTTGAAATTTGTCGTTTTACTGAAGTTCCTCCAGGTGGGCCGACAGCTCCCCCGATGACCACAACAGGGATGAGATTATCCAGTATCACATTGACATTGAAAAGTGCGACCCCTAAACATTCAGTTCAAATATTCTTTGTTTGTGTTAACTTTGCTACGACAGACTCATGTGAAGGTTCTGAATCATAACAATTGAATTGTTAATGCAAATTTCTGCGTGAAATATGCATTGAGTATGTTTTCTGCAAAGCTGCAAGTAGATGAATGGTTGTGTTATTGTTTAAAGAAGATCCATCCAGACTAATGCAGCAGTTAAGAGTCTAAAAAAGGTTTCATTTGATAATCCCAAGAAACCGATTTTAAATTATACAATATTTTACAAAGACCTTATGACTAATTAATATGGCGACGCCTGCGAGCTAGTTCTGGCAGGCAACTCGAGCTGCGCTGCGCCAATCACGTGACATACATCATGTGACATACATCATGTGATATACCTCAATCTCCACAACCATCTATAATACACACCCACCTTATCAGGTGGTCTATTTAACCAGAGAGACATTTCCCATCAACCCCTCTTGCTCGCACTGCTGCTGCAGTATGGCTACCTGTTGCTACAGTCCCTCCACCACCCCAGCATCCACCTGTAGGCCCAGCATCCACCTGTAGGCTCCAACGGGGGGTTACAAGTATTTGCTCATCACTCCCATCATTCCTGTGTAATCATATGGGGGAGTGATTAAGTTGGAGCCTAGACGCCAAACACTAAATCTGTTGTAATAAATATATTACATGATCAAACGTGAGTTGTCTGACAGAACTGATAATTTGGCAAGTCTCAAGATGAAGTCAAATGAGTGAAGTCACACTTATTTATAAAGCATATTTAAAAGATGGAAAAGATTTGTTCGGTGGCGTTTTTATAAACACAGGATTCAAAGTTGGCCCCTCGACCTCGACTGAACGACTAAGAGAGAGCGAACAATGGTCAAACGAGCTAGAGAGTGAATTGAGAGTGGGAATGGTGTTAGTGAGAATAAAGCAGTGAATCAGAGGGAAAACATTCTTTTCTGATTGTTTCACAGCAGCTTGAAGAATTCTAAAGAACAAATAAACTCGCGCATGCCTCCGCACATCACCGTGGGAATGTGGATGCTGCCGTATTTGTGTGAATGCAGTCGAGGCTCATCTCTGCCCTGACCAGAGGCTCTGGTGGACGACGCTTCTCAGTTTCCTCCCGTTGCACAAAATGAAGCTAAATAATCCCAAACATGGTGCCGCCATCTGGTTTTTGTTGACGTGATGAGAAGCCAGAAGATTGCTCCACCAATCGCGAGTCAGTCTTAGCTTTCAATCATGATTTTTCCCCTCGTTTATATGGCATTAACTAATATAAACCAAACTAATTGGTAAAAATGAACACTTATCACAAAAACCATCTTTAAGACACATTTATTTGATGTGTACTTTAAATGTACTTTTGTAGCTTGACCCTTGCTCCATCCACTTGGCTGGTTTTATGACCAATACTGCAGCCAGCCACCAGGGGTCATACAAGATGATTTGGCTTCACTTTTGCGGAGCTGTCATCTCTTCTATCTATTATATAGCGCAGATGAAAGAGGTAGTGATGCAGCCATGTTGCCCTTTTTTTATAGAGTCCAGCCCTCAGACCAGGTGCACTGCCTTTGTCTGGGGACTACAAACCCACTGCCCAAAGGTTACAATCCACAAACATCCTGAACATGCCAAATGAGAAGCGTACACTGCCAACACTTTTGAATGAATCCATTCATTGTGTTCTTAGGAAAATCCTGCACATTATTACCTGAAAATCCAGACCCATTCATCCTGGTTTCTAGTTTGGAATGAAAGCAGGAGAAGCCAGACGACGTGATATCTGACATCTGTCTGCAGTCAAATAATTACCATTGATCATAATCATTATCTGGTTAAAAACACCAGCAACACCCTTGTGTGTCCTCAGGTGGAGAGACGGTCAATAGCAGTCGTCATGTCTGGGCTATTTACCAGATTCCTTTCATTGCAGCAGCGTTTGGAGCTGAGCGTCTGGCAGTCGACTGCAGAGCTCCTGCAACTTTAAAAAGCCTTACTGTGAAAGTTTGATGACAGCCACACTCCGTCTGTCAGGTGTGTATTGTTGTTTAGGAGGATTGTTGACTGTCTGGAGACAGACAAACAAGGCATAGGGTTTCTGTAAAGCATCAGCACATTAGGGGTAAGCCTTCCTGACCCTTTGCCTGAATCAAAAAGTGAGTTTAACAGTGAGATTAGGTGGATGCAGTCTTATTATTGAATGTTTATCATAGGCTTGTGTTAATAAAAGGAAGCAAGCAGTAGTAGTGCTTCCGTTCAGAAGGTTTTGTGTCAGTAGCTTCTGCACAAAACGGACGAAAAGGTTATATGAACAATAGTCCTCCATCAGCTTAATTGATTATTGTTCTCCGTATTTTGTGTATAGCTACAAAAATCAATGCGTTTATACTGGAGAAACATGAGAAGTATAAGTACTGTGTATCTTATCTTTTATGTCAAATAAAAGATAGACCAGATAAAGACAGGTATCAGGTTGGAATTTCTGCAAAAATCAATGTCGGGCTTGGATTCTTCCTCCCTAAAGAGACACGGCTGTTAGAAATGACGATGCCCAGAAAGAAGTGGCTACAATGTCCATGTAAAATGGAAGATGGGGTCTTGCCAGTCTAAAAGCACCAGTATGGGAGGTTGGGTGTCACAATATTAATGGGGAGCTCGTTTCTATTTTAGGTCATGTATGTATGTTTGTTGTTTGTGGCGCATTTAACATTAGTTTTTTTTAGTTTGGATAAAAAACTTTGTACGTTTACTATGTGTTGCAACATAAATGTATTTAAAACTTCATCATCATCACGAAGCATTTTTAATAACCTGTTGACGACAGTGTGATAATTGTTTTTGTTGAGGCAGCTCAAAGATGACGTCAAGATCATTGAAATATAAGTAAATACTCGAAAGAAAGTTATTTGTGATTTTTTTAAAGATTTAACAAAACCACAATCTTTCTCGAATCCTGATCAACTTACTGTACATCTGTTGTACTGATAGGCACAGTAATGCCTATATGCAAACCTTCAAGATGCTTCAACTGACTTAGTTTTACCGTGGTTTTTACTGTAGTATTTTCTTTTAGGGGTTTATTATGTGGTTTGTCCATAAATATAGAGTCAATCTCCTCATTTCCATAAGTTCTCACTGGCGCAGTCAACACAATGCAGTGAACGCTGACCTAAATTTGAGATCTTAAACTGTTCGTGCCCTGGGCTCTTATCGAGAATGTGTCACAGCCACAGAAGAAGAAAAAAAAGAAAACTCACACAGATGAAACATTGATGTACAACACAGATTCACATCGTAAGAACCAATATTTGTCTCTGTGTCCCCCCCCCTCCTCCTTTTCTCCCTTCGCACGCAGACTGTGCACCTCATTAAAATAACCATGATTAATAGATCAGAGATTGCTCTGGAAAATCGTGCAGTCCCCTGGAAGACCACCAGTCTCACATGTGTAATGGGAAGGTTTACATGCAGTGTGTCATCCTTATTAAGAAAAATGAATGAAGAAAGGAAATTACACTGCTCGGTAATTCCCACACAGCTCGAGGAAAACCACATCAGTGGTAAAGGTTCTCGAGAGATGATGATCCGTGAGAATTCGTACGTGACTGTTTTGAAGAATAATCAACAGCTGAATATTTACCACGGAAAACATTATCACTATTATTATTATTATCTCGTTCCTATTATTCAGTTCATTTGTCGCAGCTACTTGAATGTGAACGTTTATTAATCGTCAATATTCTTATAATTTTCTTTTCACAAATTGTCAGTACGTTGAAATAAACTTCTCTTGTTTTAATACCAATTGGCATAAAGCTGCTGATTTGACATATTGTCTTGATATTGTTGAAATGGTTATTTTGGTGTGTGACCAAGATGCACTGGGATAAAAAAAATCAATTGGTATCAGACAAATTGTATTTGTTCAAAGAAAAGTTAATTACTTACTAATAATGATCTTATTTGAAAAAAACCTATTAATTTGTTTGTCACCAATTGAAGATTTTTTTGGCTGTTAAACAATAAACTTCATGATGTTGTGATGGCAGGAAATCATATTCTCAACTATTTAATTAAAGAAATTGATAAAATAAAATTGAATGACCGTTCTAGCTCTTATCTGAAGTCTTGTTGAGACAGTTGGTGTCACCAGGTTCTTTCAGACTGATTTGAATCAGAGTTTTTGATTTTACCTTTCATACAACATAGTATTGTGCATTACTGTGAGAACACAGAGAAAGATAATTGGACACTGCAGCTCGTAGGAGGTGCCCAAACTTTACGGAAACAGTTCATCAGTTCCATCTGTTATACTTCTGATGGCTGCTGACCAAAGGGCAGGCGATGATATATTCATCCCTGTCACACCCTCACCCCTCCTCACAGCCGTAATGAGTGAGTATTCCTCTGAGCTCTCTCTCTCTCTCTCTCTCTCTCTCACACACACTCTCTTTCTCCGTTCTTTCTCCCACTGATCTCACATACACACACACACACACAAACACACACACCAACCGAAGCACACTTGAACAAAGCCCGGCTAAATGTGGCCCTCCATCACGTCTGCCACCGTGCAGGTCCCATGTTTCTGCTGCTGGCACGCTGTCCACCCCTGGAGCCCGGCGAGAGGCCCCTCTCAGAATCAACAATGTCAACAGAATGCCACAGTGAGCTTCCACACTTTCCCAACAGTGACTGCAGCAGAAAACTTTCTCGTGACCCAACCTGGAGACGTGCTCGTGTCCTGCTGTGGACACACGTCAACAGAGCCTCGTGCGCATTTGCTTCGGATGCACATTAAGCGTCCGTGTTGTTTTTCTGGCATGATGACAAGTTGTATGAGTTGTTACTTGAAGTTCTTTATTAGGATTTAACCCCTCGAGATGTTTTCTATTGAGACAGATAGTCGTCCTCCTTTTGTCCTGAAATGTGACACAGAAAAATACTCAGAAGGAAAAAAAGAAGGATTCATTTAATGGCAACATCCAATAATCATTTCTCCCCGAAGACAGTTTGAGTAAACACAGACATCTGTGGTGTCACATGTGATACATCGCATGGTTTCAAATGTAATTAACTGTGTGAAATGACTGACAGCACTAAATGGTTTATTGTGTTTTAGGGTTTGTTTAATGACTTGTTATTTATAATTCTTCTTAAATATAAACTCATTTATAGATAATAAATTTCCCACAAAGACGTTTATTAAGCTGAGAAGCTTCAGGCAGTTTTAGTTGCACACATTTCATATTGAATAAGAATTAAATTTAGTTTTAACATCGAATTCATTGAAGTTTTTTTGATAACCCGAAGCAGTAAGGAAACTTTGAATAACTCACACCTTTCTTTTGTAATTATTCCAGTTTTTCTAAACCATGTGTTCTTAATAGTTCCCAGGCTTCACAAAGATTAGCTAAATTACTTGATATACACTTTAGACCCCCTTTCCAAAATGTCAGAGACTTACTTCACTTTTATGAAATATTACATGAGATCCGAGGAGTCACTATCTCACAGCAAAGGCCACATATTTAATAAATGAGACCATGGTCTAGACTGGCATTCAGTAAATGATAGTCTAAAAAGGCCGGCCACCAGATCTCCGCTCAGACGACAGTGATTGATCGATCAGATTCTAATTTGCTTCAAACAGAAAACATAAATTTTTCCAGTCAGGAAAGAATTAGAGGTGAATCGGTCACAATCAGACTGTGGAGGTGTGGGTAAGAATAATTCACGTCATGTACAGAGAAATGGAAACGCTGCCAAGTTTGTTGATCACCAGTGTGACATACATGTTTTATTTTTTGTTAGAGAGCAAATTGTGTAGTTTTCTTTGTTGGGACATTTTATACAAATGAACTCGAATGAAAATCAATTTAAAAAAGAAAAACAATTTCTGAGAGGATGTACCACTTTTTAAAAGTGATACACAAAGGCCGCCTCAACAAAGAAAAGAGTTCATAAATAATTGCTCTCATTCTCTGGACATTGAACCAACCTTGCACCACAATAGACACACCCTGACTTCTGCTGCGGACATTCTTTGGCCCAACATTTCCCCCAGTGTGCTGTTTAGACCCTGACCTGATCTTAAATTAGTTTCTATTCAGCCCTCGCTTATTGTCGCTCCGCAGTGTGAAGGTTGTATTCTCTGCTGCTGCTTGTCTGGTGCTGTGCGGTTTCAAATTGCCTCATATTGTGTCTCCAATGCTGTAATCTCAAGTCAAGTCTATTATTGGGGTTCCCTATTACTATAAATATTTGAGCACTCTGTGGCGTAAACAGAAGTGTTCACTCTCATTTCCGTGATTCAGCGCTTGTGTATTTACAGCCTTCAAATATTTTTTTACAGGTGCAAATATACAAATTTAAATCAGCATTGAACTATTTACAGCATCTGGTTTCTTTGCACTGCTCATGCTCCTGCTTGTGTTATCAATACGGATTCTGGTCCTCGGTCAGTCTCCCAGTGAGCAATGCTGTGTTTACGTGCAAATCGAAATCACTCACTTCAAATGCAGCCCCTCAACATCACAGTCAGAACATCTGCCGTGCAGTCAAATGGTTCCATGTTTGGTTTCAAAGCGGTTTGAAATATATTCATGAAAATGCATGTGAAGACATAAATGCAGATTGAATTCTTGTGCTGCAATTCCAGCCATTCAAACAGTGCATTAGAAACACATGCACATGGTCTAAATGAGCACAAAGCCTTTCTGATGTGGTCAGCAGCAGCTTCAAACCATCACCAACAACTGTAACTAATTTACTCCTATACTGTATTTAAATATATACATATACATTTATATGTATATATATATAGTGCATCTCACTTAATTGCATTTTACTCAATACTTGACTGATAGTACTTTTAGATAGTTAAGTGACAGTACCTCTACTTTTAAAAGGTTATTATTCTTTCTTCTCACAATTATGCATTTAGCTTATAGATCCATATACTTCAGCACTAATCATATTGAAAATTTTACAAAATACAATTAAAAATCCCCCGAAAAGTATGAGAGGAAATACTGAAAAATACACTAGCTTACAGTGGTTCTTATTTTAAAATCGTTTCATTAGTTGTGTAATTAATGGTCTTTTTACCTTTACTGTAAATGTTTACCAGGCAGTATAGTGACAATATGAATAAACTCAACTGGCTACCAGTATCTGCACATTAAACCATTTTAATGTGAATTAACTGTAGGTTCTATGCATCATTAGAGCAGAATAGAAGATGAGATTGAGATATTAGTTCATACAACAACAAAAAAATAGAATTAAAAAGTCAACATAAAGTGCCATTAGATGCAAAGTGTTTTGTTTAGTCTCATTAAAGAAAAAGGCATCAGCCAAATGAGGCATTAAAGCTCTTCATTTTAACGAGGGGTCATACAAAACTCATCAGGGCTCGTATTATGCTATATGTTGCATTGTAGTGTGGCACCCATTGAAAACCCATTACTCCGTGAACATTCTTTAACACATTTCCAACACTGCCATGAATAAATCTCCTGAAAACTAATTGGAAGTCACACTCCATGTCCTTGCTAGAAGCCCCTTTGGCTAAATGACAAGTAAAGGTGTGCATGTAACCCCGGTCTGTGGCAGCAACGGTGCATACGTTCTATTATGATGGATTCAATCTGTGTGTTCGTGTGAATATGTATGAGACCATGGGTGATCTGATGATATTATGTTCTGTGTATCTTTGTAACGTGGGATGAGGGTGAAGAACGAGAGGAGGAGTCAAGTAGTTCGTGAAAACTATTATAAACAATCTAAACATGAAACGATACCGTTTCAATTATCGCAGTAAAACAGATTCTTCCTGTAAAGTTAAATTAAGTGTGCTAAACTTTGGTAATGTAATAGATTGTTATTTTATCCAGCGACATGACTTGGTGGAGCACCTTCCTCTAACCTGTGGCAGTCTTAGATTATTTCTGCTTCAGTGGGGTCGGCCTGCTAAGTCATTATTTTCGATTAGCATCATAAGTTTGGAATTGATTTCTGGAGTTAATGTGAATATTAGGCTTCATTGCTTCTGCTCGTGTTCATGTTTTTTTTCTCTCATGCTAATCAGTTTTATCACAACTCCTCAAGGCTTTGGAAAAAATGAGTTCACCTGGGTGTTTTCTTCTTCTCCATAACGTCTGTTATTCCGCGATTGCTGCAGTTGGAGTGTTTCCTTCTCGGTGCTATCACAATCTGTTCTCCAAGAGCCTCTTTGAAAGATTGAGCTATAACAGAACTCTAACATGTTAAAGAAGGAGAAAAACGAAAAAAAAGTTGCAAATGCAAAACCCATAGAGGTAAGAGAGATGCATAATTCCTTTGTTTGCGAGATACACATACGACACTATGTTTGTCCCACAGCATGACTGATGGCTTTGCCAGATGGTTGCTTGTTTGGAAAACTATGTAGATAACAAGTCTTCACATGCGTCCCATGTCACACACACACACACACACACACACACATACAGTATATATAGAGAGGCAAAAATGCAATATTTTATAAGAAATGGTGCAAGAGGGGCCAAGTACCTACCGGAGGCTGTTGAGTAGTAGCTTACTTAAAAAAAAAATCTATTGTTCACTGGCCCAGAGGCTTTTTTTTCAAGAGTTCATTGATCATTCTTGAGCAAGCCGGAGTAAAGCACGAAAGAGAGAGAGTGCAAGCTATCGTGGAAAACCTATTTTGAATGTCCCCGTTTGACTTTGTCAGCCGCTCCTCTGTTTATTTGTCAGTTTCTGAATATAAATATTCCACCCAATATCTCACTGTTCTCATCACAGGGTTAATTCCCTTTTTGAACGACTTTGACAGCAGTGATAACGGGAGGGCACTGTTTCAGGAGACACTGCTAAAAGAACAGCGTCTTCTAGACTCTCATGTCAATTTATCATCATCAGAACTTTTTCAAAGATAACAGCGCAGGTAAACAGCCGTAGTAATCATGATGCAGTGTGTTGCCATTTATCTTTGTATTACTGAGCTTCAGAACTAATCTAAGACTCAGATCTGCTCCAAACACTTCACTAAATGCAAATTGCCCACGAATCTCAGAGCTGTTTTATTCATCAGCTAATATTTGCTCCTTTTAGAGATTACAATGGAAATCAAATGGTAGTTTTTTCTTTTATGATAAAAACTACAATATTCCCGTGTGTCTTTTACTTAAAAATCACTTGAGAAAGGTTAGAGAAAGGTTTATTAGATGATTTACTAATCGATCAGCACTGGTCAGTTGTAGAATACTATGCAATTGTTACAGAGCCCTCCGCTATCAAATTGTAGGGCAATGTTATGTTTAATCATAAATCATTTAAAAAAATTGTTTTGATTCTGACCTTTTCAATAATGGAATATCCAACAGCTTGTATTTTATATGTTTAAGGTATGCCAGTGATACTGAGGTACTCTTGTGTCAAAATATTTAATTTCACGTCCAAAAACCAACCAATGTAAAGTGTGAATTTAAATTCCCTTCATATACTTGTCATTGGTGTTGTAGAATTTGATATTTATAAGATAAATACTTTGAACACTTTGGCCAGCATTACTTTTTTTCAAGCTTCTTGTCTCATCAATGACATATGGCTACAAAATATTCATGTTTGACGGATGCACAAAATGGCCTTTGTAGTAAAATACAGATGTCAATTTCAGGTAAAAATAAGGGATAACAGATATAGCAGTTATAACAAAGTCTTCTTGAATCCAATCATCTGCGTTGATCTGTGTCATCTCTGTTAACAAAACACCACATTTTCTGCATTTGAAAGAAATCGTGTTACACAACATTTCCTAAGATTGAGTTTGCCAGTTTAAATTAGTTGCACATATGGGACCACCACACACAGGATTAAAAAACGACGCCTCCTGCTAAGAGTCACTTTCCCCATTACTACCTCCAATCTGTCCTTGACCTCAATTTGCCAGATTTTAAAGAATGAGCAAGACCGAGATAAGATAACACAACATTATTAAATGTTAAAGTATAAATAGACAATTTTTGGTGGGGTTGTTTTACAGGATTTTCATTTTTGGTCTATAAACACTGCACTGCATTTTACTGTGAGTTCACTCCATTCACGATGGGAGGAGGATTCCCGCCTGTCAAAGCTGAGTTTGCTCATTAGTAGGTGGACCTGCAGATAAAAGGTTTTCATTTAAATGTAAATCAGCAGAGTAACAAATCCATTAAAGTCATTTGGAAAAGGACTTCGTTGTCCTTGTATGCCATATCTTTGACTCTTATTTCCAGGCTGCGTGTTTTTACCTCTTCTTATTCTGGCTAAGAAGATACCAGTGTTTAAAAGCTTCACTGAAAAGGAATTACAGCTGGACGCTGGTGGAAGACTGATTCATTTGAAATTCATATTTTAAGAAGCATCTCTGTGGACACAGGCAGGGCAATTATTAATCAGTTGTGGCCCTACAGCTCCGCTCCCTTAAAATGTCAATTAAGTTGGAATACATTAGTCTGCCCCACTGCCTGTCTCAATATCAAGGGTTCAGCAGGCTCTCTGTGTGGAATCTTCACAATACAGACATCATCTCCCGGCTGTGGAGCTGAGGCTTATAGCTACAACCTCTGGTTATTTTCATTATTGATTATTCTATTTTTCCAATCAAGTATTTAATTCTCTACCATGTAAACTGTCTAATATGCATTACAATTTTTCAGAGCTGCATGTGATGTCCTTAAATTGCTCAAACTGCAACTTATATCCAGACTGATATCAGCTCATTGAAGTCTTTATTGGTACGAGGATGGATTCTGGTAAAAAAATTATAAGAAGCCGCAATCTGGAAATGACAAAATATATATTTCTAGTTCACAAACAGAGATGATATTGATATTATATAATTTGGTCACCATGCAGTCCAAACATATATATATATATATATATATATTGCATTTTCCATGCTGGTGGTTTGGCTGTGGTACCATCAGTCTGTTCATTTGTCCACCACATTGGTCCAGACTGAAATGTTACAACCGCATTTAGATGGGTAACCATGAAATAATGGTCCCTGCAAAATGAATTGCATTGACTGTGATTAGCCCAAGATTTCCCCTTTGTTGCCACCATGAGGTTGAAATCTAATCTTTTTTTTTCTGTACCGTATTGAACATTTAGAGCAGAGGTTGTTCGAGGTGGGTACATGATAAATTCTAAAGCCTTTTTAACTGACCTTTCATCTAACACTGTCATGGGGTCGGCATTCTTCAAGTTCCCATCTATATATTGTATAAAGTATTAATTACTGTTAAATCAAATCAACTCAAATGTTATTGGTAAAGCCCCGAATTCACAAATCACAATTTGTCTCATAGGGCTTTAACAAGGTGGGACATCCTCTGCCCTTAATCCTCAACAAGAGTAAGGAAAAACTGCTTAAAATAACTTTTAACAGTGTAAAAGGAACGTAGAAACTAAAATTAGCATGCTGATACAACAGTAACAAATACAATGCTTGCACTAAACAGCATCGTGCATTGTACCACTGAT
The DNA here is from genome assembly GCF_947347685.1 of Pleuronectes platessa. Lineage (NCBI taxonomy): Eukaryota > Metazoa > Chordata > Actinopteri > Pleuronectiformes > Pleuronectidae > Pleuronectes > Pleuronectes platessa. The sequence continues at coordinate 22,816,647 of NC_070626.1, forward strand.
TACTGTCGATGTTACTATCTGTGAGTAGTTATCAGTCAAGTAACTGACATTTATTGAAGTCTTTGAAACTGACCAATGATAAAAGTTAATTTGTGGTCAAATCAGAATCTAACAAGATAATTACAGGTCAACCTTGAGTTATGATGCCCCTACTTTTACCTTTGTTTGTTTTTCTGTCTTCCCTCTTCAGTAAATTCTTTAGCCACATTACTTCAGTGGACTTTTCCCCTAACCATAACATTGTGTGAAATAGCTTTGGGGCATATACTGAAGCTGAAGAGGAAGTTATATGTGGGGAAACTTTATAGGAGCTAAATGTCTTTCTAAAGATTTCTGCTGTGTTACTCTCTTCCAGTGAGCTAATCTGGGAAATTACAAAAAAGAACATTTTCTCTAATGTTGAAGGCCAATATCTGTTATAATGTAATCTACACAACATGCGGTTGAATTGTTTGATTTAGCTGTTAATGCTATCACACACAAAGCCAAACACGCTCACCGGCACAAAAACACACACACACTTTGAAGTGGGCACATTTATCCATTTAAAATCCCACACCAGTGCCTTTAGAAGAGCCCCCTAAAGGTAGGTGGAGAGTGTGTTTTCCTTTGGTCCCATTAATGGGGTTATTGATCATTCTGGCAACTGCAACATTTCTATAAACCAAATGAAGGCCCCGCTCAAAGTGTGCTGTGTCAGAGCAGAAATGCATTTAGATTACTTCATTGCACGGACTCTCCTCAGAGATTGCTATCTTCTATATTCACATGGCTCCTCGTGGCATATCTGTTATTTGAATGTACAAGACGAAATGTTTGGAGCAGATTTACTTCCAAGGTTGGCTCTGTCCCCTCTGAGCTGAGTGTATATCACCACACTATTAAAATAACAGAATTAATGGGACAACATCGTATAAGAATTGTGTACTAATTATTCACCAAGGAGGTGCTGGGTTATAATAAAAGAAAGGTTGCTGAACCTACCACTAAGGGGTCATTAGGGTTTCATCTAATGTAACTTGAAGGTTTATGTTTGTTAGTGCCCCATATTTCATACAAATCACAGTGGAAACATGATATTGTAATGTGTATTAGATATCAGTGATATTAGTGTTACAGCTGTAAGAGAAACAAAACCCTTCCACGTTCAATGTATCCTAAAATAATTGTAAGTGAACCAATGTCACTGTCTCTTGAGAAACTACAAACCCCCTCTGAATACCAGAGATGTAACCAGTAGCCTTAAAGTGGACCATCAGCCAACATCCCTCCTCCTCCACAAATGAGGTGATTTCCTCAAAGTCCATGTGGTTTTTGTTTGGAACAAAGGAATATTTTTGCTAATATACTGTCCTGATATAATGATGTGTTGCTGATCTGCCAAAAGATTAGAAATGTCACTGTTTTTCTAACCTATACAAAGGTATAACTTAACAAGATCATTTTAACGTAGGCACCAAGCTGAACTTTGATATTGCCCCTCTAAAATTACACAGCCTTACATTATTTAGTCCTGTGATGTTAGGACTTGTTCTTATAAAATTACAACTTTATTTTGGCCATATATGACCTTAGTCCCTTTTCCCTTTGAAAGGCCCTAACACTTCCTCGTAAACAACTGACAGGTCAGGTAAATTGTTTCAAAAGTAAAAATGAAACCGGTAAACGCAAACGATTGGCCCAGAAATAAAAACCTGCCCTAAATCAGTCTTGAGAAACATCTTCTCATTATTCAAACGTGAAAATTAAAACAGTGATTCTATAATGATGGCACACACACACTGACGGCAAGCCAAAATCCTTATTCCTAAAAACAGGTGTTGGAGACACTAAGCTAAATTTGATCTTGGTGTTGTAACAGCTGGAGTGAGACGAATCGGTGTAGTTTTTAAAAGGAACGAAGCTGGAAAGTGAGACATCCACCCAGGTTTTTTTTAATTAAAACTGGGTAAGTGGTGTCTGTGAAGTCACCAGGGAGGTGAGACAAACTTGTTTGTGACAACACATCTCGTGTTGTATCTCTGTTCCAAATCGGATTCTCCCCTCAGTAACAAATACTATAACAGACTGAGGGGTGATGTCGGTGATAAACTGACAGCTGCCTCCTTCCAGCCTAAAAACGAGGACTGGAACTAACTGGTTGTAAAGAGCCCCATTTGGAAATGATTCGTCACCAGCAGACATATCATGTTTCCTCTGAAGACACTGTACGCCACCTAATGTTCGTATATGTTCCCGTTTTGTCGATAATGCAGAACAAATGACACTGATAGCACATTAAATAGCTTCCACTCAAGCTTTAGCATAATTAAGGATTTTCCCCATGACAGAGACCGAGGACAATAGAGAACCATCTTGTATGGAAGAGGAACAAACCCCAGTTAAAATTTGAACAGGGACCAGAGCGTAAATAATAATATATGTAATGCGTTGCAACTTATTAGCTTTAGAGCTTAAACAATTAGTGAGAATCAACTGTTGTCATCGTTCTTTCTTTCATACATTTTATGAACTTGACAAGAATGCCGCGTTAACAACTGAGGTCTAAATTAAGTTCAAGGGTTTGAACCAACCGCGTTTGTTTCTTAAATGTTGAGTGAGACACCAGCCTCGTGCAGATCAATGCGTTCAGCAGGAGGCTGAATCCGTCCATTTAACAGTCAGCTGAAGTCAATAACGTCAAGTCAGTGTGAGCAGGGTGTCCATTAGAAGCTATCCACCAGAGAGACTCCAGCCACTTAAAAAACTAAAGCCACTGCTGCCGCGGCCCCGGCCCTATGTGCTCCCGCTCATTGTTTGTTCATTAGCATCGACAGAGACCCTGTTGACAAGGATCGAATTTTAAAAAGACTCTCATAATCTAAAGGATACGTAGAGAATAACACCTCAAAAACACACTTTCTGTATCAGGGATGCACAGTGTAAATGACATACTACCACTTAAAACAATGAGAAATTTGACAAGATCATTTTAATAAATATTTATGGATAATAGAGCTTTGCCAAAGGTATACATATAGTATTATGTAAGATGTTATATGTAATATTTAATTAATCAACTTTGAATTCACAGTATTAACTAGATAGTTCTCACAGCTTTATTATCTTTATTATCCTGCCTCAGACATTCATCGGGGACTTAAAGACTTACAGCCTGTGTGTATGTTTTTAAATGTCTTGCTGTCAGATGTCCCTAACATGCACTCAGTGTTGTCTTTCGAAACGAGGAGTGAGAGCTGGGTTCGATGTGTCACTCATGAAATCCCATTCAATAGACTGAAAGAGGTGAAACCATGTGCACAATACGCTATCGACACTCTTCTCTGCAGGGGGTGCGCTCTTTGTAGTCAGGGGCTCAGAGCAAAGGGAACATAGATTTGTCAAACTGCTCAAAGTCTGGTGTTGAAATGCACAGTTAGTCCTGTACATTACATGTGACATTTCCCTGAAGTGTTCGGTGTGTCATTGAAAGCTGTAATGATTCAAACGTTGCATTGGTGCTTCAATTATTAACAGTGGTGCTACACCTGGATTGATCTTGCTAAAGGGAATAATTAGAGTTAATTGTTCTGTTTTCAACAATATGCAGTCTTAAACACAGTTTATATAAATATATATACATTGTACAATGCTGCATGTTCATATAAATCTGGCCGAATATAAATGTACTTTCGTCACAGTATTCCCTTTGGCATCGTGCGGCTCTCAGTGCTCGATTTCTACAGTTGTTCCTACTTCTGTGATGAGCCGGCATCTGTTTGTCACAGGTTTCTTTGTACAGTCGTCTGCTCCAAGCACAGCTCATTCCCCCACGTCACTGTACTTGAGTAGTATTATGGGCCTTAACTGTACTCCAGCCTACAAATAACCATTAGTGCAGGTATACCACAAAGGGGTTTGGCGATATCAGATAGCATTAGAGCAATGTAGAGTGGAAAACGAGCTTCATTATGTCCCCTTTAATGTGAGGGTTCAATCCTGCAGGAATCTAGGTCTGTCTGAGAGAGGAGTTTATTGTCAGGGGAACAAGGATGCGCAACAGATGATACAAAAAGAAGAGCTTTGTGTACCAGTGTTCGTGGCATTTTAGGGACAGAGGTACAGACTGAGACATCAGGATTTTCTCCTCACCACTGGTAAAATGGACATATGAAGCCTTATATTTATAAATGTTAGTCAGTGGTAACTTTTAGCCTTCTCTTCTGAACATGTGGATGGCTTTTGTTAGTCAGTAATGTTAAGCCTTGAGCTCCAACAGTTGGTTTGCTTTTGGCATTTTGTTTCTTTATTTGATTAGATTGGTATATTGAAGAGAGACAGGACACATGGTGCAGCAGAGCATTACATGGTCCGGCAGGGACCCACTACTCAAGCCAGTTGTGCCGATGTGGAATACACCATGTGGTATGCAGTACAACCATTCAGCCATCAGGTTGCCCCAAGCCAGCTCAGCTTTATTTTCCTGGTTTTAGGACTTTCATCCATTTATCATTATTTCCTAGAAGCAATCCACATTATGCACCTTTTTATATAAGGACAAAAGAATCCAGTCATCCGGTGTTTGAACGGCACAAGAAGAGTAGTGAGCACACGAGCATAGTGCAAACTGTTGATAACAGGCCCGGCCTGATAACAGGCGTGGAAATCCAGCCGGCGTCTTCACAGGTGGCGGCACAAACTAAATGAAGAACAGGGCCACCCGGTGTAATATTTATCTGTTGGCCTTTCACAAAGCTATACGTGCACATCCTCTGCATTCATATGAGGACGAATATTGTGCGTCTCAAGAGGCTGGAAGCTAATGTCAGGAGTGCGACTCATTCATTAGAGGGGGGGGGGGGGCATCATTCAGAGCATTGCACAGGTAATCAAAGTGAGTGAAAACCTGAAGGCAGCTGGATTTAGGGGTTTGCTCTTCAATGGATCAGAGCACATGACAAAAGAGGAGCAGGAATGTGTTTACCTCAGATTTCCTTGAGTCAATTCCACTGTGAATTGACAGGATAGAGTGAAAGGGCTCGAGCAAGGCGCCCGTACTTGTGGTGCAGGGGATTAGTGGAGGACGAAGTCGGTCTGCACAGACAGAGCTGCAGTCAACAGTGGAGTTTTTACAATGAGGTCAGACATCAGTGTGAGGTAATCTGGGTTTCCCTTGTAAATGTTCTCAGTACAGCCAAGACCTTTGAGCACTGCACCCCCGACGGTTTATTGCACAGTTCTATACTGTGAGACATTTCATTTCCCAAAATGAACAGAACAACTAACAAAGAGACTCAAGACTCAAATATGAAGGCTATTACCAGCCTTTGAAATTCAAGTGAGTACACGTAATGAGTGCTTTGGTGTTTCTCAGCCAACGTGCTTGACACTTGAAACGTTTTTACACTTTACCTGTGACAGGTTCCAGGGAGATAATCTGACAGTTATCTTTGTTAGTGAAGGCAAGGACAGGAGAGGGAGCGTTTCAAACCCTGACGCTGAGCAAGGAGGAGGTCGGTGCATTGAGAGGACGCGTGAGTTTGAAAGCAGTTATCCAACCTTCAAATAGTGTGATCAATATATGATTATTGATCCTTCAACTCAGCCCCAAGAAATGCAAGACCTCCAGAGGTATGAAGAAACAGCACTTAGTAAGATCTGTTAGAAATATCAGGCCTATATACTTGTCTGAGAATCCACTGCGAGAGAATGGCTGTGCTCAAAGCAGACAGTCAGCCTCCTCCTTGTGTAACAGACAACTAGTGATGACAAGCAATCCAGATTCACTCAAACAGCCGGCAAGTCCCTTGGGTGGTTCCTTCCTCCCCTTCAGCAGTGCCACATGTGAAACTGGACTTCAACACTTCAAAAATATTGACAAAAGCAAATACAGATTCTGACGGTCAGACTCATCCCACGTGCACATCCACTCGTCCAAAATGACAACGAGCACTTCAGCCCGAGAATCCAGCTAATCACAGACTCGACCGGGGAAAGAGACGTCGTTATCTACCGAGTTCTGAGCGAGGGGACAAGCAGCCAGGAGAGAGCGGTAATGAAGACAGCTTGTAGGATGTCCACTTCGCACGAACCGAGAGCAGAGGGCAACATCTCCAGCTGCTCCTTTGACTGCCAGATCAAAAAAAGGTTATGCACACCCCTGTTTATAATGCAGGTATCACTATGCAAGGATTCAAAACTGTCTTTTCCTGACAGAAGTTTGACTCATCAGGGGGTTGAGAAACTCTGCATCCAGTAGGTTACCCTAGAAACACATAACCTTTCTTCTGGCTCCGAGGTGTCGGGCGCAACACCTCGGAGCCCAGGTGACGTCTTGATCGTCCGTCCTCACCGCCACACTCTCTCACTCTCTCAGTGAAATGGACATCTGGAACATGTGATCCTTTATAGACCGCAGACGATGTAACCTCGGTGGGAAAGACAAGAAGCCATTACTCCAACCGGCAACCCATCGCATGCTTTGCAAGTCCAGCAGGAAGCAGAGGCCGCGCATGGAAACGTGATCCCCGGCTCTGAAGGTGTCATCTGGCCCCGCGCGGCTCGGCAGCAGACACACAGACTGCTCGTGGCGTGAGGCTTGTACTGTAAAAGATGTCCGCCAGACACATTGGCAGCAGGAGAGACGCAAATTGATTTCCTGCGAGAAAGCACAGAGGGCCTAAGTGGAGGAGGGCCTCTTTAGCAAAGCTCTTATTAATTAATAGTGTATCATGAGGGGATAACATGATCTGATTCCTGCTTCTTCATCACTGCACAGCAGCTAATGATATCTGAGGGAGCGCCCCTGCACAGCACACCTCCAGCCAGCATTGTATCTATATCATTACATCATTGTATCTTATCATGAGTATCATATGATGGGCACTCTGTCATGCGTTTCTATTCATACTGTGGAGACACTGAATATTGCAGTGAGCTATAGCTTTGCAGTCAATATAGCATCACTGGTTTGTCACCAGCACAGTCTCTCGGTAATGGGCCAGATGTCTGGTTCACAAACAATGTAAATCTGTGTTGTATAAAGATATAATTCCTCTTTATAAACACATTGTTCCAACCAGTGACGAGGAGCCAGGATGCATTTTGGTAATTCATGTTCTCTTTCCTCTTAACTTGGAATAGAGAGTTGCAACACAAATCTGCAAGACAGTATTTTGAGAACCCCTTTATATGATCCAGTTTGTTCAGGAGACTGCAATGACACCGCGGTCGGAAACCGTCAAACAAGCATCATAATCTGAGAGGTCAACATCCCAGGACCCTTTTGCCTGGGGACCCCCAAAGTTCACTGAAAAGTTGAGTCGTGCTACTTTAATATTGCTACTTTACCCATTGTGGCACCAAAAAACATGTAGAGCCCACTGTGTTGCCCGGTTCAGCCCAGCTTAGGACTCTTGTTTGAGAAACGTCTTTTTTCTGGACCTCGTTACAAAATCAGCATAGATAACACTTTGACATATCAACACAATAAAAGCACATGTGTAATTAAAAACATCAAGTATCTCTGCAGCCATGTCAATAGGCCACATGCACTATACCAAGGGCCAGGAACTGGGGAAATACCAATGCAGCCATCATGTATGTTGTTAATTTCACAGTCACTTTTCCTGCTACATGTCAAAATATCTCCTTTGACAAAGATCTACATACAATCTCTTATTCTCAAGATAAACAGACCAAGATAGGCAGGTTATGATTAATCTCTTAAATTGTTTATAGTATTAAAAAATGTGCTAACCCATGAACCCTTCCTTTGTGTACCTATCCCTAACTTTTTGTCAGAGATGTTGTATTTAAATGAAGGATGTGTTGCCTCTATCCTCATTTCACACATGCTTGTGTTGTCATGATGAATTTTCTTTTTTTTATTTCCCCTGCTTACATACTCAGTCCATATTTTACCGACAGGCTAAATGAGCTGTGGCCGGCGCACAGCGGCACACATCAGCATTAATAAACCATGAAAAGGTCAATTACACGTCATCCGGTGAATTGTTGTGACCATTTATAATCACCCTTGTGTCAGATACACTTAAATCCCCCCCTACCCTGAAAAGCATCACATCATTAGCCCAGCACCTTTTATTCCTGCCATCATCGTAGCGTCTGTCTCAAAACGAACAGACGCTGATAAACAGAGTCGAACCTCACATTTAAATTATGCAAACATCTTTAGTTCTTCAGTAGAGGTTGAAATTCAAGCAGCTCAGTTGAAAGCTTCGAGATTAACGGGTGCATCCATGAAATCACGTCGTCATCAGCCGCATGACTCAGTCACTTTACAGAGCCCGTAAATCTGCTTATTCCACTTATTCTGCCTGATTAGATTTGTTCGGGCTCAGGTTGAAGTTGGATGGATGGGGGGGGGGGGGGGGGGGCTAGAATTACATGATGTCATCGAACAAACAGGACCATGAACAGGTGCAGCAAAACAGAAAGGAGGGTCAGGCAGCTGCTGGTGAATCTGTGCACACCCACTTAGTCCTGAGAGGGAGTTTCATTAGGCTACAGAGTGGAACACAACTCTTCAGGGCCTTTAGAGTTCAACTGCAAACATTTTAAAAACCTACTAATTCAACTGGCTTGTAGAGCCCATAATATGAAACAATGACTTCCACTGGCTGTCCTGAAGTTACAGTGTAATCATGTTGTGTTAATCATGTGAATTGAACCCATTTCATTTTGGTGCAGATCCAGGAATCTTACTCACCCTAACACTGTTATTATCCTTATTGTGAGAAAAGCAGTTAACGTTGATTTATTAGAGGATAATTCATGGAGCTTAATAAGAAGAAATCAGGCATTTTTAGTGGACTGATATTAATAATATTTAAATCCAAATAGTGAATTTCAATGTTGTTTCAACAGGACATTGTTGGGCCTTGTGGAGGTATGTGCTCTACTGACTTCAATTGTAATTTAAAGTTTTTTATTGTATAGGATTTGATTCTAGTGAATATTTTATGCAGTGACACAAACCCTAAGAGCAGGGGAAAAAGCATGTGGATATTGAGAACAAGTAGAACTCTCCATATGATCTGCCTATTTAATGAACATTAGTTTACCAGATCAAAGTTATTTCATTTTCAAGACTTACAAGACTAGGCCTAAAAGCCAAATTTTTTGAGGTGAACTGGTGGAAGAGGAACAAGAACAATCACCCAAATTTAAACTCATACATGCGTAAAATAGTTTTAAAGGCTGAAATCTATATCTGGCATTTGGAGCAACAGTAGCATTAATTCAGAGTTTTGTTTCTGGAGACCTGATGAATATGACTGTAGATTTACTGACCTCCCTGTGCTTCACTTTTATCTGTCTTCCCTTTGTGTGGAGCTTTTTCAGATGCTGTTTACTACAAACATGATGTTACACTGAAACCATTTGTTCTATTTGCTCACTTTCCTGCTCTGGTGTCTTGGGGATTGATAATGGAGGGATGAGATCACAGAGAGCACCCATACCGAACATTAAACATAATTTCTAATGACTAAGTAGCACTGATGAAAAAAAATACAGAATCGTTTTTTTGTACGTTCACAGATTAGTAGAAAAGTAAAGCAGCTAAACTTTGAGAAACACCTTTGATCAGCTGCCAGAATGTATCGCTAATATCACTAACAAACATTTGCAGCCTTTCTTGTGTCAGAAGACAAAATGGAAGTGGTTGTGGTTTGTTTATAAAATTTATACAAATATAAGCTCCGAAAATCCATCTGCGGATGAAATATGAATCTCAGTTAATGGGGTCCAAAATGCAATAAAGGAGGGATGACATGTGTTGGTAATCTGATCTCCCACCGCTGGGAGTCAGACGTGTCCTCACCAGGCCACACCACACCCTGACTCCACTCACCTCCCGGAAAGCTTAGCAGGCAGGACAGGATGTCGCGACAGTGTCAGCAGCCCGAAAAACACATCAGGGTGTAGAGGTGACACACACACACTTGTGTACTTGTGTCAGACCACAGGCCGTGAATGTGAACCTCAAAGTCAACAACAGAGTCACTCCTTCCTGGATGCGAGGTGAAAGAAGGGATGGAGTGAAGATTTTAATCAGATTTGTCAGGTTGGGGAAAACATCATTATAAGCTCAGGTGAGAATAAGCACTTAGCTGAAGAGGCCTCTCAAACAGAGGAGAGCACTTCATTACTTCAGTGGTTTCCTCTACCGGTGGTTTATTTAAGATGTTCGGCAACTTGAATACGTATTCTGTCCCACAACACACAGAGACACATGTTCTGCCTGATCGGCTCGGCTTCATATCTGTTCATTTGCGTTCGGCATTGTTGCCACTGAACTGAAAAATGTGATGCATTGAATTTCAAACAGCGATGACATTGCAGTGCACCGGTTTCTGTGTTGTTGTGTTTGTTGATCTTTGGAATGTCAAGCTGTTGCCGAAATCAATATTTGTACATTTTGAACGGATGAAAATGACTCGACTATTTAGTAAATAAAGAGAGTCAGTAGAGTTATTTTCAGGAGTCAGTAGAGTTATGTGGACAGAAACACAAATTCAAAACTGTGTGTTCTGTAACTGCAAGATTGTAGTCAAGCAACAGATTACTAATGGGTTTGATACGACTATTCAAGGTTATTAGGATCCAATAGAGTTTGATCATGGAAATTGACCAATGGGAGCCTGCTACAAGCGTTTCTGTTTGCTGATATGAGCTGATATGAAAACTCATCCTACAGATTTAACAATAAAGAATATATGCCCATTTATGTTTACATTTAAATTAAAATAGGTTTACTTCTGAATTGTTTTCAAGTTTTATAATCGTTTGTATCTTAAATTGTATTTTTAGTTATATATATACATAATGCAGTTTAAGGTTTAACTCTAAAATATCAAGTCTCAATTACATTTATTTGTCATAATGGTTTGATAATGACGTCCTAGGAATAACTGGCATTTAAAGACAATAATATTGGCTGATGTATAGGTAACGTCATATTTATCGTAATATTCAGTTCTAAAGTGGCCAATAAAAAAATCTGTTAATGGGGAGTTTACAACTTTCACTGGTCGACTTCATGATCAGTCTGAGTTTACATTAGTCTGTGATTCTTTGATTCATATTTGATTCATTACTTGTGAGTGTATGAACCGCTGGACCTCACCTCAGAACCCCATGGTTGTGAATCAAATCCCAGCTCAGGCTTGAGGGGCTCATCGTTATGTCCCCGGCTGTCAGTCATCATGTTCTGAGATATAGATGAGATTCAGTGAGCTGAGGCAGCTGCCAGACGTGGCCGCTGCCCTTCTCACCAGCCTGTGACTGTAAGTAAATAAATCAATAAATCATAAATCTGGAAAGATATTTGGATGAAGATCAACAGACACCAGATGAATTTATTACTCATATTATTTCAAATGGAGGTGCAAGCCCAAAGGGTGATTCAATAAATAATGAAAATACAGAAATCCACAGAGAATCCCAGTTCACCCACTGAACACTCCTCACTTGTCAATAGTCAGGATTGAGAGCAGCAGTCACAACCATGTGTGGTTGTCCATTACCATTTTTCATTACGCATCCTCCAGGTGAACTGTAGTTTACCGTATCAATCCATTCATTCCAAAGCTGTGTCTGATCAATTAGTTCATCACGTTCCTCCCGTACAAAGTCCAATGAACAGTGATTGATCGTGTGATGTCCCTCACCTGTATGATATATGTAAGTCCACTAATAAATCGTGTTGAGGACGTCTTCATTAGCGACTCCGGGGACATGTAAAGCCTTTCATCCACCTGCTCATCGTCCCCAAGGGAAGTGTTGAGGATCATCATCCAGTTGCACACGATCAAGCGTCGTGAGTGTTGCTGTAAAATGAATCATCATTGATTGATTAGTGACCCTGTGATTTGAATCTGTCCCTTCTCCACATTAGTGAGCCATCGATCCGTGACGGCAATTTCACGCTCGTGGTGAACCAATCGACCCGGTCAGAAGGTTTCGGCCTCAGCCAAGGTTTTCTCTGGACGTCCTCATTCATCCGCGTGCCACCTGCAGTGTGTACATACAGGAGGGAAAATCTGAACGCATGTGTTGTCTGCTTTGAACTTGTGCGTTTGTGTTTTATTACGGTGATCTGTATTTAAACATTTGTCTCACATGTTACATCGTTGGCCCCCTGAGATCTGGTGCATGTCACCTCGTATCAATGTTAATATATGAGGTGTTGATCGACTCTGAAATAAAACTGTTGATTAAGACTGAACGCCTGTGATTTCCTTTTGAATAATTTTTCTGATAATTACATTTCATTTAGCTGACGCTTTTATCCAACCCAGAGGGTACCGACCCAGGACAACAAGAATCAAGAGAGTACAATTTCTTCAAAATAAGGCTAAACTACAAAGTGCTATAAGTAGGTGCCATTTAAGTGCTACTAAATAGTTTTTTTTTGTTTTGTTTTTTTAATTCAAGGTATCGTCGGAAGAGGTATGTTTTTAGTTTGCGGCGGAAGATGTGTAAACTTTCTGATGATGGGGAGCTCATTCCACCATTTAGGAGCCAGGACAGTAAACAGTCGTGATTTTGATGAGTGTTTAGCTCGCAGTGAGGGAGCAACGAGCTGATTGGCCGAAGCAGAGCGGAGTGAACGTGCTGGAGTGTAACGTTTGACCAGGTCCTGGATTTAGACTGGACCTGATCCGTTCGCAGCTTGGTACGCAAGTACTAGTGTTTTGAACCGGATGCGGGCAGCTACTGGTAACCATTTATTAAGATTAAGATACATTTATTAAGATTAATATACATTTATTAAGATACATTTATTTATCCCAAACACATGCACAGACATGCAATTGTAGGGAAATTTAACCTCTGCTTTTGACCCATCTGGTGCAGGACACACTGAGCAGTGAGCAACCATGTGCGGCACCCGGTGAGCAGATGTTAGGGGAGTAAGGTGCCTTGCTCAGGGGGCACTAGACAGGGTAGGGAGAATCCTCTTGGATTTTTGGACAGATCAATCCTGGTTCGTCTTTTTGTTATTTCTCCGTGGAGTCGAACCAGTGACGAACCAGAGACCTGTTCTGCCCATAGTCCAAGTTTCTGCCACTAGTCCACCGCCTCTCCAGTGAAGGGAGCGGAGTAGTGTGAGTGAATTTAGGTTAAAAACCAGTCGAGCTGCTGCATTCTGGATGAGCTGCAAAGGTCGGATGGCAGTAGCAGGTAGACCTGCTAGGAGGGAGTTACAGTAGTCTAAGGCGTGAGATGACCAGAGCCTGGACCAGAACCTGCAGTGAGAAGTGGGCGTATTCTCCTGATGTTGTACAGTATGAATCTACAGGAACGTGTTGTTGCAGTAATGTTGGCAGTAAGGGAGAGTTTGCTGTCGAGTGTCACACCCAGGTTCCTAGCAGTCTGAGTGGGGGTTAACACAGAGTTGTCAAAGTTAATAGTCAGGTCGTGGGTGGGAGAGTCCTTCCCTGGAGCAGTGTATAATTTCATTGTTCTATTCGCATACCTCTGAATTCCTACACACCTACACTCAGAGTTTTTCTGCACTGCTTCTTTGGGAAAACAGTCAATCCCGGCCTTGCAGATGGAATTAGGAGTGAGGCGTTGTCTGTACTTCCTTTCGGGCTGGATGAATTGTGACAGAAATTGCCAACAGGCCCAGATGAGAAGGACACCTCAAATAAATTTAGTTTTTTAACTAGCCTTCCAGCCAGCCTGAGAAAACACATTTACTGTAAACAGAAACCAGCCAGACCTGGATTACTATTTTGTTTTCAAGCTAAGGAAAGGTTTTTAATTGGTGGATTTGCAATTGTAAAATATGGATCCTTAATATAGGAATTGACAACTTATTTTATACATTTTTGTACAATATCTGCTTCTGCAATATCACCTTGTTGCATATATATATATATGCAAACAAACCTTAAGGCCTGAAGCTCAAAGACATGTACAATTTGCAAGGGAACAAGCATTGCCACACACAACATGCTTTCCTTATTAAAACACAGATATTTCTTACATTGAAGAATGATTGGTTCCCGTCAAAAGAGATGTTCTGCGCTATTTTCAAAGAAACATAGGCCTGCATCAATAGAGAGTAACAGCTCTAGAAACACTTAGTCAATATTTATATGATGTGCTGTTACCCACGCCGAGGAGCTTATGTTTTCATCTGCATTTGTTAGTGCGATTGTGTGTAAGTCAGAAGCAGAACATCTGGACGGATTTCCACGAAACTTGTTGGAAGGATGTGGTTGTGGGTCACGGAGGTACCTGGTGTTGATGTAGATCAGGGGACGGGTCCAGGAAGCTCTGTTTCACTGTAGCATTGCCACGCAGGTTGTTTTTTTTTGTGTGGTTTTATTTGACAGCTAAACTGATTTCCCAGGGAATAATTCATGGATAACCACTGAAATATTAAGGTGACATGTATAGTAAGTGTTTCTTAATTTCATGCAGCATTATTGAAATTTAGGGGACTGCACTATCCTGAATATAGTTAATGTGAATTTCAGTGAAGAAACATTTTAACGCAGATGGTGCTGAATGGAGTCGCGTTACAAAAAAATCCCCTCATGCCCTCTGGGCCTGGACTCGATGTGTCATATTAGTTAGAGAGGTTATCTGAACTTTTGTACTTGACGTAAAATGGATTGTTAATGTGAGTCCCTCTGAGGGAAATCTATACTCTCTGTGACTCTGTGACTTTGTGCATGGTATCAAATGTTGGTCCTCACTCCAGATAAAAAGTGATTAAACAAGCAGGAGAGTGCTCCAGTTTTATGGTCACACATGGTGGATGGTGTGTCTGTATTTGCACTGAGGGAGTAGCTCTAATGGAATAAAGTGTCCACCGTGCTATGAGTCCTTATTCTTTGTTTAATACATGAGCAGTACGTGTAAAGCTCCAGGTGCAGCCCAACACTGAGCAGGGTTTTTAGTTTTTTACAGACTGGTGATTGTGTGTTAGCATAGAGTCGGTGGATGTGATGACGGTATCATCCTGTCTCCATCTATCCATCCGTCTGTCTGTTCATCCTTCTGGTTGTCTGTCTGTCCAGAGGTTTGACAATGAGACATTGGCTTTCATATTTCCTCTTGACAAAGGTGAAGTTAACATTAACATTTATTGTATCACTCCTTCTATGTGTCACTAAATCTGCTTTTCCTGAGGCTGAAGCTTAATCATTAGTTTTCACACTCTCACCTTTTCCAACATGGGAGAAATGTAAATGCATTAAAGTAGATCCTCATAAATATGTATCTGCATATTGCACCGACTTCTGTGACAGTTGAAAGTTACCACACAGATTTTTGGGGGAATGCAACTCAGATTGAGGCTTTATTGGCCTGTGAAAGGTGAACAACATTCGCCTGGAAGACAAACTAGCAGAGGCAGATAAAACGCACAGTCTAACACAATTTTACAACAAGCACACACACGCTCAGACTTCAGGATCACAGGTTCAGAGTGAGACAGAGAGACAAGAAGCCCACTACTCACTGAGGAGGTGCAGATCTTAGGATGGTGTTACAACAAACTTGTCACCTTTTTACTTTGTTATAACCCCTGCATGCATCATCCCAAAAAAGCATGTCTATCGATAGTGAACCAAAGTTTTTTCAGAATAAAACCCTCTGTATGGTGCCTGTCCAATACCGAAGGGCGAACAAAGTTAGCAACTCGCTAACTCGTCAGCTAACAAGAAGCAAACGTTTTTCTACTTCCCAAAAGTGAAGCCAAAACATATTTATCGTCCCCTGGTGGCTGGCTGCAGTATAGTCATACCTTATAGTTTGTGTCTCTCAGCCTGTCATCGATTTTGTAAACCCCAAATGGCCCAACTCAAATTCAGTCAATACAATTTCAAATCATTTAAATTTTAAGGAAAATGTTTGTTAAACACTTTGCCTGAAAACACACGGCACCAAATTAAGAACCACTTCCCTTAACCTTTGCACGTTGAAATCCACAGGATCAAAGCAGGAGAGGGATTCCGAGATTATTTTAGCCATCAACTTCAGACGGGTGATCAGGATCCCTTGTATTATTCTTCGTTGTTAGTTTAACTGCACTCCTGGAGAGGAGAAGCTGCTCCAGCCATCCCACTGTGACATATGCAGGCTGTTAGTGCTTGTAAGTAGCAATAGAAGTTGTCACTGGATTAAAGTTGAGTTTTTATGGGCTCAATAACAGTCTTAGTCTTATTCCTTTGACCCGTTCCCCGGCACGTTGGGTAGAGCCAGAGTTTGCAAATTTAGTTTTTTAGATGTAGTAGATTGATCTCTCGCACAGAAAAGTCCTCCCAGTGAAAAAAAGGAAAACATTAAATTGTTATAGCTCATCACACACTCTAACGGCAATGAAAGGGTTGAATTGATTGGGCTCTATTTCCAACGTGAGATTACACTGAGGATATTACGGAAAGGCTGTTTTCCATCACAGAGAAGTCAGAGCGTCTCCTAAGCAGATGGAAATTTTAATTAACACAATGTCAGTGTGTTAAAACACTGGGAGGTCTCATGGGAGCACTCGCAAATTAGTTCTCCAATATTTTGTTGATACTCCATCATACAATATAATACACATAGTTATCTAAAAGAAAAGTTTGAAGTGTTCGGCTAATCGGGAAATAGGGAAACTTATTCTCAAGAGATGACAGACACCAACCAATGTTTACATATAAATATCATGACAGTGTTTGTCTTGTGTACTGTGTGATAATGGATGACAACTAGGATGGGAGAGCATAGCCTAGGGGAGAGAGCGGGTGTTCTGCAACAAGAAGGTTGCCGGTTCGAATCCCACTCTTTCCCATCTGCGTGGGATTGCCTAAGTGTCCTTGGCAAGATACTGAACCCCTAAATGGCCCCTCATAAATGATGAGTGTTCTAAAAATGTAAGTCGCTTTGGACAAAAGCGTCAGCTAAATGACATGTAATGTAACTAACACTGCATCTGGGTCACCCCATGACATAGCAAGCATTTAAACAACACCTTGAAAGAACCTAAAAATAATGGCAAAAAAATAATAAAAAAATAATTTTGATTGTAAATGAATGGTATCAGTGCTATAACTGCTAATCTAGGAGCGCTGCAACAACCAGAGCTGGAGCTATCAGCTTCAGTCAGCACCTAGCTGTGAGAAAAAGTTAGCTCGGTGTTCTGAGTATGTCGATTGTGGCAGAGACCGCGAAGAAAACGAAAACTACGTCATCGGAGGAATGGTAGAACTCGAAGAGACTGGCTTTTACATATTGGTGGAGACAAAAGGAAGGACAGATGCCGACCTGGTTAATCATCTAGAGGTTCACGAAATGAATAAATCAACCAGAATCCTGCCGGTCTGCAGAGGACAGTAAAATATTTACAAAAATATTGAATGAGCCAGTGTCCTATATCATGGTGCTGCCAATAATCAACGTTTGTGTGTGAGACAGCCGAGTTTTCACAGACAAACTGAGCAACATCGTTTTATGTTGTGTGATAAATTTCAATTCCATCATAAATTTCTGGTGGGACAGACTGTAGTGTGAATATGGCACCCTTTACACAACATCTGTGCAGGGTATGCATCTCCCATCCTATGCCTTTCATTGTTTTTGTTACGTTGGGTTTCATCTCCCATTTCACAACAAACAAAACTATGCATCTTATTAGTGTTAAATATTGTAACATTACTCTTCCTGTCAGTCAAGGTTATTTGGCGGCCGGCTGCTTTTCCGTCTGCTCGTCAACAAATGCTCATGCAAGTAAACTGGGAAGCTTAAACCAGAACTTGTGTTTATGACATTGAACTACACGACATTGTAACAATCAAGTACATCCCTGTCACAAAAAGATGGAGAAAATCAAGTCCATTCAGTCGTTACTTCGAGGCTGGAGAATGGCAATTTTTCTTCCAATCAGGATCTCCCAATAACTTTAACAAAAGTATGAGCGATTCGTGACACAAAGTAAGGAAATTACATTTCTCATACATCAGCTTTGGATCATTGGCCCTCTATAAAGTCCTGAAAAGAAAATCCTCCTCACTTACTTAGTCTTTAATTACCTTGCATTGTGTGTGTCTCTCTCTCTCTCTCTCTCTCTCTCTCTCTCTCTCTCTCTCTCTCTCTCTCTCTATCTAGCTGTCGGTCCGTCTCCATTCATTCCAGTTCACACACATTACTTCATCAGGGTAATTGCTTTTCCTAGTTAAAGGAAAATCTACCTTAAGTATAGTACAGGTGTTACTTTAAGCACCAGGACTTTTTCAGTGTTCTTTGACGGTTTGGCAGCATAATCATGACGTGCAGAATATGTCATGTCGTCTAAAGAAAAGCAAAACACACAATTCTCCGGGTACTAACTCTTTTTTGTAGTGTTAACACGTATTTCCCTGTATATGTCTCAGACTACATTGAACAAAAATGTCAGCAAATTATTAAAACACACTTTTAGGAGCATTGTAAAACCAGCCCAACAAGAAGTTCTGTGTGTAGGTGTGTGTGGGATATTCAGAACCAGCATGCAAGCTCACTGAACACTCAATGGGGCCATAAAGCTTAAAAACCATTTACTCTTCTTTTTTATGAGATAACACATGGAGTCTGAATGTTGAGCTTCTTCCTCTTCTGCAACAGAGCACTTCCTGGACGTGAGCCTGAGCCTCTCGTTCACAGATGCTCAGTGTGTGTGAGCTGAGCAGAGAACTCCCACCACAGAGGTAAACTGAGGGCAATTGCTCAGTGTGAACACTGCAAAGTAGCTCATCAGCAAAACAGCAGCCAGCCACCCGATGACGGCAACCTGGTGTGCTCAGGTCACGCCTTTCAAGCAAATTACAATGGAGGAGTGTACAATTTGGGAGGAATCTGTGGAGCATAATTCTGTTCATCAACTTGAGCATCCCTGAGAACAATCGCAATCTGCCCTTGGGAGGCCTAAGTGTCAGAGAACAGTGAACCGTTGCTAATTCCGAATTACTTTAGGAACACACACAATTCCTAAAAGCTATACAATCAGGACACCTTCAGTGATCACTGCGGGAAACTATGTTGAATTTTACACGTGGACACAATCACTGTGTAGTTTGTACTCAGTTTTTTTCTGTATTGTACAGATGTTGTAAGCTGTGTAACCAAATTCTTGTGAACATGATTACTCGAGAGCAACTTGAGGGAACTTGAGGGAAATCTGCAAATTTTGTACAAGTTGGACTCAAAGATGAAGTGATTAGAGTTTTGTGGTCAAAGTTCACTGTGAACTCCCCAAAACTGTTATTGCCTCTTGCATGTGTTGTCTTCCCTAACCCTAACCCTAACCCTAACGCCTTGAGAGAATCCTTTCAAAAGATGCACAGATGTTCACACAGAACCATGAATTAAATGTTTAGATTTGGCTGTTAAAAGGTCAAGGTCATTACGAACCCCAAAAACATGTTTTCAGCCTCTTGAACATGATTTTCATTTAGGGAATATCTTCAAATTTGGAGAAGATATTCCTATTTTCAGTTCATCCTTGAGTCCATGTGCCTTTACTTAAATTCACAGTGAAGAAGCAGCATTTTTAAAACCGGTAATGGGAAATTGACAAACCTTTCTGATGTCCCCAGCATGTCGATGGCCTGTACTTGTATGATGTCACATGCAGCGCATTGTGTCGGTTTCAATACCAGTATAGCGCTTCTTTTTCTGAGGGTATCCACTTTTTTCTTTAATTCTTTGGTACAGTTTTTGCCTTTTACTGTTCCAAATGAGAACATGTCTGGGTAATGGCTACCCTGTTGTAGCCTGTTGTAGCCTGACAGAAAGTGATTATACCACCCTTTGTTGTTTCAAATTCTCTTTTGCTAGAAACTGAGCCGATGGTGGGAGGCAAACAACACCCCAATGGGTCGTGTTGGCTTCAGAAGGAACAGTATTTTTTTTTTTTTTTGCTTCGAGGCTCAGAGGCTTATGAAATTAAGGACACAGCAAGAGAGACACACCAGTACATGCACATAATCTAGAAGTAGAAAACATTTTCTCATTGACCCCAAACCCGTGAAAAACACTAAAACAATTACTTGCTGGTTCCTCACTCAGGGGGAAGCTGTCTCCTCGCCTACGAGCCGCCACATCATTTGCATGGCAAACAAACTGGAACACTCTCAGTCACAAGAGCAGCTTGCCAGCTTTCACCCAGGGAGCGTAGCCTATGGTGCTGGGATGAGAGGCTGGGAGTGCTCACAGGGTCTGTGCCGCTTGCAGGGAGAACACATTTCTCTTAACAGCTTGGCTGAAATTGGACCACCAGATGGCATCTTTGCATCTCTCTCGACACTTGATTAGGGTCCGACGCCTGTGGTCTATCCTCTCCAGAGTCCTGTGGAGAGGAATCAATATTTGATTTCATCTTCTTAAGTTGTGCTCATTTAAATATCTTTTGTTTCTCCACTTTAAACTTCTGCAGCAGATACGGATGTGTAGACAGCAGGAGTTATTACAGCGTCAGTGAATATTTATCGCTCATAAACGGCTCTCCCCTTATAGACAGTAAATTGTGAATTATTTATTCAGGGTGGGAAATTACTTGTGAAATTTACACCTACACAACACGTCGGTTCCTATTTGATCTAAGACGATGTTTCTAACAGTTTAAACATTCCAGGAGCATTAAGTGTTGCATTCTGCTTTCTTTGTAATTTGTAGTAGTTCAGAACTAAATAGCTCTTGAAATATGTTGAAAAACGATGTAGTGTTTATAGGAAATATTTGGTTTACTTTGATAAAAGCTGGGGTGATTGTATGTGTTTTATACAACGTTTAAAGGATTTTATTTTATTTGTCTTTAACAATAACCTAAATATCAATGAAGGGTTAATTAGAAGTAATGATGCTGAGTAAATTATTAAAACAAAAAACATCTTTTGAATACATCTTGTAAAATACACAAGTTTAAGTTTTGATTATTGTGGTTTCAAGTTCATTGTTTACAGTTTTCATCACAAACTTAAAAAAAAGTCCTTCCAAAGGGGAGATCACTTTTAAATAAAAAAATAAATAAAAATTACCAGTATTCTCTTTTGACATTATAATTAGCAGCTATCTTAAAATGAACTAAATGTCATCTCGGCTGAAGTCTGCTGCATAACACAATACCATCACAATCTTTTATTATTAGTCATTTGCAGATTTTCCCTCCTGTAATAACCTTTACTTATTGACCCAGACATTACAGGTGCTGAATAATTATCTTTCACAGACAGCCACGTGGAGTTGGTTGGAGACCAGAGAGCAGTTTGTGATAATGTCTGTCGAGGCAGAGAATCTGAATGTGAACGAGAGCTGCTGGGACAATGTGTGTTGACTGATTCTACAATAGAAAGCTAAAAGGGCTAAAGGACCAAATACTTTTCAAACACTGTCATGTATATTCATCACCGGCTGAATAAAATACGGCCTTACCAACTAATCACTGTAGCCAAGTAAGTAAATTATAAAATGTCAGCCAGTCATCATCACAGAGCACATATTTATTCAGAAGATAATTCAAGAGAGTTATAACTTCAGTCTTTATATAAAAGGAAGGAAGCGGTCAGTGAAACCATTAAAGACTTCACTCTATTAAGTCTTTTCTTGATCAAACTGAAAAAAATCATTGTTTGTCCATCGCCTATAGAAAGACTCAGAGACTCCGATGATCTTTCCTGATGATGCTATTGGCCGGATGATATGTATTTTGTCTGTGCCTCCCTTCGACTGTATATAAGGAAGACTCTCAAAAAAGTACAGTATACAGATATGAACGCTGCCATCCTTTGCAGTCAGAGCGACAGAGCGGTGGAAGTGAGGTCCTATGGATACACAAGCTCAACCAATCATGAGTCAGTCTCAGCTGTCAGTCATCAAAGTCGTCAACTAAATAAAACCAAACTTACCAGACAAATTCCAAACTTGTATAAACATCTGTGTGATTTGAACATTTGATTTTGATGTGTACTGTTGGATTTTACTTTTTAATTTGGTCGATGTCCTGTCTGTTAACATGGATGAGGCAGGATTTAGGATCTAGTCTCCGGCCAGCCAGGAGGGGGCTATCAGGACGCTCCGGCTTTACTTTTTGGGAGCTATCATCTCGTCCATCTTCATATAAAGTCTATGGTGCCTCCAAAAACTGTCCAGAAATCGTTGTCTTTACGAAGTGACCATGCAACGGTCAAGTTATTGCTAGGTTTAGTTACCAAGAAAACTCGATTAAGGTTAAGATAAAAATACTTCGGTAAAGTTAAGCTAAGGGTAACTACGAGGTTATCTGATGATGGCAGTTGTGCTTTAAAAGAATAACATTGTCCGTTGGTTCACTACGAGAAACAAAAAACAGTTTATTGTGTTAAAGGGACATTTTTTGTTTGTGCTTGAGAGCGACTGTAGGTCAGAACGTGTTACTAACTGCTTTTATGAAGTAATAGTGGAAACATAGATTGGTTTAAGGAAAGACATTCTCACAGAGACGTCCTCACTCACCTGAACTGCAGTAATCTGAAAACTGTGGGGAGATTTTTGGTACTTTTTCAAGGCCAGATATTTGGGATGGCGGGCAGCCGAGATAGAGGTCAACACATTTTATAGGTAGGTCAGTGGAGCTGGTGTAGAGTTCAGTCCCCTGTGAAGGCAGGATTTAGAAGGGTGGATGTCCTCGATAGAGCAATTACTAATGTGTGTGGTTGTTATTGGACTTTGATGGGAGAAGCTATTACTGTGACGAACCAGGTGACAAGACATGCCACCGGGATACCCACCACCTTGCTTAAGGCCCCAAGGCTTTTTGTTGATGTGGACATGAAATTGAACAATTATTTTAAACCATAACCCAGTCCCCCCTTCACATGCATGACTTCTAATCAATGACAACAATTAATAATGAATATGGTATTCTATGAGAAACTGAAACCAGGATGACCTGTAAAGGGGAACTAGAGTTAACATTTATATTTAGCATCACAAGCATTTTTAAAGGATTTTTAATTGAGCGGTTTTTAATTCTGATGTAATCTAGGCTTTCAGCTGTTCCCTGCACAACTGTCCTCACCCGCTAAAGGTGGATCATTTGAGCTCCATCGCTGAATATCCCTGAGTCGACCCTGCTTGAAGATTATCTCAGCGTGCAGCGTGCACTGAGTGAAAGGCAAAGAAGATGTCCCAGGTCAGCTCAGAAATAGCAAATTCCACAACACGAACACACACAAACCCTCGTACTAATATCCATGTGAGACACTCATTGACATAATGCACAATGAACAACATGTTCTTACTAGAGTGTGGATACACACCCAAGCCATCTGGACCTATTTTTGGTCATGAAAATTGGAGTGATATTCTCGGGTCAGGTTGAGTTGGCAATCTGTTAGAGCAGAAATAGCAGAAAACCTCAACTGGACACAAACTGGTCGGTCCTCAGTAAGACAGAGGTACACAAAAACACACACAGAAATACCCAGATTCATGAATATGTATATCGACACACTAATATTCACAATGATGAACAATGTTTGTATAGTGTCCCAGTCACCCGAGCTGCATTTGTGTGTGGGAATTGACCGGCAACTGTATCACATATTACAGACATTCTAATTCTACACAGAGGGAACTGAAGACTTAACATTGTCTGGCCACAAAAATGCCCAACATTCAGAGCCTCTCTCTAGAAGCAGTGTGTATTTTACTTGGACACTGACGATGGGTTTGTGAATGGGCAAACAGCATTTTCTCTGTCGCCTTGAAGGATTGTTCACCGTGGTAATTGTTCTACAGCCAAGTCATGTGTTGCCTAATGAGATTATATACAAGCACACAAAGGAGAACCAAAGGGGTGATTATTAACCTCAACTGCCCTTTAGTTATCACTTCATTATTCAGAGTCCAATTCTTTTTCCTGATTGGGTGTATTTTGTTTTGGCGGGGCTTTAGTTTTTATGCAAACAAGCAAGTGACACATTGGATGTAATTTTCATTCATTAAGGAAGCTTTGATTTTGTTTATTGTTTGTTTTGTTTTTTACTTTTATAATCAAAGTAACTCATTGGTTTATGAGTTAATTCTTATTTAAGTCCACGAAGGGCGATTATCTTATCTTACCCACTGCTAAAAAAAAACATCCCAAAAAAACATCTAGACAGATAATTTAAAAATTACTGTACGTGGAAATAAAACCAACACATATGATATAAGGACAGAGGATGTCACACCCTGTTAAAGCCCTATGAGATGAATTGTAATTTGTGAATACGGGCTATACAAATAAAACTGGATTGATTGATTGATATGGTAGGAGGATGGAGAGACAAGGTTTTTCATTTATGAAACTTTAAGAGGCTTAGCACATTTTATACATTTCTTTGTGATCTAGTCATAGTTTCCATGTTGGGGCAGATTACTGTAGATGTCATATTTATATTCATGCGGCATCTTAAAGGGGTAATTGCATTCATATTTATGCTGAGCATCATTAGCCGTAACCTATTCCAGTTCCAGTGGCACCTCCATCATGATGTTACACCGACATATTGGTTCAACGAACACAAGCAATTTGAGAAATACACAACCCAGAGTATTCGAGCCCTCATTAGGTAGTAACCTCCTAAGTAGGAGATCACACTCAGATCATTTGCACGCAGCAGTGGTGGTTCACAATGGTTCAAACTGGTTTGATGTCACGCCATTGGTGGGAGATTGGCTCGGTTGTCGCCTCAGGGTGCCGAGCTGAATCCACAGTTTAGCCCGTCTTGAAAAAAAAGCTTGAGGAAAGGCTTATTCAGGCACCATGACACAGAGAGTGAAGTAGGAGGCAGAGGATAAAGAAGCTAATCTTGTCATCCCAAAGCCTGCTCCTCTCTGAATAACACTGCAGTTTGCTCCTCGTTGTCCTGGCATTTAAATGGAAATATTATTTCTTTCACAGCTGTATCTGCCCCGAGAGAACGCAGACGACTCGGCATTAGGGATTCTGCAAATGTGCTGCATGTGTTTATCTGTTCTAATGACCTTAAGAGTACGGGTTTTGCTCGCATACTAATCACCTGTGTGTGCTGCGCCGCTGTTTTGCATTCGAAAGGCTTGTCAGATACAACATACATGGAGGAAGTTCCATTTATGTGTATATTCTCAATTCCCACATTTTTTCCCCGCTTAAATGAAATATAATACGGCGCGTGCAAATTGTGCAAGCAAATGCCACAATGAACGAGGCAATAAAAATATCCATTGAGCTGAAGCTCCTGTCATCACAGAGAGGGGCCACAATTAGGTTGATATACAGCGATGAAAATGTCATTTGCGTACGATGCAGTCACGTCTTGTGGGTGGCACAAATATGAGTCATGCAGAGTGTAAGACAATTGAGAAACTTCCACACTGGGTTGCTGCCATTTGCTGTGTGTACTCAGGCTGACAAACATCGGCTGTTGGTGAATTTAGACGAGCACTTTTTTCCCCCTGCTTTATCACATTTCCACAATTTTATGTCTCACAAAATGTATTCCTCATTCCAAATTAGGTTTATAGGTTTGGAATGTGCGCCTTTAGTGTTTTAAAGGAGACATATTATATTCAAGTTCATAAGTGTGATTTGGGTTATCACTTTAAAATATTCACATCCTCTAATGTTCATTAAACACATCACTCTCCTCAAGCTGTCCATTGCTGCAGTTCCTCTTTTCAGCCTCTGTCTGAAACTCTTGGATTAAGCTCCCGTCTCTTTAAGCCCCACCCTCTGATAAAACACAGTGTGTTCTGATTGGCCAGCTGGTCCACTCTGCTCTGATTAGTCAACTGCCTTCATTGCATTCACCTGGCTTTGTTAAAGGGATAGTTCACCCAAAACTCTGAATTCCCTAATTATCTACTCACCACTATGCTGTTTGGGTGTTGGGTGCAGGCTTTGAAGAATGGTAAATGGTAAATAGTTTTTTATTAATATAGTGCTTTTCTAGTCTTTATGACCACTCAAAGCTCTTTCATACAGTGAATCTATTAGCAGCACTTTGTTGTTCTATGAAGGGCAATTCAGGGTTCAGCATCTTGCCCAAGGACACTTCGGCATGCAGGTGGGGAAGACTGGGGACCGAACTGCCAACCTTCAGGATGGAGGACGAACGCTCTACCCAAGGTGTCCTAGAAGTGTCCATAAGCCACGCCATTGAAATATGACTTGAAACATTCTGTTGTCACTTGGATTACATCTCAGGAGCAGTATGGAGGCTTTTTATACATTTAACGATGTGGTCACCATTTACTTCAATCCTATTGGATTTAGCTGCAACACCATTTACCCCTGAAACTCAAACACTTCCCCAAACCCTCCATTGGCATGGTGCTGAGTAGATAATGGGGGAATCTTCATTTTTGAGGGAACTATCCCTTTAAGGAGCATGTCCGACTAGCTGCTAGGCATGAATAATGCAAACATAGGGAATTATGATGTCACGTGACATGATGTTGACCAGACTGCTGATTTGGAGTTGTAGGAGCTTCAGGTTTTGTGTGGGCCAGAGGAGCTCTCTTTATTGATTACTTGGGTTTATTAATTTTGCAGACCGTTTACATAACACAAAAAAAACAATAACACACAAGAGGAAGGTCAAAAACGGAAAAAAGCACCATATGATCCCTTTAATATTCAATGTCCGGCCCAGGGGATGCTTTGGCCTTGGCTGGGCTGGTTTCATTTGTACCAAACTCTTCACACAAACTTATCACCAGATTCCATCCATATTCTTTCCACATACAGGGGAAAATTCCCTCTTCTTGAAGAACAGTAACGTTTGTTTTATTTCTAGACGGCATATTCTTTCTTTTCTCAGTATTTTGCAACATCACCTCGGCGCAAGAGCAGCTCGGCTCTAACTGCCACTTTATTGTTACAGCCACAAACAAAAGTGGCAAACCACGGATCCATAAGGAATCACCATAAAAGCAGCACCAACAGAATATTTATTAACCTCAAAGGTGTATACTGTAGCTATAGATACACACGTTCATTTTAAGACTCTGCCACACATCCTTCGCTGGCAATGTATTATTCATGCATTTTAGCAGCACATAAGCAGTTTGTAGATTTTGTTGCTGCCAATCATTGGCCTTCTGTAAGTGGTCCGGCTGCTCATCGAGTGGGAGATACATGACGGTGGGGTGCTCCATCACTCCTCTCCTCTTCCACTAAAAGGCTCTGACATATCTCCCCGGAGGCCTACAGCCAAGCCTGGTGCTCTCTGTACACAACTTAATGGTTGCTGTCACTGCACAACTCATCCATGATAGCCCGCTCAGCAGCAGCCCAATTACCCGTTTTTTGGAGACAGTTATGATATACACGTTTCATTTTTAGTTGTATCGCACAATGAATGTCACCGTTTCAAATATAGTTCACATGCATAGTAGCTCCTTACGTAGATAACTCATCATAAGCTTTATCAACTGTGTATTCTAACTCATTCGCTTCCCAAACTATGTTTCAAGAGAAACATAGTAGCTGCCTGGATTAGGTTCACTGGAGGCAAAGTGAAGGGAGAGCTGAGTGTGTTCCTGATGCAGATAAAGATGTGATAATACTTTCTCATAGTCTAATTGAAAGCAGCGTCAGGGGACAGGCTTAAATCAGAGATAAAAACACTACCTACAATAAGGCATGTATACCATACAGCTACTGTAAATACAAGTCACAAGACCATATAGCAAGAGTTTGACCACTGTTCACTGTTTGCATCCTGAACCCTGTGTGTTGTTAGGGTTAGGGAAAGAATAAGAGTTTTGAGTTTCCCATCACCAGTAGCCCATTGGAGCAATGTATTGAGAAATGGGTCCCTGTTTTTTTTTCTATCTTGTATATATATATATATATATATGTACAAGACTGCAAATGCATCACAACACATATTCCTGCTGTCAGCTTCACTCTATTCCACTGACACACTGCTATGGTGGTAATCCGCTAAGAAATGCAGCAATGTGCAGAGGAAGGCAGGAAAGAGGAAAGATTACAAAAAAAAACAGCTTTTTCAAAAGTACCTACAATGTGTTTGTTGAGAGACAACAAATGTAAACACAATTTAAAAAAAAATTCACAGCACCTATGATCTAGAGCTTTGGTTGCTTTGACGTCACCATAAAAACATTGTGAGTGGATGTTAGAGCAAAATGCATTGAGGCCATTTTCACTCCTGAAATTTGGGACCATGTTTTTGTTATGTTGTTTACAATCGATCTGGTTAGTTTTGGTTTCAAAATCAGATAATAATAATATATATTGTAATAATATACATATATCCCATCACCTCACCTTCATGGGCTGCTGGTACCTATACTTGACACTGATTCGTTCGGATTGGTCTGATGTTGCCAATTTGTCTTTGAACTTTATGAATAAACTGCATAGAAAAAAAAGTGGTATTTCCATTTGAATTGGGAAAATAAATTAACCAGTTCACTTTGTTGTTCTCGTTGCCACTATAACGTCATGATGGTATTACTTCCAGCAAAATCGCTCAAACATTATATTTTCAGAGGCGAAGACTACAAGCAAGCCTGAAAGAGCCTTCAGCTTCCTCTCCGTCCTCCTTTACTGTCTCAACTTCCTGCTATTAGTCTGAAAGTCTGAATTATTTGTGATCTGTTTGTTTTCCCACTGCAAACAAGCTGAACCATGGTTTGTTTGATGCAGACTGAGACCCCCTCGGGTCCTGTGTCCGTTGGTCTGACTCATAGTCAGATAAAACTTTAACATCCGTGATTTTGGTTGGAACTGCATTGAAAGTCCGATTGTCTGCCCTGAGCAAGGTAGGTGGGAAAGCCCCCTTTGTGTATAAAAATCTGATTTTCATTAGTTTCTTTAAAAACGTATTTGTTGTCGAGAAACAGACAGAGAACAATGTTAGTTCTCTATCTTATGTGTTGTAGGCGGTGTTTTAGCTGGACACAACTCGCAGCCACTGTTTCCTATTGAAGACAGTCAAAGTCACTGGCTGGTCTGAATTCAGAGCAGGGGGCTGCATGCCAGACTATCTGTGTGCCGTATCTTCAAATAGCTGTCTTGGGGACTGCTCTGCACTGAATCAATATCCAGTTAATTTCGGGCCACACTCTGATCCTTCAGCAGTGGCTCAAACATACCGGCCTTCTCTCTGGAGGAAAACTCAATGAGCAGAACACCTGCTCAGGATCTGTGAACACATTGAGACGCTGGGCCAACCTGATGATGCATTGTACAACAATAAACAGGCCTGAGTCTTCTTTTCTATTCCCATTTTTCTATTTCCATTTCTTTGCTGAACAATTGAGTTTTGTAACATTAGAATGATTCCAATGTAGAGCATGTTCCTGGGCTTGTCTTTTGCATCTGTATTGTCTGTAAATACTGTAACCGCACGGCCTAAAATCAAATTTGAATCCCTTATGCCTGTCATTGTTTCAATCGGTATGTGAATCTTTTTACCAGACCATTTTCACTGAAAAGATCCTGACGTCTTTCAAAACAGCTCTCTTAAAGGAAGCACTCAAGCAATTAAGCTTCTTTCACCTTAATTAATCAGTAAAAGCCAATATTGCTGTCTGCCCTGAATGATTAACAAAGATAACGTGATTACTGCCTCTCATAAGCCTCAGGAACAAAGGTGCCTCTCAGGGTCCCTAATGTGTTTATTTCTCCTGAAGGGCAAACTCAGCCCTACAAACTGAGATGTCTTGTTGTTCAAATCAAAAACATGTAATCTTCTGAAGTGGTTTATTTTTACCTTTTCAATTTTATCCCATTTTTTTTGTCTTATGCTTAGACAAAGCAGTTTCAAGTCTGCAAACTACAATATATTCATTCTTTTCTGAGGGCTAAATTTCTCTCCTACTGATTTTTGAAAATGATGAATTGATTG
Source organism: Pleuronectes platessa (assembly GCF_947347685.1). Classification (NCBI taxonomy): domain Eukaryota; kingdom Metazoa; phylum Chordata; class Actinopteri; order Pleuronectiformes; family Pleuronectidae; genus Pleuronectes; species Pleuronectes platessa. The sequence continues at coordinate 22,846,514 of NC_070626.1, forward strand.
TGTTGTGAGGCTCCAGTCGGGATCAATTAAAGAATATCTTTATATTTCCAAATAAAAGCAAAGGTTTTTCAAAATTCCACGACAATTTGTTCAAAACAGGTATTTGAAATGTTTCTTGTATTAACTCAATAGAGTTATGAAGTTACAACTAATATATAAATTGACAAAAAAAATACTTTTGGGGGGAATTCAAAAATGAAACGAAAACATTTTCAAAAGAAGATGAAATACATGAAAAATCTACAGCAACATAATCAAAATTTTTTTTTCATATATGGTAACATTTTTATCGTATGTCATGTTACAATTAAAACACATTTTATTGCTTTATTTTGTATTATGAACTGCAAAACGGATGGCTACAATATTTAAAAATGTCTTGATGACAGATCGATGTCTGCGGATGTCAGACATTATTCTGTATTCGTGGCTTTCCATAAACTGCAGCATGAGAATGATTTTCTATGGGAGAAATATAGATATTTTTGATTGATAATCTTTGAACCAAATGCATGGTGCGACAGAGGCTAATGGGGTGAAGCAGGATAAAAGCAGGAAGGGGGGAAAAGAGCAATAGGAAATGATGAATGTGACCCAGCTGTTTGCCAAGGCAGGAGGTTTCTGGAACTATAGCTGATATGAAGTTGGCTTGGATGTCGTCCAGGGGAGAGCTGAGTGTTATTTATGGCAGCAGCGGGAATCATTCGCTCATCATCAGTGGAGAAGAGACCTCGGGAGACAACAGCAGGATTAACTGAATGCAAAGGGTTCGGGGAATTTAGGTGGTTTGAGCCAACTCCACTAATTGCACTTCTCTTGTCCATTACTGTATATAGCGACGTGCCTCTGATATTGTGGTGACGTCAGGCTCATTGTCCGAGGAAGTCAACGTGTGTGTCACTATACAGATGTGAGCTGGTCACAAATATTCAATGCAGTTCCCACTTTAACGTTTAGACAAATATTTACTCAACTTGTTAGACCAAACTGTTATTCCTAACACCAGATGTAAATAATTACAATACAGTAGAAAAAGTGTGCAATGATAGCAAAATCTAAATTAAGTTAAATGGTTTAAATTAAATTAAGAATGAGAAAGATGTATTCTTTATAGAGAAGCCAAAGATGCATTTGGGACACGTGGGTTTTTACTATACACTTATATGCTCAGTTGTCCCAACAAAGACAATCTGAGATCTCGCCCAGGGCTCCAACACTGCCAGGGCCGGCACTGCTACTGAACACAGCATAAGTTCCAGTTTGTTCAATATGTCAATCTGTGGAAGTGAACTTTTATTGTGAAAAGGTTCTGTTAACTTAAATGAGTTACATCCAGGAGCCATATGGTTGTTTTACTTATTGAGTAACGAGCGATGACGAGAGACGTATTTACGAGTTAAGTCGTCAACGGTAAAACAACCTCTGGTCGTTGCTCGTGAAATGGTTTATCGGAAGAAGAGCAAAGTAAGAAAGTTAAGATAAAGGATAAACCATATGTAAGATTAATTTAGCCATGACACTAATGTTTAGACTATACATATCCAAATGTCGAGGAACTTTTAAACAACCATTTGAGAACTAGAACATGTTGGTATTTAAGCTTCCTCGCTCAGTGCTGCAAGATTTACTGTTTTGTTATTTATTACCTTTTCTCCCATTTGATGCTGTGGAAAAACAGACGAGGTCAAATCTGCTCTTTCTGCTGCTATTTTAGCTTTTAGAGAATTAATTGCAAGGCAACACGGTGGTAATGTTGAAAATGGCCTGTGGACCTGTAAATCCACACAGTTTAATTACTGTCTTGTTTACTGGTTTTCAATCAAACTTAATGCCGTGGAAAACAAAAGGTCAAGGGAAAATTGGGTCTTCATCCTTTTTGCCAGACTAAACCTCACCGTCAGAGTGACTGCTGGGTTCGGTCTGCTTTAGGTAGCAGTGTTGCATGGATTCCTGTGTTGCCTGCTAATGAAACACTATGTTAGACTAATCCAAAGTATTTATAATATAACATAGGTAACTTTAAGTAATCAAACTAAATATCTCTCAACTAACATTTAAAGGCAGTAGCCCTAGTGAAATACATTTAAAATGTAACACTGTTAACCCTGAACGCAACACAGTCCAACAACAACACACACTACGTTCTTCAAAATGATCAGACAGTGGATTCAACACCTCTCAAAAACAGCTTCAACTAAAACAAAACATTATAACCTGCATAAAGTCAAATTTTCTTGCAGGACTCTTGTATTAGGCTGCATTAGTTCCAGATATATGTGAAGCAATCCCAGCTTAGTGACTATGTGCATACTAATCTGTGTGAACATGCATATTTAAACTAACGAATAGAGTCCACAAATCTACCCATTTATCTGGAAGGCAAGACTTTCACTTGATGAGGTTTTTAATATTTATAACATGAAAAATGAATCACCAACAGTGTGTCACATAGAACGTTCCAAATAAATGTGCATGGTACAAATCCAGTGCCTCAAAGATTTTGGTTAGTAAGATCTGCGGAACTGCACAGGAGCTGGTATCTGCTGCTGGTTCTAATTGTATGCTTTGAATAAATGTACCATTATCCACTCACTACAGAGCAATTATTATATTTCCATCACAGTTTTCCGCTTGTACCATCTGATTTCCAGTTGGATTCACCAGAGAGGCTTGAGTGCTCTTATCTGATCCACAGTCATAACACAATGTGAGCATTTTACCATCAGTGTGCTGCAATAATCGATAATAAATCCGGCCTAAAGACGACAATGTTCGGATAATCACTGTTGTGTGTTTTTATCAACTCTTTTGTCAGGTTGTCTGTTTGGAGTAAAGGGAAATTGGGTCTTAAAATATTTGACTAACTCGAAATCAGATTAACTTCATATTCAATTCAGATATTAAAGAAGGTGCTGCCCAGGTTTTTTGGTCATAGCCTTAGATTCTAAGGCAGAGAATATCTTCTAAGCCTTAGAAGATATTCTCTGCTAGCTTTTGATTCCAGCTGTGTGGACCAAATTTTCGGTAAGATAACTGAAATTTGAATTTGATATAGTCTTAATGGGAATATTGCATCTATGACCTGAAAATGTAGCTGTTGTTTTCAGGCCATAGACATCTGAAAACATAATGCTGCCATGACTTGTGATCTTGTTAGGTAAGCATTGTTTGCAGATTGCCTTTTGTACAACCATTAAACTATGTCTGTTTGTGGCCCAGTGTGTCTTCACCCAATGCAGACGAGATCCACTGTGGTGACGCACAAAACATTAAGCATCGGAGAAATTGGATTAGCTGGCCGGTAAATGTTTCCTGTGGATGGTTCTGTAGATTCATGAGTCTGACGTCCTCTGTTATGGTCCTGTAACACAATCCTGAGTGATACAAATGCACCTGGGAACAGGCTTTGTCATATTTTGTACCATTAGGCCTTTTTGGGAAGTAGTCTTGTGATGTGTTTACTGGTGATATAGCGATAATTGTCTTGGCAGAGCCCGGACACATTTAATCCTCCTCCACCCTGTACCACTGTTTCTTTTCTTTTCGTTATTGGACCGCACTGATGTTTCTGCAACAGCCGAGAAGTTTGATTTAGTCATTTTCGGCACCATTTTTTGCTTAGAAATGGAAACACACTCAGTAGGTGTTTTTTAAATCTCTGAAGTGATATTAAGTAGATCAGCATTTTGGAATTTTCTCATACTTATAACACCTTTTATGGATTTTCTTTTGCCTGCAAATGCTTTAAAACTTTAATCTAATTTTTCTTAGGTTATTTTAATTGCTTACAGCAGCAGCCTCAGCATTAGCAGCCATGGCATAATCTTGTCCTTAAGCTGAGCTTCTTCAGCAGAAGTTACCTTTTCATTACCCGATGCAGATTCCCTGAAAGCTAAACTTCACCGTTGACCCGTAATAATACTGGATTTGGCCAGAATTCCCTCAGAGCAGCCAATTTATTATGCTCCTTGTTACACTTTTGCTATTACACCTCCAAGTAGGCAATCACGCCCTCTCTTATATAGCTGCAAACAAGGATAACTCAATTACCTCACTTGTGTGACTCTCTGCAAAAGGTCGGGGAATTCAAACAGCATTGCAAAGTATCCCGTGAGGCTGTTTGTGGAGTTTCCTTGTCCTTATAGGTCTAATAGAAAAGTTTTTTTACACAAATGTGATCCTGGTGCTTCAGTAAATTCCTTGTTTTGTAACTGAAGCACTTATAACACAAAGAGGAAGCAATTTGTTGTCCTTTAACAAACAGGCCACCATTTAGTTTTTTCAATCAAGAAATGATCTGATTTACAAAATATAAGTAATCTCAACATTCTTTTCATTTATACTGGTTGTTAAGGCGACAGTAAATTCCCATTGCGTGTCAGTAAACCACTTGTTCTGAAAACCACTTTTTAACTGCCCTGGTATCTGTAAGAGCTTGAAATGATGCATTTGAAGTTCAAGGCCTCCCCTGTTGCAGATGTAAAGGTCATTGGAATCTCTGGTGTTCCCAAGCTGATCTGATGCAAGATTTTGTTTTTCATTCTCTGCTCCACAGAGAAGGAAAGGCCAACCTTGTCATTGCAAAGGAGATACAGGAATGAAGCCTTTCAGGTGAGACTAAATAAAGAACTGGAGAATGGCCAAGGACTGGAACTTGATCCCCGAGCATTGAAGATGACAGAGGCTTGGCTTTGTGGTTGTTTTTTCCAGTTTTTTTCATCTCAATGATGGATTCATGTTTCTTTTCATGACTTTTCTGTCATGGTTATATCATCATCCTCTTCATCTTGTTTTTTGAGCCAAGTAAACTGATAGTAACTGGCCATCAAAAGGTTCATAACATTCATAAGCCATATATATATATAGCCGACTTATGTAGTATACAAGCGACTCTTAATCGATACTTATGTTAGTACAGTGAATATCTTTGGATAGATACCCACAAATTTGGTCCTTGAGAATAATTAGTGGCATATTTGTGCTATCCAGAGTATTTTATTGATCTGTAACCCACTGTTGTCAACAGAAATTGATTCGTATTATTCAGTATTTTATCGACTAATAATTTAATGAATAAAAAAAGGGAATAATCCACAATTTAATCAATGATGAGGGTAATAGTAGCTGCCTTGTGTTTATAATTGAGCGAACTCCTGTGATCCTGCAAATACGGTTCTCTGAGCCCAAGGCACACATAGTATATTCCAAAAATAAAAATGCTACAAAACCTCAAGGTGGAGGTTGGACCAGAGGCAACACACCTTTAGGCCCTGTGAGAGAAGAATTATCACGCATGCTCAGCAATAAAACTGTGATGTTTTACATATTAATGTGCTGGAGTTGAAGTTGAGCCTGAGAGACAGAAGCAGCTGAGAGGAAAGGGAGACAAACCTGACAGAGAAGATGAAAAATTCTTTGGATGATGCTCCTAAAAATCTTCTTCCACGAAGGGTGGGGGACCGAGTGACAGTGCCTACGTGACTGAAAGGAAGAGACAGGAAGAATAAATAATAAGGTGAAGTGAAAAAAGCTCCACTTGTCACAATAATGACAGTTGTAACATTTCACCGCAGCCGTCATCATCACTATTTCATTTACTGTAAAGTGGAGGCAACAGCATTAGTCAAAGAATAAAACATGCAAGGAAAAAGGATTTCAGCAGAATATGCAATTCACATTTTTTTAAAGGGAAATACAACCAGGTACTGTACAGAACCTCATATAACAGTGATATCAAGCTAAAGCAATCTGAAATCATGTCAAAACATTCAACTCTAGCCCAAGATTGTCTGATAAGCTGTAAATTTCTTAAACATGTCGGCCATGACTGAGGAATGAAATCAGTGGATCTGATGCTGAAGCCTTTGGATACAGCAGCAGATTTAATAATCAAATCCGTCAATCCATAATCTTTCTAAAACATTTATGTCTCCCTAAATTTAGCCTCATTAAATCACCTCATGGGGAAGCAGATAGAGAAACTTTCGTTTTTTTGGTATCTACATATGAGACTAAGGCAGTTATCTGGTCATAAACCAACATATCCATCCATCCATCCATTCGTCCATTCATTATCTGTACTGCTGGAGCCAGCCAACATTGGACAAGAGGCAAGGTAGGATACAACCTGCGTGTTACAGAACTGCCATACAGAGACAAACATTCCCACTCACATTGGAAAATGTCCACATGTTGGTGGTACCACCAGCGTCAGGGAATCACCAAGACAATAACCATTGATCCTCTGGCGACTGTATCTCACTGACAGGTAAACACGCATTGTTTAACATCTGGACTCATATAGTCCACAAAATCACATCGATTAACACACAAATGTAGACATAAATGTCACATTGTATTCTGAGCTAAGTGAAACTGGGAGCAGGCCAGAGAGGAAAGACAACAGGCAGACAGGGCAGACGAGCTGGTGAACTGAGGCAGCGATGTGTATGTGAAGGTCTGGAGTTGTTCAAGTCTGAAGTCCCCAGGAGAGTCGACCTGAGTGGAGAGAGAGTTGAGGCATTCCGGGAAACAAATAAAAAGCCAAAGGATCAACCGAACCTGGCACAATCTCTTAGTGAAAAAAAAAAGCCCTGACCATCTCAACAGAGGGTGATGTATTAAAAGGACTTGATTCCCCAGGCAAGCTGTTACCAGACGTTGCCTCACAGCGTTCCAAACAGTTTCCCCAACATGAGAACTCTCATTGAAGACATCCGGGATCTGACTGGGTTGCCTTCCCGAGGGAGACATTTCGCCACCATCAGACACCTTCAAACCTGGTGGTGCAGTGTGACCCTTCAACACCTCATCCATTCATTTCCATGGAAGTTATCACTCAATTCTGACTTTGTAATTTTGATCAGTCCCCCTCAAGCATGTGTCATTAATGAGCAGCGACATCCAATCCATCACCTGTGTTGACGTGATAAATAGGAAATGCCTCTTGCGGCCGGGACGTGCATCTGGTCCCGCAACTCCAGGACAAAGTGGGTAGGGCACAAAAAGTAGATTTATCAGCCTTCAATGACTTAACTCAGGATCTCAGTAAAGCGTCGACACCCAGGGCCGTATCTCAACTTGACACATTTCCCTTCATCCATTATTGAAAGACACAAATAAATGTACAGACAGAAAATCGTTGTGTGATGAATAACTGCAGTTATGCTCCGAAGCATTAACGTGCGTTTACACTATATCAGAGTACGCCCGAGGTGAGTCCATAAACGCTGCCGTTTTTCTGCCAATAACTTCATCTTCATCTTTATTCATGTATGTTTGTGGTGTTTATACACAGCTGGATAACAATGGCTAATAACATAAATTGGCGCAACTGCAGTACTTATCACAGTAAGTGACACAGGAGGGACAGAACCAAAATAGATGGAGTGGATTTTTTAAAACCACAAAATACCCACCTTTGAATTTGAAAGGTCAAAAATAACATACTTTTTATGATCAGTGATTTCTTTTGGGGATTTTGACTTAGATATATAACGTTATTAGATTATTTTGCTACTTTGGGCAGCGGAAAGCAGATTTAAACACGACATTGACATATTATCAACTTATGAAACTGATTTAGTAAATTTGATGCCATATCTAAAAGTTGCTTATCTGTACCTCAAAACAGACACTGAATGAAATTATAATAACCTTCTAGCCCCCTTGTGAATATAGATTCAATAGTCATCTATTTTAGCTCTGTTTTTGGTCTCCACCAAATATATGAGAAACATCTTTCTCATTAGCTGCCTCACGGTGTGACAGTGGTTTACCTCACAGGAGCGATCGGCTCTGGTGTTTCTGTGTGGAGTTTGCATGTTCTACCTGTGTCTGCATGCGTTTTCTCTGGGTTCTCTGGTAATCTTGTCTTTCGGCCGTTGGTGCTCAAGAGGGAACGAGCACGATTTATTTATTTAAAAAAAAAAATTGAATATAGCCACCTAAGATTTATGCGCAGTATACAATTTGTTTTGTGGAAAGCTGTGTGTAAATTATGAAACATTAGAGCCTCTGTTACATGGCCTATGAATTTTAATGCTGTACTTTAGAGGTAAAGGTCACAGGCTTAGATAACGGTCCTATTGGGTTCTACTCTGTGTGTGTGTGTGTGTGTGTGTGTGTGTGTGTGTGTGTGTGTGTTTGCTCCTGTACAGCGATATTTGTGAGGACCAGTTTGATAACACAAACCTCCGGAGTGAGGACATTTTGGGAAAATTAGGACCTTTTGGCCGGTCCACGGGTAAGGGTTAGAATTATGTTTAGATAAGGTTAGGGGTTAGAGTTAGGGTTAGGGTAAGGGGCTAGGTTATGCATTATTCCAATGAGTTTCCTCACTAAGATAGAAATATAAAAGTGTGTGTGTCAGTGATAAATCTAATCTGCTAGCTTGAATGGTTTTCTGAAAATGAGAAAACTGTCGCACCTGAATACAATCTTCTTTTTATTTATCTTTTTTTAAATTAAAAATCCAAACCTCTTGATCAAAATAAAACACAGCTATCTCTGATTGAAATCTATAAAATAGTCCTTTTCACCTTGAGGCAGTCGTTGTGCCGTTAGACCTACTTATCTCCACCTCAGTTAAGAAGCAAAGAAATTGTCTGACCTGACGTCTACACTCGAAAGTCTGCAAAAGAGAAACTGTTGTCTTGTTCACCGTTGGTTATACCACATGTTGACCTTGTAGTTGTTATTGCTTTGACTGAATGGAAGATGTCTGTCACAAAGATTTGGGACCATATTCAGAAACAATCTGAGAACAGTCTCAGAAAGCCCTGAAGGTGATTAAGGAACATTTTTTGACCAAATTTTTGGACGAGGAAATGTGGTTGACACTGATGGTGGACGTATTAATCTAAAAAGTGAGATAAATTTATTCAAAAACAGAAATGGCTTGGTGATAATGGGAAAAGAATGGTCAGAAATTGATTATTGTCATACATACAATTCAGTCTCTATGTTGGAATAGTGTAATTATACATTAATATAACATAAAATATAGACTCACCTGCAGAGTAACTAACTATGTTCTCATGTTTTTAAATATGTGCTGTGTGGTGTCAGTTGTGGATTATGTGTTGAGCCTTGTCAAGAGTAGATTTTCTGTCAATCAGGACAGAAAATAAAGTTCATCCATCTATTTACACGCTGATTGTTGTTGTTATAATATTTTGCATGCCTTTATTTACCAGGCTGGTAATCTCCGTACTAAATCTATGTGATAGTGACAAAGCTATAATGCCTTCCTGTGATCAATGGCGACCATATAGCGATGGTGTATGGCTTGAAAATCTAGCATGTACCATCAAGCAAGCAAACAGCTTTGAAAGCAAGTAGAGCAACCAAAATAAACATGAGCAGTGTTTACTGCTCGGTCCCAGTGTTACTCTACAAGGCAAGAGGTTGATGCTAAAAGCCTCTTTCCCTCTGGTTGTGTGCACCAGTGAGGACTGTGCATTAAAAGGCTCTTACGCCATTGTTCAAGTCTTTTCAAGAAACTCCTCCTCCCAACGTCTTACAGTTTTTCACCTCTCTTAAGTGCTAAGGTGCACTGTGAAAAACTTTTATCTTTAAAAAAAGTCCTTGAAATGTCATCATAATTAGAAGGTCTTTGTATAAGGAACCTTTATGGACTCAGGTCCCCACTTTCTATTCACAGTTCAAGATGTAGGTCTAAGCTATAGAGACTCATCTCTTTAAACACATACTACCTTATATTAATCAAGTGTTCAGGTCAAATTTATACATTAAAATGGCCTTGGCAGCCACTTGTAGCCCTTGAGGTACAAAGAGATGCATCAAGTTATTAAATTGTTGCCTCATACAAGATCAGAACCAACAGACTGAAGCAGCACAATAGAGCAGAATTGATTTATTATTTTAACCCAGTTATTTGATTATCTTACAGCACTAGTGGTAATGTTAACATATGCCCTGCTTCTCGCTGAAGATTTTATCCCCCAAACTGCAGTGCTGAAGCCTTCCCCTTTTGGCTGAGCCTTGGTGCTAACACATTGGTTCAGGATAGTTCGCTGTTGGAAATTCTCCTTTTACATTTCTCTGGACAGAGTTTCATTGCTAAGACGAGCCAGAGGGATAATTTCTGGTAGCTGCATGCAGGTGTGATTCCAGGAAAAAAACACAAACAAGACACCAACACATCTGTCAGGATAAAGATATCCCCTTTCAATGCATTAACTTGCTGCCGAAGTCTCTCAAAAGCCTTGGCTGAACTGTTGAGTGCATCTTTGCATGAAATAGTGACCCTGGATTTGACCCCCTTTTTTAAGTTTCTTACAGCATAGTTAGTCCAATGCAGTTAAGGCTTCAGAGCCAGCATAGTCGGGAGGAATGATTACAGCAACCAGCAACTGGTCCATTATAGCTATGCGATGTGAATTAAATAATCCTCACCTGTCCTTTAAAGGTTCAGTGTGTAGGACTTAGTGGCATCTAGTGGTGAGGTTTCATGTTGCAGCTGAATACCCATCACCTCACCCTCCCCTTCCAAGCATGAAGGAGAACCTGTGGTCGCCTTCAGTTGTCATAAAAACTCAAAAGGGGTTTAGTTTGTCTAATCTGGGCTACTGTGACAAACATGGCGGCCTCCGTAGAGAGGACCCGCTCTGGATGTAAATAGAAAGTATTTAAATATAACAAATTTAGAAGAAACACACTAGTGAAAGCATTTGTTGGATTGTTTTAGATTCTAACTCCGCTAATGGATCCCTTTCACCTACATCTTACACTGGACTTTTCAGAAGTAAAATTATCCATCTTATCTCATATTGGCATCAAAGTATTGAAACTAAATTCAACCGGGAGAAACTACAACACAATCTATTGCGATCAATATGTATTACAGACACTTTTTTCTTTGTTAAACATTTACAAGCTACATTTGCACCTTGAATGTCAGATAGGTGTCTCTGATGGACTGTTTGTATATCTTCTAAGTGGTTACCATGGTAATAGTAGCTTTGTACTGTAGCTTTGTACTGAACATCTCTCGGGGATAAACATTAGTATGTATAAGGTCATAAACTGCCTGTTGGCTGTGTATTTCACAGCATGCCATACTTATGCAAATGAAAGTTATCATCTAGGTTGTGACTGAAGTTTTTATAGTAAAGGGTGTGATTTCAATAATTCTCAAAACTGCTAAATTAATTCAATTTCAACATAATTTCATACATCAACCACATCAACATCTCCCAGGTCCACAGGAGCCCACCAGCTGAAGGTGCACTGGTCCTTCGTGGTCATGGTAACAATAATAAACCTGTGGTTAAGTTTGTGGAGGCGTCATGAATAAAAGAAACAGTATTGACTGCCTGTCTCATAACGGAAACTAACGGCGGCCTCCTTTGTGTTAGCCCTGGGTTGTGTGGACTTCTTCATCTACTTCAACCCTTTACTTACATGTTGCCTTTTGTGCTACGTCACCTGATCTCCTACCTTCGTCCTGTCCTAATTTGGCCACTAAAGATAAAACACAACTGCAAAAACCTACTTGCAGGCATGACCTATGTTGGCCTGTTTTGTTTTACGGGAAGACAGTCATACACTGACCACATCAATAATGTATTATGGAAAACTGACCTTTGATATGCCATTAATAATCAAAACACATCACTGCTGACATCTTGTGAGACAGACACTTAACGTGATTAACCTTACTGTTCATCTGCCATAAGGATCTTGTTCAGCTCTGTATGTAGCCCAGCTAACAGTCTGTGTGCTGCTGCGTTAATGCCTGATAAGCGGAATAATGATCTTTTGTTTTTCATATTAGTTTTAAAAAAAAATATCTATAGACTGAGAGTATGTGTGTGTAAATGGTACAAAAATACAAAGACCAGCGTAAAAGACAAAATTTTAGTTGTGTAGCAATATGGGTTGTTTGTAGCCTTATTTATCTTCAATTCAAAAATTCTTTACCATTTGTTGTGTCGTATATGCAGCTCTTTCTCCTCTTTTTGACCACTCAAAGCTATTTAACGTACAAGTCACATCCATACAGGACATCTATAGACCGCACTTTTCTATCACACATCATTCTAAAACTGCCATCACAGCCATCAGGAGCAATTTAGGGTTCATTGTCTTCCCCCCCAAACACGTGCTGACTAGTTAGCCGGCTTTCTTAATACCCAAGCAGGCAACTTGGAGAAAGTAAAGTCCTGACCAGTGAAAATGAGCCGAGAAGCATCTCCCGGCATCTTATACTCCCGACCAGGCTGAGATCCTGGAAGGGCCTCCTATCATTATTTTATTTTTAAATAACACCATACTATGCAGAGTAAAGTTTGCTCCAGTTGTGATTATCAAGTCCTGTGAAATATCTGAAATCTTGGACAACAGATCAAGACTTGAAATATTGAATGAACCTGACTGTAATGATCATTACTCTTCATCCTGAGCCACACTCCCTGTAAGTTGTCACACCCTATTTGCTATAAGATTCAGATCCCTAATTACCAAGCCTCAGGACATCATTAATTAGCTCCAAACAGTTTTTATCCCAGGAAAACAACCACCTGAAACTATTTTGAATTATGTATGAAACATAGAAATGGATCACACTGCAATAATTTGAATAAATTACCGTGGCTTAAATGGATATCAGAGAAAACGGAGTGTACTGTTAAGGATCAGAGGAAACAAACTTGCACTAACATCACGGCATGTTAACCTGGCACGTTTGATTTGAACACAAATGCAAATACGACATTTATGCGGGGGAGACATCACTTTGCATTGGAGAACATTCTTATTAGCTGCTTCCTTGTGAATACTTAATATTTCTGCTGCGGCTGCTGACATTATTGATTGTGGTTCACTTCATAAGTCTGGCGCTTTCAAACATGAAGCATAATCCAGAGAAATTTGTTGAAATGATAGGTGATGCAGGTCTGCTTGTTAATCTAAATAATGCCTGTCAACAACAGATTGATGCCGCTCTGACATGACCTTTTCCATGATGTGTGAAAATGATTAAGGACTGGGCATACTGTGATTTAACATTTGAGCCAGCATGCAGTTTATTGATTGTGTGTCTGCGCATCTGAAATCATTATCCAGTGGAGACTTCTTGGAATGCATTTGATTCTCTTTGGATCACTTTTCATTCTTCAGTATACACCGCTTTGGTAAATGGCTGCTGCTGAGATGTGTCCAGTTCATATGAACTGATAAATCAAATTCATGTTTTTAAATGTAACATTGAGACAGTGTCAGAAAGTTAAGACCAGATGTTTTCAATATGAAACCAGCTGCAATACAAGATACATGTGTGTGTAATGTATTGTAGGCACGACATTCTATTTTATTCTATTTTATACTATTTCTATTTTATTTTTTAGGTTGTAATTACTTGAGCATTGCTAGAAGAGAGCCTGTGACTCAATCATTTCACTGCCAGCGACTGCTTAATGTTATTGTTGTGCATTTGATAATAAAAATCTTGAATCTTGAATCTTGAATTGTAAATGCAGTTTCTTTGGAAAGAAACGGAAAAAAAGTTGTATTTCATTCAAAACTCTTTGACCATATAAATAATGTATTATAGTTCGGGCTGGGCAATATAGAAAGAAATCATATCACAAACTTTTTTTGTATCAGTCGATATTGATACCGTCATTTCTGCTTCAGATGGTAAATTAGTGGTATGACCTGTCTTTCACTTTGTAGCATTACAGGTCAAAATTCAATTAAATGTACAATTTCCTCAGACTTTATTCCAGAATGCATTGTAAGATTGTTGCTGTATGTGCAGGGACCCTATTGACCCCCAACTGAGATCCCGACATCACTCGCATATTTTTCATTTTACTGTGAGACACCATGATGCGAATTCCCCTCATACAGCCCAATAGCTTCTTCAATGAATGAAGAAGCATTTTGAGCCTGTTTCCTTTTTAAATTTTCTCTTGCTTTCTGTCATAGTGGATTTTCAACGTTGGGTAATGGCTGAAACAGATAAGATCCTCTTGGCAACTTGTTTGGGTTCGGCTGATTAGATGAGGAGCCTGAACTGTTGCTCCATCAGCTTCAGAAGACTCTGTGAAGATGATTTGGGCGTATGATTAGAGGACGCTCTCAGTGTCTCCTCCATGTGGAGATATTCCAGGAATATTGAAGAGGGAGGAGGCCCTGGGACACACCGGAGGTATTTTCTATCTGGGATTGCAGGGTCTGGGGATGGTGATATCACCTACGAGAAGCCGGAGGACGTGGCTGGAGAAACAGAACCTGAGGCTCTGCTGTTCATTCTGCTTCTACCAAACATGTTCTCGTAGAACTGACATCAAATAAGTGGATAAATGGTGATTTATATTCTCAAAGCACAAGATATTTCATGGTAATAACACTGGATTTTCTCTCGAGCTGGAAACATGCAAATATGCGCACACGTGAACATAATGATTGAGACCAGGAAATTGCAACCCCCTGTTTTGAAGTGTTGTGGTGCTTCTCTTAAAATGGTAACAAATGTGTTTGCAACGTGTCTGACAGTAAAGTTTTTGCCTAATGAAAGAAAAGAAAACGCCCTTTGTGTATCTCAGCTCTCCCCCCGTTGTTTGCTTGGATTATTTCTTGTTTTTAGTACGGGAATCAAAAATTCAAGGTCTTCTATCTGAGAAGAGACTTTTACCTCTTTACAGTAATTGCACATATTTGTCTTAAACATCCATGAATTATAAATATGGGATTAATAATTCATGCCCTTGCTTGCTGTGCTAATGTGAACAAAGTGACCTTATTCCTCGTCTGCTTACAGAGTACCTCACGTACAAACATGACATTGCGCGCCACACTTTTAAAACCCTGCAGTGATTTAAACGGTAAGTAAAACTTAATTAGCACCATATCTGCTTGTCTCCCGAAACAACAAATACTGGTACACAAGAATGTTGCTTGTTTCCTCGAAAACAATACAGTTGCTGAGCTGTGCTTTTTTACTTTTATGCAACCTGTTTGGTTTTCTACATGCAAATCAGCACTTTAGAAAGAATTGTCTACAGATTATATTGAAGAGGGACAATAACAACAGTGGTGGGTGGGTGTGTAGCCCTTTATTCTTTGGCCTTTATTATTTTAAAGGGAAATAATAATACGGGTTCTTTTCCTGTGATATCCTTCAATGAGATGTCTGTATTCATCCATCCTTCCATCCATCCATCTACAGTATACGGTGATGGCGTCAGTGAGTCGCTTGTATCCTTGTTGCCTCATGTGCAGATCCTCTATCTATAGATTCTGATTGATTGGTGGATCTATCTTAAGGTCAATCCTTCTCCCTTGCTGCGGATTCAAAGTCAAAATAAAACTTTGGAATATTTTTTTCTCAATGAAAACAGGCAAAGTCAGGTTCCTGACGATTAACATGGTTATTTTGAAGCAGCGGGCCTGGGAAGTGAAAGCTGAGTTCCCCCTGTGGTGCACTGAGTATGAGTCACGCTGGACCCTGTGCTGACTCCTTGTGGTGAGCTATCGATCCACTACCAGGACGACCTCCTCATCATCTCTCCGCCTTATTAGCAGGGGCTTATTAGCCGAGTTGGGCTGTTACAATGCTGTGCAGATGGATCCAGCGGTGAATGGGGAAAAACCCATTATAGCTCAGACTGCAATGCCTGATTGGCATCGCCTTCCTAAATAGAAAATAATTACATAATGCATATGTTTAGGTTCAATGTAATCTATACTTCCTGAGTACATCATTATCTCCAATCCCATTTTGAATACCACAAAGACCACAAATTAATATGATCATAATGTTTTTTGAGTTATCTTTTGTATCACTGTGTCCCAGTGTGGAGGTCTGTAAATGAATGTGTACATTGCAAGTCCATAACTCTAATAGTTTTGTGTCATATATGTTTTAATGATGTCGGTTAAACAGTTATGATTGCACATAAAGGTAAAAGATGATCACTTGATACAGATACATTTAATTAAAGTTGATAATTAGTCAATAATAGTTCCATTAAAAAAAAAAAAAACAGGGCAAAGTTAAAGAGTGTGAACAGTATAACTTCCCAAACTGAGAAATTACTTCAATCACATTTGTTCAAAAGGGAAGAAAAAAAGTTCCTCATCCCTTTAAGTAGTCACCACATGTTTCATACTCACAATCCTCCCTGTACAAAATCTGATCTCCGTCTTAATCTCATTAAACAAAGACTTTGTAGGAAAAGAATAATATTAAGAAAAATTAATATCATTTTCTATTTCATTTAGATCCCATAAATGGCCATGTGTGTCTTCTTCAGCAGGACTAAGATATAACGTCAGGATCTCACACAGATTTCTTAAATTCACTTCATCGGATTTAGACCCATATTCGTCTTCTGTTATTGGTTTATATCTCAAAAGGTTTTTAAAGCAGGTCATTTTTACATATGATGTCTGAACACTTTATTCCATGTGTCACATATATCTGTTGATTTAGTTAAATTCTGCAATAAATTCTATACATTCTACTGTATTGCCTTTATTGTATAGCAAATATAACTAGATTGAGTTAAAATATGCATTTGATTTATTTATATAGACGGTTGAGTACAAATTTTATATCAATAAACTCAATATATGTTCACAAAAGACACTGCAGTCACAAATGATTGTCTTTATATACTATGAGTATGAGGAAAACTCAGCATTACCGATGAATAAGCTCTTAGATTATTATTCACATTATCAACTTCTAAATCTACTTTCTTTTAAACTTTTTATTTAATAATCCAACATAAATATTTCACCTTCTAAAAAACAGGTTTTGTGTCTCTGCTTTACCTGAACCCCCCGCCCCCCCCCTCCCAGAGTGGTGTCAACACCACCAACAGCATCACATGAATTCTCAAGCACAGCACCAACCGAGAGATGCAGCAACAGTAAGATGTAAAACAACCAGACACAAGAAAGTGAGAGCAGAGCGGGAAGAGAAGCAGAGCGGCAACCGAAACACAAACAGAAAGACAAACACAGCTCCTCGTATTTTTCAGAAATAATTCCTGAAATGTCACATTTAAAAACCTGTTAAACACAGTGACAGAAATATTGCAGTATATTAGGAGAATCTGCAAATTTGACACATCTGGATCCACCTCAGTAAATTCTCCACATTGACTCAGATAATTATTCTCACTCGAGAAACACAACTGAGATCTGTTTTTTCTTTTTTTTTCTGTCAGTGTTTGGAAGAAGCCTAGCTAACAGAGTACGGCACGTTCACTGTTCGGCAGCATATGGTGGAGGTGTCTCGGTGTCTGTCTTGGCAGCAGTCACATGTTTTATCTGTTTGTTTTTTTAAGACTGGTGTGAAATGAGTAGAATGTAGGTTCCTTGATGGTTGGTGGAATGACACATAATGCTATATTTGTACCCACAGATTCTAAATGCAGCTAAATGACAGATCTAAGTTACTTAACCCCAAACCTGCGTGTCAGTGTGTGATAGTTCCTCTCAATAAAATGTCTTTGTTGTGGTCATGTAGGTCATAGGTTTGGTTTGTTTTCGTTTACACCATATGTAGTGTAAAGTCGCCCATCCTGTCCCCTAAAAGTCTTCAAGATTATTTGGTCCCTGGCTGGCTTGCTTATTATTTCTGTTATTATATTTAATTAATGATTTCAAGAAGACTGTTTATGGGCCGTGAACTATTTTTGAACCGCGCCGAAGTTGCTGCGACATACAGTAGCTGGGGGTGGATGGAGGTCACAAGAAGTGCACGAGTGTCACATCAAAGGCGGGGGGGGGGGGGGGGGGGTTGCATCCACAGCACTTTCTGTGGTTAGATTTAGGCAACAATAACACTTTGTATGGAGAAGTGTTAGAGGTAGTCAGCAGCAGTGCTGTCACTGTAACAAACACGCAAAACTCTGTAAAAGATCCTCGATATATCCAACATTTCTACGACAAATAGAATTTTTAACAACTTCTCAAGTCTGTTGAACTGATCTACAGTTCTAGAAATGGGCGGGCCTTATTCTGGTAGCTAAAGCCATTGACTATCGCTCAGTCATGCGAATTGACTTTATTTAAGAATGGACGATTTGACAGCTCACCAAAAGTGAAGCCAAAGCATCTTGATCCCCACTGGTAGCTGGCTGCAGTCAAGGTTATAAACCAACCTCCTCCATGTTAGTGGATGAGACATAGACTACATTCAAAGTACACATCAAATCAATTTTTCTCAAAGATGGCTCCTGTCCCTTGAGGTTGTTCTTAGCTCACTGTTGTATGTTCAAGCGTTCATCGGATTTGGTTGATCGTGTGTTTGGTTGATGGTGTGTATCGATGGGACCTCAGCGGGACACTTTGGCTTAATTTTTGTGTTGTTCAAGTGTTTTGCTGGAGGTCTAATGAAGCATCAGGATTTACTGTCACATTGCCACATTGTTTCACAGCTGCAGACAGCATCATTCCCCAAGTGTCCACAACTGAACTAATGAGATTCCGACTTTGCTTAGCTGGATGAATATTCATTATGTATTAACCCTAAATGTTTAAAGTGTTATTTCCACAACAATTTCCATGCTTATCCTTTTCTATAGCCAAACTCCGCCAACACTGCTTTTCTGCCTTTTCTCTCAAAATTTCTCAACCCTGAATTACCGGCTTAATTGCACTTTTACAGTGTTTTTTTTAAGTTGATTTTAACAAGCCAGCTGTAGCTCCCCCAAACCACAGCATCACACAGTGGGAGTGTTTGTAGAGGATCATGTCGATGTAGTCTACTTTTATTCTCTCCTGAGAAAATCTTTCATGCTATAACGAGATACTTTTTCTGCAAGATTTTCTTCATTATAACAAGACAACTTTTCCTTCTTCTTCAAACTAAGTTTTCTCTCTTTTCTCCCTGTAAATGAAACTCAGATTTTGCCGTGTGATGAGACTGATGGTGATGCGTTTGCCTATTTGTGGCTGGGGAAGTAAAATGAGGTGAAATCGTCTCCATTAATATGGGACTATAAATATGAGCCCTGTTGCTCTAGGGAAATACTATAAAAGGCTGTAATTTAACATTAGGCTAAAAGGGTGTCTATTAGGAGGATTACTTCATACTGGGGCTGTGCGATTCAGCAATATCAATTATCGCAATATCATTTTCATCAATTATTTTAAAAAAAAAATTTAAATTTAAAGTCCAATTTATTTCAATATAATTCTGCAAGCACAGAGGGGAGGTAAAACACATAACTGACCTGAGATATGGTTGAGCGTCTGTGTTGGGGGGGGGGGGGGGGGGGGGAGACCTCAGGGGCTGCATCTTTCAATCACTACCCCACAGACTCTGGCTCCAAATGCACAAGGTGGCAGCATTCGTATGTCCCTGATACTTCGGCTTCACTTCACTTCACTTCTTTGTGGGGATGGACGTGGAGACGCATCAATGATCTGTCAGATATTACTGATCAACCTCAGATTTATACAATGTTTAGCTGTTTGTCATCCTCTGCTCATAAAGAAGAGTTTAAAACCACAACTTTCTCTCAGGAGCATAAATATCTGTCAGTCGGGTAAACACGTCCTGTTTATGTCTGTCAGGGCTGGCTTACCCAAAAAATCGAAGAAATCTAATGTGACACTATTGGAATGAATTACTATTTGTTGAATTTAAAGTTAATAAATTATATCTACTAATTTGCTAGCCGAAATTTGGAGAAAAAAAAAAAATTCTAAGTTGGTCCAGCAAATATCTTTTTTCAGTGTAATGCTGGAGTAGCACGTGTGAGGCAGCGTAAACTGAAGTTTAAATAATAATATGTTATATTTATACGACACCTTTTATACATAAAACTGCAGCTGAAAGTGCTTTACAATAAAATCAAAGACATGAAGAAAGATGGATCAATAATTCGATGATCAACATTATATGATTCCATAGAGGGACACTGAATGGTATGTGTGCGTGTGGTCAGTGCCCCCCCACACACACACACATACCCTCCCCGCGCGCCCCCAGCACGTGTGCGGCTGTGCGCATTAGCAGGGATGCATAAAGGCGGAGGACAGCGCGCGCCCCTGGATGTGATGTGCGCCGCCGAAGTCGCAGCCGCTCCGCTCCGTGTTTTGCTCTGCCCTGCCTCCGTCTCCGATCATCTTGCCTCCGCTGCGTCTCTCTCCCTCTCTCACCCCCCCCCCTCTCTCTCTCTTCCTCTCTGTCTGCGCGCGCGTGTGTGTGTGCGGGAGAAGTTGCTGGCACACGGAGCACCAGGTAGCGTCTGCGCTCCTCTCGTGGATTTCTCTCCAGGCGGACTGAGGGCAGGCGGACTCCCTGCGCTCTCTGTGTGTTTTTCTTTTTCTTTTTTATTTCTAAGGGGAACATACGAAGCTTTGGACGATGACGTGGACCTACCAGGACGCAAAGTGAGGAGTGATTATAATCTTTTATTTTAAATGAACATCTGACATCGCTCCCGGTGGAGACGTCCTCCCAGTCGCACATCTGGATTTCTTCTTCTTCTTCTTTTGATTTCATTCTAACGGAGCCGCACCATCGAGGATTCCACCGATGTGTGCGATGTGGAAACTGCAAGTCGCCTTATGTACTGTGCCGATGCTGCTGCTGTCCCTGTCATGCGCCGGCGAGAGCAAAGCGCGGAGCTGTAGCGAGGTGAGACAAGCTTACAACGCCAAAGGCTTCAGCCTCGTCAATGTGCCTCATCAGGAGATATCAGGTGGGTTTCAAGCTCGGCGGATCGTCGCCCTCTCCCCCCCCCATGTGTCGTGTCTCGTTTCCCAACACACACAAACACACACACACACGCAAATTCAACTATCACACAGTCTGAACTATATGAGCTTCCTTACACCCTGCAACCTCTGAGCATCTCGTTCACCCCCGCAGCCTTCTCTTCTCGGTGGGATCCGAACCCGTGCACCATCTATACCATGAGTGTGGTATTTGCAGCATGTCACATTTTAATGGGAGAGACTTGGTCTGGATTTAAACTGCCCGTATATGTGTTGAGCTTTGATCCGAGTCTCTGTGATGAGTCAGAGACTTGCTGATCAATGCAGGGAGGTGGATTTATGGGCAATATGAGTTTTAAATGTCATAGGTATCCAGCCTGTTCTTTACATGGCTTATTGGTAAATCACAATAACCCACCTTCACGACTGTTAAATAGAAGTGATCCAAACACTGGATTTACTCTAAACCCTGATTTGATTCGAAATAAACTTCTTTAGTGGTCATTACTCATTCTATCTTGTTTTGTACAAACATCGTGTCAATAATTAAACAAATCAGTTGTTTGTACTATTCAGCTGTAACATCCAGTGTTAATGAGCATGTTAAGCAGAGGTAACTTAACATTTTGCTTTTCTGTAATGGAGGGGCTGATTTGAACTTCTGTCGGTAACAAGTTGGGACATGTTCTGTGTGAGGAGAGCTTGACCTGTGAGAGCTGTGAGAGTTTGGAAGCATCAACCCTGAGTGGAACCGTGACTGTGTTTAAGAAATCAGCTCAAAGTGCTTGACATACAATATAGATAAAAATAAAAACTTCAATAGTCAGCATACATCTTCAATCATCAGTAAATTCATCCAAGTATTTGATTCACACGTTTTTTGCTTAACATTTGTAAGGGCAGCACTTTAACCTTATTCCCACCAAAACCAGCAAAACCCACTTGTTACCTTTCACCGGTTTTTCGTCTTATGTGAGTTTTTGCCTCTCCTCAAAGACCTGCCCTCACCCACAGGTTGTAAAATGTTAAATGGGCTCGGGGAAAACATTTAAACAGCATAAATAACAACCTGACAATCATATCTGACACCTCGGTTTATAATTTAATGGCAGACGTCCAGCCTTTCAGATCATTTATAAATAGAGCTGCTCAAATAGAGATAGGATTTTGCAAACGTGGCACCAGGACGGGTTTTGGAAACCGGCTGCGAAACCTGTTGCTCATATTCAACAGAAGATCATGGAGCTTTGTAGTGTTGTATTTGTCTAAATGGTGAACAGTGTTTACCAGTAGGGGGCTGTATGCACTCAGCACCAGATACTCCTCTTGCTGTGGTGATTCTTCTTCCTTTTTTTTTCTTTTTTTTTTCTCCTTTCCGCTTTTCGATATTCCTCAAGGCTACAGCTTAGGTTTTAATTCATGCTCTTTGGTACAGCTGAGATATGGTTTTATTATCTCTTATGTGTCTGGTAATCACATTGTGGTCAAAGCAGGAAAAGGAGATTAGTCAGTAAACATAGTCTGCATCACGAGAGGGAAGAGGGGAATCGGAGAGGCCCCCGAAGTTAATCCCTCTATTGCCTCTTACAGACAAAATAGAGAAATTGTATTTGTAATTGGCAGTGTCAGGCTGTAATGATCATAGAGCCGCCTTATTCGGTTCCGACACGATTTCGGTTCGATGGGAATTTGATAGTTTTCTTACTGATTGAACATGTGGGCGTGTGTGAGTCTGTGTCTGTGTCAGTGTGTGTATGAGGGATCCTGTCTATTTCAAATGCAGTGTCATCTAGTTGGGGAGTGAACTATATAAAAAATAATGAAAAGTGTCATTGATAGTGTCCCTGGTGACCGGTCAGATAATTCAAATGACCTTGATTGTGTGAAGTCTGCATCAGGAGCAAAGGAGCAAAGTCGTAAAATAAAATTTATAATGAAAAAAGGAAAATACAGATTTGTGTTTGCACTGATTCTGCTCCAGTGACGACACATCATTTTAAACACAACGTCCAAAAAGACCAGAAACAGTTTTTGGAGGCAGTTCTTTACATTTTTCTTCAAACTTATACATGAGACAAGCTTAAGGGAAGTAATCCATTGCTGCGACTTTATCGTGATTATTTCACTACTAATATGTGTGTGATACGATATGAGTATGCAGAGTTACATTGACACGGTGGCGTCTGGTCTCGCCCTCCTTTCTCTTTTTTGTCGGCCGTGAAGCAGCTTTGCAGAGCGGATCCAAACATTCCTTTAACATTAGTTTAACTTGTTCGAATTCATGTCTGGAAGTAATTGTGATGTGGAGTCGACTGATCGAGGTCGACATTTGCACAACATATTTAGTACTGGATTATGAGCCTGGTTCATTTCACAACTTTTGACATCTGGTTTATATTTGGATTATTTATTCAGAGTTTTTTTTTTGATGGTTTTAAGCTGCTTGTTTTCAGTCCAAGTTTCTGAGACAGAATCTTGGACTTGCAGTTGTTTTTTTATTTAGTTTGACAGTTCAGCTCGAAATGAAAATCAAGCAGGGGTCCAGTATGTGACCACAGACTTTTTGTTGGCTTCCACCTCCCGGAGCCCTGGACAGGCTCCATTTACCACATCAAGGATTCAGATTGTGTTGGATACAAAAATTGTAAATGATTAAGAAATACTTGGACACATTTTTATTTGAATAATGTGGAGTTTTCAGCATTTATGATTCGATGTCACGCAACTTTTCTCTTCTGCGAGTTAAAGCCAATGTCTAATCTGTTAGTCACCTTATTTATCAACATGTGTTTGGGGCTCTGATCAAATGCTAATTACAATTCATGTACAGCACATACACTGAGTGTAATTGGATTTTGTTGTTCGCAAATAACCTCTGCATAAATACAACAGAGGTTATATATAGGCCTCAGGAGATGTGATAGTAGAAAGCGCCCAATTATGCCTAATTAGCTATGCTAATAAAAACGTGTGCTAAGCTGCACGAGCACCGCTGCCGCTCATCCCTCCATCAGCTGCTGTGTCATGCTCTTGGTTTCCCTCTAGATACAAAACACAGGTTTAATACGTTTGCAGAAGATGCTTCTTCAGGTTGTAAGCTTCCATTTGCATAAGGAAATTATTTCCACAGCTCTCAGCTACTGATAGGCTGAGCTACATTATTTAAGTGCTGACAAACAGTGTTTCTACAGATGCTAGTTTTCAATATTGAAATACAGTCGTCTAATCTCCCAGTCCACTCTCTGACTTTATTTACTTATTAAGCTCATGCAGTTTTTCAATTAATTACATTTTATTGGTATTGCTCTTATTAAAAAATCACAATTTGTGATTTGTTCTTAATCCTCAACATGAGTGAGAAAAAAATACCAAAATAAAACATTAACAGGGGGAAAGACTGTGGAAGCCTCAGAGAGCCGTGTGTGAGGATCCCTCTCCCAGGACGGACAGAAGTGCAATAGATGCCTTATGTAACTCAACACAAAAATTACAGTATTTACAACATTGATTAGAAGAAAACGTTTTTAACATATTAGAAAAAATTGTCAATGTTTAAAGTATTTGTACATACAACAATGTCTGATAGAGATGAAGGGAGTGGCAATAACAAATTAAATGGAAAAGTTATTGCAAGTAATTTGTGTCGACTTGAACTAATTATGACCGATCCATTTGTTTTCTGAATTCTCGTGAACATTTTTCAGACCCGTTTGATGAGGCACATTTACTTAGCGACTCAGCTTTCATGGGAACACACAGTTTCAAGTGGTTAACATAGCAAGATAAAACATTAAACTGTTAAATACAAATGACTTCAAAGACAATTAAATTAATGGAAGCAAAGAATAGGGAATAAATGAATAGAAAAACTGAAAAACCAATACAATAAAATAACCATATATACAATAATATGAAAGGAAAACCAATGGATGAGACTTGAAGACTCTATCATTACTTAAATTAAAAACCTGAATAATATTTAAAAAAAAGAGGTCACCTTCTAGTATCCAGAGGCGGTGTGCTCCATAGTTTAGGGGCATAACATCAGAAGGCAGCATCACTGGTACTGCAACGGGACCCAGGCAGGACATTTTGAAAGATAAGCTGTGCAGCACTTCAGTCATCTGGCTAGAACATTAGATCTTGGATTGAGGAAAGGTTAAGATCGTTTCAAAGCT
This sequence comes from Pleuronectes platessa, assembly GCF_947347685.1. Taxonomy (NCBI): domain Eukaryota; kingdom Metazoa; phylum Chordata; class Actinopteri; order Pleuronectiformes; family Pleuronectidae; genus Pleuronectes; species Pleuronectes platessa. The sequence continues at coordinate 22,871,401 of NC_070626.1, forward strand.
TCATAACAAATAGAAGAACTTAAAAAGCAATTCTTAAAGATACGGGTGGCAGTGCAGTGTCTTTGTCAGTGGGCTAATGTGATACCAATACTTGTTTTAGATAGGATTATGGGGAAGCTGCAGTTTTCTCATACACATTACTGGGTAATCCAGTAACAAAGGAAATTACAGTCCTCTAAATGGCCATTAATAAAAGTCTGAATAAGCATTTCAGCATCCTTCTGAATTAAAGATGACACGGGAGATATTCCTGAGATAAGAAATCAGATGTTTTAACAACATTTTTAGAATAACTATTAAAATTTTAAGCTGAGTCAAGAATCACTCACGGTATGTGTGTGTGTTTTAATCTGTTTTCTGAGACCAACAATCCTCCAGCGCAGTTTTTCTCTTGGTGCTTTGGGTCCAATTAAAAGAATTTGAGTTTTCTCCCACTTTAGTCTCTCAAAGTGTTTACCCATCCATACATTCATGTGCGTGAGAGACAAGCAATGAGATTATTCGACAAAACAGATGTGAACAATTGTGTATCATCAGCATAAAAACGTATTTTGACATGGCAATGGTTAAGAATGTTTCCCAGTGGAGGCATCCAGAGCAAAAACAAAACTGAGCAGAGAGTGCTCCCGTGGGGAATACCACATTGAGCACCATAAGTCTCAGCTACGTGAGCAACCAGGCTGATGGGGAAAAAAAGACTTTCTAAAATTTGTAGACCATCCATTATTTAAGTGTCAGGGCGGCGTTTGAATGGGTCTCATGGGCTCCAAAGTCATAAAACATATCCAGAACTCAAAGAACCCGGCAAGCCAACGGAGCAGAAACCTCAAATTAATGTTTCAAGGATGACACCAGGAGGCCGGATCACTCCTTTGTGCCGCTCGCTTTCTTTTTCATCTAAAATCTGTGTTAGGTTCAGAAGTTGTTGTGGGAGGATAGTTTTTCCCTGTGCTTACCACGCGAGGTTTAACTACTCAATATGTTTTTCTTGGTGACATTTGGCACACGGTCTCCCACCACGTCTGAGTCACATAACGTGTCACCGTGAGGAGATGCAATACGTGCTCAGTGGTACTCCCTGCTGTGCGCGGCAAACATGTCATCATCCATACTCTCTGTCTGGGATTGAAATAACTTTCTGACTCAGACGCAGATAGGGTAATTGGCAGAGTTAGCGGGCTTGGATGGAGGTCAACCATACTACCCACTTCACTGGGTGCTGCTATCCCTTTTTTGCTTAAGGACTCCCTTGTGCCTCAGCTTGCACAAAGGAGGTGGAGGCTAGAAAGAAAAATCCGACTGGTACAGTAAGAGAACTCTTGGAAGACAGCGGGGATTCAAAGCAAAGAGCATGTGGGTTGTGTCGAGGAGTCGCACTGAGCAGCATGCCAGTATGTATGTGAGGTGAATCAGAACAATGTCTACACGTGGCAGTCAGACAGCTTCATTACACCACACCAGGTTAAGCTTGTGATTCCTCCGCGGCCGTGTCTGCGTTGTCAATTTACCATCGCCTGCCTGGCTGGTGGGTTTATGCAGTCAGCCGACGACACAGTTTGCCTGCGAGGATCACCCCCGTGTGCATGTGGCAGACGTTAGTTATAGTGTCACACACACACACAATGGCGCTTGGTTGACAGCCCTTTGTTCATAAACACAACGGCTCCTGAATGTTTCAGTCAGCCCTGCCATGGAGCTCTTGCTCTGAGGCTTTGCCGCTAATATCAACATCTACTAACACAGAGCAGTCGGGATTCTCATGGGTGGACTCGGCTCTTTGCTATGGCTTTGAAACAAAATCACTTGATGTGCTGCAGTTCCTATTTATGCACTGCCTGAGACTCACATTGCCTTTCAGGCATAACAATTACCTTTGGGGTTTATCTGTAGCAACTTAACAGAACAGCTATTAGCCGTTATACATTACATTCTCCTTTTTCCTCATGTGAATTGCTGATGCCACGGCTCTCTCTGTTGATCACTGTGATCTGTGCTTGGCTTTTCGCAGGATGTGGGCTGTGTGGAGTTTCCCCACTTCCCTTAAACAGAGCCCAGATATCACAGATTGTCACTGTTTGTACTTTAATGAATGTGAGCACCCTGGTGAACCCTCGGCTCACAGCACAATTATTGTTGTCAGCATTCAAGATTATTCAACGTGTATATCTCTGTGGGTGTTAAACTGAACCACACTCCACTTACTAACACATAAATGTAGGATTCTCCTGAGGCTGTCAAAGATGTGCTTCATCAGATGGGGATTTAATTTCTATTCTCATATATAAGTGTGTGTGCGTATGTGTGTTCGTGTGTGTTTGTTCGTGTGTGTGTTCATGTGTGTGCGTGTGCATTTGTGTGTGTGAGTGTGTTTCTCTACATTAGAAATGAAAGAAAATTAATTGTACAATTGACTCACAGTTTAGGGAAACAATCAGTTTATTGGTGTACTCTTTTGTTACTTGCAAGAGTGATTTTATTTCATAATTTGTTTAATTTATGTATTTATATGCATGTTTAATTTAATTTAATTAAATCACCCTCAAGTTATTTGATTTATTCACTCAGCATGAAACAAATTGTTCATGAAATTCGGCCCTGAAATTTAATATGTAATTGAAAAACATAAAGTCAATGTTTGAGGGGTAATTTTTTGAGTGATGTTTGTTCGGGTTGTGCACAATGGCACAAATCTACATCAACTGTTAAACTGCTCTACATTTGTGTTTTTCAATTTAGTAATCATGCTAGGCACCTTTGCCAAATAATTTCCAATGCGCTCAAAGCCAGATGCCTAATTACTACATAATGCAATGGAGACTTTGAGTGAAAGTGAGGGAATACCACTCGGAAACGCCCAACCCAGGAAATATCCATATACAAATTCTGTGGGGCATCTTTTCCAAAGCCCATTAAGATGCTCTGGGCTCCACCAAATTGGAAATAAGTCTCTTGCCAGCCTGTATACATCTTCAGAGAGAAGAGTTAATGAGATGTGAGGGAGATTAGGCTGTTTGTGTGTGTGTCTTTGTGTGTGTTTGTCTGTTTGCTGCAGTTTAGAAATGCACAAAAAAAGAAAGCCTCCCCTCAAAGTTATTTTGGGTCTTCCTTTTCTATAAGCATTTCTATTGCGGTAGAAAATGTCAAAAAGTGTTTTGCTTTGTCATTTGACGGGACGGAGCGGGTGCGTGGAACATCCAAAGGGATTTGATTGTTGATCTTCCAGCTGTAATTTCCAACCTTCAGATTTGGTCAATAAGGATGTTTGTCAGTTGTACTGACCTGAAGAATGTGTCAACCTCAGCAGGCGTTCATGCCTGAAATGCATAAGGTCGGCAGCTTTCCTGGAAGCCTTCCTCAGCACCATGTACGGTGATGTCTGGGAAGTGTGAAAAGCCCTGGGCCAGCGTAGGAGACTGCTATTGCACTTTTTCCAGTTTTCAATCAACTCAGGGACTAAATCAGTAATGGAAGGGGGATTAAGGATCTCTACCCTCTCAAGCCTCGAGAGGAACTAGAAAATAACCACCAGAAGTTAAAGGGCGGATGTGATTACATGTTCAGGGATTAGTATGGAGAGTAATGTGAGATCATAGAAAAATAAGCAGGAATATAAACAAACTCAGTCAAAGAGAGCATATCAGCACGGACAGCATCCTTGACTGACCATGTGTTGAAATCATAACTGTGAGGCGAGAGAGGCGCTCGGGGGATATGAGGAGGTAGTCGGGTAGGATGTAATCCATCTGAACATGAGGGATTATCGACCCAGGGTTCCCACGGGTCCTTGAAATCCTTAAAGGTTTGTAGATTCCCCCCGAAAAAGCATTGAATGTGAAGAATAAATATAAACGGACTGTAAAAACTACAAATTGAAGTGAAGCAAAGGCGTCTCTATTATTCAGTAAGGCAGGTTTTGCTATCTCACTTTTTTACTTTATAAAAAGGATCTTATGATACAGCTCCTCTGATCATATAACTAACAAGCAATTTAAAAGACTGGAACAGCCTTTGATTGAGGTGTTAGTCCAACCTGTTGCTGATCTCAACCTGCTGTGTAGTCATCCTGGAGTCTGTTTACAAAGGTGACAAAGTCGCCATTTCTGCGATCATTGACTGAAGAATTAAACGCGTATAAGTTAGCATATCGACTGAACCACCCGGGCCTGCCTACTGAACCCAACCTTTAAATAAAACATTGAATTCCAAGCCGATTTACAATTCAACGTCAGCCAGCTGTGGCCGCCCGCCTCTTGTTGGCTGACGGGATCCGGCCGTGGAGACGGGACGTTCAAAGGTCCGTTTTCTCACACAGTGAAAAACATTCAGAACTGATAAGTGCGGCGCAGCACAACAGCGGCCCCATGCAGCGTCGAGTTATTCAGATCATCAGGGGGGTGACGTGAGGAATATCCACAAATCAGTTCTATTGTAAGTTATTTCAATGCCTGCTGCTCGGAGTGTGTGAGCTGCTCCTCTCCATCTGCTCGTGCCATGTCAGAGACGTTTGTTAGAAATAGTTGGTCATCATGCATCGTTGGCATTTATTAGCTTCATAGTTTACCTCACCTGCCAATGTGTGTGATGAATTACCTCCGCACTGTAATCATTAAATATGTGTGACAGTGAATTTGTCATATTCAACTGGAAGAATATGACAATTCCAAATGAAATGGTTCAAGATAGAGTAGCGTATTAAACCATTCATTGATTTCAGTCCATTTAGGTTAAAGTGTGATGTGCTTCTGATTCATCATTACATTTAAACTAGCTGCTGGTGCAATGAGAATATCAACATACTAATGACCGTGTTCCTGTGTCTAGTTGTCTCTGAGCTATTGTGAATCCTGCTAGATCTTATCATCAAATATTTGTGTTGAAACATTTTGAGGAGTCTGGACCTAGACTCTGCAAAGTCCTTGAATCGGATGTGGTGTGGTTATTGTTGCAGGAGTTGCTCCATGCTGTGCTCTATTGTTACCAGAAAAATGAAAAATCCTTTTCAACTTTGCTTCTATCCTTCACACATGAGTAAAAAAGAAAAACTGCCAAAGGACTTAACAAGAAAAATCACGTGTGCTATTCCTCCCCCTGGGAAAAGGGCTCCCACCCCCCCAGCAGATGAGGGTGATGCAATAATGTTGTTAAGGGATGTCGGGGTCACATTGTCACGTAACTGTTGACATCGGGGAATAGTGGGTGTGCCTTCCTACTGAGGTCTATTTAAGGGAGACCCTTAGGATAAACCTGAAGCCATGTAAAACATACTGTTTACTACACAGCCAACACTAATCACTCCTCCCGTTTTCACCCTCCGGCCAGGAGTGTGTTTTGTTGTTGGTGTTACCGGGATTCATTATGTATGTTAGAGAACCAGGGCGTTCTGTTGTGTTCGTGGTGCTCCTGTTGGCCCACAGTGCCTTCCTGCCTCTGGAGGGTAGTCTCTGAATAGAAGTCCCATGCTTGACACCAATGATAAGGCTTAGAGAGAAAGCCACCTAGAGCGGGGGACCCACATGGGTATATCATATCGAAGTGTCAAGGATGCAAATACATTTCACCCCGGGGACCTTTTATTTTTGTTTTTCAGACACAGACAAGCACACAGGGCTGATGTGGTTTGCTAAATAAGCCGCCCCTCAGAGACTTGGAAGTAAACAAGCATTAAGCACAGATAAACACGATGTGCCAGAATTGTCATGGAAACATCAAGCGCTGTCAACGGATGCGGACGACGATGACGGAAAAAAAAAGACTTTACCGACTTGACGGTGACACTGTTGTTGTGTTTTTGAGAAACATAGACAGCTCCTACCCCCGAAAGGCCCCCGGTGATGGTTTCACTGTAGCGAAACCACAGGGGGGCCTTTTGACGTATCAAAATCAATAGTGCAGGTCCTCCAACATGCAGACATCTTTTAGAACAAACACAACCACTAGCCGTACACCGATTTCTGACTTTAAGGCTTGTGAACATCATTCGAGACGCTAAATATAGTGATGCTTTTGTCACCGAACCACTGAAGCAGTTAGAGTGGAAAAAACGAGGCAAACTTTTATGTAAGGTCATGTAGGAGAGTGTTTTCAAAAAGAAGTGAAGAAAGCAGCTGGAGACTCTGTAATTTTACTGCTGTCAACAAATCCCAAGACCAACTCTGTGTTTATCGACGTGTCCGTGGCTCTCGGACAGCAGAGGAATTCATTCCTATCGAAAACCTTTTAAAAACGAGACACGGATATATTCTTTCTTTTTAATAAGCCATGTCCCTGAAACAAACTTTACTCAGACAGACGGAAATTATGTATTTGTCAGGGTCTGTCTTGTTTGGTGGATTTGGTGTCCAAGCAGTCCAGCTCCTATCTGTCCCACCCTGATTCCTTTTTAAAGCCCGTTGGACAATAATGGCGCAGAGTAATAAGGCTTAGGCTGCACAGACGCCATTTGTCCGGGCCATCAGTTCATTTTTTTGTTTGGGTTATTTTCACGAGATTGAGCTATAAGTCATATGCACATGTTCCACCATTACATTTATAGGACAGCAGGAGAAATCTTTCACTCAAATATTCTTTGGCAGTAAATTGTTTACCTAAATTGCGGGGACAGTAAGTAGCAGTAGCTCGTGTCAGCAGAGTCCCGACTGCACGACTGCGCCTTCCAAGTGAAAAGATGATGATGGCTCACCTAGGAACAAGAGAATAGGAAATTGTGATTTTGAAGAGGAGTAGTTACCGAGGACAGGAAATGCAAAGGAAGCGCCTTGTTCCCGTTGTAAATTAGGAAATTACGCGAGCTCATGACCCATTTTAGTGCAGAGCTCGTTTGCGGCTTTGAGGTTGAAAGACTAATTGTAGATTGTTATAATTTTTGTGTTAATGCAAAAACGTAGAGGGGCTGATCATAACCCCGGGTCAGATTTCTGGGCTAAATTCTAACATTAAATAATAGACTCTGCAGTGAAAGGCCTCTGGGAGTATAATGACACTCCATTGCGTGTCATAGGTCTACCCTATGTTCCTTCACCCCTCATTTCCTTTTTTTACTCCGGTATACACACACAGTGCTCCTTCCACTGATCTGTGAGAGACAAAATTACGCTGATGTTAATGGATGCTGTGATGGATGATTCCTGCGAAAGGCAGAGGAGCTTTTGGCAGTTGAGTTATTAAAAAGTGCTAAAAATGCTTCTTTACCTCCTGCTCAAGGTTCAGATTGCTTGGAAAGTAGGTGTGCGCCAGTCTTTCTTTCTTCCTGCGTAACCGGAGTCTGTGCTATTTGATCAAATTGGCTGCTAATGAAGTTTGATCGAACGTGTGACTCGCAAAGTGCCGTGGAACGGCGTCGGGACTCATCTGGAACTAAAGAAGTACAGCAGGGGTGAGCTCACAGTTCGCTTAAATCACCTATCCTTGTGGCTGATGGGAGCGCAGGGCAGCCTTGCAGTGAGAGATATCCAGGCTCACTAGGCTCACACCACTGATTTGAATGGGGCCACATAGTGCACCTCCAGGGAGTCTTGCAATCATGACAAATGTGACAGGCTCTCATAACCTTAATGTCGGGAGAGGACGGGTTTGAAGTGTCGTCGCACCGAGAATGTTGATGAGGCCTGATGGAGAATCTGCAGCCTCCCCAGTTTTCGCTCCCATTAACTCAATGCCCGTTTGAAAGGAGGTGGAGAGGGATTATGGAAAGGCTGATTGAGATTTATGAGTCACGGGCCTAATGTCCAGTGTTTACACCTGTCGAACATTTCTTCGTGTGTCGCATGAGGAACATCTGCCATTGTGACACGTCTTGGCACATCCTTTTTCTTTGGCTCCTGGAGGGGGCTTGAATCTGAAAAGAAGCCAACCTCATCTCCCGCTCCCAGAACCCCACTGTTTCCTGTCCCCTGTGCAAGCTGCCGGTAAATGAGTGGGCTGGTCATCTCACACCCCGGGGCTCTACCTCGGGCTCTCCAGACCACCAGCTGTTATGTTTAGGAATGGAGTCATGCATCGGTTAAGAGGCTGGATCCAGAGCACCGGTGCAAGGCTCTGACCTCACTGTATGTCCCCTCCTACTCTCAGCCGCAACATTGAATTGCTCAGTTTACGAATGTGTGTGGTTTAATCACCATCTAGAAATCATCTGATCAAAAACATATGCACAGATAAAGTGACAGAAATTGAATTGAAGCGATTTGGTTGTTTTGGTGTGGTTCTTTTCAGCCACTGAGCATTTGTACGATCGGATTTTGTGATGCAGATATGGTTTGAACCATCTGGACCCTGTATAAAATTAACAAATCACTTATATATTGAGTGAGAAATATTACGTTTAAACTGATAAAACCCTTCAATCATTTTACTTTTCCTGCTGTTATAACTGTTCACTGTGTAAAACAAAAACCTTGAGTAGTTGAATTTTGATAATAAGGAAATGTGTTGTTGTGATATTTATCAGTAGCTTAATGCTAAATGTTAAATTTACTTGAGGAAATGTGTAGTATTATTCAAAGTTTTACATGCTTTCAACAGTATGGCTCATAGTTACTCTGGTGACATATGAGAGCTGGACAGGAGAAGGTGACAGCTTTGGTCAGAGTCCCAGTGTGAGGCCGTGGCTATTTCCTGGAAGCAGCAGTCTGTAGACCAGGTACATGGCGTACTTGAAAAAAGCGTCTGTCAAATAACTTGCCAGCAGCACTTCCTCAAATGGCAGGTGCTGCACGGTCATACATTTTAACTTTCTGTCAAGCGTATGTTTCTATACCCCATTTGCTTCATATTTAACTGGAGCCTTAATGGAGGAAAAGATTGTTATATCCATCATTAAGTACTTCTGGTAGAAGTAAAAAAATTGAATTCATATTATATTGATGTATTGAACTCTTGATGCCCTTTATCTTTATCGTTTTTAATATAAGGGTAAAAAGAGGCAAACAGAATCTGTAAACAGGCATTCTTATTATTCATTAACACCTTATGTGTAAGATCTCTTGCAAAGGGTGATCTAGAAAATCACATGTTATCATTTTCTAATCTCCATAAACAATACTAGTGCGATTTTTGTTTGTGAAATCTGTCCCAGGCATCCTCCATAACAGAGGCAAGACCCCATTCAATATATTGTGGGGTATGCTTTAATATACCGCATGCATGATTGAATCTGTAGTGGCCTTAAGCTCCTCTCAAGTGCTCGACTGGTACAACATCTTACCTTTGACATTTACCAGGAGAGCCTCCAACCTGGGATTGTGTGTATTGGTTTCAGATGCTGGGTGTAGGGTCGAGAAAGAGCAGAAATGCTCATTAAAGCGTTAATGCATAAGAAAGAAGGTTGGAATTATACAAGGTGCAGAAACGAGGCGTCAGGGGGGAAAAAAGACTGTGGTTTATAAAAAGCTCAACATGAGTGCTCCAACCTGCACGTCGGAGGAGCGGGTGCAGCAGGTCGTGTGCTGATCACATCTCGAAGCATATTTGAGGCTGCCTGACTACAATAGATGGAAAACTTGATATTCACTGTTTGGGATGATAAGGTAGAAATTGACTTTTTTTGGTAAATGCCGTATATTGTGAGTAATATGTTATAAATACTATAGATTTTGTCTGCGTTAAAAAGGCAATGAATTAAAAATAATTGAAATAGATTTATATAGAGTGGACTACGGTGGACTAGTGGCAGAAACTTGGACTATGGGCAGAAAAGATCTCTGGTTCGACTCCACGGAGAAACAACAAAAAGACGAACCTGGATTGATCCGTCCAAAAATCCAAGAGGATTCTCCCTACCCTGTCTAGTGCCCCTGAGCAAGGCACCTTACTCCCCCAACATCTGCTCCCCGGGCGCCGTACATGGTCGCTCACTGCTCTGTGTGTCCTGCACCAGATGGGTCAAAAGCAGAGGTTACATTTCCCTACCTGCATGAGTGTCCCTGTGCATGTCTGTGCATGTGTTCGGGACAAATAAATAAATAAATAAATGCATCTTATTCTTAATCTTAATCTTTAAGACTGTCCATGATTTACAATCTAGTCACACGTCTCAGACAGTATATAAAGATGGAGGACGTATCTCCACTTCCTCACTCTATCCCCAAAATAAAGCTAAAATATTCTGGAATACAAACGCTGCTATCTTGCACAGTAGCGATCGGGGGATGGAGCCTCGAATGTGAAATCCTGTCGATACACGGGCTGTCCCAATTACAAGTCAGTCTCAGCTGTCAATCATCATGTTTCACCATGATTTCTCTTCATCACAGAGCAAAGTGAAACCAAACTTACCGGAAAAATTGACATATATCCCCGATCAAGATGCTTTGCCTTCACTTCTGGGCAGCTATATATCATCTGTGTATACAGTGTTTTCCCATCTCTTCTGAATTCCCTGTAGTGTAACGGTGGTGCTCATACGCTATAGTCTACAGAATTAATTAAGTTAGAAAACACTGTTTATCTGTTTAAGGAAGCTTTAGCAACTGGAACAAAAATCTGTTCATTCACTCTGCATGTCGATAGTGTGCTGTTCCCGTGATTGCAAACGAGAATCTCTTTTTACACATCTGTTGAGTCATGGTTGAAGTTCAGGCCCATTTCCTACAATTTGAGATATTGCCTCTCCATACTTCCAGCTCTGTAATAGCTTCTCATTTATCCCGACTGGTTGTTGAGCACAGCACCTGGCTGGTGCAATTCTGTCATTGTGCGAAATGGAATGCCTCCTGCACTTATCATCTCGTTGAACATTTAGCTATAGATGTTTGGAGGAAAACAGAGAAGAAAGGTGCAAAAACAACTATTGTCTTTCCCCTTTTGGATTTAGAACACCGGCATTGTGTCCCCTCCGTCACAGTACTGCATGTAGTCACACAATAGAAACACCTCTTTGATTAAAGACACACTGAACAAAATGTGAATGTGATTAACATTTAAAAAACTTGACACTTTAATTCCATTCTGTTTCTGCTGTGCTGTGAGCTTTTGATAAAAGCAAGAGTTGATAATTGCATACATCACAGTCAGTATATTGTCGTATATATAAAAAGTGTGTTTATTAACACCTACACCTCTGTCATGTCTCAGGTTTGCAGGCTAAAAGTAGGGCAGACGTCATATCACTTTGACGAGTGCACCATCAAATTACGAGCTTGAAGAAATGTCTGATTTGATTCGGCACGTTAAGCCTCACCTCGGTGCCTCGCACACACACAAACACACACCACACACACACACACACACACACACACACCAAACTGTGAACCATATATTTATCTATCCATTACTGTCACGCAGTTTTCCAACTCTGGAAGTTATTTGAAAGTTAGAAAATCTTTCTGCAGCCTCCGAGTGTGGCAGCATATGGTCGAAGTGATGGTGGGAATTATCTGTGTCATCTTGTTTGGACATATTCAATTTGGGTCTCAAGCCCCAGTGGAAATAGTTGAAAGTGGGTGATTTGGGTGATGGAGAGAAGATCCAGATGGCAGAGCAGCAGTAAGATCAATCGAGCTCGATGCATTTTTCCCACTTCAACATGGAGACAGATGTGGTTTAACACAGTAATTGGGTTTACTTCTAGTTCCTGGATTTATCTTGACATGTGATAACACCTCAAACGGCTTTCGCAAACTCGCTTTTGAAAATGCTCAAGCGTTCGTTATTTAAGGTCTTATGTCATCATAATAACCCATTATCATTAATCATGTCCTCAGGTTAAATAGCCGGCGTTGATTGCGGTTTCATTCAGGATATGACCAAGGTCCTTTTAGAAGTGTTAATCATGTCAAGATTAAAGTGATGAACATCAGGTCTGCAGCTACCAATCATTTTCATTCGTAGTTAACAGCGTGATTATCAGTAAAGCCTTGATTCTTTTTCCTGATTCTCAATGAATCAAAGTAGAGTGAAAAGCTCTTTATAGTTTCCCAGGGCCCAAGGTAAAATCTTCACACTGATTATATAGGTCCGAAAAAGCAGTATGATGTTCACATTTGAGTTCATTGATTATCAAATAAACTGACTTTTTTGTCATTTGAAATTATGAATAACACTCTAATTAAAGAAGGTCGTTCAGATCAAAGTTTACTTGTTAGACCCTTTTAACGAAATGTTTTCAAAAGAAATATCAAAATGTTGAGCTTCATCGCTAAAACAGATGAAATCTCTGCAAAGTGCAATGCTGTGATCACCCACACAACTGCAATTACCTTGAGTCGTCTCTAAACGAGAACTGTTAAATATGCAGTCACTGGCTAAGTGATGGTCAGAAGTTCTTAGAACAATAGATTGCAGGAGGTGATTTAAGATATGATTTGGTTTTTAACAAACAGGGGGAAGTACCCAGAGAATCCTCTGACAGTTGGTAACCTACTTTTGCTTTTTGAATACAACTAAATAGAAGGTGTCCTATTACATTCAGAATGCCTTTGATTGCATTGATCCTTCATTATGCTGATTTAAATAGTTGACCTTTAAACACAACCTACCATCGGAAATATTTAGCCGACGATAGTCTCTGCTGATTTGACCTTATTTAGCTCAGAGGTATTATTTTCTTTGCATATAACATAACGGAGTAGTCACACACTCTCTATCATTCAACAAGCTTTAATTATTTTGTGTGAGTGAGAAGGAGCTCCCGTTTGCCCTCTAATCTCGGTGGTGTCAGCTGAATACAGGACCTTTAAATATGCCACAGCCCAAATAAAGAGAGGACAGTCACGGCCCAGATGTGTGAGGAGCCTAAGCTGTGCCTGAGTCAATAGATCTCCCAGATAGAGGGGTCGACCTTCCAGAGGGAGCGGAGGCTCAGCCTTTTAGCTCGGCCCGTCCTCTGTGCTGATCCTGAGTCTAAAGAGAGAGAAACTGCTCCGTCAACGAGTGTCTTGTATCCTGAGCTTTATCCCGTAATTTGCTGTAACGTTAACTTATTGTTCTCTGAATTTTTTTAAACGTTTAAAATGACCTCTACCTCACGGGAAGGGCTGCTCTTCATTACACAACTCCATTTAAATCCACACAACCTCTAAACACATAAACACACAGAAAACACATTTCTTGCTCCCCTATATGTGTATATATATATTTATTATTTAAATGTTTACAAAAATTCAAGGTGTTCACATGTAATTTGTGGTGCAATATATGTTTTAATGTAATTACTTTACAATGTACTGATCAAATCAAAACTTTTCAGTCATACTAATTGTAATGATCCAGAAGTTTGTTTATAGCAGTTTGCCTCCACATGTGTAAATCTGTTCAGTGAAAGACCTGATGGATTTCGAACAGAACGACGGCTTAAAACTGAGAAACTAAGTTTAAAATCGATTGAATTGTGGATTTCATTGGAGACCCGGCTCCAGTAAACTCAGCTGTCGAATTGAAATATCAAGAGCCCAGACCTGTTCCTTCAGGCCTCCAGCCTCATTTGAAGGTAATGAGTCTCTGTGCACACTGGTGCTCTGCGGCTGCCGGACTATATGAGCAGAGAGGAGGCAATATTGGAGAGGCAGCTCTCAGTGAGACTGGAGCAGAAATCTGCTGGTAGATCAGTGATAATAAATGTGATTCATTCAAGATGGTGCTTCCCTGTTATTGACCTCGGCTCCCTGATATGGTGGAACCCCCACCAACAGGCAGTGGTCGCAGAAATCCTGGGGCCAGATAAAAACAAATCTGGATTTCATTGTAAATGTAGGTAACTTACATAATATCTACTCTCCACTAACGTCTCTTAAGCTCATTTTAGTAAACTGTTTTCAGAGGAACGGACTTGGCTGAGAGATGCTGCCACATTCTGCAGCGATTCACTTAATTTCCTGCATCACTAAACCTTTTTATGAATTTTCAGCATGGCTGAATAATACATTTCTCTCTCTTGACTTCATGATCTGTTGGCTTGTTTGGCATGAAGCTCTGGCGAGAATGTCCTCACTTTATAAATGCTGGCAACAGTGGTCAAGGGATGTACCAGATGGCACGGCCCGTATGGAGTCTGCCCTTTGGCCAGGTAGACTAATGAATCCTTTTGGGAGTTAATCACGGTGTTTGGCATCAGAGCCTCAATGGGAATAGAACCCACTCTTTTCCCAGCGCCTAAAATATTTAGCTTTCACATTTCCCTGCTAAAAACAGTCCCCTCAAACCATTGATGGGGCACGGACAGTATCTTTGTTTTTGTTCACAAACACTGAAGATATTAAGACTAAAAGATCAAAATAGGAATAAGATTATAAGACAATAAGACTTTTTTCTACTCATATTAACATCTTCATGTGTAAAATAAAGAAATAGGAAATAACAGCTTTTTTAATCAGATGGTCGGATTTCGGTGAAAGAAATTGAAGAAACAAATGGTCTTAATCAGTCGAGTGACCTTTTGCTTCTGCTGGATTCTTTAATTGGGTAATTTCTCCAGCCTCTTACCACAGCCTCGTTCATTTCAGGCAGTTTCTCCCTCCAGTCTCTTCTTCGGGGATTGTAAATCTGCTCTACCGGGTTAAGGTCCAGTGATTGACTTGGCCGTTCTAAGACTGATGAAGTCCTTTGTTGCATTGGAATTGTGTTTTTGGTCTTTGTCTTGCTGCATGATGAATTTTGCTCCAGATTAGATTGGATGCATTTTTTTTTTTGCATCTCGGCAGACGAGATGGTTCTGTAGACCTCAGAGATCGTCCTCCTGCCGCAACTGTCACTGACATCATCAATAAACGATTAGCGAGCTCGTTCCGGGACCGGCTCTCCAAGCACATGTCGTGACACCAGCTCCCCCCCGGTTCACAGATGAGCTTTTTACATTGAAGAATATGAGCAGATCTTTTTTCCATCTCCATCCCTTTGGTAGAGGTTAATCTCGCTCCATAAAACTTTGTACCAGAACTTTTTTTGGCTTCACCTGTGATTCTTACAGCTGATGAGCAGTTTACATGTTGTGATATGACCTCTGTATCTCAACACTGAATTTTCTGGGATTGTTTTCTGGGATTTTCTTGCTGTTGTTATTCTCGGCAGGCGTGTTCGAGGTCTTCTGCTCAGTCTGACAGTCATTTTATTTTGAAGGACCCTCCAAGCACCCTTGTACTCTACTCTCAATGATTGTGCAATATCTTTCACACTTGCGGGGGGATGTAGAAATCAGCATGTCCGTCTGTACGTGTGTCCGTCTGGAATTATTTTATTTCCAGAACTTGAAAGGTAATTTGTGTTTTCTTCTTGAAAATTCACAATAATGTTAATCAGGTTGAGAAGTGGTGTCTCCGATAGGATCCTTTTAACGACTAAATTCAGCCTTCACAGGTGAAATCAGAGGCTGAAACTAATCAATCTAAGCATTTTATGAGTCATTCGAAAAGGCAGCTTCTAGGCAACAGTTAACACCTGATAGTCACATGGTCCAATCATTTTTCTCCCTTGAAAAACTGGGTTGGTTCAAACAAAAGGTGAAATGTCGAGTAAGTAGTAAATAGAAAGTAAAAAGTGTTTCCCTCTCTAGTAGTTTCAATCACCAAAGTAGAGAATTAGAAGTAATATTTCTGCTTGATGGACCCTATTGATTTAATTCTTGATATAAGCCCCAGTTCTGCTATTGGACTTTCTAAGATATACAGAATTCTGTTTCCTTAAATCTCAAGCTGTGAATCTTGTACGTTCACTATCCTTTGGTTGGTGAATGTGTTGAGCTCTCAAGCACCAAAGCCATTTCTGTAGCGGTAAAATTAAGCTGAACTGATTTATACTGACAGTGGAGGCAGAGAGGTTTAGGGACACAGACTTTAATCTAGCACATAACATTAATGTACCACTTGTCTCCCACACCCGTAGTTTGGGTGTTACAGTGTTGATGTAGCTCAGTAAACACATCAGGAATTACTCACTGAGTTATAATAATGGAATTATTATTAAAACTAGATAATTGAATGGTCTTTAATCAGAAGAAATGTGTAATTTGATAAAAAAAATACTGTAAAAGTGAATTTACATTCTAGAAATTTGACATGACCAAAGATATTTGTGTTGTGTGTCTTAATATCAGCTGTGTAGGTCCGATCACTCAGTTTATTGTTTGTCACTATGCCACTCAGAACTCTGTCTTGATTGATTCCATTGACATCCATGATGATTTAATGGAGAATCATTAAAGGCTATAAATAACTTTCACAAAAACACTTTTCGTTATCTTTATTTTCAAAGCATTGGTTGAGTTTAAGGTTCTGTTTTATAAGTTAAAATTTTGTACAATATAACTTTTTATTTCATGAAACTTCCTAAATAAGCTTTCAACATGCACACAGTGGATGTCTTGGGGATTTCTCTTGCCAAAAGCAATAAAAAAGAGAAATTGATTATTGGGCTTTTGCACTTTAATGAAGGCCTGCATTTCATTAACATTACCTTCATTGATTATGTTAGTTATTGTTTGTTTTGTTCAGGCAAAACATATAAATATATATATAAAGCATAAACCAGAATTGAAATGATCCAGTGGTATATTTTGGCAACTTTTCAAAGAACAGTGTGACAATGAGGAAGTGTGGTGAGGAAGATGGGTTTACACCCTTTATGTTTTGTTTTGATTACTGCATACATCTTCACATGACTCTATCCAGCATGTTGAAATGAAAGCCTCAGGACCTCCTGCCCCTCTCTGCTTTGAAGCCCTATACACAGCGTTGCCTTTGAAGCCTTATCATGAGTCGGCAAAGTGACTGAGACCAATCCGACTTCTGTGACTGTTGAGGTCCCACACCTCGAAGAGCCACAACAGAATATGTTGCTGCTGGCGGCCGAGTGGCAGAATGGATGTTGGGTGAACACAGGTTAGAGTCGTATGTCCTTGTGTGCAACTGTCTACCTTCAACTTTACGATTCAAACGTGTAAAAACATTTTTATTTTCAACATTTCCGCGTTGTTACATGTTGCTTCTGATTTCTTTCTGTCAATAATAGAGGAAGCAAAGCATTTCAGCTTCTTGGCCCGAGGTTGGTAAACATGTCAGCCATTCAGACATCCCGACCCCTGCTACTTCATAATGCATAATAACAAATGAGGTTTCTCTTAAGCCGAACATCGTCCCTCAGTAAAGTAATGTGTTTTAGAAACGTCTGCCTCAACTACTTTTCTGAACTTTAAATCATTAAATCACTGTTTCTCTTTGCATTCTCTTGAGTTACACTATGAAAAGAACCATTTCACAGTCTCTTATTGTACGTGCATAATACTTGAAACCTAATATGAGAATCATAAATTATGAGGCAATTTATCTAATGCTGTAACCCAACAGACAATAATATTTAGTTTTATGCAAATAGATGTCACATTTCACAGAGGTAGGATAGTCTCAACTTCACAATGTTTAGTATTTTAGTAACTTGAACCAAAGAATGTTTAATATAGTTTTAGAAGACAGCAACCAGAAGTTATTATATCACTACAACAGTCCTCTTTTCTGCCTTAGCGCTTTTTTCAAACCAAACAAACTTTCTTATGTGTGTGTGTGCAGTGCGTTAACACACACATTCCATCTAGGTCTTTTTTATGATTTTGTTTTGAATAAAAAAACATGGGAGTGCCTGGGGTGTTAAGCAGGAGCATGTCCTGGTTTGATATGGTTTGGGGCCAAGCCCAGAGCATCTGCATTGATATTTGTTGAGAATTGGTAGAAATTATTACATTTTGCTCAAACCTGTGGAAGCAGTATCTAATTTCTACTTAACTAATTTATTCTGTTCAAACACAGTTATTTTCACTGCTTTAATTTTTGTTTGCCAAAAAATTAAATATACCAACAGCGAAAAAATAACTAAAGCTTAATGATGCAGAAGTTACAATTGATCAGCTGGCTAGTTACTATGTACGTCACTGTTACCTTTTACTAATTATATTGTTGACATGTTTTAGTAACATTAGTTAAGTATGAACGCGTAAAAAGATCAGAATTCTCGATGGACGACCTGACAGCTCCCCCGAAAATGAAGCCAGAGTATCTTGATTGCCCCCTGGTGGCTGGCCGCAGTATAGGGCATAAACCTTGCATTTTCAATTTCCGTGCATTGGACATGAACTAACCCGAAAACCCAAACAAAACATTAAATTCCTTTTTTTCTCAAAGATGATTTTCTATCATTTACTACTTCTCATCTCACTGTACTGTGGAAGTGCTCATTTTACAAACTGCCGAGAAACTTCCTGATTGACAGCTGATACTGACTTGTGATTGGTGAAGCATGTGTATCGTCAATTAATACTAAAACCTCCATTTCTTGATCACTATGGCTACGGCTTCAGCTCATGATGGCAGTGTTTCTATATGGGATATTTTTGGATCGTCATATATTGCAGTAGTTAGGGCAGCATTTGTTCTCAGATCCATGGGCACTGCTATTAGCGACACCTTTATTAATACCTTGCATGTTGTGCACTGATTGCACACTGCTCCTCTGGCAGTAAGGACTACCCAGCCCTGCCCACTCCCTCAGTGCCTTTACATCCACATTGGGGGGGGGGGGGGGGGGGGGGCAGGAATGACTGCGGGTGGCCCTGAAATGAATGATTTACATGATGTGATGATTATAGATGTTTTTCTGTGTCGGGAACTTTCCGAGCTAGTCAGAAAAACATTCCTGGGTGAAGACCTGCAAGGCCAATGTGATAAGGCAATTTCTTACCCGAAATGGTCCCTGACTGCCGCTATGGTGCATGAAGCCCTGAGGCTCCATGAATGCAGAGCTTTTTGTTAAAGTTGCGGTTATATATGGTTTGGGTTAAAGCCATTGTTGTAAGTTCTAATAGGTACAACACACCAATTAAAACGTCGTCAAAGTTTACAAAAAATTCAAATTTGACAAAAAAAGTGTTCTCATGGAAGCAGCGATGATGTTTGTGAAGGAGCTACATGTTTCTGTGTAGCGTTCTCAAATGGGCAAAAAGGTTGTTGGTATTCTACTGAGATGAAAAAACGTATTTGCTCTGAGAAATGGTTTCCCTGTCTTGCTCATTAAGAATCAGGAAAGCGAAAGGAAATACAGTTGGGAAAAACTAAAGGCAGGAAGTAGCAGCAACAATCCTCCACTTCAGTGCACCTGAGGCTCTGCTAAACTGTAAATCTGTTGCATGTCATCAGGGCATCTGCTTCAATTGTTGAGCTTTAACATCAAATCGCTGCCTAACAAACTTTAGCCTCTGCTGCCAATTTGAATGAGCCACTATTAGAAAGGATGGACTAGAAAGGGGCCAACCTTTACGTCTGCTTGTTAGATGTGATTGCAGTGTATGCCACGTTCTCTTCATACTTCTTAAACATCAAGGGGGTTCGAAGCCAAATACGAGACATCCGTGGAATACAGCACAGCGGAGTAGGGCTCTGCTCAAAAAATCGATATGGCGATATATCGTGACGTCGTCATACCGATGCACGCATCGATGCAGATGCTACTGTATCAATACGGCATCAAATGCTTTGACGGCCGTCTTGAAAACGAAACTTCACCTATGGTGCAGTGCACAATAATGCCAAAGGGGGCAGCATAGGCAAAAACAGCACACGTCTCAACTCAAAACAAGCAAGGAAGAAACACCGGAAAAACTGGCGGAGTTATTGCACGTGAAATGCTTTGCTCGCAGTCTGAATTTGTCCGCTCAACGTGCGCTCGAGACGCCCACTGTTTCTTACTTATTCTCCACTGAGGTGTGGAAGAATGCCAAGGAGTTGTGGACCTTAACTGAAGCGGACCTGGCCTGTGCTGAAGATGAGGCTAAAGCCCTGAAGCCGCTAAAAGCTGCAACACTCGTAATGTCCGAAGAACATTATAGCACCGCTGAATGCCGAGATGTGCAACTGCGCTCATGTTCAAGCAACAGACTCGGCACTTACGAGGGAAATTAAAAACACCGTATCTGAGGGTCTTGGGAGGAGATGCGTGAGCGACAGATCCAGGGCATTGCCTTTTTAAAAAAAATTTGGATTAGAATGATAATTATTTTATTTTACTTTTAAGATCTTTTAATGGCCATCATTTTAGGTATTTTAACAGCCTTTGCTGTTATATGGAATAATAAAGAACAACTGTTGTTGTCAATTCTGTGCAGGACATGGTCATTATTCAAAAGCAACGTGTATCGTGATAGTATCGTATCGTGAGGTTGTAGGCAATACCCAGCCCTACAGCGGAGCATGTTAGTTCTTCTTTAATCTCTGCGTGATTATATCTCCCGAGTTCATCCACTACCTACATGGGACCTACATATTCCTGACTCAGAAAGGAAGGAAAGAAATGTCTGAATGGTCAAACACGCTTATCGCACATTCAAATCTTAGATTAACATTTATAATGGATCTTGGGAAGTACTGTGAAAGGAGCTGTGTGTGGTTTGATCGCACGTGTCGAACAGCCATTGTCTCACCAAATTTCCTCCAGCCGTTTATCAGCGTCGACCCGGCGCATGTGAGCATTCTCTGCAACCGCAGTCAGCAATTTCGCCTAATTACAATGCCACGCTTCAGTCGCTGTCTTTCGCGGCTCCTGGAGATAGTGATCCGGAGCCGCCAAACACATCTGCGCATCAAAGAAGCCGAACAAAACAGCTAATGTGCGATTTGCATTTGTGAGCCGAACAATATTTCTTATGCCTCTCTTCCCTTTGATTGGGAAACATTTGAGCTGGTGCCAGGACATTCAACTGTAAAATCCTCCCAAGAAAATTAGCATTTGTCCTTAATTATCTCTCCTTCTGTAATTACATACATTTAAATCTCTGATCAGCGTGTTCCGGGCGATGTGCGGCTTTTGGCATCTGCACTCGAGGCAGCTGCGAGGACGGCGGAGAACGTTAACAAGCTGCACTGGGTCAAACGTACGAGTGAAGGCCTTTCTCTTCCCTCTTTTATTAACAGTGATTACATAACTATTTGCTCACAAGTCAGAGACGACCCTCTGAGTAAATAATATATTATGTATGTGTGTTTGCTCGTCTCGCTTTGCTGATCCGTGAATTTGTGATCAGGTTAAGATGTAATGAATCATGGATGTGGGTGGATGTGTCAGATCCCAAGCTCAAGATGCGGCCGTGTTGTTTCACATGCTAATGGAGGAAAGCTCCTCTCTGGATGAAGAACCTGATCAAGCACGTGTGCCCATGATCACTGCCTCAACATCTTCTGCAGGAGACCCAGTTCTCATTAGTTATCACCTTTGAATTGTCCCTTTTGAATAGGTGTGTTTTTTGCAGTTATTAGTTATTAATTATTGTTATTAATTGGGTTAAGATTATGGTGTTTTTAAACCCCTGTCATGATGGGCAGTGATCAGAACCCCATTTATTTGAGTTTCTGTGATTTCTGTGATACTTAACATTACATTGACAATTCAAGGGTATCGCCATGATGTAATTATGTTGTTTATCACATGTGCTGACCCGTCTCTGTCGGTGAGATGTTTTGCCAAGTTGGACGTGTTTTCGCCAAGTTGGACGTGTTCACTTGTCCTATACAGTGCTTCTCATTAATTATCGAGACTGTGGCAGCCCGCCACATTCCAGTTGTTACTGCCACAGTCTCATAATGGACCAAAATATTTTTTTTCACTTCTATTAATAACATAAGAGATCTGCTGCATGCTTACACGCGCTGTCAAACTAGTGTGTGGTTACGCCATCCTTTTTACCGTCCATGCAGACAGTCACACCTCCATTTTAGCCGCTCTCACACAAGAACACATTTTTAACTCTTTAGTCTGTGTCCCTGTCCCATATGGAATTTTTTTGCGTGTGAGAATGACCCTTTTGCGTGTGCACAAAGACCACGGAATGGACAAGCTTTGTGGTTTCTTTGGACCTGCCCTGACTGCCGACTGTAAAAGAAAAGCCATATTTCACATTTTTTCGTCTGAATTGTGAGCTGTGGACTCTCACAGGAGTTTATACAGCATGTACGCTGCAGCTTGCAAATGAGGAAAGGGGGGCGTTAGTCACCCACTGTTTTTCTTAAAGTACAGGTACAAACAAAATGGAGTATAGTACAGCAAGGGATCGTGGCATGCAACTCTTCACGTTTATCCTCTTTAGTGCATCAGCTCCTCTGTCACCCCAGGCTTACATTCAGAACGCGTCTCTCTGCTCCTCGCTCTGCAGGATCACACTTCACACCGTCCTCACCCTCTCCCTCTGTTGTTTTGTCAGATACACAGGGCTGACAGACGGAACAGATTACCACAACAAGAATAACTCAAAAGTGTAGCTCCACTTTTTGGGGTTTTAATAAATGTGCAAAAGTTTCATCAGCAGTGAAAGATTAGGTTGCGGTGCTGATTTGGCAAGCCGTTTTAACAGATGCCATGGACGTGTTCTGGGACCGGTCCCAACTTCCCCCTGTTGCCTCTCTTCACCTGCAGCCATCGATAACGCTGGAGACAAAAGCAGTGCTCTCTTTTTTTATTATTCATTTTTCCTTCTTCAGCAGCGATTCACCTGCTAACAACTCCTCACAAAGCCCCTGGTCATGGGAGCACACAGTAACAACACGGCTTTTTTAATTAACACAGATTTGCTCATTTGGAGTTGGCTGATTCCTAAATTAACTATAAAAGCAGCGATTAAATGGATCTGTACAGCATCACGTATCAAACTGCTCAGAGAAAGGTGTGAACTGAGTCCTGTTGTCTCTTGCGTTCTACTGCGAACACCCCTATGTCTCCATCCGTGTTGGCTCCGCTGCTATTGAGTCTTACACGTTGAAATCAGCTTGAGAGAGTCTGAGCACAACTGTGATCTCGCAAGCGTGCAGTGTACTGACAGCTTGGTTTCAAATTCCATCTTGGGTGCAAAGCAACCGAGTGGAACAGAACAGATATGGTCCGGTGAGCTCGAGTCCCATCCAGATTTGGTGACGATTAGTCCCCAAGTTCACTATGAGGATGCATTTACATCTGCTTTGTTCTCTTGAATCTCAGCTGGGAAACGTGCAGCAAAAGTTTTGTGGAGAAATATTTTCTTATATTTTTCGTCCTTTACTGTCATTAATATTCTGCCGCACAGCTCGGCACCTGAATCATGGAAAGCAGTGTGGAAAGAGAGATGTGTGAAAAGGAAAGAAGGAGGAAGAAACTCAATGTCACAACATCATAAACATGCAGCTCACACAGTCGCCTGCTGCTCGCAAAGTCCTTTTTTATGTCGGTGTATGTAACAGCAGTGTCAGTGTCTTCAAAATGGTGAAAGTAGCTGGAAATGTCAAATTATTTTTTCTATACGAAAACAAGGCTGACGGATAAATAGAGCGGTGCACGGTCTGCGGAAGCTTAAAGCACCAGGCTTGTCCTTTCAGCTGTCACTCACACTTAAGGACAGTTCTTTTGTTTATTGATTTTGTTTATGCCAACCTTTGGTGACCAGCAGAAGTATTTCACCGGCAAGTTCAGGCAATTTATTGCATCAACAGGAACTTCAAACTCAATCTGACGTACTCCGGAGTTGCAGGACTCTTCAACGCAGCGAGAAAGTCATTTTTCTTAAGTTATCCATCATAATGTCAATAAACCATTTATCTATTTTGCAACAGTTTCAAACACCGCAATATGAAATCCTGGGGAAATGAGGTTTTTTCACGCACGCCTCTGGAAACTAACCTCAAGTCACCCTTAATAATCAATGTAAACATCCTCCTGTGATGGATAATGATGCCGTGTTTCAGTGGATGGTAGCTCACACGTAAGCAAAACCGATACTACAAAAACAGCGACTGGAACATTTGCCGTAATAAACAAATGAAAAGGAGAGACTCCTGTAAAAAGAAACCTGAAATTTAATTATGAAGAAAATAAGCTAATGAAACCGTATCAGCATGCTGCCCTCACCCTCACACCCTGCACAATATTATTCTCTCTGCTGGACCGTGTTTGGTTTTCACACAGTGTTGCATTTCTGCACGCACCAGAAGTAATGTGTGACAGTTGAGGAATGCCGCTGCGTTGCTCGGAGAATAGAACCTTGTTGTTAAATGGAGAAACAAAGGAGCCTCAAAGAATCACTGAACAGAAAGCAGATGCTGAATTTCAGCGTATTTTGTTGTTGGAGAGAGTCGGGTCTCTGTGGCCAGGAGGCTTGTGCCTTCCTCTGGAGACAATGGGCTTATGTTGAACTGTTGATGGTGCACCTCATTACTGTAGCTCGGTGCCTCTCCGAGGACTGATTAAGGATTAAGCACATTTGAGAGTGCCAGCACGTACATACTGCATCCTCTTTGTTTCATTACCCATGCGCCACTCCTTCATCTATAGCTTTACTGTATATGCATGCACAACGCCAGGTCCTGCACTTTCTCAGCTGGAGCCATCAAACGCAAAAGTGAAAAAAGCCCACAGCCTGAGTCCGTTGTGTTCTGTTTCATCCATTGGTGCAGCGGCAGTCGTTTTATCTTCCCCTTTCTTAAATGTTAATAGGTAGAGTCAAGAAAAATAAATGAAAGAAAGTCAACTCTCTCATGCAACTGCTGGCCAGACTTTAACATGTCTGATAATGGTGTTGATGTCCTCAGATAGAGACCGGGAGAGGATACATAAAGAAGCAAAGACGTGGCTATATTTGTATCTGTAATGTGTTGCAGACTTGTAGTTATTTCTTGAATATTTTTTTATAACTGCTTCGTTTTCGGGGCCACAACGCCGTCGGCTCCTCAGGTGTTGCCGCGCAGGAAGACAAACACTTGTGTGCAGTGCACTTCCAATGTTTTTACATTGTTTGTTTGTTTGTGTTTGTTTATGGATTTCATTTTTCCACTCACTGGAAATCCATGATAAAGTCCTCAAGTCCCCCTCGTAAGCCCCCTGCTGTCGAGCTCCTACACAGTTTTACAATGAAGTGCTTTTCATCAGGGATAACAATGAAGGCGCTCTGTAATGGAAAGTAATTTCAAATCATCACAGGAAGAAAAACATGTCTTATTAGTTTGTCAAGGGGTGCATGTTGGCCATAGATTTTCTGCCTTTGATTCTTTTTGTAAACTTATTTACTTTATTTTTCTCTTGAATCTCTGAGAGGTGTTAATAGTCTTAAGACTGTGCAATTTCTGATGTATATTTTGTGACACAGCAGCTACTTGATGAGCTTTAAATGTTCCATTGTTGGATTAAACAATATTTCATTTTATGTCATCAACAAAACCCAACAATAAAGCAGAATGATTGCCGGGTTCGAATATTGCTTTGTTATGATTTATAATCTGACATTTGATATATTCGTGCATGTATTATTTGTATAATAATTGTATTAGCCATCAAGAAAATTTGAAAAAAAACTTCAAGGTCCTTCAAAAAACAGAATGGATTTTATTTATTCTGTAATTTGTCACATTTCAATTTCTGTTAAGTTTAAAGACGAACAACAAAACA
Source organism: Pleuronectes platessa (assembly GCF_947347685.1). Taxonomy (NCBI): domain Eukaryota; kingdom Metazoa; phylum Chordata; class Actinopteri; order Pleuronectiformes; family Pleuronectidae; genus Pleuronectes; species Pleuronectes platessa. The sequence goes on from NC_070626.1 coordinate 22,896,766, forward strand.
TAAAACAAATCTGAGCTGGTTCAGCTGTTATCCCTGGAGAAGCATCCTCCCAGTATATATATTGAACTTTAGTTATATTGCTATTGATGCTGTTGAATTATTGAAATTGTTTCATCACTCAGGCCCGCAACTCATCGCTCAAATCAGTTTCTCTGTTCTTTGCGTAGACTTGGTCACTCGTGGATTTTTCCACTCTCTCGTCCTGAAGCTGTTCTGGTGTTTGGCCGGAGTTCTCTCAACCAAAGGTCTCCAGCCACTCTCACGGTTTGCTGCAGGAATCAGGCTCAAATCAGGGCTCCCTCTAATCTCATGTCTCTCAGCTGCGGTACACCTGCCGGCCGATGCCGCCATCGTGCTCCGAGATAGAGGCTGTATTAAATGCATGATGGGTGAAGCCTGGTTTCTGTCAGATAGTGCCTTGCTTTGTGCGTTTTCAATTTTATTTTATTTAATGTGAACTTTTTTCCCCTCATTCCTTTAGATAACTCACACCTGGTTTACACTATCTACACACACAGAGACTAAACCACAGATGTGAGAGCGACCACTTCCCCTCAGCAAAACAACTATAATTTCATATAAATTATGATCATTTCAAATAAGTGGTATGGTGCTGTATAGCTAACTCCTAAAATTTTGCTAACTCCTACGAATTATTGTCCTACCTTTCCCAGATCCATGTATAACACAGCTTGTTATTATAGTCTTGCAGATGTTATTGTCCTCAACCACTGAACTTATAAGGCAAGGCAGGTTTATTATTTCATACCACATTCAAACAGCAAGTTGATTCAAAGTGCTTCAATAAGGTAAAATGTGAAAGCAACAGATGACAATATAAAAAGGAAATAAAAAGAATCTACCGCACCTATCCTTTAGATCGACATTATAAAAGAGTTTGATTGAAGGATTCAATAAAGTGTATAAAGTGAAGTGTTCTATAGAAGACTCTCATGAAGGGTTTTTGAAACACTCCACTCACCTTGGATGGATAACGCTCAAAACACAAACATGTATTCACCTGAAACATCTCTCACATTTCTTTACACTTTAATCTTTGAATAGAAGCTTCAACACCAAGCTGGTGGAGTTTAAACATCTTAACTTCACAGAGGTTCTCAAACTCACATCCCATTAAATATAATGGCACGTGACACACTATGGACTATAAACTGCCTTTCATTTTATCAATGTGATAATGTACAGTCGCCTAGTTGCTTTTGTTGCAGTGCTTTGGAGTGTGGTATAAAAAAAATTCAGCATCAGGTGTTTGTGCTGCCGTATCAAAGCGTCTCTCTGTCTCACACGATAGCAGACTTCTGACAGATATTACCCTCCTGCATTCGGTACGGCCCGTCCCTCTTTGACAACTTCTGTGATGAAGAGTCCCCACAATCACAGGGAGGGAGGTTTTGATCAAAGACTGGGCCAAGCCTTTTGAAAAAAAAGGAAAAAGAAATAAAACCTGAATCCTGTGGCAGTGATGTGTGTTAAACTCTCCGTCTCTGTTTCCCTCAGGTGAGCACCTGCGTGTCTGTCCTCAGGGATACACCTGCTGCACGTCCGAGATGGAGGACAAACTCAACCAGCAGAGCAAACAGGAGTTCGAGAACTTGGTGGACGTGAGCAGCCACCAAATAAGGACGACGTTTGTCTCCAGGCATAAAAAGTTTGACGGTAAGCTACAGTCGAGTGTCTGTTGTTGATGGCCATCAGAGTGGGTCAGAGTGAATGTACTTGAGAGAAGCAGCAGGGTACCGATGCCGTGATTAAGGATTACTATGACTGTCATTATTTATATGTGGCTAGATGGTTTGTCTGTGTCTTGGTGGGGTATCTCAGAGTTCTCAAGCTTCCTCCCACAGTCCAACGATTTGGGATTAGCTTTATTGGAGACTCAAATTTGTGTGAATGTGTGTTATTGGTTTATTTGTCTCTATTTGGATTCATTGGCGACCGGACCAGGGTGTCCCCCGCCTCTCCCCCAATGTCCCCTGGCTCCAGCTCCCCCAGAGACCCTCAAAGGATAAGCAGCATAGATAATGGACAGATGGATGTCTCCTTCCCTTTAAATACATTCCCTTGTTTTCTTTACCCACAGTTTGGTCTCACTATCTATTATTTTTCTGGTTGACTTATGGACAGTGCATCGCTTGGTGTGTTGGCGCTTTGTTTGTCTCGACCTAAAGCGGCTTCTGTGAATTGACTCAGATACTGACAGAACAAAACTGCACTGCTGTAGCTCTGTGCTGAAAAATGTTCTTGGCCTTCTGTTTGCTGGAATGCCGACCTGACAGTCTGTGGAACCACAGTCAGTGCACGGCACCGCAGTGAGGAAATCTAACACGTTGCACAGTATGATATCAAGGTGCTACAGCGGCTTCAGCCTGTTACACTGTCAGTGTCAGGATGTTTTATATGTTAACGAGAACGAGTTTCAACTTTAGTAAATAACAAGTGTCTGGTGTTTATCAATCTTTGACAGTAAATACCAAATTTGTGGTAGGTGCTGCTTTAGAAAGCAAACAATGATGAGAGAATTGCAGCTGAGACCTTTTCACTCAGACGTGGCTGCTTCTGCACGAGAGATATCTGCGAGCAGGCGGGAGAAGGACTTCAGCTCCTTCAGTGTGAAACAGACACTGATGAATCTTGATATTATTTTTTTACATACAAACCTGAAAAATGTCTGCTGAAGTGTCTGGACCAAAACTGTGTTTGTGTGTATATGAATATGTGTGAGTTCGTGGATATATGTGGATATGTGAAATTTGCCTCTTGTTAAAACATAGATATTACTTGAATTCTAAAAGCATAACTTTTGACACTGCGATTCCCAAGGTCCTCAGAAGTACAAGTTTGAAGTGGATCAAATAGAGACATTGTTGAAATCGAAGGACAAACCGACTGACAGATTTTTTTATTTGCTAGTGCGACTAGTTTGCTTCGTTAATAGAAAGTGGGACAAATGTTGAGTGGCCTCGCATGGAAAGATAATCCATCTATAAAATCTATAAATCAATAAAATGTTGGAAATAAGTTAAATATGAATTATCTTTGCAAGGCATCCAACTAATAAAATCCAGATAACTCTCATTTTCTGTCTGTATGTCTGTGACCGACTTCAACAGAGACTCAAACGCTGAACTTCCCCAAAAAGAGACAGACACATTGTTAGTCACATGTAGGTCAACGTGTGCATTCTCTGATCGCACTGTTACAGATGCAAGATCAGTAGAAATCCGGTCGTTAAGATCTGTGTGTGTGTGGGGGGGGGGGAGGGGGGGGGGGGCTGAAATAAACACAATCAAATCCTTTTCACTTTTTCTGTTGTTACACACTGAGGAAGGCAAAGTGCACTGATTCTCTCTTTAACTTGAACGTCAAAAAATCTGTTCTGTATGATTTCTCCTTCAGGTTAACGAGTCCAATCTGTCGTCGGTTTGTTGTCGGTTTGATTTCTGCCGTCTGCGTTTGTACTGCAGCAGAGTTAGTGAGGTGGAAAAGCTTAATTCTGTAACTATGCTGCACAACCCTCAGGTTTTCTTTAGTTCCCACAACCCCAACGTGTGTGATGCATCATCCCTCTAGCACTTGATGTCAGTTCCAGGTGCCTCATTTCACACCGTAAACTTGCGCTTGTGTCAAATCATTGATTGAGCTTCTAAATATATATTATATATTTTATATCAACATTTAAGTCACCATAAGAATCAATATCTAAATGTTACTGAAACAGACCTTATGTATGAGTATAGTAAAAGTATCTCTTCACTGTTGTTTGACCTATTTTTCCCTTTTAACTGAGCGATATCTGTTCAAGCTGTTTAATTCACGCATGGAATTTCTGAACCTTAGGTCCTGGTATTAATTCCATCTAATAAAGATGTGAAGTGTTTTCTCAGGAAACAGATGTGACACACAGAAGTAGAAAGAATCTTTAATTACAACATTAAAGGGTTCAGCCATTTTTACCTCTGTCAAGGAGGTTATGTTTTCACAGGCATGTTTGTTTGTTTGTCTATTAGTTAGCACCATTACACATAATCTACTTAAAAGATTTCCTTGAAACTTGGAAGATGGATGTGGTATCAGTGAAGAGAGAACCTATTACATGTCGGTGTGGCTTTGGAACCGGCGGGGGGGGGGGGAATCCTTCTTTAAAATTGCAAATATTGGGCATTTCTTTTGACATTGTGAAAAATAATTTAAAGATAATTTAAAAATAAATCAATAAGTGTGTACTTACTACTTCGACCTCTGTATAACGTTCAATTGACTGACTTCTCATTCCTATTCCAATTGTTTGAAATGTAATTCAAACTACTTTTAATGCTGGAGTGTATTCCCACATCAGTAGTACTATTTCACAGACAAAGCCTGTGGAGCACTGCCCATATATCTGTCCAGTTATATAGTTATAACTGTGACACAAATCATGCACACGCCATCTTCCACACATTCCCATAACGCCAGGCCACTCAGCATCTCATTCCCTCTCCGACATCAGGTTCCCTCCACCTCCTGAGGTTTGAATCATCCCTCATCAATTTTACATGCCCTCATTTCTGTCTCCAGTTATTTATAGGGCCCTATTATGAAAACCTTAACTTACTTTTTGATTACTGAGTGCTTCCCTCTGAGGCCTGTGGGTTTTGATGCATTATTGAGCAATCCTGAAGCCATAAATGACTGTTGCACACTGGAATTAAGGTTTGGACAATTCTGAATGTCCAATCGTGTGTCTGCGGAATCCTTTCGCCTCCGTCCCTCAGCATCCCCCCCCCCCCGTTCTCCCAGAGAGACTCGGAGCCTTGTCATATTCCAGCCCTGTTCATGCAGAAAGGTGGAGAAAAGAAAACTCACAACCAGCTTTGCACTCCTGCATTTCTTTGGCTCAGTATGGTAACACACACACACACACACACACACACACACACACACACTCCCAACAGTTTTTCTATTAGTCCTTGAAAGCATTGGTTTCCTCCAGTAGAGAGAGGAGATGATGGAGGTTGCATCCCACCTGTTAAAGATTAATTGCAGTGGATGAACTGTGATAAATTGGGGCCTCATGCTCAGTCAAGGGATTTGAGAATAGAACCTCCGTTCATTCTGGTTTGGGGCCACTGAGACCGTCTTGATACCCTACTTTTTAATCTCTTCGATTCTTTTGTGTCACATATTTAACATATCACCGTGGAATTGACATTTTAGACCTGATTTGCTAAAAAAGATGAATCAGTCAATCCCATCACTGGTGTCCATGTGTCGAACCTTCAATGAGTTACCCCTAGGAATCCAATTATTTTTCAATTATCAATCCATCAACTGTGCAGCTTATCATGTAAAGGTCACGGGGGGGGGGGGGGGGGTACACACTGGGCAAACGTACTGTGGCAGGAAGAATGAAAACCCATCTTATTGGGAATTGACCTCTCTATCTGATTCTTTGCTTGGTTAGAAATGTTGATTTAAACTGGATAATGGTTTAAAGATGCGGGAAAAAAGTCTCTTGATTGATTTGTCATTTGTCAATGCTGAGTTAAGAGAACAAATTATATTTGAACTGTCCTGTCAAAATAAAACGTGGAACAACAAAGCTTTTGAAATTGAGGGCGAGTTAGTAAAGAGCTGCAGCTGGAAAACGAATGGTCAAGAAGCTGAAGCACAACGCACCAACACTCAAGAGCACCACAAGATAAGTGGCTTGTGAGGCCGATCACTTATCAGACACTGAATTCAACTATTTACTGGAGCAGTTTGTTCCTCTAGAGGAAAGTTGGGCTGTTTAAAAGAGGACGGTGAAGAATTTGATTTCAGCCATGTTGAAGATTCGCACACGTTTTGCGTGACACTGACATTGAATCTGGAATTCATGGCACCAACATTGAATAATTCCGTTTTAAATGATAAGGAGGTCACTGCCTCACCTACTTCTTTACCTGCTTGTCCTTATCAACTTAATCATAATTGAATCAACAATTCAATAGACATCAGTAAATACAATTTCAGCTCACTTTCCTCCACAAATGATTTAATGATCGAAAATTTGCCAAGGAATGTAACGATTCAAATTTTTTTATTATTACACATTTATTACATATTTATTGTCTGTCAGCATCATGGATAGAGAGAAACATTTCACCTCTAATCTTAACCCTCTGAAATAAAACTTTCAGCAAGAAAGAAAAGTTCCTCCACTTCCTGACATTTGACTCTATAAATGGATTATTTTCTATTCTTTCTATGCTTAGCTCGAGAACTGAATATTTCAACAGACATTGAGTAAAATACTAAAATATTTTACGGCTGCACCAGGACATTGATTGAAACATCATTTTGTACACCCGTTTTATTCATCGGTATATTAAGATTTTATAAATATGTTTGTTCGGTCAATTCAAGAAGAGTCCAACTCATTTATTTCTCCATTTTCCCCCCTTTCTCTGTTTGTCATTTGTTATTGTTGCAAGGAAGACGCTCTTTTCGGTCGTTGCTCTCCTCGTCCTCCCTTGAGACCCCAGCGAGAGATTAGTGTGTATGGTTGGTTGACTAAAGTCTGGATTGAGCAGCAGCCGTGGTTGACTGACTTCTTTGATCCTGCCCCATCGAGCTTCTCCGCTCGACGCCGAGAGCTGCAGCTCCCCTCATTCACTTCAACAATCCCTTATTCACACCCGACTTAAACCAAGACCGACTCCTACACAACACCCCATTGTCTCTAATCTGTGGTCTCTGCAAATTCACAAACCCCTGGTGGACTCAGTGTAAACTGGGGACCAAAAAAAAAACACTGCTTGAATTCGAGAGTCTCACAGATTCATTCTCCATCTGTCACTTGTTTTCTTCTGAAGGTGAAGCATCGTAGAAAGAGGACCTTTTCTATAACTGGCAAAAACAAACCAAATAAAAGAAGACCCTTTTCATCTGTCAGGCAGAGATAAGCAGAATTATATTGTATTAGTTTTTAATATTGTTTGGTGCATTAAAGTTGTTTGTGCACCACAGATCACGAGGGGAAGAATTTGGAAAACAAGCACGTTTTTGGATGCCTGAAATGGGACCTGAAATATGGTCGTGTGCATGATACTCTGCCCTCTTCTAAACAACAGAGAGTAACAAAATGCAAAAGCAGGGAGTAATGAGTCACAGTCAACATTGCACTTCACTGTCCGTCCCATTAGAAACAGCAGGGGAAGAGATGAGAGTCTGTGAACTCACCGACTTATTACATAAAACATAATGTCTGATGGACTAATGGACGGTAATTTTCCTTCAATTTCAACCCATTTTCACCTCATAAGGCAAAGAAGTGGATTAATTGTGTCTCTTTCTTTTTTATCTTCTATGTAGTCTGTGGAACATCGAATGCTTTTGATCTTTCGTATCCAATCAACCAAGTGTTGCGGCTTCAGCTTTGCGAGAGCTGTTGCATAGATTCCATTGGGTGATGCAAAATAACCATGTTTACTTTGTGCTTAGGGCCTTTTAAATAAAGATGAATGTACATTGCTACGAAATCATAGACAAACAATGGAGTAAAGTTTCCAGAGATGAGGCTTATAGTTTTAATTGGGGCATCTGTAACAGATGAAAAGTCTCCATTCATCAAATGAAGCCATTATAAAATCCCCTGTACTTGCAATTGTTTCAAGTTAAAGATCTAATATGTAGCAATTCCTCATCAAAATGTTTAGAAATTACCACATATTTTCTTGACTTTAATATTAACAAACAACAGTGTTCAAAATCAAAGACACTTTATTTAAGGTAATGGGACATTTGGTCGCCTTTGATCTGTGTCTCATCCACTTCACCCCTGAATCACCATTACTCATTGTACGCCCGTGCTGCTTCACTATGTTATCGATACGTATTTTGTTGTTGTTTTGATTGAAAGAACTTTTGCGGCCAAAGGTGCATATTGTAAATATACATTTAATCGTAAACGGCAACAAGTTCAACCATGAGCTGCCATAGAGGTTGTTTGTCCCTGTGCCCTCAGGTGGTTAGAATAATAAAATGACGACTGATTAAAAAGGGAAATGAACAGCAACATCCTGTGGTTCCATGTTTTGTTAACATCCAATTCAAGCACGACCTAACCCGACATCCTCCTTTTCTCCCATCGTAATGACTACGGCTGCTAGAGATCGCTTTACAACTAAACGTGACTATGGATCATGATAATTCGCTGTCTCGGTCGACCTTTGGGCTCATAACTGCAGCAGATGTTGTTTAAACAGCCCTAATAATCAGTTGCCTGGAAAATAAATATGATAAACTTTCATAGCCTTTAAACCAAATATTTGAACAATAGCTGCTGGTTTCAACAGATTGAGTGAAACTACAAAATGATGATTGTTCTTTTTCCTCTGAAAGTCGTCTCTCTGTGTCTCCAACCTTCCTCTCTGCTTCACAAGAGGAGACTATACTGTTATTTCCTCAGTTCCTCAGTGTGTTGGGGTTTGAAGGCTTAATGATCTACATATATTTAATACAAGATGTTAACAGAAATATGTTGAGGTCCATCAAACCCAAGCCTATAGCGTCAAGACAACATATTCTGTCTTCAAATATATTTAATCAAAAGTCGGTGCATCCAAAGCCGGTTCCCTTCTTGTGTATAGATATATAGAACCTCTGGTTTTCTCTTAACTTTCCCAGACTTCACAAACGCAGAGTCTTTACATTTATTATTAATGTTTGACATTCACTGAAGAACTTACCAAGGCAAATTTAGAAAATTGCCTACAATTCATAGCTGACATCAAATGGTTACATCAAAACAGGGTCTCTACGGCCCTCATTATACTGTACTCACGCCAGTTCAGCCTTTAGCTACAAACTACAGTTATTGAAGCTCGTTCTGTCGTGACGAGCTTTGTGATCCTTTTAGGGAAAGTAAATGATTTGTTCGCTCGTCATGTTGAGAGATCGGCCTTAATATCCTCAGCGCAACAAATTATGTCTGTTTGGCTTCTACAAACTTGAATGATAGCTTTTACACGTTTAATTACACCATGCACAACTGGAGTACTTGAGTTTGTGGACTGATTTGTAATTCCCATTATCCTTTGTGCATAATAAAATAGTCGACATTAATAATTTATACTATGAATAAATTGAATAAGGAGGTTACACTGGATGCACAGTGCAGGATTCTGATGAGTTTTGGCCCTATTTCCACATTAGACGCTGGGTAAAAGTTTGGCTGCTATCTGGGAGAAACTTGCTAAATTACAGGAAGTTATTTGAGAGGACCCATTGGCCTGGTGTTTACCAAACAACATTGTTATCTTGATATGATAAGAAAGGATAAGATCTATCTTTTGAGGTATTAATGTGAAGTTGGTGCTCTTATTGGTCACCCTATTCATTAGTCCAGTTAATAAACTGCAGTTACAGAAATGAGAGGATAATATTTATTCCACTGTTAAAGCCAAAGCATCATTGAAATCAAAATGTTTCATCCTCTGTGGAGCCTCCAGTAACTTTCATGACGAGTCCACAGTAAAAAATATGTTTATCATCTGGGGTGTGGTCAGAACATTTCACTGCAGGCTGCCCAAAAGCATTGTATATTATTTTATTATAGTACAAAATACTAAATGCATCTGCAATCTATTAATTATAATATGTGATTTGTATAGATTTTTATTCTTTCTTGGAATGACCGTAACAAAACAAAATTTCTCCTTTGATCATGTATTTCTGATTCTGTTTCTAAAAAGAAATCGATATGTCTTTTGAACCAACTAGTGTTGATGTAGATGTTAAGTAACAAACTTATGTGTGAGACTAACTGTATATCATGCATGCATCAGATCCACAGTGACATTACACAACAAGCAAACATGTGTTTTCTGTCTCTTAAAAAAAGTGATTTAGCAAGTTTACAATAGAGTTTGATTCATATGTGATCGTCTTGCAGTGTGAAATGTTTGATGTGGACGAAGTTTATTTCCCTTTCCAAACGGGATGCTATAAAGCAAAGCAATATAATACTAGTTGATATAAAATGTGCCTGATGGTTCTTAAAGGATTTTAGCTTTACTAGGGAGCTGTCTTCTCTCCCGGTGCATCCCTGCTTATCACCGCTTGTTTCCACCGCCTGTAGATCTGACAAACAGAATGACACGATTTGTAGAAATGTCTGTTGTGTCACACAAACAAAATGGAGACCCTCTCAGAAAAAATCTGTTCCCTGATACCACTAGAAATCACAAACTACTCTCTAATCAGTTTTAAATTGGCCGCTGGGGAGACTTTTGCCACGTCAGATCAAAAATATAACTTTACCCTAGAGGGTTATATCACTTGGTAAAATGTGTACATAATTTGAGCCACATCAAATTAGAACTTTAACCCTGAAAAAACAACAGTCAATTCAGTTTGATTTATACAGGACAGCTTTTCTCAAGGGGCTTCACTTAAAGAGCCAAGTGCAGCCTCTAAACTTAGAACCGTGATTGAGGGGGAAAACATAACAAATATGGAAGACACCATTATGTTGAAACACTTGCTGGAAAAGAACCCATTAGGCCTAGAAACACAAATTTAGGACAGACAAGACACTCAGGAATTTAACTAGACCTTTAATACACAGGAGATGACAGTAAATTACACTCGGGGCAGGACTCTAGTGAAGACAGGACCCTGGTGGGGGAATGACCCTGGTGAGGACAGGACCCTGTTGAGGACAGGCCCTGCATTGATTTTACCCCTCAAGTCCAGTGAAACCTCAGTGACAGTCGCACGTCCATTTCTAATGAAACCTAAAACCATGTGGACACACACTTCCTGGAAGTGTTCATAAATAAATAACCTCTGTTTTGGTGTCCCTGTGTTATCCTAAGTGAATGTCAGGAAGACGGTAATTCTCAGCGGACTGAGAGAATGGGGTCTGTCCGGCAGGGCTTCAGCTGAGAGCTGGTGGCAGCCTCCATCATCTGGCACCCGCCGCAGCCCGGTGTCACTTTTGTACTTCAGGATGGATGGCTCTGTGCGGTCTGGACACTGTTAACTCCGTCCCACCGGTGAGCTTCAAGGAGAAGCTATAAGAGGCACAATTTTCCACACGCCCACTGTGGCAAAGAAAAAACAACATGGAGGAAATATATACGGTGCTGGTGCAGTGTGATTCTTCTCTTCTATACATTTATTACATTTAAACTTTGTGTCAGATATTGAAACACGGACTGTGAAAACTCACTTACAAAGAGAAAAATCCTGTCCCGGGGATATTGGGTTTGCTCAGGCCACAGCTGAGATCGAGCCGCCTATCGAGACGGATGAGGAACGCTACCTCGCCTCCTGCAAAGGTGCTGATATGATTCAGTCTCAGATCCCCACTGTTCCATCTCCTCTTGATTTCCATGCATCATTTAAAATGACTGAATGTGGTGACCGTGAGGTTGGCATAATTTTTAGTTTAGCGCTCACTTCAGATGTGACACTGAGTAATTGGCATGCCGTGCCTTACATATAAATTGCGGCAGGAAGGATTTGCCATCAGGAGGGACAAATGGAGAGGCAGGGATTGTTCTTGCATTGCTGATTAAACCCCTTTTTTTCCTGCTTGTTTCCCTGCCACGTGAGAATCTGCAGGTGTATCTTCATTCTATTACTTTTTTTTATGATGAAGTGTGATGTGTTTTAAAACCAGATAATGAGATTGGTCATGGAATCAGCTCAGCAGATTCATGTTTGTATGAACACAACAGGAAGGTGATTTGTTTGTGTGCTCCAGCATGGTTGTTGTATGCGTGACCTTAATGGAAGCAGAGCTGCAAAGTGTTGTTATTTTTAAAATACACACACATCCTAAATAAACATGTTTGAATTGGCTCATTGTGTTTTGTGTATCTATAGGTGAAGGATTTACAAATCATTAGTGGGCATTGTCAGACAGGATATTGCTTCCTCACATGTCTGTATATAGAATTGGGAAAATATTGTAGGATATGTCTTAAAATTGACGTGTAAAGAAAACAGATAAAAGTACATTTGGGAAATTGTCGACAATTAAATATTGCATCAGTTTTTAAAGTTGTTACAGGACGTAGCAGTCAGCATAAAGTGACCTCGATTATTTAGAAAATGTTTGTATTACCAGTTCGGTGAAACTGTATTTTACTGGAAACTCTTTTTGATGCATCCATATTGTTTCTAGATGAGGAGAACATGTATGCAACGTCAATGTTGGAAAAATATGTAGTTATAGGACATGTCATTTTTCAGCCGGGCTACAATAATATGTTAAACTGGGACAAAATGTGTGTGTGTGTGTGTGTGTGTGTGTGTGTGTGTGAGTGTGTGTAGGTGCATGTTAAACTCATGGCTCATCTCCAGGTTAGTGCAGCTAAATGGTGCAGTTGAGAAATTACCTTAAAACGTATTTCTTTCTTTTTCTTTTAATCAAACTAATAATTTGGTCTGAACCATGAATAAATTCCATCACATTAGTCAAAATAGAACTGATTGAACAAAAAATTTCACATAATGGGTTTCTGGCTAATTGGCTTCACAGCATTGTATCGAACTCCACAGCGAATATATTCTTGACCAACTGTTTAATTAAGTTATAAAAGTAACTTTGCAAAGCACCAGAACACGAATCCCATGTCCCGCTGCTGTTGACACGCTTCTTCTGATATTTCTCTATTGATTGTGCAATGTTGTTCCATTCAGAACATGAAACGCTCAAAAGCTGCTCCACATGTTTACTTTGACAGCCTTGATTTAATTGTAGCCATGTCTCACATACAAATGTGTGTGTTGGCTATAGCTGCAATGTTAAAGGATAAAACATCCACATATCTAGAGGGAGAGTGAATAAATGACCACAACTGTGTCGTGTCCGACGGTGGCTTGTAGTACTGCCAGTAGCACTGGGAACAAATACACTTCATTTAGTAAAGGCTCAATAACAAAGACAAAAAAAAGAACAAACTTGTGTTGTTGTTTGTCACTTCGAGAATCTCACCATTCGAACTGAAGAAACACTGCAGGATGGATTAGTCTGCCAAGGCTCCGCATGGAAGCCTGCACGGGGAGAGGCTCTCCAGCAGCCAGGTTGACACAAAGCTGCTTATCCACAGGGTCACAGCAATGTAATGGTGTGTGCAGCCAATTTGCTCCTCGCTATTCAACAGGTGCGAGTATCGTCCACGGGAGGAAATCACTTTGATTTGCTGAGCCTTGCTAATTGACTTCTCCAGTGGCTCTCAACACTGAACTGTGTCAGATCTTAAAAAGACACCGAGATGCCCTCAGCAAAGGTGGCTTGTGTCAATATAATTAACTGAGCGCGGGAGAGGAAGTGCAGCGCCGCCTCCGAGTGCCGGTGCGCAGCCAAGTCGCGCTGTAGTAAAGTTGGTAACTGCTTTATAATGTTCTACTCGGAATTAATTACATCTCTGCTTTCCTGGCAGAATGGTTTAGTGTCATTGGAAGGCCAATGCGTTCTGCCCCTAGGCAACTATATGCAGGAGAAGGATCGTGGTATAATATTTAATTATTTTACAGTAATTAGATAAAATCCTGCAATATTTTATGAAGAGCAAAGTAAAGGGGTTCCGTGCAGTATTTACAGTGAAGGTGAAGATTGCTTATTAAATGTGGGTGAGATTTAGGTGAAAGGAATCTTTTGCCAGAAACAGAGTTGTAATGACAACTGAACCACACGTTCTCTTTCGTGTTTGGAAGGGGAGGGTGAGGTGAGGGGGTGTTCAGCTGCAACATGACACTTCACCACTAGATGTCACTATATTCTACACACTGGTCCTTTAATAATTAGTAAGCTTAAAAGAGCTCTGATTTAGCGTTGATCTCGATTGATAATAACAAACTCATGATGGACAATTCATGCAGAAATGTTCGGGTTCTCTTCCACCTTTTCAGAATCGGATGCTCTACATTTGCTGCAAATCAATCCGAGCACCGACAGTTTGTCCGGGTGTGTTCGTGCAAGTAAAATTGATTCCGTCCTCAAGCAGCGATAAGGAGCTTTCCAATGTCACAGCTCCAGATTATTGATCAGATCTTTTTGAATTTGTCTTTAAAGATGTTTCCAGATGGTATGGCATTAATTGATAGGACAGAATCTGAGCACGAAAGTGGAGAGGGAGCAGGGAAGAACCTGCAGGGAACTGAACCCGGCCTCATACACACACCAGGTTATTCTCATTTCGAATCTGTTAGCACTCAGAGCCAAAGCTATAATGAAAAGTGACATCAACCTAGATTTTGCACTTCTCCGTCTGGTACCAAGAGATACTTCATATAATATTTCACATATCCACTTCTACCGCTGAACCGTGTGTAGTAGGAATCCCACAAATTAGTTTGACAATAATTTAGTCTACTACAAATGGATCTGATAGAAAGGTCATTCGTCTTTACTGATTATTACGGAGGACAGTAAAGCATTGTGCCATGTCTTAACAGTTGTATCATGTGCTGTTGCGATTAGTGAGTATTAATAATTGATGTTTGATGTTTTATCTGATGAAACTAAATGTTACAGTATGTTCCGTTTTAAAAATCAACACCAGAGAAAGTGCTTGGGGACGTGCCATCGTCTCAGGAGAGTAAAACACTTTGAGTTCAGGAAATGTCTCATTTAACAATTACATTTCCCATTAGTTCTGCAAAATGTTCAATTTTCCAAAGCATCTTCAGTATGATCAAATGACCATGTGATATCTATATATCTATATCTTTATATAGCTATCTAGCTATCTAGCTATCTATCTATCTATCTATCTATCTATATCTCTATGATCACTCGACATGAATCTGTTGTTGCTGAATTTATTGATTGAAAGCAGGAATTCTCCACAACATGAAACCAATGGGTGTTTGCCATATTACAGTGGTTGTGCAATAATAATATTTTGTGCAATTCTATGACGTCAGACAGGTCTGTATAAAGTTATTCCTCAAACACTAACATTCAGTATTCTCCAGTCACTGGGTGGAGGACACTGGCAGAGCTCTGCTGTCTCGGTAGTTGGAAGTTTTGTAACATCCTCAATATTTCATGGGTTCTCGCGGAAATTTGCTTTAAGTTTTATTTTTGAGCAGTAATACTTGTACGCACACATGTCTTTTAAACACACTTTTACAATATTTATATTTAGCTAATTTATTTATAGGTTAATGCATCTGTTGACTTCTGTCTTGAGGAAGTAACAATAAATAGACACCAGTCAGTTTTTAGTGAATAAACAACCAGTTTTTAATACTAGAGATTTTGACTTTCAGCCGTAATAGGTTACCCATCCAAGGTAGAATTACTGCAAACTACAAGATTGTGAGACAATGTTTAATGCTCCTGTCGAGGCCACAAGTCCAAATCATATCATCTGTGTTTTAAGAAAAAATTGTTTTATCCGTGAAAGTACTACACTACCCACAATCCTCAGGTGTGTTAGTGACATATCTAATTTGTAGTGCTAGCTGTTACCATGGAAATCTTTACCATAACTGCGAAAATCCTTTTGGCTACAATCAGATTGTCAGCGCTACATTGCCACAGAACAACCATAATTACCCTTTTTTACGCTGTACACATACAAAGCACAAACTACGTTACATTGCAACACTATATTAACAACAATGTTAAATTAAAGAAGAGCTGGAAGTCAATGAAAAGAGATCATTCACTATGGTTCATGGAATGAAAATCAAATATTTTATGGTCATGATTCAGCTCGTAGCTTGTCGGCTTAGTTCCAGGCTTCAACTCTTTTTCTTTTTAAGACTTTCCTGATACTTTCTTGGAGGATATGAATGGTAAAAGTTGTTCTGACACCAAAGCCGTTCTAGAAGCAGGTGGTCACTGTTAACGCTCTACAGGCTTTACAAACTTCTCTCAATCCTGTCTTTTGTACCTCTCAGTACCTGAGCTCTGTCACACACTGCATGTATTCTGTTTCTTTTTTGCTGTTTTGGAATTTAGCATAACTGCAATGAGAGGGGCTTTATTCAAACATCGACAAGGGAAGCGGCTGACTCATCGCACAACGAACAAGACAAGACACATACGAGCAACAAGCAGTGACTCGGTACGAGCTGTGCTTCTTGTCGGGAGACTGGGTAGAGGTCAGGAGGCGAGGTCCAGCTGAAAGAGACGTGGAGAGAGAATCTGTCGACTGTTCTGACCGAGTAGGAGAAGAAGAAACAGAGCGGAGTGAAGGGTTGAATAATAATGACCTGGAGAAAGGAGCCGGCTGTGATCGGTTCCTGGAGGTCACTGTGCACTGTTACGGCTCCTGTTTGGATACACAGCCAACAAGAGAAAAACAAGAACGAGCTCGCTATGTAATGCAGTTCAATGAAAACAGACAAATTGAATCAGCACCTGTTTAACGCAGTTTGTATTATATTATACAGTGAGTTCTGTTTACACAGACGACAGCATCAACTGAAACACTCAGTGAATGCTGATTGTTTTATTTCAGTTTTAAGAACAAATCAAATTCACAAAATCAGTTGTAGAAAGTGGAGATATGTCATTGTCATTCTGTTTCTGAATATTTTACTTTTCCATCCATCTCATTCAGTTTTCTCTGTCTGCTTATCCTATTCTGCAGACTAGAAACTATCTCATTATATGTTGGGTCAGACGTGAGATCCACCCTCTATGAATATTAAATATAGATCTAACACTTCTCTGAGATTCATGCGTCTACCGAACAGCGTTTATTTCTGCACCCACTTGTGCAGTGTCTCATTACATCTGAAGCAAAGTGTGGCCTTCCACAGGACGCAGAGTAGTGTCCATTTCTCTCTACAAAAGTGATGTGTGAGAAAGTGCTCTATTTTTCTCATCCCTAAAACTCTTCAAGCCTCATTAACTACAAAAACAAGCCAACTAGCTACTGTGAATGGTTTGTAGCATTTGCTTGAGCCAAGAACAGGCTCTGCACCTCGCGGAGGGAGACCGAGTCCCTGCTGGAGCAGCCAATCACTGAGGCAGACCATAATGGGAAAAGTTTCTTGTTTTATTCGGTGCTGAGTGGTTAGTTTTATAGATCACTACAGTGCAGGCACTGAAACTGCGGGGTGGGTTTGTGTGTGTGTGTGTGTGTGTGTGTGTGTGTGTGTGTGTGTGTGTGTGTGTGTGTGTGTGTGTGTGTGTGTGTGTGTGTGTGTTGGTGTTCGTTTATATCAGCCATTTTAATAACAATTCAGAGTAGTTTAGGTCATTTTAATCTTGATTCTACCAAAACAGGAGTCCACAGCCTGCTAGCTGCTCTGAGGCTGTACAATGTTTAGCATGTAAAAGCACATTTACTATATATATATATAGGTAAACTTGACTTGGTACATATACCAAGCTTGCTAACATTTGGCCAAATATAAAGTGCAGCTATAAGACATGGGGATGTCGGTGGTTTTGTAAATATTTGACAAATTTAAATGTTTACAAGATAATTGACCTTAAAGCATCACTATTTAACTTCTAATGAAAAGCAGCGCCCTCTGCAGGCACATGACGATAAATTAGTTTTTGGGCTCCGTGTCCGAGCAATGATACAGTTTTCATGAGTATAAGTATATGAACAAGTTGACTGAAACTCTTACAGTGAAATACTTCTCACAGGAAATCGCAGCCACTCACCAAAATAACTGAAACAGACCAAGAACAGGCATAGTTGGAATGTCCGTCCTCCAAGTCAGTGTTCCTTCAAAATAAATTTGAAGCTGCTCAAAGTTTCTTTAATTAAAAGTTAAGCGAACACCAATGTTATTACAAGTCATCCTGAGGGGGACTGGAACGTTTGGACCGAATTCCATTTTAATCCATTTCCAATAGCTGTTGCAACATTGTGCTTGAAAACCAAATTGAGACACTACACGAAAAGTCAGAGAAGCATCAACATTTTTAGATTTGGATTCTGATTAGTTTCATTTGCCATTTGCACAGACGAAGGGAAAAAACAGCTTCTCTTACATTGTGCACGTAGCAGTTGTCACCTATCTTTTATCTCGATTTCAGCGCTTCTGCCTTGTGTGTTGACAACCACTCAACTTCCTGATATTGATAAACAAGCGGTGCTCTCAGGCAGTCTCACGCACATCATGCCAATAAACCCTTTCTGAGCAGATGTCAGGAACATTTGTCCTCTAGGCAGCTGTAAAAACATTTCCCTTTAGCCCAAAGCAAGAATTAACTCAGACTCGAATGTTCTGAACAGACAACGATGAGCCTTAGAGAGCAGAGTAACAACTCTTGGTCCGAGCCAAACGAACAGAGATCCTCTGCCAGAATACTTATCCCTCTCTTTCCTCCCTGGAGTTACCAGGCTCACACCATGTACACAGCCTGTTTACCCTCGTCTAACCAGTGAATACCAAGATCCTTTGCTTACTTCCATTGTGTGTCATGCCAACATGCAGACAATTTAAAAAAGACTGCACTCCCATGCATTTCATCTGCAGCACAAGTGAATTCACATTCTACTTTTCTCTGCTTCGAGCTGTATTGATGTATTTGTGATTCCTGGTGCATTTACCCTGGGGCTTCTGCAGAGAGACGGGTGAAGAGTCTCAGAAAAAGTGTTCGGTGTTGAACGGAATGAGAAAGTGGTCTGCATGGATGAGATGTAATACACGAGAAAAAATGAAGCTCGCCAAAGGTTAAACAGGCCAAAGAAATGTCATCAAAATGCCACTTAAACATGATTTGGCCTTTTGGATTCTTTCATCGCATCAAACTTTGTGCCGGCGCTGTTGCTTCAGCGTGTGTGTGTGAACGCAGCACGATCTCGTGAAAAGGTCGATCAAGATCTGCTTTGAAGGAAAACCTGGACTTTTAAGATAAATTACAGAAGAATACGGAATACTGGATGGAAGAAAACCCACATAAAACTACACAACTCCTTTCATTCCTGAACGCTCCAAGAGGTTATGTGCAATGTCTTATTGTCAATCTTTTAATAATTAGCCAGTACACTGCGTCAGAGGGAAGCAGGGCCCTGGCAGCTAGGCAACAGGCCGAGCGACGCAGAAATGACTGCTCAATTAAATGTTCATACTTGGGATGAAGCTGCCCACTGTCGCTCGGCAAATGGGCATCTGCTTCGTTTCACGACCTGCTGCCGGCAGTGATGTGCAAAACAAAATGATGTTGGCCTGAGGGAGGACGGGGGAGAGGGGGAGGAGGTCAGGGTGGCGGAAAATGAAAGCCATTTAAACGATGCTATTTCTGTATTTAATGGGTGTGTGACAAAAAATTTTTTTTTATGATAATTGCTGCCTTATTAATACACTAACCCGGCTTAAGATCATGATTCTTCCTACGACCCGATGATAAATAATGTTGTATTTACTTCTTTACGGCAAACAGCACTGTGCTTTACTGCCTCATCTTTGGTTTATGTTCAGTTCTTGTGACTTTTATGATAATTTTCACTTATAAATAAAAGAGATAAATAAAACAGCTGAATGCACGTGTGGATTAGTGTTTGAAAATGTTACAGATATTAATCTTTATGCTTAAAAAAGTCACAATACAGAGAAATAATCAGCCTTGTTTGTAGTTTTAGATATCCTGACTCTAGTTTTACATATATCTCTAAAGACAGGCTGTGGAGAAAATGCTTTTTTGGGCCACAGAGGATTTTCTTTTTTCCCAATACCTTGGATTGCCACTGGAATGCGTCTACGTTATGTGGACATGGACTGAGTATAAAGATGGACGACATGACGGTTCCCCAAAAGTGAAGCCAAAGCATCATAATCACCACCTTGTGGGTGACTGTAATGTATAACAGCTCCCATCTCCACCGTGCTAGTGGATGGGACGTGGACCAAACTAAAACAAGTCAAAGTAAACATCAAATAGTTTTTGTCCAAGATTTCTATCACTTTTGTTAGTTCTTACAACACTGATGCTTGTTCAAGTGAAAAATGTTCCAGTAAGTTTGGTATTCGCTGATGTAAAAACAGGGTGAAACATCATTATTCTGAGCAGAGACTGGCTGCCTATTGGTCGAGCACGTATATCAACGGTACGTCACTACCACAGCTCCATTTTCCGATTTCTATTGTGTAGACGCCGGCTCCAAATGCGCAAGATAGCAGGGTTCATATTCGGGTTATTCCGGCTCTGTCCATCTTTATACACAGTCTATGTATGTGACCACAACAGCCTCTAGAAATAACATTGATCATCCTCTTTGTTGCCCTTGAGGCGAGAAACCTAGGCTGAAAATCTTGGCCAACCACTTCCTGGTGCCCATAAAGCTTATTCATGCGACAGCTTGGTAATAACTGAAGTTAAGTCAAATGAGCCTTTCAACATGGTCTCATATCTGTCACCTGGATATGGCAGCGGGACAGAAAAATCTGTCAAGTGCAATTTCAGTGAGTAAATCAAACAGACATGTGGAGGGGGGGGGGGGGGGGCAAACATGGCATTTCAAAAACTGGGGTCACGTTATTCCTCCCGTTCACAGAAGAAATGATGTCTGCTTCAAGACAAACGATGGCCACAGTCACTACAACTGTTCTATAAGCTCCTGCCCCATCAACTATGTTGCTGCTGTAGCTGTTATTAACTGCAGCTCCGCTAATGTCCCCCCCGTTCAACACAGTCCAATGCTAATTAGTTTGTGCCTGGCAGTCGTCGCTCGCCTGCAGCCACCTCGGCTCCGCCTCACCTTCACATCCCCTCAGACGCAAGACACTGCAGTCGGGGGGGAAAGTGGAGGATTTCACCCTCTATCCCTGAGCCTCGGGCTGATGGGCCCTGTTCACAACAAATAAGAGGATCACGCTGCAATGGGAGCGGGTGAGGTGCAGTCACTCAACGCATTAGAGGGGAATAAGGACATTGTCTGTGAGATGGTTTTCTCTCAAGTCGGGTACGATTCCTTGAAACAGTTCAATTTGGTTGGACGATTTAGAGCGCTGTTAAAAATAGCAGCCTATTCTCTCCACCTGTTTCTCTGTCTGAAGTGTCCTGATGTGCTCGATTGTTTGGTGGTGATTATGCGAGCGTGCATTCTTTATTGTGTTAATAGGAGCTGGTGCAGTTATGTTGCAATTCCGAGGGGAAGCGTATCAGCCGATAAACATCCCCTTCTAATTTCAGACCTGCAACTTTCTCCAGACTGTTTGAACGCCGGCAGACTCCGAGGTTGGCAAACGCTCTGGGATTTTATAATTTCTTTTTTTTTTTTATTTAATTGCTCCGACAGTTTCCTCTGATAGCACTCTGAATTGTCACATCCTTCATAATCTTATCTTGATCTTAAAAGTGTAATGCAATTTGCCCTTGCTCATTAATTTCACAAATTACTAATGTTCATTGTGATGGAAACTGCTGCTTGTTTTGCAAAGATATTAGAAAAAAATACATCTGTATGACCGAGATGATTTCACCCCCAATTTTTACTTGAACAGAATTATCTTCTTGTAGAGAAGAGACAAAAAAACAGAATCTGTTAAATCCTCCTGTGCACAAACACACTGGGCTCAGAGCAACGTGGAGGGACCCGCCCCGTTCGGCTGACTTTATTAGCCTGAAAAATGAAGGACAGTGGGAGAGATGACAGAGCTTCAGCTTTCATTAACTCTAAATCACTTCCCACACACAGTGCAACAGTGCACAAAGGTAATTAATTTCCTCAAGGACAATTATTTTAGTGCTTTGAGACAGTGACAGGAACTCCTCAAAGCTTAATCTTGGTTGATACTGTAGGTGGTTGCGAAGGGAAATTATCCCCAAAGGTCGGATTCAGAGTCTCTACTGCACCGTCTCAGGCAACAAGGTTAAGTTAGCTTGTACTTTATATCTATTTAACGCACTCTATTCACAGTATCAAATAACCCATGGAAAGCAGGTTACATTTACTGCAGCATTAAGAGCTGTTTTAATGCTGGAGCTGATGAGTATAGCTACAATATAATGACATACTTAGTTAATGAACCCACTGCACGGGGACAGTAGACCTACTTTTGCAACGACTGTGCTGAATAGTTTATTAGTATTTGTATCTTTCATTATTGGCCATTGTTGAATAACACAAGCCAAACATCCTCTGTCATGTAACAGCTCTTTCATAATTGAATATGGCAATTATCATGAATTTGGGTATTTTTTATAATAATGTATTCTTTATTGCACATTAGCCTTGTTATCACAGCCAGGTTGTATCACTGCCACTGTGGCACGATCATGTGATGAATTCACTTTATATACAGTAAATATATATATTTATATGTTTAAAGTGTGAAAATTGAAACTTAGCACATCATATAGGTTTAAAATAAAACCCATCTTTGTCACGTTTTCCTCTTTTATTACACTTTAATTTAATAAATTCTATTTTAGTAATTTCCAAAACAACCAGCTGGGCCTTTTTGTTGATAAATCGAATGCACAGAACGTGGATCATGATGAATGACACACTCACACAAGGCGGAGAGATTGCCCTTGTTGTTGTTGTTGTTGTTTTTGAGAACAAAGGCTCACAGTGGGTCGGTTGAGATTAGGAAGGAATACGTTATCAGTGGGCGTGTTGGGGTCGAGCATCGCTCCATCACATCACATCCTTTCTTTCCTGTTACAAAGCAGAGGTCTCCCCCACAGGGTGCCGTCAGTTTAGCAACGCAGAGAAGAGTTAAGATTCTCCCGAGAGAAAACAGATGTCCTCGTGAGTTGCAAGATGCAAATACATGGCAGCTCAAATTCGCCTCCAAGGACAAAACAATGGCCCTATTTCACTTTTTCTGAAGTTACTGAAATCCCTGCCTTCGTGCTTTCCATCTGTGCACCAGCATCCTTGAAATGGCTGGAATGAAATAACTCAGTATCGAAGGTTGGTTTCTTCTTCCCATCAATCCAACCTTCCCTGCCTTTGCTGCCCAAACTTAATCAAACTATAACAACCTTATCAATATAGACTTTTATTAATGTTAATATTTTACTGTTTATTATACTGTACAACTTTAAGGAACCTGAATTTAAATCGGAAAATAAAACATTTCAATATAATTTCCCGAGTGTAGGGGAGGAGAGAAACGTGTGACACTGTTTCTTGGCCTGCATGTTCTGGAGTGAACAGACCCCCCCCCCCCTCCCCAGCTCCTGTGGTTTACTGGGAAAGCCCCATGTAGCCTGCACTCGTCTGCTCCCACCCCTGTCACCTGCTGCCGGTGGGTGGCAGGGCTGATGAATGGGGCTAGAAGAGCTGAGGTTTGTTGTTTCGACACAGATCAGGGTAAAAAAAATATCTAAACTGACAAACTCTGCGAGCTACACAACATCATCACAACCTTCCAAACCATAATACTCACTTTCTGGCTTATAGTTTCACTTCTTGGTTTGTTCTCGGTGTCCTCTCTTTGATAAGCATGTCAGAAAAGGGCAACGTTGTGTTTCACGGATTGGATTCGACAATTTATTATCAGAGTTTTAGGAAAGAGAGGGAAACACGAACCGTCAATACAAAATGAGAGCATTAGAAGATTGCATTTTCACATACGGAGAACACAGCAGGGGGCGCCGCGGGTGAGACGTGTTCACAACAGCAGGAAAGTCAGGAGGGGTCGGTGCCTAAGTGGAGCCTGCAGGAGCTCGAATGGCAGTGCTTTTTGTTCGCAGCACATTATTGACGTCTTGGTCGGCGTCTTCTGTGTGAATGGCGTCTCGTCTTTCATCCTGAGATATTTGGATTCTTCCAGTTTTGCATCCATCACGTGTTAGAAGCAACAACAATCCCATTCACTCGCTGTGAAGTGTATCCTCACATGGCCTCACTCCGGAGATGTTCCAGATGCTTTACTCGGGGGGGCTGAATCCAGGAAAAGTCCAGAGCAACTGACTTGGACATTTGCTTTCTCACATACAGCCACTTTGGACAATTTCAGGAAATTGTCCAGACTTCAGTGCGTAGAAACCGCCATGAGCTAGTTGGCTATCTAATGGTCAACATGTCACATTACCTCACACACAATCAATAAGAGATATTGTATCGGCCACATTTGGTATCTCTGGATAACTGTGTACTGCACATGCAATGGTTGTGTTGAAACCATTGTCTCCATTCATTGGAGCGTATTGAATCATCAGTCAACAAAGACCACTTCCTCTCCTCTCCTCTCTCTCTCTTATTTCATTATACCAAAGTCATGGCCCTCGGCGTCGGCCCCTTTCCTGTGCTTTACCACTATGCTTTATTTAAAAGGCAACTCCCTCCTGGTTCACATCATCACTCAGCAAGTTTAAAACGACCATTGTCCTGTCGTATTCACACTGGAGGCATTCACAAATCACTGCTCTATTTAAATGATTTAGTTTTTCTTTTATCGCGCCGCCTGCTGCTTCTAACGCTGCAGCCGGCACCACACTGCAGGTGTTGGTACAAAAAAGTGACTCTCTATTGAAATCAGCTCCAACTGATTTGGCTCCATTTTTATTGAAGGTGATGTTTTGACAAAGGTGCAGGTCTGTTAACATAAAAAGAATACCATTGACAGCAGTACGTCATGAGGAATGCAAAATGTACTGAAGTGGCCCTGAAACATTTATATTCACGTGTTGGGCTGCTCTTGGGGATATATGAGTTTAATTTAATGGTTTAAAAGTATAATGAGCATAAGAATAATGAATCATCCTCCCTGATTTACCGGTTGTTTTGCTTTAAATTCATTCTGTAGAAACTTGAGTTGATAAAGAACTGCGGGATCTCCTTTGCTTTGGATTCTGCCCGTTTTTTCTTCTTTCTACCTGACGGCAGCAGTTAGCTCCTGCAATTAAATTCACATTTAGACAGAATAGCGGGTAATGAGGATGATCATTTTTTTCTTTGTTTATTTCACTGATGCATTTGTGCAAATTATTGGACACAAATTGTCTCCCAACCAACTTACAAATCAGCGGATGAAACCTGCATGGGTTCCCACTCATCCTGCAGCCAGATGGTACATTTGGACTCCACCGAACATCTTTTAATGCAACAGATGCCGAATTGTGGAATGTGTCTGTTTTGGCGCGCTGGCTTTGTGCCATCACGTCTAAGAGCCCATTATCCGAGGCGAGCATGTGAACCCCCTCCCTGCTGCTATCAGAGAGCATCGAGTACAGCCAAAGTTATTTCTTTGAGAACAGAGAACAGGCTCCTTCTCAATTCTGTGTGTCAGCTCTCTGCATGAAAGTCCTCCACACTCAACCCCTTCTCCCCACGATTCCAGCAGAGATTCACTTAGCTGTCAGAAAACAATGGCTCTTTGTATAAGGCAGTGGGTGCTGCAACTTTCATTTTAAAGATGTTTCAAATGGGCTGCCACTGTGTGATTGATGGGCAGCGAGAAACCTGCCTCCCATTCCTCTTTATGTTGCAACACTTGGCTTTAATTACCAGTCCCAGGTATCGATGCTGTCAGCTCCGGTTTGATATGCATCAGAGTGTGTGTGCAGAATGGATTTTTAACACCTGGTCGCCGGCTCGGTGCAGCATCATTGCAGAGAATGTCATCAGTGTAAAATGCATTGTCATCAAAGTGCACCGGGTGTTATTGCCTGGGGATTGAGGGCTTTGGTATTCATGTATTCACTCATCTATTTTCTCTCACTCATGGTTTAAAGTGAATTTGATTATGATTGATGAACAATGGGTGATGAACTGACCCACCGTTAAATCAATATCTGCTCTGTGTACGTTTCATGTAAACAATTAATTTCGAGGTCCCTGTTCACGGCTGGAATGAATTCATCGAAGCAGGAGCAGAGAGAAAAATTCAGGTCGACTTCAAATGTCGAAGCTCGGCGGCTTTTTATCCCTTCGCAGTTTTTAAATGCCAATAAAGAGACGTCTGAAATACAGTAAAAGTGGCGTCGAGAGATATAACTCAAGTGCACACATAGCTGTAAATCTATTCATGCTCTGCATCTCAATTCTCAATTGTGAATTTTTCTCACTCTTTTTGGGATGAAAGAAACATGAAGCACATTTGAGTTTTGGGATATTGCATTGATGTTGATTTGAAAGATCCCTTAGGAAAATCCGGAATTGTCATGCACCGCTGCCTGACATCAAGCAGAGTAACAGTGAGCTGCAGTCGAGCTATGTAGTCAACAGTGTGAGAAAAGATTTAGCAGGATAAGATAGATGAGGATGTACGGATATTATGAGATGATGATTATACTCTGATGTCACATTATTCACATATTGTTATGTTAATGTTTATTGAACAGACAAAATGCACAATACATATATATTGCCTGAGATCAATCTAATAATTGCATCATTCATCAGGACTCGTCTGTAGGAAGAGAATGTATAGCAAAAAGCATACATTCTCAATAAATTAAGTTCATAAACTGTTGATATAACGAATAAAAAGATAGGAGACTTTTTCTAAGGCTAAGACAGAATGCCTTAAAAATCAAGGTACCCACTCGAAGAGATGCTAAACAAGTATTGAGAACTGAAAAACTAGTATTTTTTTCAAAGTGGACTTTTTTTTTTAAGTGGAATTAAGTCGATACAAAGTTAAGTTGTTGGGAAAGCGGGAATTAAATGTGATCAGTCTGTGCCTGAACACTGTGTAACATCGCTGACACTAACCACCATCAGGGCTCTACTTGCCAAAACCCACGGGCCATTACTTCCCGGAAAGCAAATCCTGCTTAAATGAATGAGGACAAATCCGTAAATTCACTTTCATAAATTAAAGTATCAAATCTGAATAAACAAAATAAATCAAGTTATTTTTCGCTGGAATAAGGTTTAAAAACCATTTTTCCACCGGTTATGCTTCACTCACAAATGTGCAAGGTTTTGCATGCATCATCTTGATGTGGCTGTTTGTCTCTCTCCTATAACGTCTCTGGTTTTATTCATTTCGGGAACACAACCTGGGAGATCCAGTGTCCCTTCGGCTCTTTGTGCCTCTGCTCAAGATAGTTGGATTTTTTAAGTTCCCACTATTGCCTGGGGAATTATCTATGGCCTAATGGGACATCTCTCATCCAGTGTCATAAGGATATGTTAATTCAGGATAATTAAGGGCTTGTTATGGTGCTTCCCGTTATGGCATGATTGGGATTCATCAACATGGATGTGATTGAAAACAGATGTTTGTGAATGTTTAATGAATCGTGGACAAATATTTAGTCAGGGTCCTCATGTGAAGGAAATTAGAAGCAATGCAATGTGCAGTTAGGGATAAAATGTATGTGGTGGAGTAGGAACTAGTTATAACTTTGTATAACGTCTTGCAGCAATTCTGCTCTTTCAAAACTCATTTCAAATTATTAGGCCGTGCTCCCTTCAGCAACACTGATGCTGTTTTCATATGTGTTTTACAATTTCAACCTTTTTTTTTAATCCCTAAAAGAAAGCAGAGAATGTGACCCTGAAGAAATGTGTGATTTGAGTTTTGGGAGAAAAGTTACTGTCGTGTTTGTGTTCAGTTCCACAAACTTGTCCTGCTTGTGACCCTGAAGACATATTTTTCAATGCAAGTCATCATAGACCGGTTCACAAGATATTTGTTGAGGGAGTTAACATAGAGAGTCAATAAAACCCTCCGTCCAAGTAGAAAGACAATTGTCAGAACAAACTGTTTTAATGTATTTATGTTTTTTTTTGTTTTTTTAAACGTTTAGTTCTGATTATTGTTTTGGTTTGCTTCTAATTAGAAATGAATTATACACAAATAAGGGCAAACCACCAAAACATGTTTAAGGATTGTTTGCCAATTTTCACAGTCTGTTCAGGGTAACAAATAATATAATCACACACACACACACACACACACACACAAACATATTTTGTTGTAGCTTTTGTAATAATGACTAATAGAGAGATCTATAAAACAAAAATCTGTAATTTCATGTATCTGTTGTAGAATATAAAAACTCTGTGATTGACGATGAGCTGGAAGTTACTGGGGCTTGTTCTGCCTGCTCACCTATGTGCACAGTGCACAACGTTTTAAATATGTCACAGTGGAATTAAACATCTCAACTTTTTTACTTATTATGCAGAAGTTCAATTAGTGTGTTCCTGAACTAGCTGTTGGAAATGGTTTGTTAATCCACAGTATACAAATAAATCATCATTTTCAGTATATCTTTGTATTTCAAATTCCACTGCGACATTTCATCTCCAGCAAAGAAAGAGAAAAGGGAAAAGGAATGACTGATGGGTTCAACAGAGCGAAGGGAAATACAGATGAGGGCAGAAAAGCGTATTTCCATCTGAGCATCTAAGTCACACGGTAAAAAATTGCGGTGTTCCACTCATGCTACACATGCGTCTGCTGTTTGTTAAGTTGTCAACAATCTCAAACATCAAAGACATACATCAGGTGTCGGTGCCACTTCCTCACAATCAAAGGGAAAGTGCTTTTTATAGACGGTCAATTTCTCCACCAGCTACAGTGGCCTCAATAGTGGTGTAGTCGCCCCGGCTGTCACATGTGGTGTAATCTCCCTGACAGGTGCCTCTGCCTCTCCACTGCTCTCCCACCTACACAGAAACAAACCTGATTCAATCCTGTTTACGTTTTCTGGATCAGCGCCTTCAGTGTTTTAAAGATATGTAATTTAACCAACGTTCAAATATAGTAAAGCTGTTCCAAGTTTGCCTCGGATACAATTATACACCGAATATAGCAGCGGGTGAAATGTGACACCTTTTGTCTTCCAGCCTGGAATATGGCACACTCGCTGTCTGTAATAGGATCCGGATCACAAGGTCAGAAGGTGGTCTGGTGCCAGTCCAGCACAATTTACTGGTCAACCTTGAAGGTGACCAGTAAAAAGAGATTTAGAATGGTGTGAAAAAGAAATGTCTGACAGAGACAGTGGTGTAACCATTAAGGACTGATAGGGCCTCTCTGAATTGTGTTGTATGTGCACCTATGGGTATTACTCATTGACCCTATTTTAAAGGATAAAAAGGAAGAAAGACAGACAGAGTGAGATACAGTTTTAATAGTACAAATTCTAGAGTTATGTATTTTGCTGCCTTAGGTAATATTGCTGACTGACAGACCCCAATCTAAAGGGACAAATATGAATTTATGTGCACAATTTAGTTGTTGGGTTATTTCTGCAGACCAACTGACAAACATGGTCATTTTTCACTGCCAAGTTTCCCTGTAGCATTTCTCCTTCTTGGGGATATCACTCATGTGGACTGCACTTGAGAAAATCGCCACAAGAACCAGCAGCAGTTTCCACAGACACTCACCAGTGCTAGAGCCCGTTAGAGTGGTTCCCTTCATTCGTATCAAACACCTCAGATCAGAACCAGTGCTGCTGTCGACACGCGGCACCACATGGGGTCTAATGTCGATATTAAAGATGAAACTGATTTATAATGACAATTTCTATATGTATCAGTAGATTTATGGTTTCTCTTTGAGGGTGGAGTTGGTCTATGATGGACGTTTCTATATTTGTTGAGTTGAATTAGAGACACAGATGGCTTCCAGATAGCTACCCTACTCTTCTCTTCTTTTTTTCCTCCCTCACAAATCAAGCAAACATACAGAAGAAACTTAGATGACACAATATGAGACAATCCATACAATGGACTTTTATCAAGCTTTATCAAATGGACTAACCATGAAACCCCATGAATACAAAAAAGCAACAGAGCATGAACAGAATATTCCATTTCCCATCCCCATGAGTTACCAACATGTGTCTATGTCGTGTGGGTTGCGTGCAGGATATTAGCCGAGAGAAAAAGGTTCCAAGTCTTCTCAAATGTCCCCGGGTTTGTTTTTGAGAACAAATTAAATTCTCTATAAAGGCAAATTGTCTATCATTTAATTTAGCCATAGTTTTATAGTGGGTACTTATTTCTTCTTCCAATAAAGAAGGATGAGCTTCTTGGCAGTGAGGAGACCATCGGACGAGAAGATACTCCGAGGGTGATTAATACCAGATCAGGTTTTATCTCCACTTCTATATTTTAGAAGTTCTGCAAGTTGGGTCTCAGGGTGTAACTGGGTTATAGTGTGTAATAGTTTGGCTTCTGCTTCCGTTCTGAAACAATCTGTCTACTGTCATCTTTGAATAATGCAATCTATGTCAAATCTAAATTGTATTAGACACTGATGGATATTTCTATATACAAAGGAGGCTGTTGTGATCAAATAAACATTCAAATGAATGAAACTCGTTATGTATTGTTCCCACATGATGCTGAATCTGGTTCATAAATACCTGCTGTGTCTCGTAGGCTGTGTACAGTGCTACCCTCTGGTTATTCAACACTCGTGTGCCATTAATTGAAAATTGGTCTTAATGAATCATAATAAGCTTTAGAGATCCCATTGTTTCGTGATAGCAAAAGTAAAATGAATGGTTCACTGCAGTTTTTTCTTTCCGTGGATAGAGTGTTATTATCAGAGCAACAGAAAGGTCACCTTTATTAATCATAATTATTTACAGTAATTAGGCCAGATATCAAAGGAGCACTTTGTGCTGCTCTCAGAGAAAATTGATTCTTCACACTCAAAATTACTTCAAGGGTATGAACCATATTTTGTATGCACTGAAAATTACAAACTCCAACCTAAATTAGTGCCCTCACTAATGTGGTGGCTCACTTTACCACAGTTGTTATATTCATTATTAAGCGTTCTATTCATTGTCTATTCATCATTTTGGCTAAGAAAAATAAGCTTAAAGCTGTTGGTTAAAAGATAAGTAATATTTATAAAGCAGCTGTATGCCATCTGAAATGTTTTGTGGAGTGAACATGATATATTTATAGTGAACTGGTGATTTTGTGTCTTTATCCAGATGTACAGTATTCACAGAAATCATGTAAATTGTGGTATTTGACTCACAAGTGCAATCTTAACCTCATGTGTCCCTTCTGTTGTATTTTAATAAACTTTAATGTAGTTCAATAAGAAGACAAAACGTTCTACAGAATAAGTTCAGATTTGGCATTGAAGTGGACTTAACTTCTGTCGGCTTGATTTTTCCATTTTCTTGCTACATCTCACATAAAGTATTTTTCCAACTGACTTTGATTGATTGGTATAAAGTTCGTCACTCAAGGGAGCTGAATGTAGGATGATTCCTGAAAGTATTGTGTCAGTGAGAATACACCCATGTGTTGCCGTGTTTCCAAGAATTAAGACACTAAGGGCCAAACAGCTGAATGTTATCCGAGGTCAATGAATCTGAATGATGATTCCCTCGCTAAATATGTCTATTGGCCAGCGGAGAGCAATTCTGTCCTCATGAGTTGGCGAGCTCTAGCTGCTCTCTGAAACTCTGAAGTCCTCAGTGCCCTCAGTTTTCCAAGTACCCGGCCTTGAAAACACATAAAAGCACAGTTACGCAAGAGAAAGAAGATGGTCATAACAAAGTTTTCACTTGTGTCTTCTAGAACTCTTGGTTTCTGATTGTATAACTTTAAATTTTCAGTCAACGGGTTTGCTTGATTTGTATCTTAATTTCTCTTCATGTGAAAAATCCTGCATGGTTGTGAAGTGCTGCTGCTCCGTATCAGACAGGGTTTGCATCCACAAAGGCCTGAAAGGGAGAAGACCACTGAAGTCAGTCATTTAACCTCCTTTTGATTGGGAAATCAATAACCACAATCCAGCAGCCACTGCATACTGTATTATCATGTCAGTCAGGACTGGCTTACACCTGCCTGGAGGTAAAACACCACCAAAGCCATTCATGTCGGCCTGATGGAAAGGTTATTTAATCACATTACATCGTCCATGTTATTGTCTATCAGCAGCCTTTTATTTACCCTCTCTTCAAACATTAATAATGGCCGTGTACATTTAGCCTGTGCTGAACAGAATTTATCTTTTGAGTTCAGATTGTCCTTTTTTTCACAAGCCGGGTTTTTGTCTCTCTCTTTCATGAGCATTATTGCAATTGACAAGATCATCTTTAATGTCCTCTGCAGACATGGAGGCCTTTAAGTAAAGAGTAATTCTAAGGGACAAATTGCAGGTTATTATGTATCTTAGTAACAATGTTTTGTGTTTATTTCCAGCGCCCTCAAAAAAGGTCTGCAAGTTCATTCCTTTCAGTGAAAATAAAGATGGATTTCTGAGTCAGTTTGAACTGGTTTACCTCATTGGCTTCAGTGCTGCTGTGTGGACACAGTCTTCTTAGAATCCCTCAATGTCAAATGGCAGAAATTAAACATCTGACCAACAAAAACAAGAACATGAATCGTTTTCTCAAATGAAACTTGTCTAACCAAGTAGAGAAGAGAATTTATCTGCCTCAACCTTGATATTTGGAAATAATTAAGAAATTTAAATATCGGTAATTTTTCCACATAAAATGTTTACGCTTCCCTATTGCCAGATCTGTTACCAGTCTCAAAATAATACAGACACAATATTGAATGCATAATACACAGGGGCTTATGTGTCCATAATTGAACAAAAAAGCTAATAGTCTTTATAGTTGTTGTCAGGTCTTTAAGCTCCAAAGAAGCTTTCACCCTCCAAACACGTAGAAAAGATAACTGGTTGACAAAAAGATGAGGAATACAAAGCTGGTCATCTGAACCAGTGGGCTAGCAAACCTGAACATTTAGCATTTAGAACCAGAGGATATATATAAGAGTAGTAGTACGAGAGTATGGATATATTCTAAAAGAAAATAATTAAATGTAAAATGGATTTATGAGTAATTGGAAATAATAAAAATGCTTTATTTTTCAATCCTGTTTTAAGTGGCCTTTTGTACAGTATCTCAAAAGAATTTAAATTTCCCTTTCCTTCACCTCAGTCTCAACTCCAACTGAATCAAAATAAATAAAGTTGAATTGTCATGAAATACTGATCTTAAAATGATGCTTTCTGATAACACGATTTTCGAGTGTTTTTTCGTGTTTTGCATTTGTCAGACGTTTCTTCGATATTTGTTTTCCTTGATTGAATCCAGTGCAGCTCCGCTTCACTGTAAACATGTCAGCTACATCTGATGTGAATCATCCCGCCGTATGGTTCAGTCATATCACAGAGAGGAATTGTATTATTAGAACGAGATATGGCGGAGTACGGGTGTGACTGCTATAGCGAACGCAAAGAAATGTCAGGCAGCCAGAATATCCAAGCAGCAGAAAAGCCCCTGAATGCTTTATTAGAAACCCTGACACGTAAACTGTCTGCAGCGTGTTTGTTGACAAAGGAGGATGGAGGAATATTTGACATTTGTGCATGGAGAGTTGTGTTATGAGCTTCCCTGCAATTATGCCTGTGCACTCAGGAACAGGGGATCCTATTAGCAAGGCTTCAGCGAGACTCCCCAGCTAATGCTGCTTTTTCGCTCCTCTGATTTTTGTCTTTGTTAGCTGAGGTTATGCTCCAGAGATCAGGTGCTCACATGGAAGAGAGGCATACGCTGCGGATGATGGAGAAACAATCATTTCTGTTGATGTAAATTGATGAATTTTGATGCAATGCAAAAGAAGGCACATAATTAAATAACTAAAGTTAGAGTATTTTGACTTGTTTTGTTATTCGATCAAATAAGAAAATGTTATTGTTCTCCAGGAAGTGTGAATTCTGTAATGTATGGAGCGTCGAGTTCAAACGACTCTTCACTGCTGCGTCTTCGAGATGGATCCCTGAACCTTTGTATACTTTCTATACATCACAATGGCACAATCTCACACAGTGGTAAACACATAACAGCAACATCTGTTTCTTGTTGACGTGTCTAACAACAAGGTCACATTTGCTGCTACGACTGCAGATATCACTTCATTTTATCCAGGATGTTGATAAATAGGTTTTTACACGACAGGCACCGTTTTGTATGTTATGAAATGATATAAAACATCATTTATTTTATCTGTGAACATGCATTGAATGTAATACACAATGGAAAGAAATGAATAGCCAACTATACTCAGCTATAGTTTAATGGGTATAAAGGCATTGACATAGTTTTGTAGATGTTGAAACTTATAATATAACGTAGAGAGAATATTTTTTTTAAGGGTTTTATCTTCTTTTGAATAATCCCAAATTTTCATATCTGCAGAATCATTTAGTTTTTTATAAATGTATCTTTGAATAAGCTCCAAGGGGATCATACACAACATTTCTTATCCTTGTATGTTTGAATGGCAGTGTTGTGCAGTGTAAAGTGTGTGTACTGAACGAATGGCAAACACAGTTATATCGAGGGAGCAGATGTCCTGGTGTCACGTTTAAATTCTGTACCTCGCGATTTGGCCGCTCTTCAGATAATTCAATGCGAATGAAGCTTCTTTCAATAAACTGTAACGCAATATTCAATTATAGGCTCGCGGGCCAGATGCCCCGGCGGACAAACAAATGGTTTCAGTGAGAATCGAATGCATGTGGGAATAATGGTGGGGGGGGCGGGCGCTCGGGATGATAATGTATACTAGTGTCTAAAACTTATGATATTTTGTTACAGTATGCAATCAGAACCTTTACATTAATCATTCATGGTCCTTGTGGCCCATTATTTTCTGCTGCTCAATAATTAATGCTTTCGGACTGACTTTCTTTACATAATCAAGTACCTATTGTTGGCTGCTATAAGTTGCCTCTATAGACAGAACCATTAAGTGCCGTTAGAGTTAAGATACACCAGCGGTATATTGTTCCTTCCTTCTGGTGCTTCTGAAGCCCTTTGTCCAGTTCACGTTCTAGGAAAAGACATGAGATACAGTAAATATCTGAATAATGACCCAGGCTGTGTTTCCTTTCCATCCCTCCCTCCTCCCCCCCCAAACCATCCATCCTTCTAGAGTTTTTCTTGGAGCTCCTGGACAATTCGGAGAAGTCCCTCCACAGTATGTTCAAGCGGACGTACGGGAAGCTGTACATGCAGAACTCGGACGTGTTCCAGGACCTGTTCACCGAGCTGAAGCGCTACTACACGGGAGGCAACGTCAACCTGGAGGAGATGCTGAACGACTTCTGGGCCCGGCTGCTGGAGCGCATGTTCCAGCTGCTCAACTCCCAGTACCACTTCACAGACGACTACCTGGAGTGCGTCAGCAAGTACACGGATCAGCTGAAGCCCTTTGGGGATGTGCCCCGGAAGCTCAAGGCCCAGGTCACCAGGGCCTTCATCGCTGCACGGACGTTCGTGCAGGGCCTCATGGTCGGCCGGGAAGTCGCCAACAGGGTCGCCAAGGTGAGTTTGGTTTTCACGGCACTTTTAACAATTGTTTTGTTTCAGTCCTTGCTGTGTTGTATCTCTTATATAACTGTAGTTTTGTATTATTTTATTATTCTAATAGTTGGTAACTTAGACCAACCCAAGACAAAAACGTGGTAAATATTTATAAAATCTACTCTGTTTTTGATTTGCCCAACTGTTCATTCTTTAGTGTGTTCTGTGTCCTTAAAAACCTCTTCAGTGGATTTACCATCATCTTATAGAATTACGCTGCATGAGAATTACTTATTAAAAGATCTGAAATCGAGATAAAAACATGTTCAAATGAACGTAGAGCTTTTCTTTAATGCTTGAACTTGATCTCCTGGTGCGGGGGGGCAGTGTTTCATCTTACTTGTGCTGTACTCATTTCACTGTGCGCTCCTCATTTCCGTGGAATCACCCGCAGAGTCCAAAGCTTTGTAAAACATGGAAGATGAAAGCATATTTCCCCTGAGATTTTTCTGATTTAGTTTTATTTCAGTGTCCCTCTTATACTAAACTTTAACTCAGTTTTTCTTAATTTTAAACAAACGTTTCCATTCTCGCTTCTTTGTGTTGCCGTTTATTGTCGCTGCTGTTGTTGATAATGTTTTTTTTAGGATCGAGAGTTTGGTTGATTAGTTTCCGTAAAAAATAAATATGCTTTTGAGAGCATTATCAGACACGGGAGATTAAAATGTCTTTAAAGGCTTAGCGGATATGTTTTCTAAATCCATGTTAAACACAGAAAGTTATGCAAGAGCCCTCACGGATGTTTAAATTGTAAAAAATGATGTTACTGTTTGTGACGCAGTTTTCATATTAAAGTGTTTAGAATTGTATTTTCATTTAAGTTTAACACATTGGGTTAATAGTCGATTTCCTGAAATATAATCTTCATCAAATGCTTCACACATGATCTTGTATAATTACAGTTTATATCACCACGATTTAAAACGTTTAAAAAACATTTATGAATGAAGAATAAATTAACCTTGTTGGAAGATTAAAAAAACTCCTCCCTGCTGACCCTATTTTTAAATAGATTGGTTTTGTGCTTTAAAAATAGAAATTGTAATTAGCTATTTTTGATACTTATTCATTTAGTTTTATTCAATTAATGACAAATCATTGTGACTGTTTCCATCTTGCAAGTTGTTGACCCCACCAAAATCAATGTTCTTCACCCTCTGTGAGATACAAATGATATAAAACGGCTTTTTCACAAGTTCAAACGCGAGTTTAAAAAAAGTCTTCAGTTCGGCAGCGATCTGATTCTTTTCCTCAAGTTGTTTAAGCTGGAAACTCTTTGTCCCTTTTAGTTCAATAGGGAAAGAGAAAGTAGGCGAAAGAGCGAGGGAGCAAAAAGTAAATGAGATGTTTGAGAAATAACTTTAATCATGCTTTTGTTGGAGCCTTAACTGCTACCCTCTGAAAAGCAGTGGCGTCACTCGGGCCGATCACAGAGCCGGGTAGATTCTACACTATACTTAATGTGCTATATAGGAAAGTGACTTTAACCACATATAGAGAAATTATTAAACACTTATGTCAAAAGATATCAAAGAAATTGATCATTAGTATTGTAGTAGCACTTTCCTGAGTGTTTTAATGTGTATTATTCATATTTAAATCAAAGTATTCAGTATTGGTGAGAGATAATCAGACCAAAAAAAGAATTCCATCTGACACCTACTCTGAATAGATCTTAATGTACTTTGGTACAGAATTAAACCCTTTAAGCACTATGTAAACTACACATAAGTGATATTTAAAATATTGTTATACAATATAGTCACAAATGTGAAACACTGTCTATAAAGCTGGTTGTTTAAGTTGTTTATAAGATCTTTTTTAACGTCTTTAATATAGATAATCATGTCAAAGTTGATTTATCTTCACACACAAGAAAAAGGCTGCGTTCACATTCATAATCCTCTTTTATGGTTTCTCTTCAGTAAACCAAACACTAAACCACTGCCCACTGTTATTACCACTGGGTCTGAAACTGAACCATCAGCGTGCCTTATTGTCACGCTCCCCCTGTGCTCACTTCACTGTAGGCACATAATGAAGGGGGATTCTGGGAATTTGCATCATGATAAGCATGTCGATATGAGAGGGCTGTATCCCCCCCACGCTACCCTGCTGCCACATATCATCTCTGAAGAGTCAGTCATGAATTATTATTTTATTTTAGCCTTGCCTTGCTCTCCACCAGTCCTCCGTGGCATAACCATTCCAGATGAAGGGTTAAAATCAGCACCTCTATACGTCTGTCCCGGGCTTATAAGGCTCTGTCACTCCGGATCAAATCCCGTATTCCCTGCTTCCTCATCAATTATGAAGAGGAGCCAGGAAACAGTGTGGCATAGCTGAAGGCTGTCGGGCTGGTGAACGACCGCAGAACTGGAGGTGAAAAGTTGCTTGACATGACAAATCACCTTGACCCAGGGATCACCCTGGTATTTGCTGCTTTCAGCGACACAAATCCACTTCCCTCTCCCCCCCCCCCCACAGTCTCAGAGTCCATGCCAATCTGTTACTTCTCAGGTGAGAGCACAGGATTCTATACAAGGCTCTTTCTGTTCTGTTTCATATCCATAAGTGCATTTATGTGTGTTTTGGTGGAGTGCCAAGCTACATTACAATATCTCTAGAAATCTGTGTTAGGCTTTGTTAGCTTGTCCTGCTGTTTCTGTTGTTTTAGCAGATCTCTGGAGCAAATGTTGGTCAAACACACATCACAGCTGGACTGTAATCACACCTCACTGTGTGTGTTGTAATAAAAACTAAACTACACAATATTAACAGCAAAGTCGACCTATGTCTTAACAATGAAAGCATGCATATTGTAGAATGCATGTTGTCAATGAGGGGCAGTTTGTTGATTAATTAAAATTGAAATGCAAGTATTTTGATATATGATTGATTATTGAAACAGTTTTTAAATTTAAACTTTTCTGTTATAAATCACTAGTATTTTTTCCATGGCTCCATTCACAAACACATAGCAACATTCAGTGATTTCATGTTAGCCATTATCAAAGGGACACCACTGCAAGTCCAACCTGAATTAAACGTGATTTCACAATATGTTCAATGAAAAAACTCAGTTAGAAGTCAATCGTTTGTTGGGAAAATCAAAAGACAGTCGGATATTTCTGAAATTATCGGTAGGATAATATAGCTTAATTGATACTGAAATGTAGTAATTAACTAATTTCATTACACATTCTTACTAAAGTGATGAATTAAGCTGTAAATGAAATGTTTAAATCTGTTTAAATTAGAAATAGCTCCACACTTTGACTTAAACGTTAATATGAAACAAAAATTACTGCTGGCCACATATGTTTTAAGTTTAAGTACATGTGGATTATAAATACAGTATATGAAGACTATAACATTTGTCTTTGCATTATGTATAAATTAATTATGAATGTAATTGCCTGACAACCTCATAACTTCTTACAGTAAAGGAGTCAAGCTGATTTACATAAAGCTACATCCATCAGAAGCTTTCTCCATGGCAGAATATGCTGCTGAAGTAAACACTTTGGTGCTAGGGGAGTTAAACTGGGAAGATTCCTACTGGTTGATGAGCAGTATTATTATAGAATGTTGTCTTGTCTCTGCCATGGGTCTTTAATCTAATTAGTATGTGAAGTGTTGCATATGCCCCCCGGTGAGTTGATCTAACTCAAATAATGAAATTAGATGTGAAATTCGCGAAACCTGCGGTTTTCCAATGAAAATGTTCTGCTTTCAACCATCTGTCCTTTCAGAGCAGCGCTGATGATCATGAGCCTACATGCATTAGTACTGCTAACAGACAGTTGTGTTCGCACTGAAGTCAGAACAGGAGGGATATCACCCCACAAAATGGGATTGGACTGGATCTACACTGAACAGTTTCCTGGACGTCTATCCCGGATTAAGAGCAGACTCTCTCCGGATTACAGTTTATGATGACCATTAGGAGTTTTATCCTCAGGGTACTTAAAACACAGTCCAGCCACATTAAGACCTGCTCAGAGAAGATTGCAGGGATTTGGACCTTTTGAACGTTTTAAAGTTCAGGCATTTAGAGTACTTATCACTCACTCTGCGTATACTCATGGGGAGCCGGCCTAGTCCGTGGTGCATATTTAGCCCTGCTGATGGAAGGAACTGGGGTATTTTGCACTGAGGGATTTGTTTTTCCTGATGGCTTATACTGTCATGTTGATCTCATTATACACTCATTTCCTACCACGAACTGTCAGATAATTTAACGTTAAGCTCTGAGGCATTTTCAAATCTTTACACAACATTTACCTTAGATTAATGTTCTGCCAGATTACTGGGCCTTTTTGCTGACATGTGAGCAATACCAGCATCGCTTCCACGTGGTTTCCTCAGTTTGTCTTGGGTGTATTTTTTTTCTCATCTACTTTATGTAGTCGCTGCCATACATCAGCGTAGCCTGCTCACTGTCAAGGCGAAGCAGTAAAGGGCATTCAACAGTCAAGCTCAGACAAATGTGCCATTCTATTTTACAAAAGAATAGAAGAATGGAAACGTGCAGCATAACCGGAGCTGGACTCCATTTCCTTCAATATCTATAGAGAAGCGTGACTATTAAAGATGGTTGAGGTGATCCCTACAGAAAGAAAAAAACATAGATAACAACAAGTGTGATAAGTGCATTTCTAAATTAACTAACAATTAATGTGTGTTTACCAAGCTGTGTTTCCCTTGTGAACTTCACATACATTACTAGTCAGTGACTGTTTATAGATTCTCAGGCAAACTTGAATAGTATGCAGTAATGTGTGTGTTAATATACAGTTTGAGGACAGCCTAACCAAAACCTTACCCCCCCCCGAACGGAAATTATCTTTTGCATCATTAGGACCCGACTCTGGTTCAGAGTGGTCCACCAGTTCTGACAAGTTCAGTGTTTACGCAAAAAAATACCTAAATCGTTAAATAAAACAAGTACACACACACACACACAGACACACATACACACACACACACACACACAGACACAGACACACCATTGAAGTGATATGCACATGCGGCACTAATAAGAGGCTAGCGGAGGCTAAGCTTCCTCAAAGTGATCATGTAAATATTATGCTGAAGCTTCTTGTGAATTACTTGGTTTGGTGAATGTTATTAGGATGAAAACCCTAACAGGCTGTAGTGATGCAGTGTTTGCAGAGAGTCGGACTGCAGACACACAAAAGTATGCGTTTATTAAACCAACAGACCCGCAAACCACAGCCTCTCTCTCTCTCCCGCCCCTTCCTCATACACACACACACACACACACACACACACACTGACACACACACAAAGGCTGAGTCCTTTAGATCTTAACGGTGACCTTTAACAAGATAACAGCCAACATGTGTCGGTCTTTTTTAGCCTGGTCTGATGCTTCATAAATGATAGTCTGTGTGCAGAGA
Source organism: Pleuronectes platessa (assembly GCF_947347685.1). Classification (NCBI taxonomy): domain Eukaryota; kingdom Metazoa; phylum Chordata; class Actinopteri; order Pleuronectiformes; family Pleuronectidae; genus Pleuronectes; species Pleuronectes platessa. Next base: position 22,937,386 of record NC_070626.1, read on the forward strand.
GATGTGAGACAGATGTCGGTACTTTGTAGTTCGGTAATGCCGATCATTGACAGACAGGACATCAGATGACCTGCACCTTCCGGCGAGAGATATATAGAGAGACAAGATGGATCATAATCACAGTTTCGTTGTTTATAGCTCAAACATATCAAATGTTAAAATGTGGTTGACGCAGTAAAGTAGTTTGCATCGATTTATAACAAAACGTGATTGATTCTGACAGTATCTGTTGTCCACAGCTGCTTTAGACTGTGGGACTCCTTCAGGTTATTAAATAAGCCATAAGAAGGCAGCAGGTGACCATGAAAATATAATTGGCCAATGAAGCTAATGGAGTAAAAAATTAGCAAATTGAGCAAAATGAAATAAAGAATATTTACAAAAAAACTACCAATGAGGTAACTTTAAGCTATGCTTTTTAATAAGGGGAATTAATACCAGTGGGACATGTTACAGTGGTTATAGTTTCCTTCATGGGATCTATCAGAGTCACAGTTCACTATCTGGATTTGTGATTGACATGTTTCACAGGTTTTTCTCAGGGCAGAGTAATGGATCCTGGTCCGTCTAGGTTTCTCTTCTGAGGTCCACTTCTACAGATACAATGGACAAACTTCTCTCTTATTTGTTCTCTCTCTCTCTCTCTCTCTCTTTCTCTCTCTCTCTCTCTCTCTCTCTCTCTCTCTCTCTCTCTCTCTCTCTCTCTGCCTCTCTCTCTCTCTCTCTCTGTCTGTCTCCTTCTGCTGGCGCACCTCTCACACAGCTTGCCGAGGATAAGGCCTCAGCTACAGTGCTGTGACAGCAGATGGCAACTGGCTCAAAAAAAGGTTGGCACGTAATCGGGGAAATGTGCTGCACCAAAGATGTCCCTTTTAATTAAAAGATTTTGATCTGTGGTGAACTGCAGAATGTTTGAAAAAAAAAAAAATGAGAGACAGCATGTGGTCTGAAATACAGGGACATGATATGAAAGTATAATAAAGAAATATACTGTATACTACAGTGTACGCCCCCCCCCTTCCCCCCCTTCATCTTATACTGAGAAGTCTAAAAGATAGAGACTCCGTCAGCCTGACAGCGAGAGGGAGAAGGTTAAGAACAAAATTCAAAGGAGGGAAAGTTGACAAAAAAATGAGGAAAAATATCCATCAATGTTTAAAAAGGAAATAAAAAAAAAAACCTTACTCCTCCGTCTTCTCCAACCACTAGTGACAACATGTCACATCGTCTGACTGTTCCTCCCCGGATCATATCCTACGACGACTTCTTTGCACCTTTATTTGAAGAGTATGGCACCACATCTTTATTTAACAAGCACTTAGAGAAGCTTGTCAGCACCAATGTAGTTACATTTGTCCGGAGGTTTCTTGGCAGGCCCACCGGAGACCTGTGTGCCCCTGACACTCCGGCTGGGTCGCGGACCTCTGGAGTCAGATGGACACGGGGTGAGTGCTGAGTTCTACTCCGGAAGGCAGCGCGGCAGATGGATAACAATGTCGCCTGTGCAGTTTTTTTTTTGCTCCCGTTAGCTCGTGGCTGCGCCGTCCCAAGTCATCGAGCGGCGTGCAGCTTGCTTGGCTTTTTAATGTGTTTGCACTTGTCTTGGTAAATTAAAGAAACAGTCCCAACTGCTGCTCCAGACATGCCACATAACATGGTGGATGTCAGGGTGAATCAAAGGCCGATCCCCATGCATCGCCAAAGACAGACACTTGAGCTGACTGCCGTGTGTCGCGGGGGGGGGGGCCCTCGGAGTACCACTGTGTCGCTTCGCCGAGGCACAGCTGCTCACATGTGGATTATTCTGTCAGCCCGAGACGTTCATTGATTTGACAGCGACAGATTTTTAGTGCTGCTTCCGTGGAATTGTCTTCGGCTCCATCTTGCATTTAACATGCTGAGTGGAGAGAGAGTGAAGTTCAGCGAGAGGCGCAGGAGGAGGACGCGATTATTACAAAGTGCTGCAGACCGTGTTTTATTATCAACGACAACTTGAGTGCATACGCCGCCACACTGGGCTCAGTCTGTGATTGTATGTGCTGAAGGATTAATATTTATCTCAGGTTTACCAGTTTGGTTATTTTATACCGCCTCAGTCTCCAACTGTGTTTGCCAACTGGCATCTCTCTGCGTTTACAAAGACAAATATGTTTGTGAATCTCCGTCTATCTTTGTGTCCTTGTGACGCTGCTCTTGCAAAGTGCCTCGCCAAGAAGTACACAAATATAATTCAGCCGGACTAAAACGTACTGTTGGTTTTTTCCATGCCCGTATTTAAACAAATTCTAGTATACACAAATACATCATCTACATTTCTAGCTGCAAATGTGACAGTATTTTGAAGTTACATATGTGTACATTTGGAATTGAACAGTGGTGTCAGAGTCCAACGAATGGACACACTTTAACAACAAAACAGGGCAGCTGTCAGCACCTTCCACAAGGACCCTCGCTGTGTGAGCATTTTCTGCTCTGGCAACCCTGTGATTAAGATGGGACTATGTTTAGGCAACATGGTTAAGGTCGGATCACCTTCATGGTTAAAAGGAAAGCAATACTTTCTGGAGAGGACATGCAAGGCATTACAATAGAGCTCGTTCATCACAACAACAAAAACATTTCCATGTTCCTGAGTCCTTGTTTTGTTGCCTCTTTGACCAATGGACTCAATGTGTACAAGCTGCTACATGAATGGGTTTTATCAGGTAATGTTTGTATTTGTTCACTCATGAAAGTCGGCATGACTTTGATGCTCCAGTAAGAGACTGACCATTTAGTAATGGCTCGTACGAATTTGATGTTTGCTCATGTTTTGAGCTTCCATACATATTCAGACATCTCTGGTTGAGTTAATATAAGTTAATACTTATGATACTTAATCTTTTTTATTCTCAAGAACTCAACTTATAATTTAATTTAACATTTTGCCTCAGGAATACAGTATCCACAGTATGACATCTTCCTCCAGTGAAATTTTTAATTAAAAATCTTGTGAAATCTTGTAACGCAGACACTTTCATGCTGTCTCTACTGCCCGTGTGTAAATCATAACTGCACCTTCTGTTTAAGACAAACGTCTTAACCTGCAAGATGCATCTGATCCAACCACTCCGCTCGTGAGTTTAAACTTTAACGAAGCATCAAATTTTACGAGCTCATCAATTGTGCAAATAAGGACAGTTAAAACGTAATGGAGTACAAATAAAATACATTTCTTGTATTTTACAGTAGGCGTCGCGAGAAGGAAACATTACGGTAAATATAATACGTAACAAAACACACACAGAGCTGTGTTTTACATGGCACTGTGTGTAACAAGCAGCAGCTGTGCTTTATGAGCTTTGCATGGAAACGTAAACTACTTCATAAACCAAATGCAGACAGAACCTGATGCATATTTCACTGCAGAAAGGATGAAGACAGATCTTTGAGCTCAACAGAAGATCATCTGTCTTCCAGGATAAGACTCCTGACTCGAGTCCGGTTTGATCTTGTTTTTACACGTCCACACCAGCAAAGCTCCTCGGCCCCAGCATCGTGTTTTCAGGTTGTCCATCCATCCCGTCCTCATGAGCGTGATGTCCCAGTATCACCCGGAGGGAACTTTTTTAAGAGTTGGCACGAGCTTGGTCTCAATGGTGGGCTAAGTAGATTTTTTTGGTCAATTTCACTCTGACCGCATGCAACTCTTTTTTTTGGGTTATAACTCAAGAATACCCACCTGATCCAAAAGCTCAAGCGTCAAATTCTCAATGACATGATAATGTTTTATAAAAAACACTTTTCAGAGCATTATTCCAACATCTTGGTTCAGAAACACAAAAGGAGATTATGCCCCTATTTCCTGTAATTTTACATTTTGTGCAAGTTTATAATTAAGTACGATTGGAAAAGCATAAACTCAGCTTAGCCCTTTGGTAAAACTAGGCACAATCTCTTGCTTTTAAACGGATTGTAATCTGATTTACATGGCGACAGATAACTCCTATCGCCATTGACACTAACGGCTGTGGAATTGAGTAGGGACACTGGGACAGCAATGCGGTCTTACATCCATGTCCAATCAGTACACAGCAATGAAACCTGTCACAATAATTATGACAGAACCATTGAGACGGATTTGTCGGGCGACAGCCTCACTGTCCCAAAAGTGTTCCCCTTGATTGGCCTTGGCAACTTGCAAAGTCATTGTCATTTCTCACAACTTCATTACTTGGTGACATGAAGCAATTTCCAGCCTCTCTGCTCTTCCCACTCTGCTACCCCTAAAGGGAGTTCACGCCATATGTGCATGACAACACCCTGTTGGAGAGACAAGGTGATGCCTCCTCAGAGGACCTCTTAGACATATCGCTCATTATGAAAGTGAGCCTTATCATTGTATTGTAATGAATCAGTTAGCTTGGCTCTGTTGGATTGCTGCTGTTGGATTCAGGGGAGGATAGCGGCTCCAGACTTTGGCCTTTAAGGGATAAATTTAGAAATGGCTCGTTTTATTATTGCTCAGGCTTATTAATCCTCGGTAAAGTTAATGCTCACATCAGGAGTCTGGCTGACACCTTCAAGCTGCTCTTTCAAAGCAGTAGGATAATGAGTGGGCCGCTGTTTATGTCTCACCCTGATCTTGTTCCTCAAGGTACATCCACTCAGGGACTGTATTTAAGTAAAAATGCTTATTCGACAATTTGAAAATATATTATCACAAACATCCGTGTGACATTTAAAACTTTTCAGTTTGGGAAACATCTTGTTCTATATATTCTCAACTGTGTTTAAAGTACTGCTACACTAAAGAGGGAGATGTTTTACTTGTGAATGGACCACACTTATTTGAGACTTTACTCTGCAGATAAGGAATTTACATTCCAAACATTTTAATATTCACTTCTCAACAGTAGCTTCACCCAAACAAACTAGTAAAGAAAAATGCTTAAACATAACAGGATTGGTAGTACGAACCAAAAAGTTTAATATGCTTTCATATTTATTTGTACATTATGAGTACTTTTACTTTTATTGCTTCTAGTACTTTTACGATCAATACTTAACACTTATTTGGATTGTACAGTTCTTGAGACAGTTCTTAAAAATAGAATGGTCGCTTGCATTCCTCACCTCAGTTGAGCCTTTGAAGATTTAATGTTTCAGCGACCAGGATGTTCATTTGGTGCTTTTGAGCTGGCCGCTAGTGCTGCGCCTGAAAATAGTGATGCCGGTTCAATCATGATTTTATGCTGGCAAAGGGATTAACCAAATAAATAAGTTCATTCATTTCCCTGTTTAAACAGACAACACTCAGTCAGACTCATGCCTGTCCACAAACCAATCCAATTAACAGTAGGACATTCATATGTGATACCAAAGTCTTTAGTCCACTCCATGAATTGCATTGTGAAACCAGATTTCACCAGATCAGATGTAAACAATGCAGCAAAGACATGAACCTTGTTTATTTCTTTGGACCAGACTTTGGTGTTAAATCGACCAGAGTTACTTTTACATCCAGACACAAACAACACGCTCTCCCTGCAGCACCTCAGATGAGGAAGTTAGTGTTTTAATTTCACTCTGTCTCTGAGACGTCTCTCTCACCACTCCAACGCTCGCCCTGCTGTGAGATATCCCATCCACTCAACTGCAAATAACTTCTAACAAGATTATCAGATTATCCTTCATCCAGGGCCAATCTGCGACTGCTGGGCACAGTCTCTGCAATAATGTAAAGATCTCTGTGAGATTAATTAGTTGGCACCATTTTATTACACATTTTCCAAAGGCTTGAAAACCTTCTACTTGCAGTGGAAATATATATATATTACTTTGATTGCTACGAAAAAGCCACGTTGGATATGAAGAGTGTGGTTGGTTCAGAACTATAGTCAAGAAAAATCTCCCCGTGTTTTCCTCTTGTCCGTTAAATTGGCTGTCTAGAAACTGGGCCAAGTTTAATTGAATTGACAGAAACAGATTAATCCGGGAACTTTTTTTTAATTATTTAATATTCTCATGAATAAATGCTGCTCTTTATTGGACGAGTCGGGGGTAGAAGTATGATGGGTATTAACTGTAGAGAAGATTTACTGTGTTTTGCTGATGTGAAGTAGACTCCAACATTAAACAACATTTTCATGTGATGCTGGCGTTAATCATACCAAAGCTGTGCGACAGTAAATCTATCTAACGAGTGTATTCAATAGTCAAACTGTTTTTGTTTTATGATTGCAGTTTAAACTGGATGTAGTGTCCATAGCGACCGGGCCGGGGCCAACCCAACACAGAAAAACAAAAGAGACAAACTTTCCTCTGTCACCACAGCAAATATATTTATATGCAAATCCACCAGTGAAATAAAATGATTCAAATAGCCTGATAGGAAAAATGTTGTATTTAATCTGTGGGACGTGAGATGAGGAAGAGGGAGGAAGGGAGATTGCTGGAGATGCATGCAGAATGAGAGTGGAAGTCCAAGTCTCATCTAAAAACTGTCTCATCCCCGTCTCAGTTACATGTGGACGGATGAATTGCATACAGCAGTCGCATTTAACTCGTGGATTTACACGTGTGATGTGGATTATGTCAGTGCAGAGAGAAAGGTTGACTCGACTGAGATCTAAAGTTTAAAGCCACATGTGAGATACATCTAGAACATGAGCTCGTTCAATATATTAATGAAAAGAAGGTCGGATTTGAAGTTGCGTTGTTTCTAATGCATCTAAAAAATATATATCCTTGTATAAATCCTTGAATGTGTAAATTGCGAGTGAAATGGCTTCTCTCTCCAAAGCGAACGCTGTGATTGGCGGATACTCGCTTCTTTGTCCAAACGCGGTTATCGCACCTGCCCGCTCCTTCTGTTTGTCCTGTGAGTGTCTTGTCCGGCTTTCCCTCCGTCTGTTTCATCTGTATCCATCTCTCTTTCCTCCTTGGTGTTTGTTTCCCCGCGTCTGGCAGCGTCTTTGGCTTCCCCCCCCCCCCCCCCCCCGTTTGCCTGCTGCATCTCTGTTTGCTCTCGGTTTTCTCTTTTTGTACTCGATCCAGCTCTGCCAGTCGTACGGGACAATGTAGGAATGAAATGTCAGTTAATACACAGCAACACTTTAAGTAAAGCTCTTAAGCTATCATTAGCGGAACATAGGTATTTACCAAAGGGTTTGCAACACAATGGAAACTAGCTGTGAGCGGATGTGTTTGTTAATGCACACACAGCTTGTGTAATGAATGACAGTATAATATATATTTAATCCTATAAAATGCATACTTCATAGGATACGTCTTAATTAGTGATGGATATTGTGCATTAATAAATCACTCCCTGTTCTTGTTCGACCCAATTCCAACGTGATGTCACAGCACCCTGACTGTGATATGTGTCCAATCAAATGAACCAGAATGTATGTTGCCTCCACTCCCAGACGGATGTAAACAATTTAGTGGAACACGTACCAGCAGACGACATGCAGCGATGGAATTGACAGCTAGCAACCTACTTTAATGGCCGCCTTGCACGACGTTACGTGATGATAGTGGCAGATTGCTAATGTCAAAGATTGTTTATTTGATCCGCCCTGCCGGCTGCCAAGAGGCAGGGGAGGCAAATACACTAATACCGTGCACGTCTTTCCTCTCGCTTCCTCGCCCTTATTTGCCGTCTCATCCTTTTCCCTCTCTCTCTCTCTCTCTCTCTCTCTCTCTCTCTCTCTCTCTCTCTCTCTCGCTCTCCCTGTCACCGACACACACACACACAGATGGTGTGGTCATTGTACCAAGAAAAATCAAAGACAACCTTCAGTGTTAAGAGCAGACTGAAGCTGTGGGTAGTGTCCTAGCACGGCCTCAGATGTTGCCATGGAGCTACAAACGTACACTGGTCTTTTTTTCTCAGCATCCTCCCACTTTAGCTTCAGCAGCATTTATATCACTGGGCTTTGGGCTTTTTGTCTCAAGCAGCTTGACGCCAAAATTACAAAATTCAAATTAATGATAAAAATGCATTTATGCCCTGAAAGAGCGATCCCTCCTGTAGTAATCTATAGTAATAATGATAAATTCTGATAATGAGCTTTAAAGCACCTGATAGCAGAACTTCTGCACTAACCGGGGTCTTACAAATCTTTGAAATAAATGGATGGTGACTCCTTAATCTACTAGTTTGGTATCCCGGATGTGTGGGTCCTCTGTGTTATCTGTTGCATGACAGAATATTTCATTTCTCCAAAAAATATTTTTTAAATCATGTCTTGAGTTATTTTAGTGTGTAGCTTGTGAAAGACATCCTTCAGTTGGCTGCTCCTTCTAATACACCACTAACCAATCTGCCAACCTTGCACACGCCGACACTCGGGCTGTCTCAAGAGTGCAGGTCGGACAAACTCGAAAAGTCAGGCATGAACAAAGAGGCTGACAGGCCAATTATCAGATGTAACTCCGTTCTGCATCCAGACACCAGAACCCTGTTGCCTTCATTCAAGCTGGTACAGTGACAACGAGAGGCCCCGGCCTTCACAGGAAATCAAGATGGACAGAGTTGTAAAACTCATCCTGTCACACGGTTTCATCCGGTGGGTTTTCACATTTCAAGCTCCGGAAGATGCAGTGTGGAGATGTTTGTCAGATGTTGACTTTTACCCCCCTGAAGTGGTGTAATGGGAGGTACACTCCTTACACTGTGGTTGCTTTAGAAACCTCATGTTTAGCTGATGTTGTATACAGATCTGACAGTATTGCTCGTGTGTTGCAGCATCATTTTGTTTCATCAAACCTCCTCTCTCCATTCGTCTCTTTGTTTCTTAGGTGAATGTCGCTCCTGCATGTGTCAGAGCCTTGACCAAGATGCTGTACTGTCCCTACTGCCGCGGCTTGCCCGGGCTGAAACCCTGTCACAACTACTGTCACAACGTTATGAGGGGCTGTCTGGCCAACCAGGCCGACCTCGACCCTGAATGGAACGTCTTCATCGGTAAGAAAAAACACATCGATTGTGATTCAAATCCAGCGCTATTGCTCCCACTTCTCATTTACCTTCTGAAATCGTTCGAGGTCTCCCTGTCTGCCTTTGTGCACGCTTGTACTTCGAAGGTCTTCGTGTTACTTTTCCCGAGTGTCTTTGAATAGTCTCTGTGGGAATTCAGGATGTGCTGTGTTAGATTCAGCTTTAGAGGATTTACAGAGACAAAACTGAAATCTTATTTGTGCAACGGTTCCCCCTCTTTTTTATTCAGACTGAAACGTTGTTTGCTGTTGCCGGCGCCCTGGCATGGCGCTTAAAGCTTTGGTCCCTGCTGCTCGGGATTGATAAAGGAGAGCAGATCCTAGGCAAACACATTTTCTATAGTGTTTCCAGCTGAGCTCAGTGAGTAATATAGCACTTCAGTTAGGCTGTAAGTAGCTGGCTGCTGTAAGCCCTCCTGTTAAATGGATACAGAGGAGGCACATAGAGCGTTCCCTCTGGATCTTTTGTAGGCCAATGCTTTATTTGTTATGTACCCCAATCCCTACCTCCCACCCATGGTAAGGGACTTTTTTTTCTATTTTTTTTAAATGAAGTCTCTTTTTGAAGAGACATCCCTGAAGACCGTGTGTCAAGTGAACTACACTTCTGAGCTCTCGTGACAGGCCCGTCGTTCGAGAAACCATCAGATGACGTAGCGCTCTATCTCTCCGGTGGCTTGTCTGAAGTCTCAGATCAACACAGGCCCCCATGCGCTGAATGAAATGTCTCACAGCTTTATGACATGTGTTCAAAAGTTAGTGTCTTGTTCGGTTGTGAAGAGGCAAATCTATTGTCGCGGAGGGACGCCGCGCGTGACAGTAATGGGCGAAGCTGTTGTTGCAGCACACTGATGAATCTGGTTAGACAAAAAACATCCTTGAGGTGATGAAAAAGTGGATTTTTTAATTTTTGAACCAGTTTTTGTGCAGATGTTCATTTTTTGCGCCGGCTTTGTAAAGACAGTGTTGTTGAGGTTATAATTAGAGATGTAGAACCCAGGGGATGTTGATTTTCACCATGAAAGACAAATCTTTGAGGTCTACTGACATTTTGTATTCATTATCTGTTGCTAAAGGACTTCGATTTGCTTACCATGCAGCCCGCGAGAAATATTGATTCGCCTTTCAGAGACAACTTCTAAATGTATCACAGGTCCGTTCTCACCAGTGGAGCACATCTTTGCATTATATAAATTTATGGATTGAGCCTTTGCATGGTCTGTCACTGTCATCCCTTCAAATCATCACTTATTAGAGAAGGTTACATTAGAGACACGACCTTCAATTTCTTAAGAACCCTCAATGGCATTTGCCTGTGAACTCCTTCCATGCTTAAATGTCACTATTGACAGCATTGAGTGGTAGGACCACAGGACAAAGGAGACGCAAGGATTTTTTTGTTTAGTTTAAAACTTCCACAGCGAGAGAGAAAACTGAGATGATGCCTATTATCCTGTAAATCCAGCTACATCAGGGACATTTATGCAGTAAACACAAATGTTTGTCCCTTGCTTTTATTGAAAACGAAAACAGAAAGAACAAGAATTTCCAAGTCGGCTCCGCTCCATTGGAAGTGAAAAACAAAACCAGATAATGAGTTCCTCCCTTCATAATATTGAGCTTACATCATTTACACAAGTGGAACAATATTTGTTTTCTGGATATCAAGCTTTGAAAATAGGACACAGTGAGTAACACAAATCGGAAGGTTGACATCATCAAATTGTTGCATTTAATCAATGTAAATTAAACATATTCACTAAATTACACAAATTGAAATTAAGAGGAATTCCAAACAATTCTTGTGAATGACGTAATTCTCTCATTGAAACGGAACTGAAGCTTACGCAGAAACAACGGAGACCTAGTAAGACACCACATTCAAGATAATCCAACAAATGAAGAGACACTTGTGATTTTAATATATACAAATAAACACAAGCAGTTTTATATTTAAACATCAGTATCACACTGCAGCTTCTTCAAGCATTAAAGGAGGAGAAAAGAACAAATGTGCCAGTGCTGTGTTTATTCCTGTTCAGCATTGAAACAGCAGTGACCTTGGTGAATACTTTCATGTAGCCTATATACAACGATCCAGACGGAAAACAATAATAATCTCAGCATCCATGCCAGGTGTTTCCATCTACTGTCTGAGTACAGTAGATTACAGTTTGTAGAGGTTACTGTGATGCCTTTCAGCCGGCAGATGGTAGACAGACTGTCAGTGAACAATGAGTATAAACCTGAGAGTAGATGTAATTTACCTGCTCTTACCTGGGCTGAGTGATGTTCTTTAAAGTGTGTGTGTGTGTGTGTGTGTGTGTGTGTGTGTGTGTGTGTGTGTGTGTGTGTGTGTGTGTGTGTGTGTGTGTGTGTGTGTGTGTGTGTTGGTGTGTGTTTGTTCAAATGTTCAGGAAAGGAATTCATGGTTTGGCCGATGGATGATACCAGACCATCAGTCACCTGCCATCGTGACAAATTTACCCAGCTCCGCATCATGACAGACACATCATTATCATTTTTCTTGTCAGCACCTTGTTAAAATACTCTCAGAGAGAAAGAGAGAGAGAGAGAGAGAGTGCTAGAGAGGGGAGGACTCGCGCTGTTATTTCCGCGCCGCTGTTTTTCAGGCTGACACCAGGATCAATGGTGTTTTGGACGGGCAAGTGACATAATGAATTCAGCCGCAGATGGCCAAAATTAATAGCAGATTTTAATTGACTGTTTGATAAACCGGTGGCACAGTGGTAAAGTGGTTAGTGCTGCCGCAGCACAGCAAGGGGGTCGTTCTGTTTGGAGTTCCCGTGTTCTCCCTGTGTCTGTGTGGGTTTCCTCGAGAGGCTGCGGCTTCCTCCCGCGGTCCAAAGACATTCAGGTTAGATTAATTGGCAACAGTAAATTACCCGTAGGTGTGTGTGTGAGAATGAATGATTTGTTCCTCTCTATATGTCAGCCGTCAGCCCTGTGATGGACTATTAACCTGCGCTGGCTGTTCCCTTCCTCCCTCCAAATGTTAGCTTCACTTCCGTCCGGCTCGCCTGTGACCCTCAAAAGGAGAAGCGATATAAGATGATGGATGGATGGATGGATGGATGGATGGATGGATGGATCATAAACTCCTTCCAAAAAAAGCTATTGTCCACAGCTTCTCAACTGCTCGGCATTGCAGACCTTTTAAAACCAGAATGATCTGGAGCGGCATTAGACTGAGTAAATACATCATTAGATTAAAGAGTAAAAAACATTTTTGATTGTTTCATACATAATATTGTTGGTGAGTGGACTGTCAAAACATCCACAAAGTTTTAACTGTCCCTGACAGTCTCTTTCTGTTTGCCTGTCATTCAGGGTGCACATGACTGACTCTCTGAAATGCCCGTCTGTCAAAATGTCATGAACTTCATGTGTGTACTTGCCTCAGTGCAACAATACCATTGACTTGTTTACCTCTATGGTGTTATAAAGCAGACTATTTACTTTTTAGGGAGAGGCAGTGGATGAGTGTCGTACTATTTCTATTCAGGATTCTGTAAGTGGTTTGTCTATTTCTCTGTTATCATCTCTGACACTACTAAAAACCCCACCATACTGATCTCTGCATTTGCGGTTATGCATCTTAACAGCCCTCATTGCTCACTCGTAATGAAAAACATGTGCAAGGTCAATTTATAGAGCGTAATGACTCAATGATGGAGTATGGGAGGTTAGACTTTTCATTTCAGTTGAAAAAAATTGGGGTAAAGGGTTAAATCCTATATTATTATCATTGTATGTGAGAATGGAGAGACAGACACGAGTAGGTAAAGAGCAGCATGGCTTAGATACTGGTCACTTCTATTTTAATGGATTTAGTGGCTGTAATGAACTCCTGGCCTTAAATAAGAGGTGGTTTCAAAACCATTGTATTTGCCGCATACACTGCGAACACATTATTTCTGCCCCTAATTGAGATATAGGCTTCACTTGTCCTCTGTTGAGTCCTTTGACACCACAATGTAAGCAATCTTCATTGATTTTATTTGCTCATTTCTTTTTAATTGTGTGGATTGTGTCCCAGTGTAATTGGACCTCACCACAACCCCACAACCCACCAGTCCAAGAGAACTCAAGCCAATATATTTGCTGTCCTCCAGGAAGGACTTTCTGTGACGCCTGTGAGATTGTGAGGATGAACATCCTGCCAGTGCTTTGCTTTTAAACGATATGGATTGCTTGGCAGAATCTGCTCCTGCTTTGCCGTGTGGTTTAGCCTTCAAGCTGTGTTCTCGCTCAACAGCAACATGCTTGAGGGGTATTCATTAGACTTTAAGATTCCTTAAGTATGACATACAAATACTGCATCTTTTAGTTCAAACGACATTTTAGCTTACATACTCAAACTGAGTGAGAATGAAGCACGATGGTCTCAGTAGCAGCCATGACAGGAACAAACAAGCCAGCCAGTCGGTTTCTGCCTGTCACCGTGCTGAAGGCTGGATGAGTCACTTTGCCTCGTGGAAGTGATCTCCATATTCTCAGCATCATCAAGAACCAGTATCTTTTCTATCTAATTGCTACTGGCTGTGCAGAATCTGCAAAAAGCTGCTTTTCTGTATATTGGCCGGAATGCTTATGCAGCTTCACTGTAAACGAGAGCAGCTCTAAGTTACCACGGCAGATGGCCAGCAAGGTTTTCTTTATTAATCTCACAGCCTCCACGTAGAATGCAAACTGAATGTCATTACTTTATCCTTGAGAGCATATTATTATAAACAAAAATACTCAAATATGAAGTTTAATTGTATAACATGTGGTAGCCTGTTTAGATGAATGGAATTCTTGGAAATACTTAATCGTTTTCTTGCAGAGAAATTAAAAGATTGAGACCACCGTCATGTAGCGACTAGTCATTTAGCTTAGCTCAGCATTAAGACTGGAAGCCAGGGGGGAATGATGTCTAAAGACATGTTAACACACAATTACAAATGACTCCAACAGCCTGCCCTGCACACCAGCATGAGCTGTTGATATGTTGCACTTCTCCTCCACAACCTTTCCCATGAGGAGCCGAGCAACACAACGATAGAAGTGAAAGCTAAATATTATTGCAGACATTACATGGCCAACTTGGATTAAGATGTGCACCTGCTTCTTCAGAGTCTACATCATTTCCCGTGAAATTACAGGTCTTCACCTGTTAGATACTACTTGTCCCGCCAATGTGCTTTTACTGTGGAATTACATCACAGCAAGAAGATAATCTAAATAACACCTGAGAGATATATCCCTGTCATGTTGTTTTTTAAGAATTCAGTATAAACAACGTTGGTTCATGTCTTACTCACTTTAGAGTATACAGGACTGTTATCTGACTGAAGAAGTTTAGTGATGAACACTGCACTGTGCTCAACTGAAAGAAGGCACTAGTGCTCAGAAAGAAATGCTAAATGATCACACCCTTGAAAAATGCACTGTTCCTTTAACCTCGCTGGATTCCAAAGTAGAATAAGGAGCACAGACAGAGAGCTGAGAGCTGAGAGGCAGCCCAGGAAGTTAGAAGAAGCAGCAGCTGCAGCAGTAGAGAGAAGTGTTAATGCAAAATGACACGAGGGTTCACATGTGAGCCATAACAGACACGGTATTTGAGACTTACAATGAGCTGGAGTCATCCAGACAGAGCCTAAAGTCAATAAAACTGAAGAAAATATAAGTCTTATTAAGAAGTATTTGTTAGTGCTGTTACAATCCAGCTGCGTGAGAGCATGCCTGTAGAGAGACTCCCCAAAGACACAGATATGTTGGCAAATCACTGGGTCTTTTGCAATTGATTCGCCTCTTGCAGCTGCAAACTGACTGAGTGTTACAGGAATCTGTCTCTGGCGTCTTTGAGCAGAATGTTTTGGCAGTGTTCGGTGTTAAAGTAAGACTGGAAGGGAGAGGTTTGTTTCTCGCTTGATACTCACACGGTGAGTTCCTTGTGTTTAAAAACTCGGTTTAACTAAGGACAGTGATTGATGGGAACAAGCCGATTTGGAGCCTCTTCACTTAATTTCCTTTCTGCCGATTGAGCCGATAAACAATATGAAGCATCTGCAAGTCGTTTTGCACTGCAGCACTTAAAGTCAAACACAATTGCATCACTGGACTGTGGGAGCGCATTTGCGGAGACATAATGTGTTTGTAATCTCTTATTGCATGTTTGTGCCCTTCAAAGAAAGGTCAGGGAGCTCAGAGGTCTGCTGTGGCAAAAATTAATCCTTGGCTTTCCCCCCGTTCCTCTCCGTCGGGTACTTTTAGGACGTGGATTGTTTTGAAAACCATCTGCACATTCTTGTTCTCGCTGTTGTAAAAGAAGTACTCGACCAATTCGATATTTCACTTTGTAAGAAACAGGAAGGACAGTTTCTTCTTTTATAGACGTTGTCTTTTTTATTCAACATGTGGTTTTTTTCTTCCTGTTTTTACCATAATCATCTGGATCTAGTTTCCAGATTTAGCGTTCATGCTGTATTTAGAGCTAGCATCCAAAAGGCTTTCCACGATTATCAACTATGTGCTGTGATGGACAAAAAATAAATAAATGGAAAAAGCCTCGGCGGCGACGAACAGCACTTCAAAGAGGTGACACATTTACTCACTGAGCAGAGTCGCTGTAGTTCCCCTCAGCAAGCATGTAAACAAGGACCCGGGTCCCCAATGCATGTGCAGCGATGCAGGGATGTCTCCCTGACACTGAGACACGGTGCAGGTGCACAGTGGATTTGGTTTATTGTCAGGCCAAAACAATGGGCATGGTTAGCAAAGAGTAAAATCAGCTGTTCACAAGGAAAACATTGAACTTCTGAGGGATTTCATAGATTAATCAAATAAAAGATTAAAGGTTGGATTCTTGAAACCTTCTCTTTATTGTTTTTTTTTACTTCCATCATTACAAGCAACAAACCAGAGGGGCACATGTACAGGGCATAACATCCCCAAGGAGCTACTGAATATATATATTCATATATATATATATATATGTTCTTGGGATCAGATACACACATTGTACAGTATACCAAGTACAAAGACATTTCTACAGCTGCTCCTGTTTATAGATATCAGCGCTCTATATGCTTTATTTTGTATTAATGCCAAATTCCCCAAAAATATCTCCAAATACTGTATCTTGCAGTGTAAAAGAAAGTGAATAAAATCCCTGTGTAACTCACCCTTACACCTAGTTCCAATAAATCAGTGTAGTGGTTTTTGCTTAATCCTGCTAACAGACAGATAAAAGACAAAGGAAATAACCTTGCTTGTTGAGCTAATGAAGTAACGGATGATTTTAAATTTTAATTCCAATAAAAAAAAAAAAAAATTGATTCCAGAGTTTAACAAAGCCAGATTAGAGAAATTCATACTCTGATTCTATGAAACAATCGTCACAATGACTTCAATTTCTAATTCCCTTGTGTAAAAGCACCACCTCTGGCTGTGGAGTAAATCACTTGTCACCAACAGTTTGTGCAGGGTGACAACAACGTGTGCTGTTGGTTACATTCTGTGTTTATAAGCAGACAGTCCCTCCAGTCTGCAGTGGCAGATGGTGAGAGCTATTCTCTCCATTTTCCTCTCTCCAGCTCTGAATCATTGGGCAGACTTGGGACAGTGTTTGTGGGCAGTTGGGTGGCAATCCCCCGTGTATTATGTTCATCATTTCCAATCCAACAGAATTGTCCCCCCTCCATTAATTCATATCAACACTGGAAGTGCAATTACTGCACCAACAAAGTTTTGCTGAAGCTCAGTGGAGAACTAAAAAAAAACGAGGCAACTTTATCTAATTGACCGAGTTTAAGTCATTTGAGAATATAACTGATAAGAGGAGAGTGCCTGCTTTCATATATATCAAAAGCTGTTCAATGCCTCTGTCCCCCTCCTTTGTCACTGTAGAGAATAATCCAAGTGGCATGACCGCTTCCAGTTCACATAACTAGAAGAGTGATCTGCCTTTAAATCCTAAAGACGAGGTCACACATGAGGATTGTGAGCCTGACTGGAGGATTTCTCTTTTTCGAATTTGCACACAACTTGAGACTCTGTTCCTCTGATTGACTCCCGGGCGCTCACGCAGAGCCCAGTGTGATTTCTTTCCTTTTTCTTATGTGTTTCATTTCAGTTGGGCCAGTCTGTCTTAAGTGGTGTGAAATAGTCCAAGATTTTCCACCTCTGACATCTGAGAGTGATCCTTTCGCCACCGGGCAGGAAGAGAATGATTAACTCGCACTCGTATTGATTTTTTGGTCTTTACGTTAACTTTTGAAAATCTCATGAGAGATTTACAGGCTTGCCTACCTATGAGACGTTGTTTAGAAAATCATGTATCACTTGATATCTGCACTGTAGCCGGAGCTGAGCCCGTCAGTAAAGCGATCAATTAAGTGAAAGCGGGCACAGACCAACATTTTGTCAGTGTTATTCATGTCAGTATTTTAATCTATAGGTATCCTTCTGCAATGGGTATGAAACCAGAGCACATTTTGTGTATTGTAACTGATTTACAGGCACCTGCTCGGGATGAATCTAGTATTATGTGACAGAAATTGATCTTACAGTTGATGTATTTATTGATCACTCCAGCACCGCTCACTTCATCAAAAATGACAAACTGTTAAAGCAGTTAATTCGACATAACGCCGAGATCAGAAACTCAAGAAGCAGAAATACTGGTTAAATAAAACAATGCTCCTGAGAAGTAGGAATACCACGTATCCGTCTTTAAGCGAGTTTACTTTAAAGTTGTTGATTTGTCAAGGAGTCACGTATGAGTGATTGTTGTGTCCCCTGAGGGACTCCGCAGGTATTGGACTCTCTCCAATTCCTTCTGGGTGAGAGAGGGGAAAAAAAGTTTTCCATTAGAAAATAGAAAATAAGAGAGCATGCAGTGAAGCCTGAAGCCAAACGACAAGAAAAGCTGGCGCTATGTATCTAGAAGCAAACAATCATGCCAATACAACCCACTGTGTCAGTCAATGGGTAGATGGATGGACGCTGTACAAATCAATATTCTATTTGTCAATGTACCATTAGGATATTAATTATTTCATCTGTACATGAATTCCCAAACAAATACACCAGTCTAGATGAATGTTAGCTGAAGAGGTCAACACAGAAAAGGTCTGGTTAGTGGTCTTAGTTTAGAATAGAGAAGAGCAATGTGGAAAAGATCTTTGTGTAATTTAAACTATAACTGCTATCCTCTCTCTGTGCGTATACCATTACAAAAACTATAGACAAAAAGATGTGTTGTGTATTGTGTAGGTATTCTGAGTAAAAAAGCCTAAAGTCTATGATTTATTCCTCTTCCCAACAGTAAATGCAGCTCCAGATGCTCCTGAAACGCTTCGTCACAAATACTTCCACGCATTTGAATAATGTTCGCCGACGTTGCCCGCATGTGTTGGAAGTGGTTGACCGAGCAGCCGGCCAATCAGAGCAGACCGGTCTTTGTCGGGAGGGTGGCCTTAAAGAGGCCGAGGCTAAATCATCAGCATAATAATAATGATAATACTTTTAAAGTTATTAAACCAGTAAGCAGTGCTGTAGGTATCCAACCCTGTTTTGAGTGACATCTTTTTAAAACTCTGTTGAAATGTTTTTGCAATCTGTAAAAAGAAGGACGGATAAATAAGAAAACAAGCCCCCTCCCACCAGGACAAGTATCCAGGATAATACACTTGTGACTGCACAGTGGTGACCGAAGGATGGTGGTACAGATGGCATGAGCCAAACATTGTGCATAATTGAAACAGCTTAGTCTGCACACGAAATATCATCCTCTGCTAGCCCCCCCTTAAGAGTTATGGTTAGAAGTGATTCAACGTGAAGATGTCTTTCATCAACAAAGCCTTTCAAAGAAGCGTTGCCATATGTGACATCCTTTCTGAAGTTATTCAAGCACGTAGAAGTAACCTGCTCCTCATAGCTGTGCATATGGCTGACTCATAGTCACAGCACATCAAATATTCATTAAGTTGTATGAAAAATAGGTTGTCAGAGCTCATCTGATACCGCCATTTAGTCTCTTTTTCTGAATGAGTGGAGAATTGCTTGCAGTTTTCCCTCTACTCTCACTAAAGTCCACAGAGGCTGTTTTTAGCAGTGGCAATAGAGCAGTGATCTACTAAACATAGTCAAGTGAAGACTCCACAGTGACCTCCGGCCACATCCTGATATGAAAATCTAACCGAGCATCAGGCTCAATTTGAGGCTCCGAAGTAAACAAACAGAAGTTCTTCTTTTCACACTCACAGCCGGTAACAGACAGAGGAGGCTATGGTCTGTCAATATTTCTGTTCATAAGTTAGACTGTAGCAGCACAGACCAGGCTCACAACATATATAACCTGACACATGGGCATTTGGGAGAAGAAATAACAAGTTGATAGCCTGAAGTTATTATTTTCAGGTTGGGTTTAACAGGTTTGAACCGTGAGTTGACAGATTTAGGGTTAGGGTTTTTTTTTTTTCAAAAGTTAAATTGTCTTTCCCTTTACTTAAAACTACATTGAAGTTGCAGTTGTTACCCTGAAAGGTGACATTATATCTAATGATTATTAGTTTTTTAATAAGGCCAGTTAACCAAACCCCAGTTAACCACCCCCAGTAATCTAAACTCCAGTTAACTAAAGTTTGGTACATTTCAGACCAGTGGTGCCAGAGATACACTACAGGACCTGGGAGCTACATATATTTGTGGAAACTTCACAGTCCAATTCCCTATTCATAAATTTTTTATATTAATTTTTTCCAATGTTTTAACACATTTTTGTGGCAAAAAAGCTTTCGACCTTTGGAGTAAATGTATCTCCTTTGTGTTCTGCATGTGTGTGAGCAGATTAGAGGATCGATTTACATTCTCCCTTTGGATTCCCTGTTCCACTTATTCATAGGTGGCAGCAGTAACACAGAAAACATCACAATGCATCTGCAAAGATAAGGAAGGCGACACGGTAGCAAGCAAATATAGATGGAAATGATGAAAATTAAAGTTTCATGAGAAAGGAAACACACTCAGCAGGTATTGGTTTAAGAAATCTTGAATGGCAAAAAGCTTAAAGTCAAAAAGTAAACTTTACGTTTTACATGAGAGTGGTATTGATCTTCTCGTCCGACTTGCGTTTTCCTAAAGGTCAAACTATTTGTTTTAGAAGTCTGCAGTATGGAAAATAAATGAGCACTGACATTTGTGCTCTTTTGTACAAATGGTGTAGTTCTGCTTGAATCGATGTCAGGAGCCTTCTGGACAGTTCCTCTGAGTTAAAGCCTGAACTTACAAACTATCTCCCAGTGGGGATTTGATTGTCATTATCAGTCTTCTGGGTGATAAAACGCTGAGTTAAGACGTATGAGCATGAGTCTTGACTTTAACACAATAATCTTTTGATCTGGTCTAATCCAGATTCAAATCACAACCAGAATTCCACCCACTGATCATTCGCCAAGGATCATTTCACCAGCTTGGAGGTTGGGTTGCAGCTGTTGCATAATTCTGTTGGGCCGAGACAGGGCCCCTGGATATTAAGTATTAAGACGGACGAAAGCAAGGCTAGAATATATTTTGTGATATCTTTCTTTTTCTGCATAAAAAGACATAACGTGTGAATAACATTTTTTATTCTGGTTAAAATAACAAGATCAGACCTTAAGATCTTAGAATCCTTGGATTCCAACAGCAAGGTCACGGATACAGACAGCAAGTCTGAACAAATAATAAATAAGCTAGGGAAAGTACGATATTGAGTCACTGCTATTGGTTATCTGATGAAGGATCCTGATATCTAAATATATTTATCTAATGTAAGCAGAAATATTTTTGTTTTCCTTTCTGCCTGTGATTAAAGCCCTGTCTCAAGCCAGAGACCGTGGGAGTCTTGCTGTTTACCAGTGTCACAGCAGGATGTCAAATCATCAGGCTGTGCTGCCGCAGCCTAAAGAGCTGTAGTAGAGACTAATGATCGCTCCACATCAAGATTCTAGTCATGATAACCTATGATCTAATGATTTACACTGCCTCTCCTCCCAGCTAAAGACGCAGCAGATGACTAATAGTGTTTCTGCTTCTCTTTTGTAAGGTGCACCCCCCCCCCGAGAGGCAAATAGGCTTCTCCTGATTGGTCCACATCCCTGTAAATGCCACTGCACAGAGATATAAGGCTTCTTGATATCGCTGCCCTCCCACTTAACCAGCGCTAACCCTTCAAACAGGACTTACTGGTCTTTTAATTACTTTTTTGGGGGGGGAGAGACAGGAAGGAGTATAATGAAAATGTCAAACACATTATTCTCACCGCTGACTTCTCCCAGTCCGACATGATCAATAGTATCATCCGTCTGTATGAAGACGATAACATCACATTATTTTAGTATGATTAAGTGGCAATTTGCAGGGTAATTCGTTTTAGCTATCGATTCTGAAGTAATAATGTCATGCTCCCTGCGCTAGTTCTATTTTTAATTTATACATAACATGTACTAATTTGACAGGTGCTCACAGAAGGAGACCTTGAAGTAAGAACTGCGTGTTAGTGTAGGAGAACATTAGACAAGTTCTCGTTAGGCAGGTCACGGTGTTAAGAGGTGTTTCTTGGAGGAAATGGGTCTTTCACAGGTTCTATAAGGCCATAAGCCAGCAGAAGACTATATAATGAAGTTTAGGGGCATTGGTGCCCAACCAACAAGTATTAGTGACTTTCGTTTTATTCAGGCGACCCTTCAAGGCTGATCAAAGACACACTTCTGCAGTCTGGATCATCTGTAAGGGTATGACAGCCAGAAGGGACATTGTGCTGGTTGAGCCGAAATACCCCTAAGTTTCTCCTGAAAGTGACTGAGAGGCAATCAGGATATTAATGTTATGATTGGATGGAATGACTAAGACTTCATTCTTGGAAAGCGGTATTAGGCGGATATTTCTTAGAAAGAGAAGTCGAGATTTGCGGCGAGACTGTGGGGTCGTGTGGTGAGAAAGGCCGGTGTAGTTATTGTTTTTGTCTGTGTAGGAGTGATATTAGAAGCCTCCCAAGTAACAAGGACATTGTTGAATGAAACTTCTAAGAAGAAGCGCTCACAGTACAACTGCAGCCTCAACACGCCATAGAAGCTTGTATGTGCTTTTGCAATGTGTAGTAATTGTTTTGGGCATTTTCATGATATGCCTCAGGATTAGAGTCATGAAACATTTGTTTGTTGGGGCATGAGCGTCCCAAAACTGGTAGTCGGTCGGAAGTTGTATAATGATACATGATTAATATGTTTTCAAAGACACAGTACAAAAGAATATCTGTGTTGTGAAATAATCAAGAAGTGAATGGACACACTTTAAATCACACACATTCACATTCACTTCTCTATCACTCACTCCCTGATGGAACTGACATCAGGGCCCGAGCCACACTTTTGTGACTTAGGTGACAGCTGCAGCCTCCACACACACTTTTGAACTTGTCGTGCCTCTTGTTGAGCTCAAACATTTATATAACAGGTTCATAAGCGATGCATGCAGGATTTGGTGACTTATGTAAGTCATGCTTGACAGAAATAAACAAGTGTCTGAGATGTTATTAAAAAGTAATTACTGGCATGAGACGAAGACATGGATTTTATGAATTTATTGAAACATTTTCACAATTTAGAAATACTAATTCAAACGGATGAATAAATCAGAAGGCTTGTCATTCTCTTTCTGGAGCCATTAGCATATGCAAATCAATGATTTGTTTTATGTATAAGCCATTTGCAAACTAAGCACATTGAAATTAAATTTTGACATGTTGATGCACAAACTCTAACAAGCACAAACTATCTGGTTCTGTCGCCCTGTGTTTGTGTTTACATGAAGTTGTGGCAGTTTCCTCTCTTGTCTGTGATTGGTCAGTGGCAGTCGACCCACTCGCAGAAAGCACTACTGAGTAGAACTCTCTGTTAGAGCTCAAACTTTAAAAATGTCTAATCCTCTTAGATGATATAAACTTGTTTTTTTATGCATGAACCGTATGTGGCCACAGAAGTAGAGACATCTCTGAATTTACCTGTGTCCTCTGTGTTATAACAGATGCTATGTTACTGGTGGCAGACAGACTGGACGGACCCTTCAACATCGAAGAAGCCATTGATCCAATCGACATCAAGATCTCTGACGCTATCATGACCATGCAAGACAACAGCATGACGGTGTCCGCCAAGGTACTGTGCCCTAAGTCAGCTTGGTTTGCCATTCTTGAATACAAATATATCTTTGTATTGAAGACATTTGATCGGGTAAATAATTATTGCAGGATTTTTTTCAAGCATTTTTTTGTACGGGTGAAAATATCAAACTGTTTTTGAATACAGTTTATGTTCAGAAGCATCAGAAGCCTTGTTATGTACAGTGATAGGATTCAAAGGACAATCTTCATATGGTACTTTTTTACCAAAGCAAAGATTTTAAAAGAAACTTGATATGACACATTACATGTATCTTTTGAAAGAAATTCAATCAGTCACAACATTGTCATACAGAACATATATATCTGCATGTATATATCATTTGATTCCCTACATTTTCCACTTATTGTGTCATTGTCTTAAAACCTGAAACAAGATGTGTCCACTTTTCAATATTCAACCAATTCAACAATCCGTCTACAACCTCAATCTAAATATTTGTGATCAAACCTGTGGTCTAAGATAAGAACCTGAAATCACACATTTAACTGTTATGTTTTTGGCAAACAGTTGAATCCTATATGAGTGTGCTTTTAGGAGAGAGTTGACATGCAAGGGAAGTAACTAGATACATTTCCTTTACAGTTCAAATATCTAATAACTCAGTGGAATAGTTCCAAACATGAAGCAACACCTCAGGATATTATCGCGTACAGAAAAAAAAAAATCTTGTCAAAAAGCAGCCTTCTCACTTCCCCTTTAATTCTGATGCTTTGATATATTCTGGCCCATCTTCACTCCTGGGTTGCAAAGGTCAGTGAATTAGATGTTGCATTCTTTTCTATATCTGGGGAGCTGCAATTCACAGCTGGAACCTTTGTCTAAGCACCTGACGCTTGAAGGTTGCACTTGGCTGAAAGATTGCTCTGAGATTACAATCTTTTCTCCCGCAGTCACATCTCGACCGTACGTGGCCCTTCCCTCGGTCGCCGCGCTCTGCAGAATGTGTCAGGCCACTCTGCATTGTGTCTTCAGTCTTGCAGCGCGAGCCTGTTGAAAATCGGTTTTCGTGTGAGATGTACAGGATAGTGGAATTGTAATCATGTTGAAGAAGTGATAAATATTAGAGAGAAGACAGCCTCTTGTCATGACGGCCATGTAGCGCATTAGAGTGCTCCATCACATCCTGTGCCAGGGGCCAGCAGACAGGCCAGACAGGAATCCTAATGAGCTGGGCTGTTTGCAGGTCTCTTGTTTGGGCCCTGAGAGCCTATAGAGACGGAGCCATCTGAAAACAATCTATTCTCAGAATGAAGTTCTGTGAACGACACAGGAATTAATGTACGGTTCAAATAATAACGGAACTGCATTTCTTTTCTTGGCTCATTTTATCCATAAAACAGCAAAAGTTTGTATTTCAACTAAGTTAATAACAGTCTTTTTTTCCAAGGATTGTGTTTCCTGATGTAACCTGCAATTATTTTCTGATTATTAATAAGTAAATACTAAGCATTAATACTGTTTATATTTTTCTTATCCAGACTTGTCACGGTTGAGTTGAAAATGGCATCGGCCCCATGAAAAAATCCCTTTCCTTTATTTCATACGTTATTAGTTTTATACCCATAATCAAAGCTCAATTATGTAACATTTTGTAAAGAACTGGTTTAACTTTGGTCTATCGTGAGTCTTTGACCGAGAAACTCTGTCCAAATGTATTTCTTTTTGAAGCGTGACTTTCATTTTCAAGCAAATTCCTTTTTGCCACCAATATGACACTTCCTGTAAAAGGAGGCCTGGGCACTGATAGAGTGGTTGGAGGAGGCTGGCTCTGTATCATTTTCTATCTCAGATCACCAACCAGAAATGGTGCTGAGCAAATTGACAGAGGCTTCTCCAAGAAAAAGCTTTCAGTGGTGTAGGCAAACTAAAACTTTTACAGGATCAAAAAGAAAAATGTGTATTCTACAAAATAGAATACACATGATCCTGAAGCTTTGGGCATTGTTTCATGCTGCAGACCAGTGCTTTTTCATTTTCACTTTATCGTCCTATGTTCATTTTAGGTTTTTCAAGGGTGTGGCCAACCAAAGCCATCGGGAATGGGCCGGTCTGCACGCGGCATCTCAGATGTGTTCAACGCTCGTTTCAGACCCTACACCCGCGAGGAGAGGCCGACCACAGCAGCCGGAACAAGCCTGGATAGACTGGTACGTACACAAAGACAAGGAGACCAATATTTCTTTGTTTGGAATATATTAAAAAAATGACTCGCTTGAAAAATCCAAATAAATTTGGTGTAAAATAACAAATAAAGTGAAATATTTATCATAATTAAAAGCACGATATAAAACAGACATTTAAAGCACGGATGATGGAACAGAAAATAAACCTTGAAACAGTTTGTATGAGGCCTCCAGTGGATTCCTAAAATAACTCAACAAATTGTTGGACAGATAGTTTTGTTGGAATCTGAATTCTAGCCAGCACACGGTGCTGAGCCTTCTTCATTTCTCGCTCCATCTTTAACAACTCAGTGTGTGTGAATCTGAGCATGTTGAGATATTTTTTATATATTACTGTCGGAGGCAGACCTGGTGGCGGCATGCTGAGTTTAAGGTAGACTTACCCGGGCTCAAGTCCAAAGGGCAGAAAAGAATTGAGGACCTCAAAGATTCCAGCTGAAATGTCATCGTATATCCATGCTGATATGTTCCCCATAGAGCTCAGTTGCTATGTGACATCCTCCACTACAGTACTCAGTAAGAAAACAAAAACTCAAACATTTTTGTGGGTTTTACTTCTGAGATACCATCAGAACCGTGTTTTCTCCCAAAATGATCCTGTTCACAACTAGAGAGAGCATATACCTCCTGCACTGTCCTCATGTGAAACCACATGGAAATATTTTTTGATCAACATTATTGAATTTTTCCAAAAAGGAATCAACAGAAATCTCACAATGTTAAAGAAAGTGGGAAAAAAACTAATCCTTGTTCCATCCCCTGATCCAAATCCACAACTTTGAAGAGGTTAAAACAAATTCAGGATTCACACATAAAACTTCTGGATGTTGAAAAGACATCAAGGGTAACTTTAAAATGAATGATTCCACTGGACCGTGCCACTGAAACACACTGTGTAAGAGTCTTCATATGTCAAGCTCCAGTTTCCAGCAACCTTCTATTATAATTATTATCATCATCATACATGAATATGTTAAAAGAATCACTGGAAATCAAAGCAAAATTCTGTGTATAAGCCGAAATAACTGGTTAGGCACAGTATTTAAAATCTACGGTCGCACAATTGACACTGTATTATTCTTAATAAAACTACACAAAACTATGGAATTTTCCCTTTAATGATGTGTTATGTTGACTGACATCAATGTGTTGAATAGATTCCGATGAAAAACATTTGAGACAGTATATGTCAGGACATTCCTCTGTCGTCAATTTATCATCTGACCAAACCTTTTTACAAATGCTCCTTCACGTAATCCTTCCACATTTGGCAAATCCATTTAATAAATAAAATCTGGTCCTTTTAAATAAAAGGTACAGTGGATAATCCTCTGCTATATAAATTGTGTGACAGGATTAAAATGGAAAGTATGCGGCAGCAGGGAAGTAGATCAAATGCTGTTTACTGTGTCTGTCTTTACAAGAAGTCTGCACTTCCAAAAGCTGCAATTGTTAGAAATAAACACATTAAGTGTAATACAAAAGTCAAACCCTTGAAAAGGCTATTCTTGAATTCAGCATATCTTCAAATACAGGCCTTATTAGAAAAATCAAACCCAACCTTCCTCTTTGCTTCGTAACACTTGATCTAAAGGGGGAAAAAATAAACTACTAAAAGGCATTTTTAGGAACTCCACAGGTTTCAGAATCTTTAATAATTCATGTTTACATGCTCTCGGGCCAACTTCTAGGAAAAGATGAGAAAAAAGTGCTCCGGGTTGGACTTACTCTCTTGATCGCATCTCACTCGCGTTTCTCCATATCTCAGTTCCTAGTGTACATTTATGAAGGAGGTGAGGTCCATTCGGAAATATATCTGCACCAGACAGGATTAAGCGATCATGTCTTTTCCGCTGAGCAGTGTTGAGTGCACTAAATAAAACACCACTTCAGACCAATTCTCCCCATCGAGCTGCTGTTTGTGTGCACGTCCCAGTATTTGCATTGATTACATGTGAGAGGTTTTTATACTGATTTCATGTTTTTTCATTGTGAGTAAAGTGGCTTGAGGTTTTAAATCTCATGTTGAAATGAAGCCAGTGGACGGGAAATGTCCACGTCACCATTTATCATTTAAACTTCTTCCCTCACTAACGACTAACGACATTCTTTTTGCTCCTATTCTGTCTCTCTCTCTCTCAGTCGCTCTATTTGTCCGATGTCCAATTAAATCTCTGTCTTCTTCATTTCCCTGCTGCTCCCAGAGGGTTGTCTGGAGGAGAATGCAACACAATGTAAGCCTTCAACTCCTCCTCTTACTTTCACCAAGTCATCTGTCTTGTGGCGTTTTAATCATCCTGCCCAAAGTGCTCCACTTCTTTACATTATTCACAGTTGATATTGATTGCTTGTTGTGACACCGGCTCTTTATTTGCGTTGGATGAATTATTTGCGTTTCTCTCTCTTGCGTGCGACTCGACGTTAAGCTGTTGAGGCCGATATCGATACTGGTCATTTCTGCATTTCTTTTCTTTTTTTCTGAAATAACATACCTGGGTTCCTTGGTGTTTCTGCAAGAAGGTTGTGAGTTTGAATCCCTGTCATTTTTTCCCTTGTTTGAATTTTGCATAACCTCTCTCCTTCAGTTGTTTCCATCAGTCAGACCTCTGGTTGATTGGAGACTTTTAACATGCTTCCCATTGTCATGACTGGTAAACGTTTGCATGTGATGACCTAAGTATCCAAGGTGTTTCCTTAGCTTCTTTCAAATGCCTGCTAAAATAATCCTGTTAACCTGCAGTGGCCAAATTATATCCTGGATTTGCATGAATGTTTTGGATTCCACACATGGTTGTTGATTCTCTCATCTGAACAGCTATTTATCATTAGAAGGAGCAGATAGAGGATTTTATTTCTGACAAAAGGAAATCATATCTTTTGAATGTTTTAATGATATCTTAAATGTGTCTGGAAATGCATTTTGATGGCCTTGTTCAGTACTTAGTTAATTTTTTCTGCAACAATGTGCAACATAAAATGCATGAGAGCATAATAACACAACATGCTGAACACTGTTTATCAGGGTAAGTAAAAGTGTTGCTTGTCACTGCCGAGGTCAACGTTAGATTTATTACATGGATCCACAATTACACACGTGTTGTGAAATGCTTGGTGCACCACAAGGTCCGCTAGTGCAGATGGCAGTAACATTTATACGCCTCCTCAAGCCTTGACCTCATACGGTCAGATGTATGTATTGAAAACCAGAGGCCACAACTTACTCTTTTGTTCAGTTTTATTTTACACTCATGTGAACAATCTGATTCAAGGCAGCAGCAGCTAATCGCGTAATCAGTGACTGGGACCAACTTCCACACACATTCAGTGAGAGAAGAAAAGGTCAGAGGAAGTAGTCGACGCATTTTTCTGAGATAAGCTACTTTGATTAAAAAAAAACATTGAATTGCTTCAGGGCACAAAAACAAGGAGCAAGGTTTGGTAAATATATGAGTTTGATCGCTGTTGAACACTGAGGCTTATGAATGTCTGTGAAGCTCCCAGTCAGCATCACTCACAACAGCCAGGGTTTTGGAGGATTTTTGTAGAAGTTTTCAAACAACTCATCTCAGATCAGACTTGATCGTTTCAAATATTCAAATCTTAGAGAGGTCTGTATCAGAGGGTTTATAATAACAAGTTTATGACAGGGCTTCCTTCACTTCATGTGAACAAAGAATTTCTGTAAATACAAAAAGGATAAATTAAGACACATTTGTGGGCTTGAAAAACCACTTTGTGGGGACGGACACCTTCAAATGTGGCACAAACACACACATGGTTTCATGGATGTACTGATTCGATTTTGGCTGTCAAAAGTCACTGTGGCATCACTTCTGTTCCATTTCTGTGAACATGATACATCAGGAATGCTTGATAAACTTTGGGCAGAGGCAAACAGCCATGAGGCGGTGATTCAAATGACTTGTGCTTTGATTTATGATTGTTTTTGTGTATTTGTCTTTTTTCTTCTTTACTTTCTTTTCTTTTAATAGAGACTATTGGAATGAAACAACTAATTCAATGATTGATGGCATAAAATACGTTTAAGGCCCTAA
Organism: Pleuronectes platessa; assembly: GCF_947347685.1. Classification (NCBI taxonomy): domain Eukaryota; kingdom Metazoa; phylum Chordata; class Actinopteri; order Pleuronectiformes; family Pleuronectidae; genus Pleuronectes; species Pleuronectes platessa. The sequence goes on from NC_070626.1 coordinate 22,966,843, forward strand.
AGTGTTTACACTGGAATCTCCCTTTCTCTGATGGTAAAATAAGAATGATGGCATTTTCAATGTCAGCTATAAACCCACTGCTAAACTTGAAAATGTTAAATTACTGTGTAAGGAACTGGTTACAATCTTAGCTATGATAGTGGCATAGCTCTTTGAATTCCATTGTTAGTTGTTAGATCCATTTCAAAAAGACTCAGATGATTGCTCACCATGTTTACAGTTATTCCTCATTCATGACCACATAGGATGAAGGTGATGTTTGGATGAACTTAGCACCGTCATTCCGTTTGGTGTTTAGCGCCAGTTGAGAAATGTTGACACACTTCAAAATAAGATGAGAAACATTCAACATGTTAAAAACCTGTTAAAACATCCATACATTTTTACCATCGTGAGAAAGCAGGCTGGGTTTGACATAAACTTGGTAGATGCAGCTTCTGCTGTGAATGGTCACATGACTAGCAGACAGTTCACAGCAGCAGGCCGACCTCAGCTCAACACAAGCCCTGCTCTGTTAAGGCCAATTTATGCTTCTCCGTTTTGACGGACACGGACAGATAGGACCGCCTTCGTTGCAGTATCAGGAGTCCCTGCTGACTGTGTGTGGAAGCTGGGGGGGAAGCTAGCTGCCTCCGTGTAGCTTCAAGCTGTTGAATTAACAACTTAGTTCGGAAACAAGACCGGGAAACTGCTGCGCTAAGAAACGATAACATAAGGATTTTGACCCGCTGGGTGTCTCTTTATTTTATTTAGTTATCATCGTACACTGTGTGTGAGAAAAGCCGGGAGCAGGTAAATAATGAACGTGGACTTCTTCTGAGAATTCATGAGGTAGGCTTCTCTAAGCTTGTCTTCCGTTGCGCCACCTACTGTTCTGGCGCCCAATTGTTTTCAGTACCGGAGAACTATAAATCAAAAAGTGTCCGTTGGATCCGTCCGTCCGTAACGGACTCGGAGAAGCATACATTGGCCTTTACTATCGTGATGTCCAGTGTGTCTCCACACCACTGACTGACTAGCTCCAAAAGTTTAATCATAGAGAGATACCTTCACAAATAAAAATCCCACCAAGTTTGGTAAAAAAAATATGTCTGTGTGTTTTTAGTTGTTGTGCACACACACACACGGGAGAGGAAAAACAGAAAACAATACCCTGGCCTTGGCAACACAGGGTAATAATACAACAAATGATGACTGAACTCCATGTAGCTGCCTCAGTTTCAGGGTCTTGGTATTTGCATGCTGGTCACACCATCAGGTTTTCTGAGCTGAACACAGTCATTATTAATGTTATCAGTAATACTTGTGCTGCTGTGCTACTGTAACTTTTTTAATCTGTCGGTAAAAGGGTCTTTAGGTTGTTTGTCCCTACGCCGTTATGAGAGCCGTATGGGGTGTCTCTTGACAAAGTGCCCCGCAGTTGAAAAGTAAATGAATCCTTTAGGATGTGACTAAGCTACAGTAGAAGCTGGATTCAACTCAGTTCTGTGCAGGTTAGGATTCGTGGTCAATATGGAATGTCCGTCATCAACAGTGAATTATCCTCCGCTTTGTTTGATATTCACATTTATATACTGAGAGAGTTGAGAAGTCCATAACTCGGTTTTATAGCAACATTTATATTCTTCACTTGTTTCCCCATTGATGAGCAGATGTCCGATGACACAATTCTGACAGAAATGACTTTGTTCTCTGTCAGCTTCAACTAACAATGCTGACAGAATGTTACCGTCAATTTCTCCATTAAACAAATGCTCGCAGTACAAATGTGATGGATGTCCACAGAGGATCCCATCATCGACTCATCTGACCAATTTCTAAATATTTGAGCCTCCTTAATGGGTTGTTTGTTGTTGAGCACTGTTGAAATGAGCATGCAGCTGGAAGGAAAGTACATCCGTCTTTAGCAGTGGCCAGGCCTTTCTCCATGCTCCATTTCACGTTGTTTTACGCGGGGCCTGCACGAGGAAACGATCTGGCAACAGCCATTTTTCTAAGGAAGGAAAAGTGAAGAGTAAAGGATCAGTGTTTTATGCATTCAATCAATCACAGTAAACCAATGGTTGTTAGCAACAAGTACACTTGATTGTGCATTTGTCATGGTAAACACACTTTTCTGAAAGGCCTGAACGATTTTCTGGAGATTTAAAGAAACACTGAGTTTGAATGCGTGACAAGAAAACTCCTGTACATCCTTTTGTTTCAGAGTGGCAGCAGAAATTAACAGAAACTCTTCACTTATGAAACTGTCGTCTCTGCCAGAGTCATTAAGAAATCACTCCACCCATTGCACTTGGAGACACCACTGCCAATTATGACAAATGGTAACACAGCCAAAAGGGTTAAATCTTTAAGTCACGCCACAAGATGGATCCAGTTACAGATTTAATGAAATGCTGGCGTGCACTGCAAATCTGCTCTCTACATTTTTTGTCTTTAATAGCCACAATTTCTGCAGGCGAAAAGAACAAATGTTAAGACCAGTTAATCGCACTGGCATGCTAATGAAGCAGCAGTAACAAGCCCAGTGTGTGAGCGCTGGTTGGGTGTCTAAACTCTATGTTGCATTGTGCTGACTAAGATCTGGGGAAAAAAATAAATGCCATTACGGCTAAGCAAACAAAGCACTCCAGATCATGTAATCGCCATCATCATTGTGGACGAATGGTCTTTTTTCATCAAGACCAGTTCATTATTCACTGGGAAATCTGTGGAAATGTAAAATAAAATGTCCGTTTTCACAATGTTAAAGACGGGATCCACTCTGCCCCTTTGTCCAGATTAGTTCTTCTTTCTTGGCCCAAGTCCCGTCCAAGTTTCATGGAAATCCATTCAGTAGTTTTTGTACAATTCTGCTGACCAACAAAAAATCCAACAAACAGATTAGAAGGCCCAGCGATCCCCTTAAATCCAATCAAGCTGCACCAAAACTGCACACACTCATAGATACCAGGCCCCTGAATATGTCAGTTTCTCTCTATCAATGCTTTAAATTATATATTTTCGAAAAGGTGACAAAATGTTTCGGCTTCTTTCTTGGCCCATGTCCCAGCTTTGGTGAAAATGTGTTAAGTCGTTTTTTATGTTATCCTGCCGACAAACAAACAAATGTACAGGGGTGAAAACATAACCTCCTTGTTTGAGGGGATGAAATGTCCGTAGCTGGTGGACAGTGGTTGAGACCAGGCTCCACCACCTGCCAACAACTTATACTTACACCACCTGTTATGAAGAGAGATTATGTTTGCACTGCAGTACTTTCTATATCAATCAGCTCCAACTTGATAAATCCTCTTTTTCCTGCTCTCTTTGCCACTTTTGTCTGCACAGTGACTGCTGTGGGCGTACTTATTATAGACCCAGCGGCTTCAGGTAGAGGTGTGAAGTTTCAGGCTTTGGACTGAGAGAAGTGACAACTAGAGATTGATGCTGTGACCCAATTCAGCTCCGTTGCAACAGCATTGTGTGGATGACACGAGCAACCGCACAACCGCGCTGTCACAAATTGAACAGACATGTTCTGTCAGTGAGTTGTTCTGCGACGGAGGAAGCCTGTTCTCATGGCTCTGCTCAGTCAAGGTTTAAAGTGTAGTTTCAATTAAAAGTCAATCCGGAGAACCTGTGATCTTTCCAACATTGTACTGGCCCACTTTAAATATTCATTTGATACCTGCATTATTGATGAATTCAGAATAATGTGATGGTGTTAACTGGTTTTTCCTCAATATTAACCTCTGTGACTCAATAGAGGGCGAAGAGTCTGTCTGCCCTGAGGTTATTCTGTCTGTCGGAAGAGATGGAAATCTGACAGAGACTGATGAGTAATCATTCTTGCTCACTCAACAGAGACCTGTCTCTGGAAATGAATGAGGATTAATGTACGTGGACGGACACAGCAGATCAATGTAGGCACCTTGCAGCTCCTCAGCTTCACTTAAAGTTTTGACATTGTTCATTAAAATGTCTAAAAACGACCACATCTATGTCCCGACAATATCCAAAATGGTTCCAATAATGTTAACATACAGCGAAATCCTCAATTTTATTCAAGGCAATGGGACGTTTCGTTTTGGTCGCCTTTTAAATGCCTCAGTTCCGCTTTACCAATGGCTTTGTCTGTCTCGGCTTTATCTGGCGGTGCTAATGACGTATGACAAAGTAAACGCACTCTGCTAGCATGATTGCCAGTCAGCAGTTTTTTTGTATATATTAGTCACTCGTAAGGAATCACGATTATTCATTGGTGTTTACGCCGTAATGTGAATAAAATGTATATTTTCACGGTGGTGAAGACAACAACTCCCATGATCCCACGCTGCTTCACGATGTCATCAAACTAGGTATTTTGTTATTGTTCTGATTGAGAAACCCCTAGTGGATGATGTTGCATATAATTTATCTCATTGTCACATTCATGCCTTCACACAATTTGCTTTACTTCATCCCAGCTTATATGAGTTAGTCTGCTCTCTTACATCTTTTGAAGTTAGACTTTTATGTGGTATCTCATAAGCTTCACGGTCTATTCTTTCTTCTCTGCCTAATCTACATGATTGCCTAAAGATGTCTGTTCTCTTTGCTTTCTCCAGTTAATTCCTCCAATATTTTCATTCCTTGTTAAATTAGCAGCACACACACACACTGTTGCATCATTGAAAAAAGTATTAAGCAAGAAAATATTCTTTGTGGATGTGGTTGTTGGGGATTTTAATGTTCTAGTTTTAAAGAAAAACATGTTATTGAGCAATTACTTGTCTTAGTCAGTGTCCCTGTTTTGGCAGAAAAGGAAAAAGGTCTGTTGTTGCTACACAGCTATTGTGATGCACAGCTGCCGGGAATTATAAACACAATATGGATCATAAATTAAAGAAATATTCCTGTTAATTAAAACCATGTGGTGATGTCGTGTTGTTCGGGAGTTTCAAGTTCCTCTACCTGGTTTCTTTCCTAGTTCCTCTGGCTTTTGCTGCATATTCTACTGTGATCAAATCACAATAGGAAAGTGCAGAAAGACTTTACACGGACTAAACCAACAGACTTTGAAAACTCCTGACTGAGATGGCACTGACACTTCCTGTCAGATTTCCAATTTCACTCGCTGAGGAGTAATGAGAGTCAGTGACAGCCTTTCACACCTAAACATCTCAAACATTGGGACTTTGGATCAGATCTAAAAAAAAAAAACGACAGAGACTGAAGTTGTGAAGATTGTATCTCCCTGTGCCACATCGCTTATTATTACAATCCTACATAAAAGCTACAAAACAATAGACGCCGTTTCATTTGTTGGTTGTTAGCAGGTTGTTTGTGCCTGGCATGAAAAGTAGAAGACAGCTCCGATTTTTTTTGTCACCACGTAAATTTAACGATGAACAATAACACTGCCAAACATGCCATTAAGGAGTTTGTTTTGGGGCTGGTACAGTTTTGCGAACATCAATAAATTCCATCCCACATCTTGTCCCTGTGTCTAAAATAATTGTGTAGTCCATGTAGATTGCATTGTGCTTCATGGAAATAGCAGCTGTGTGGGCAGTGTGCAGTGTGATGCTGTTCACACTGAGCTACTCTGTGGTGTTTCCTGTGAGCTGACCCTGTGTCAGTCTGATTAATTAACCAATCACTTGACTACAAACAGACAGAATCTAATCACCTCTGTTGCCATTATTCATAGTCGATGATCTCAAAGAAGAGTGTGCGACCTATCATAGACGTGGCGACTCACACCTTTGGTTGCCAGTATCTTTAGCTTCCCATCTAAAGCCCAAACTGGTCGAACAAACCCTCCGAGCAGCTTTTTTAGTATTTTCTGCATGAAAGCCACAACATGTAGTGGAATCAGCCTCCCTGCTCATCACCAGGCTGCTGAGCCTGCCACTGTTTCCCATGACACAGTGTGGTTAGCGCATCTGCCTAAAGGTAGAATCTGTTTACCCTGCTTTAACACAGCACAGCCTCCATGTGGGTTGGCTGGCACGCTGAAATAAACCACAGTATGTCCATGGAAATCCTTTTCAGTGCATTATTCAAAGCCCCGAATCACTAAACGCTGGACCATTGTGTCTGAGGTAAACTAACCCAGTTGCTCTGAGCATAACAAGGAACCGGCCATTTAGTGCTGCTTCCCTTTGGAGGGTTTTCTTTTTCTTTTAACTATGTCCTCGTCGCATTTAATTTAAATCCCAAAGTGCAAAGAGATAGAGTGTTTCAATCTAAGATATCATGACGTTCCTGTCAGTATCCATTTGACCTAGAAAGTGGAGGACTTCAAGCGATTCAAGCAGTCTTACAAATTGATCAAGGTTAGATAAATATGTATAGAAATATTTGGTGCACGATAAGTCCGTGCAGTCTTCCTCCCCAGCAGTGTCCATCTGCTCCATTTATCTTATATTTCTGCTTTGGTTTGGACCGAGACAACTGATGCTACCTTGTGCCAACTGTGCCTCAATGCTGACGTTAGAATAGAGTCATTGGTATTTTATTGCATTGGTCTATTCCACCCCATTGGTGTGCATTTGGATGATGGTGATCAAGAATGGCGGAAGATACAGAGGATTTCAAGCATCACTCTATAAAGATCGGGTGGATACTAGAGGAAAGAAGAAATCTAGAAGAACAAATTCCTCTCAGTTCTGCTGCTTTGATGCAGATCTTGAGGTCAATCAATACTAATACCATCCACACGACAACAGAGTCATTCAATTCAATTCCATACCCATGTCCTGATACAGGATTAGAGTTTGGTCTTGTATACTACGGACATTTCACCTTACGTTTCATGGCCTATCATGCAAACATTTTCATCGTTGACATTTGCTGACTCAGAGTATCAATGAAGCTCAAAGGAGCAGCAACAGAAATAGACTGGAGGGAAATCCGCAACTTGGTCGAGGCTGAAATCCAAATCTAGGATTCAATCAATTTGCTTCAACTAAACTCATTTAATCCCATGAATAATAGACGTGTAGATCATGTAAAACTTAATGGTTCAATATTGGTGTGTAACATTTGGCTAGATTCCAATATTTTTACAATTTCTCCCCTTGTAAGTCCAGATTTATAAAGTTGCCGTAGTAGCTCTACCTCGCAGAGAAGCATCTGCTTCCAGAGGCTTTTGTCCCCAAATGGTGTGTTTACCCTTGGGATGGGACACAAAACCAGCTGTGTATGAAACTTCCATCTGTGCTTACATTAGTCAAGTCGCGGTTTGTTAAATATGGCCGGCTGTATTAGAACTGCTTGCCATCCCTTTCATTTAAGGTCCAATTTGACTTGCTTTGTAGAAACATAAATTCAATTCTGTCCAACATGAAAGCATGAATATTCAAGGATAGAGCGGTATTTGGTTTAGTCGGCATCTTTTATGGTTTGGGCTTTATGTGTTGTGGTAAGATTTGCAGTAGCCTCCCAGGACGTACAGTACCTCACTTGGATTCAGTCTGAGACAGTTGCAGTTCAGCCAGACACACACACACAAGCAGTATATTCTCAAGGTTTGGCGTCTCCAGCTCAGTTTTCTCGTTGTGATATTTATAACCTGTTGCTCTGTGTGTAAATTATAGCTGTTGTTGTCAATTTGAACAGAGAAAATATACCTGAAATGTCCTCCAAGCCCTGGTTTTTCTGTCTGTGGAACGACCTTATGAAACTGTTATAGATATTGACTGTAGGGTCGCTTTCTTTATGTGTGTGTGTGTGTGTGTGTGTGTGTGTGTGTGTGTGTAATTCATCCAAACAGGAGGGTTTGTAATGAACTGCCAGAAATGAGTCTGTGTATTTTGTTTGCGTGTCGTTCATCATGGGACCTAATCAAGTCGTTATCACTGCGCTGACCCTTCTGTTATCCGTCTTTGATTTTCAGCCTGAATAATAACTCATGTACAGATTTGGAATCCCTCGTAGCAGCTCCATCCGTTCAGTCTGTGCAGAAACTTCCAATAGAACGCACGCTTCAGGGTGCATGTTCTTTCCTTGGGAAAAGAAAAAAATTGAATTTACAATTCACAAATAATATATGCAACAATTTCAATTGTTTGAAGTATAGGGAAATATAAAGTCACCCTTTGAGGAGATTTTTTGTTGTGTTGGATTTGTGTGGTTTGTGTTGTGTTGTGTTGTGTGAGTGGTCTTTCACAGTAAATTTGCATAAAAACTCTTCCAGACACATAAAACTGCACTGGATTCCGAGACAATATATTCTCTTAGCCTGATACTTTATTTAATTTTTTTACTTTATGTAAAGGTTATGACTGTGTCACCTTTCAGACGGGTAGCTTTTATATTTAATTGGTTTTATACTTAGTTCTTTACCTTTACTGAAAAAGTTACATGCTATCCGCCTACAGTTTTACATCAGTTGTATTATATTTGATGTCTCACTGCTTTGTTTTTTCATTTATTGTTTTATTTTAGTCATGCGATTGGAAAAAGAGAAGAACCACTTCAGATCAGAGTCTCTATTGACATTAGGGCTTTTTTCCCTTCAAGAGGTCTGACAGGCAGGTGCTCAGGCTCTTGATAGTGTCTTATAAGTGAGTTCTTCATGCCCTCAAATGATTGTGATGATTAGATTTCCTTTGTCTTTGTGTGTTCAATACCTACCACATATTTCTATACCAACCTGACCTGAGTGGCTAAACAGTCTAACATGGGCAAAATGTGATGTGGTGAAATAATGAATATGATAATTGAAGCGCTGCACTTTTGAACATTGACCACACACCATGCAGCTCTATAGGCTTTGACCCTATCCTGTTCAAACTGAGCCCGGATCAACTCCAAGCAGAAAAATACAGAAAGCCATCATGTGCCTGTCCTGAATACAACCTGAACTCTGATGCTTTTATAACAAGCTGGTTGAGAAGAAAGTGTGTGAGAATAGTTTAACCTTAATGGGGGGCTGCATTTCTCTCTTACATTCTTTGCACATTTAAGGCTGTGGAGCATAATAACCTGCTGTTAAAGCTCAAAAAGCTGTAGACGTGCTTCACACATCTCATTCTTCACTTATCACTCAGTGTAGAATGAGGAGACACATTATCTTCGTTTTGTCCTTCCGGCGCTGGCCTCCTCTGAAAAGCTATATCGACTTTAATTCTATTGTCAGTATTTAACGATTCTCGTCGTTTAAATCATCCTGAGGTTGAACAAACCTGTAGATTATCATGCAAAGCCTGTTCCACTGCCGTTATGGCCTCAGGTGAGGGGGGGGGGGGGGGTAAAGTTGTGGCCAACTCTCCTCAAATTCCATCTACTTTTTTTATCAAGAAAATAAATGTTGCTTTATTTCCCAGCTTAGCCATCTGTTGTTTTTATTTGTGTTTGTTTAAAAAAAATATTCTTCTTTCCTATTAATTTGATTGTTATACTTTATGATTACAAACAGCCACTGTTGTGTGAGTCATTTGAAGGACGGACAAGCTGGTGATGCGTGCCATGGTTCTGATTAATGCTCTCTTCTCAAACACTGAGTCATAGCAAATCACACTATTCTTGTGAAATCGATTGAGTTGGGCTGTGTTAATGCTCCACGTGTGTAACTGTTGTTTACAATCATAATATTGAATCCTTCTGCAGTGAGCTACAGCTTCACTCTATTCATTGTGACAACCCCCACACAGGAATTCACTGATAATCTACTCCCCACTTTGCTGATGGAGCGGTGGGTGAAGTGCACAAAAACACTGTTGGAGTTTCAGGTGTAAACAGTGTTGCAGCCAAATCTAAAACAATTGAAGTAAATGGTGTTCACTTCTTCAATCGTTAAAAAAACACGGTGTAAATGAGACAATTCCAAATCCAATTTGAATGTCGGGGCTTACGGACACTTGGATGAAACCACTGGAGCAGTTTGGAGGCATTTCATGTTTTTGTGTGTTGTTGTTTTTTTCTCTTTGAATAAGTGGTCATCAGTTACTTCAATTGTTTTGGATTTGGCTGCAACACTGTTTACACCTGAAACTCCTGAAGAGTTTTGAGGACTCAAACACTTCACCCACCTCTCCATCGGGATCGTGGTGAGGGAATTTTAATTGTGAAGTAAACTCTCCGTTAAAGATACAACAGATTAGTTAGATTAGATAAATTAGATTATTAGAGTATAGGTTTGATATAGATTAATACGTAAAAGTTTGTGATATACCAAGACAAGCTTAACCATCCAAAAATGAAAAATGAGAAACTGGAACTCAGCTGGTCCTTTTCCAACTGTCTGCATGTTTAATAAGGTGAGCGCAATGTTATGTAGAGTCGACTGTATGTCTTTGAAGTGAAGCAGGTGGATACGACCTGTGAAAGTCCTAATTAAAATGACTGGACCTACATTAACATGCACTGCTGGTGGCCGCGCCACATGCCTTGACAAATAAACAACCCCCATGACAGCACCTCCAGGACTCCACAGACCCTGGAGGAGGCAGGAGTTAGGATGAGTGACAGTTGTTTTAGCACAGATCCCCCTGAGTGACTCATCATTTTTAGTTTATACCCTAAATAGAAAAAAACGGTTCCGAATGAAAACTGTACAAGGATCTTCTTTTCAAAAGTATCTGAATAAACTTTGAATACACTCATAATATAAAGTTGGTTTCAATGGTCGGAGCTCCCTCTCTAAGTCTCTTTTGAAGCAGTTTTATGCTGAAAGAGTTTCGGGGTCAGTTTTGTCAGTTCTCCTCTCTGTACTGCCGCTGTAGAATTTACAGAAATCACAGACGTCACCAGCTCTCTAAACTCTCTTCACTTGAAAGGTGAATGCAGGAATAGGAACCGTGGCCATGTGTCTGATCATCTTGTCTCGCAATAGACTTGTTTTTCATGTGTGGGAGTAATTTGTTTTTTGGTGCGAGCCCCGCTGGGCCACTTGGTCTGATAGGATAAAAGAAAACACTTTGTCAGTTTAATCAATACCAATTGAAGTTCTGCTCCAAAGGCATAAAAACCATAGCTTTTTGCATCAAATGATTTTGCATTATTAGCTTTGGATTCTCTGCCATCTTTGTTGTAGCTAAAACATCTTTCATGAAATTATGAATGAATTCTAACAAATATAAAGATGCATCATGATGCAATTATTGCAATTATTGCAATAAATAATCTTAAATCTGAAGATGCAAAAATGTATAAAGAACCCAACTGAGAGAAAAACCATCACAGTGTCTGGGAACCTGCACTTGATATTATCAGTAATTTAGAGGTTTTCAGCCGTGAACTCCGGACTGAGACGAGGAGAGACTCTGGCTGCAGCAGAGATGAGCTGGGAGCAGCAACTATTTGAGTCTGGAGTGAGACTCAGTGCCCTGGGTGCTCATGTAAAGACTCGTGGTTAGATTTGGGTCTTCACGATTCACCCCGAGCACAGAACGTGCTTGAATTTATTTATGAACAAGTGTTTGTTTACTGCTGTGGGTGTGTAGTAGAATACTTTGTGCTCATACTGGACTCTTGACACTGTTTATGTGGAAAGAACATTATACAGATGGAAGAGGCTGCATTATACTTTCATGGGTATCAATTCCCAAATGAATAATATATAGAGATTTATTTAGTTATATGTTTAAGTATAAGGTTTCCTTCCTCCCAGGCTCAGTTGTCGGGCTTGGACCATATCGATATACTGGAGTTTAAGTAAAATAACCCACCGCACTCAAATCTGACCCAAATTTTTGTTGTGAGCAGCAGGGGGCCGTGGGCCGTCGTGAATCAGTGCCACACCAGCGTGCGTTAACCAGCTTTGGTGTCTCCATGACAGGATTGCCACATCAAATGTGAGGGCAGTGTCCTGCTGTGGCATCCTGTTGGTACAGGCCCTTTCATGTCCTGCTTACACCCGAGGCTTCACTGTATGCACTTTCCCAAATCCCCAGTGTAACTAGGACATGATGAGGGGGGGTGTGCATGTGTGTACGTGTGTGGTCAATTGTCCTCTGATAAATGTGTGGACTATTTTTTGGGGCCATTACTGGTGTCCGTGTGCACTTATAATGAGTAATGATAGCTTCAACGTTAACTGGAGGGTCAAGAATAAATAAATGGCATGTTGTACGGAACAGTATTTGTCTAGATTCCTTAAATATAACCAAACTAAATTTGTTTAGATATAGTGTTTGACCCAATAACGACCATTTCCTCTGCTGAAAAAGATTATTAATCAATCCCTGTTTAGAGGGCAGGATTAAAAATGATGGTGGCATCTCGCTGACACCAATATACAAAGACACAGGCATACACAAAAATACTTGCTTGGATGAGCTGCACAAGCCGATGTAAATCAATTTCCTGAAACAACAACAACAGTTCTTTCATTTACGTATTTCCTCAACAATAACAGAAACGTCCACAGCAGCTTGTAATGAAACTGAGCCTCCAGGGTTTCTGGGCCAGTTCACTTATCATTGGTTATCTCAAAACAAACAAAGATAGCGCCCAATCCATCAAGACCTTTGCTAACATGAACATATCAGGCTAAATGATGATTAAATAGTTGCAAACTGTTAATTGGAACTATGAAGCCTTTAAAAAGTCCTATTTCTGTTTTGCAGATGATATATTAAAGTGTTTGTCTCATTTAAGAACACAGCCACGGTGTCAGTATTCATTTGATGCCTTAATGCCATTACACTAAACGGCTTCTAATTTGGTACAGTAACTTAAAAACAACTGTGGTTTTGTCCCTGTTGTGTTGCAGCCTACAGACAATAATAACTATGCTGCTGTCTACATTACAGATCCACAGCAGCGATGTTTTAAATAAACTAAATGATTTCACGAGATGAGCTGCTGAGCTTTATCTCCAGACGCTATCATCAGCACATATATGTTACATAATGTGAGGTGTTGTTCCTCTCGTAGTATTGTAACTGTTGTAGCATTTTGTGTAGTCTTTTTTGTGTTTGCCGTTTATCAACAAGAGACTCAACATGAAGTACAGCCTATTGAGTCTGGTGTTTACAATCCGTCTCTCACTGCAATGTGTTGCATCAGTGAACGCAGAACCGAGCAAGTGGTCCTTCACAGAGGAGCCAGAGTTCATAACCTCAACCTCCATTCCACTTTTTAAATTCAATTTTGCATCTCATTAAGGGATAACTTTCAGAACAACAGCTGACACATGCAGATGTGTAACCCTGTTAAATATTTAGCATATTGAGGAGTAGTTATATAAGCTGTCACAGCCCCCTCAAGAAGAGCAGGGTTAATTTATACTGTATGAGGTGTACTCAGCTATGACTTTGTTGAATGAATTACCGGCTGCTGTGGTTTGAAGCCAATGTTGAGATAAAGAAAAGTTGCTGCTCACTGGGTTCGTTGGAGCTAATTTGATAGTCCTCCTCTCCCTCATCCGTCTCCTCCAGCCTCAAACAAGTGCCGACCACAAAGCGCTCCGACTGCACTGTGACTGACAGCTAGCTTTTCTACAACTAAATTATTCATCAGGGTTTAGAATTTATCATTAGTAGCTCTGTCTGTCTTTTTTGGGAGATAAATTAATGTCTTTACCAGCGTTTAGTCCTAAACCTCAAACCAGTAGCTCGACCTGGACGAGAGGCGGGTTATCACAGGGCTGACGTAAAGAATCAAGGATTCACACATTCAGGCATTTCAGGGTCCCCAATGAACCAAACCTGGGTGTCTGCCGTGACAGCCACTGCACCGCCATGTTCACCATATTGTGCCTTTAAAGCACGATTCCAAATACAAACGATAAAGCTAAAATCTCAACCCTGATGTGTTGCTAATTAATTTCCTCTGTCAGTGTATAAGCATCCAAACATAATTATGCTACAAACACAATAATAAGGAAGGCCTGGTTATATTTTTTATTTATTTCACTGTAATAACAGTAATAATCTGGAAATAACAGAGAAATGCTGGTGCTCATTTTTTAGAACTGTTAAATTAATCCATCAACAAGGACAAACATGTTGGTGATGATGTAAAGCATTGAATTAGCATTTTAGCTAACTGCTATTTATGCCATTCACCATTTCTTTGCTGTGTTAGCACTCTAGAATACAGTTAACTGATGAATGATCAATCATCAATCGATCTTATTAACACATGTTTTACAGAACAACTAAATGTGTACTTACAATACATTTGAAAGAATGTTTACATCTCGGGGAAGTTCCTGACAGAGAGATCATTTTAAATATGACAGGGCTTCAAATAAGTACATATTGGTGTATTTTGCAACTCAGCTGGCGTATTGCTAGGATTAAGATTATAGGTTTTGGAAATATATGTGTATAAATTGTATGAGACACTTTTTTTGCAGCCTATTGTTTTGAGAGCCCTCGAAGAATTCAGCAGCTAAAATTGCCTCAAGTTCAAAACAATTTAAAGAAAAAATTGGGACGCGGCTTGAAAGCAATAGAATTTCACAGAGAAGGTCGTGACCCCGCCAACAATGTTCTCTCTCACCAAGATATATTCCAACACTCACACAAACACACACATGGTCTCACACAACATCACCTCTCTAACACTGGGCTCAGTCTCGTGAAGTAATATCGAGACCTGTTTGTTTTGAGATGGCCTGTAAACTTATTATCACTCACTGTAAACTTATTATGACTCACTTTAAACTTATTATCAATCACTGTAAACTTATTATGATTCACTGTAAACTTGTTTGGTGGAGCTTGAGCTTCCAGACTAAATTCATTGACCCAAGAGAAATTAAAATGTAATATAACCAAGCACTTTTGCGTTTTTAGTATTTGAACTTATGTTCATCTAAAATTAAGAAATTATTCAAAACACTAAAGAGAACGATTAAGAATAGGTCAATGATTAAAAAAAAATCTAAAAGCGACATGTTGACAGGTGGATTTCGTTTCTCTTAACTTGCCCCTGTTACTAGTCTTATGCTAAGCAAAGCTGACCAGTTGCTTGCTGTAGCTTCACATGTAACATAAGACACACACCAGGTATTAACCAAAGCTCAGCAAGAAAGAGAAATTATTTCTTCAATATAAAAAATCTTCACAAATGTTATCTCATTGCAGTTTCTTTGTACATATAGTGCATCAGACCTCTGCTGGTTTGTGATCTGGAGCATTTAATTGTATCATGAATGTATATAAATGATTTAAAATTGACTTTTTTAGTGGATAATTCATTTGTTTTACCGACTTTGTCTTAAGACGTACATTACATCCAACTTTCTTTTCGTAACAAGACCACGAGAGACTGACAGAGGGAGGGAAGTGTGTCTCATTTAAACTTCCTTCCCTCATGTTTTTTTATTCCCGCCTGTTTGCTGGTCATCCGGTCAAACTTCTTGCTGAGTCCAGATGGAGTCAGTCGGTGATGACACTTGTGCCCAATATCAAATTCAAAACTCCAGATCTTTCTTGTATGAATCAGAGATGAGCCCAATATGGTTGAGAAATTAAGCAAAAGAAGAAGAAAACAAGTCCACCCCACAGGACTTATGGGATGGAAAACATGAACAGAAGGGACTGTGCATATACTCAAACTTTTGCTGCCACGTGAATGTTTGAATTCACCATGTGCAGAGCTGGAATTACTGGAATCTGTGATATTCATGATTGTTTTGTCTTTTTATTTTATTTTCGCAGGCAGGAGTCTCTGAGATTTTTCAGTTTTTAACGAAACACAAATATTATATTTATCGTCGGTCTGTGTAACAACTTGACAGTCAGTGCACCTCTCCCCCTCCCTCCTCATCCATTAAAATGCAAAAACGATCAATTTCATCTTGTTCTGCTCTGTGTTTTGGCCCGTGGCAGGTGACTGACATCAAAGAGAGGCTGAAGGAATCCAGGAGGTTCTGGTCCAACCTGTCCGATGACATCTGCGCCAAGGGCAAACTCACGGAGTCGGACGACGAGCAGTGCTGGAACAGCCACACCAAGGGCAGGTGAGGAGCAGCTCTCTATAACCACCGCAAAGTCACCCCGCTCCACTACGGTTATCACATTTTGCCTGCCAGGGATTAAAATAACCACACTGTGTTCCGAGATTAACACTCTCCCTGTAAGTACAATGGTTAGTGCTTATATGGAGAACCTCTATAAGCTCCGAGGCTCTAATACTCGGAGGGCCGTGCAATTTCCAACACCTCTTATCACCACTGCAGCGTGAAGAGTATCGCCGAGTCGTACAGAAGATTTGGCCCAGAGTTGTTTTCTCTGACAGGGAACCAGAGACGCTGGCAGAGGAGATGTGTCAGCCCGTCACTTTGGCCCTGTCCGAGCAACACATTTACCAGATGGTCCAATAAAAGACATGTTCTCTTGTCGGTGCCAGGACCATTTTTAAGCATCTCTCTGAATCTGGGAGGTACATTGATTGCCCAGAGATAATAAAATGTCAGTAACAGTCAGACAGTGTTACAAATCTGTCAGAAAATAGATTTCCACGTTCTCCTGTCGCCTAAAAACTATGCACGCTTCATTTTGATTAAAATAATTTAAAGGACTACAAAATTAATGGATATATTTTGACAAGAAACGCATGCACATGTATATGAACATAAACAAGACTGCCATTAAAGAAGCAATTGAATAATCCCAACACGGAATAGTCCATTAAGCCTGATTACACACTTATGTTGTGTCAGATTTAAGCCTCTAGTTTCGGTTGATCTGCATGTGAGTTCCCCGCTTGACACGCGAGATGATGAGATACACACACACGGCCTCCATTTTCAAGAGATTTTCTGCAGTGTGTGTGTGTTTCTGTGGAGGAACCAGCGAAGTTAAATGTAAGACGTGATGGCAGCACACCAGTCTGAGTCGGAAACAGCTCTGTGTCCGTAGCTTGGTTGGATTGCATTGGTTTGGCAGAAAGAGATCAACTAAGAAAACATCGCAAAAGTAAATAATGGAAACTTCTTCACCTCTTTGAAAACCAAGACTCTGATCAGCTCAGTCAGCCTCAGATCAGCAGGTTGCCTCAGATTCAGTGTCAGAACATTCACATGCACACAATGTTCCACTTTTATGCCCTTATTAAAAACTATATTCTATATGAATATTGAATATGAGCATGAATATTTTACAATATGTTACATGCAGCCATGCTTTCTATTAGTAATGTACCCATGTGCTTCATATACAGCTGAGCCCGTTCTAACTTCAAATCAGTTCTATTCAATTTGAATCGTATTGAGACAGATCATAACACTGTACATTATCTGAAGGCATTTTCACATCCTGTTAATATCCAAGTCTTTTTCATAATATTTAAAAATATATGTAATTTTCTTCCATCCAGAAATGTGGTCATTTGTTTTGGACGTGCCATAAACAGGCAGGAGGCCGTGTGTCGCAAAACTCCCCCCCCCCCCCAACAGACTATATTTACATACTCAGAATATTAGTGTGCATCCAAATTTACTAATTGATAATTAATTTATAAATAGGTTAATGTTGTGTAGCAAAAGACTGTATTACACCACATGTATTAGGTGGTACACTTTCCTGATATTTGGCAGGAACCTGAAAGAAAATCTTTTATCCTGCATAAGGTAAAAAAAAATCTGGTTCTCAATTAAACTCTGATATACTTATATTATCTGAAAGAACCCGTTCGCTTTACTGGTGCAGACTGTTGAAGCCTCATTTAAGCTTCAGCATATTAACTTTGGCTGAACTTTGTAATACATTTTTGCAAAGATGGAGACTGTGAATTTCTTTGAGGTCAGTATCCAGAAGAAGAAAGAAATTACAGCAAGGTTTTCAATCTACATATTGGTTTGTGAGTCCTGTATCAAGAGAGGATGGAAATCAAGTGAAACTTTCTTTAAGTCCTACAATAGCCTATAATGTGTCGACCAGATCATTTGTATTTTACAATAACAGGTCATTTACTTATAATGCTATGGGAGCATTAGATTCTGATGTCTTTTTTGCTGTGTGATCTGTCCAGATATTTCCCTGAAGTGGTGAAGGAGGGTCTAACCAACCAAGTGAACAACCCCGAGGTGGACGTGGACATCACCAGGCCCGACACACTGATTCGACAGCAGATCATGGCTCTGCGGGTCATGACCAACAAGCTGAAGAACGCATATAATGGAAATGACATCTACTTCCAGGACTCCAGTAAGTTCTCCGACCTCTCTGGTATTTACAAGTTCAGGCAGGGACAAGATGATGGTGATAACTCGAAGTCAAGTAGGAAGAGAAAGATTATAATGTAATAATAAAAAATACAGTTATCTCAGGATGTCAAAGAGGTTAAACGTGTAGAATATGTTGTAGAATATGTTAACTTCGATAGATAAAAAGATTCTAGAGCTTTTTGGGGCTGAGGGCTGAGGTCAATTTGTAATAAACAAAAACACGTGATGTCCTCTGCAGAAATGATGTCCTGCCTCCTGCATGCTCTACTCAGTCTGAATGTTCCAGACTATTTCCTCTTGTTGTGAACACGTCTGACTCAGACAATCTCCTGCTGAGTTCTTCATATTTGGGAGGCAAACTCTGAAAAATGTCCAGACACAATTTTCCAGACCTGTTCCAGAGTTTATGTCAAAATTTCCCTCACAACAATAGGAAGTTATACACACACACACACACACACACATGCACTCACACACTCCTGCTGATATACAGCCGGCTATAAACTGTTATTACCAAAATAAAATCTCAGGTGTCATTCATGTAGCAACTCATCATACAACTTCACAGGCGGCATCAGAGCTGCAGTGAGGCAAGGCTGCCATTATGAGGAGAATGAATAGCTGCCGCCCCGGTGACACCGACAGTGATGTACATCTCAAACGCTGCGATGACAGAAACCATTCGTTCTGTCATGACTCCGCGGATCCTCCCGAGCTGACAAGCCGGAAATCAAACGTGTGGCTGCCGAAGCATTCTGTGACATAACTCCATTTTAGTGTCACATTTGTTTTGTTTTTCTTTTCTTTTAGTCGTGGTTACACATCAGACATCGTGTGCTGAAGAAACTAGAATTGTTACATAGGTTTGCTTCAGGCTCCAGGATGAAAAACAATGTTACTGAGCAGCTCCTCTGGACACTGAGGAAATATGAATGTGCCACTGCGTTTCATCCAAATAAGATTTCACTGGGATCTTGTGCATTTGCAGATTGAAGTTGAAATGTGCTTACCCAGTGTGATGCAACATAGAGGTAGTTTAATAAAGGTTTAAAGGACGGCAGCCCCATTACTCCCTCCACCAGGGATCAAGGTTGTGTTGTCCCCTGTGTGTGTTTGTAGGTTTAGGTCATCAGACCCCTTTCTTTTTTCTTTTACATCCCCACCAGACTAACTAGACAACCGTGTGTAGGATTGATCTGCCTGTGCTCTGCTCAGTGTGTAGATAAACTGGAAACAAAGTATGTGTTTGCTGATGAGCTATTAACCTTGCAAATAGCGTGTGGCCTAGTTTTATTCGAAACTAAATGGAGCAGGCTGAATCAAAAGCTACCACTGAACTGAGGACATTAAAAACCAGCACTGAACCTGAGTGTGTTATGAGGGGGATGGGATCTCTTACTGGTGCTTGAACTGAAGTTTATATGGAAACGATTCAAATTCACAAAATGAGTCGCCAAATTTAACAAAAGAGAACTTTCAGTGGAAACCACAGCTTGATTCATTAATGTCACTTTGCCATAGAAGCTGCTGGTGACCTCATTGTTTGAATGTAAAGTCTAATTCCTGTGATTCTCCTGCTGCAGGTGACGAGGGCAGCAGCTCCGGCAGCGGCAGCGGCTGCTCCGACGGCTGCACGACGGATTTTGTATTTGTCGGAACCGAGGCTCCTGTGATCGGAGCCGACCGGAGCGACGAGCGAGCGGCAGCAGCAGCCGGGGGCAAGTCGCTCTGCTGCGGCCCCTCCGTGCTCCTGGTGATGGCCGCCCTCACACTTTGGGCGCTGCAGACTCAATGGAGATAATACTCGGGCGTGGCCTGGTCACTGACTCCTCTACTGTATACGTACAGTATGTTTAACAGCAAGTTCTACTGCTGTTCCCTCACTGGACGTGTAGAGCCTCCTGGAACCCTGTGGAGAACGGCTGACTGTGTGGTAGGACTGGAAGTGAGTGCAGTGCTGCATCCTGCTCGTCTCCCAAAGAATGCTGATCACTGAACCAGCTTTCTCATCTCTTAAAAAAACAACCTGATGAGAAAATGTGCTGTTTTTTAAATCAATCCGAAAAGGATTTTGAAAAACACGCATCTCTTTCAGAAGGTCACACCATCTCGAGACTTTCAGATAAAGGGGAATCTATTTTTCTTTGTATGATGAAGTCGTGAAAACAAGTCACCCATGTTATCCTGTTAGTCTCCCCCCCTCAGACGAAAGGATAAAGTCTTACTGTGTGTGCATGCATGGAAACGATGTTAACTGACAACACTTTTTTTTTTTGATTTTCTTTAATGCAGGCTTTTGATTGGTTGGTTCAGAGCTGGCAGTTCACCTGGTTTCCCGTTCGGTCGTATCAGTGCAGCGTCAGGAAGCAGCAGTTCTTACAGCCACTTTATAGTTGCACATTTAATTATCTCTGAGAAAGTGCTCATGTACGGCACCGAGAGAACTACTTTGCACAGATTATTTTTGTTGGCTTCATAAGTTTCTATAGCTCCAGGAAACATTCAGCCCATAGAGAAAGAAGATCTATATTTTCAGGTCATTTTACTGATTGTATTGTACTTTAACAGTTGCAGTATGTATTTTACAGGAAGGTACTGTAATGTAATCTTACTGGTTTAGTTAATGGCAACGTTTTTATAAATGTATTATTTGTTTTTAGAAGTTATTCAATCAACGTAAAATGAAGGTTTTTCGCGGCAACAGTAAGTCGTAAACATTAAGTTACCTGATTTAAATTCCTCTGTTTGGGTGTTAAGCATTCACATAAAAAGCCATTTTTTAATTCCCAGAGTATATTAATAATGTTAGGTATTTGCAAATGAAATACTTGGCTTCATGGTTATTATTTATGATTTATTTCCCATGTTTTTCACATGCAGTTCTCTGACTGCTCTGCTGGTTTGGCCCCTCACGTCTTATGAAGCAGCACATGGAAATTTGCATGTTCCTGCTCATGTCCATGTTCTGGTTAATGAGCACAGACCCACCAGCCCGACAGGCTACAGGTTGTAGAAGTGGTCAAGTACAAAGTCACCAACTGGTAAAGAGGCGGGGTGCCGTGGGTACAGGGCTCTCACTGTGCTCTTAGAATTAGTGATACTATTCATAACCTCCATTTTATCTCCTACTGGCTTTGACCTCTAACAGGCTCTGGAGGCTCCGTGTGCATAATCCCACAGCTTTGTGCTGCAGCAACACAACCCAATGGCATTGACCCCTGGTCACTCATAAAAGGCAGGATCCAGAAAAGTTGCAAACAAACAAACTGAGGGCAAATGTGTGTGTGGAGACGACCAAGCCGTCAGCTCATAAGCACCTGAAATGCTCCTGATAATTTCAGATGGCCCACAAGTAAGTGTGTTGTCTCACCGGGGACCCTCACACACCCCACTGCCCTGACGGATCACCAGCTGATTTGAGCACCTTTGAAGAGATCAGGCATTTCACTTTGCAAAGTGACACTCCTTTTCCCGCTCTGATGCAAGCAAGAGGGAAGAGAGGAAAATAACACACAGTGGCACCTTCCCTCTAAGACCTGAAAAAGCTATCAGAAGTTCTAAGGCACAACTAAAAGGTGCAGATGAACTGTCGTCCCTCAGTGGTCTCTCAGACAACTAGCTTTGACAGATTGCTAAAGCTTTTGGCACCGTGAGGGAAGTCTCTTCTCAGCGGGCTCGTACGGCTCAGAAGAGGGAGCCCAAGAGAGAAAGCTATCACCACAGGAATCCCTCTGCAGAACAGTTGACCTGCGTCCCCTCCCTCCCAGTAGGAACCGCTGCCACCCACCAATCCCAGCATGATTAAATGAAACCACTGATGCGTACATCCTAATTGTGTACCACGACAGCACCGTGTAAAAACTGAACAGATCCACGAAAGGTGACCGACGCCAAACTTTCCAATTTAGTAAAACATCGTGGATCCATCCCCCTGTTTTTTTCAATTTTCACAAAAAATTATGTCAAGATAAAAACATTATGTAAATTGTGATGGAAACAGACCAATCACAATCAAATATGTAAAGCATGTGACTAACACATCCAGTAAAGACACACAAAGAGCAGCAGACTTGAACATCTTGGACCGATTCATGATTTTCACTTCCCTCTTATTAGTGCGAATATAAAAAACATATTTCCATCACTTTGTTCTTGACCGTTTTCCACCATTTGAAGCTTGACTGCAGCTTCTTTAATTAGTTCAGCTCTTCTGCAACAGGTTGATGAGACAGGAGTGGACATCTAGAATCTAACTGTTTAAATTTACATAATATTAGCAGAAGGAAATTTGGCGTTTTCTATTGCTGATTTCGTGGGAATTCATTTAAAAGCTGTGTCTCATTTGATTGACTAGAGAAGGACCAATCAAAACACAACCTGACATCTAACATAAAAACATCAGTCACTGTTAAAGAGGACACCAGGCCAGCAGTAATAATATAATAAAGAGATTATTCAGATAACGTGCAGTCCAGGTGGATTGGAGCGAGACAAGTGGATCCTAGCATGGGAATAAAGATATTCATCAGAAAAGCCACAGATAAATGGTCACCAGTGGAGGAATGGGAGACTTTCCACCTCCGGGTCAACATCATTAGTTGAGGGCAGGAAGGAGCTAAGAGTGGAGATGAAGCTGAGATCCAACCAAAGACAAGAGCTGTTGTTTTGAATAATCGTATGAATCTCATTGGTCGTGTTGCTGTTTTAGTCACAACTGGAGATTTGTAGGTTAGAAAGCAATGAGCATTTTGAAGATGTGGGTCAGTGGATGCATTCTGATTGGCCCAAAAAAGCACATGCAAATGTTCAGTGCATATTTCAGGGGTGACTGTGCAAGCAAGCCTGTTGAGCCTTTTCTAGGTCAAAGCCTGCATGAGAGAGAACCGGGGGGGGGGGCAATGAAAACCAAACACACATGATCACAGTTTTCCCAACTCTGAATATCTAAAATGCAGTTTTTTCAAATGTTCATGCAGATGTTCGGTGGGTCCCACTCTTTTCCTCTTGGATATCTTATTTTGCTCGTGTGTAATCAGGTGCAAACCATCGGATCCAGCGTCTCAGTGGGTCAGACAGATGAGTCAGACGGCTGGTAGCTAGTCTGAGTGGACATGCAGCAGTAACCATTCATTATGTACTGAATTTTGAATAAATTATTATTAAAGTAATTAGCTGTCAGGCCGGATGTGCAGCAGCAGCTCTCCCGGTCTGTTAGGACTTAGCCACCCACGGGTCCCACGGAGCAGTGGAGGAGGTTTCGTATAAAAAAATGATGGCGTGTGAAACGGGGCCGTGGGAGCTCATGAAACTCGGACTGATATTAAAATTTTAGCTTCAGATGTTTACATTTCTCTCTCGATACCGAACGTTCTGACTTTAACGATTTAACTTCCATCTAGACTCAGTAGTGCAGAGATGAGGGGAGTTGCATTCAGATGATATTTGTGCTTTGGTGAATCTTTAATTGGGAAATGAAATAACTACACAGCATACGACAGGAGGTGGAAAGTGAAAATATTTTGGGGGCAGATATTTCGGAGTCGGGGGGGGGGGGGGGGGGGGGGGGGGAGCGCAGCAGAGCAATCGGTACAGAGTGTTTTCGGTAGCGAGGCAGGAAGTTCCACTCGTGGCTTCAGGCGCTGCCTCCTCAGTGAAGCTTCATGACTGCGTTTGTCAACATTTTTTTAAACTTTGCATCTTCAGCCGCACGAAGGTCGAATGCACCTGGAATAGCCTCCACGAGATATGTGACTTTAGACAGAGTGAGGACATCCTGATTAGTGTTCCTGAAATAAAGCTTCGGAAGTGAGTCAAGAAAAGAACTGTTACAGACAACGGTCCCATTTTTTTCCAGAGCACTGATATCATTACAGTACCTTTGTCTTTTCCCTCTGCCTGTGTATTCCTCTGATTCCTAACGAGCCGTGTTACCTTGTTCAGACTTCTTCAACGCTTTTCTTAATTTGTCTTTTTGTTCCTGTTCTTTTTGCTTTCTCATTAATTCTCTGGCATTTAAAAAGCTGAAAAATTACGTCAAACTGTGGTGGGCTGAGGTTTTGTACCGAATGTTTAAAACAAAATGTGTTATGCAAGGTCTTTTCCATTTTGATGTAAATCATTTGTTGCACTTTTGCTGAAACATACTGTTTGCTGTGAGTGTGGTACTGTTGTGATTTGCAAAATCCGATAACTAAGGAGCACATTAAGATTTTTGGAGCCGTCAGTGCACGCTGTTTAAAGTGTTCGGGGGGGGACTGAAGTTGATGGTTATACAAGCAGACATGCCTTACCATTTTTTAAAAGACTAAAATGGATTGCTTATTTGGCTTTTGTTACACATTCTTGTATACAGAAAATAATACAAAGTAAAAAATAAACATTTTATTACAAAAAGAACTGCTTTCCTGAAGTTTCCTCTATTGTCTCTCCACTCTGATTTCCATCCTGAGAAATAGTCTCTAAAGAATATTACTATAATAAGAGAAGCGGATCACTTACATGAAATGTACACGAGCTAAAATATAGATCTGAGACCTGAGGAACAAATCACGTTAGCATGATATAGAACGACTGTTGCATTTCGAAGGCTGCTCCAAATAATGCTTCCGACAAATGTTTTCAAAGACATAGAGGCGGAGGTGTGAGACAATGAAAAATATATGATGCTTAGTTTTTTAAATGTGAGTAAGAGGCTTCAATTTAACCAAACCGCTGACATTACACATGTTTAAAAAAAAAAAAAAAAAACAGGGACATTAAACGTTCTAATTGAGTCTAACTGCAGCTCTGTGGGCGACAGCGGAACGGAACGGGTAAGTGACGCAATTCTCTGAAAGAGCAAACTGACACATTTCATTTCAGCCTCCGTGTGAATGTCACCGACTTAATTATCCATATTTCAGGCTAAGTTAACTTAGTTCTTTATTGCAGTTGTGTCACAAAGTTAGTTTTTAGCTAACTTAGATAAGCGTAGCTAAATTAGCTTAGTCAGAGCTAGCTGTAACGTGGCTGTGTACGAAATCACCCACTCATTCACTAACCCCTACTTCAATATCGGCCTGTGGAAAATCTAACAGTAAGATTTCAAATGTTTATTTTACACTTAGTATTAATATGTTTAGGTAAAACACATGTTGAATAACAATCTTTAAATGTAGAAATATAGAAATATACTCCATATTGCCTCAACTGCCTCAGTTAATGCTGCTCTCTTCTTTACATTCATACGACAGGTCGGGCTGTTCATGCTAACCTCCATCCTGTCGTCTTTCCTTCCAGGCGCAATGCATGATGGTATATATTGCTAGGTTAGTGACCATCGATGCAACATTACTTTTCACGATGCATTGTGGGAAAGAACTTGTGCACTGTACGGGGAACCAGCAGAGGATTGATGAGCAGAGCTGGAGCTTCAGAATGAAACAGAGGCAGGGCTGTAGTTTTGCGTCAAGGGGGGTTTTACACTAGCTCCTATCATGTGCCCCCCCGGGCCGCTTCTGAAGGGCCCCTCGGGGCACAATTACCCCTCAGTGAGATTCACTGGTCCGCTTGGTCTGAGGGCCGTGTTTTGTAAAGGAGACTCTCTTGGTATTTTAGCCAAACCTCTGGAGAGTGGGATATCTATATTTAAATATTCAGTCAAAAGTAATTTTAGTTTAAAGTTATGGAGAATCAGTAATGTGCAGAATAACTGTACAACCTATATGGAAACCTAAATATTTACCCAGCATACAGACTATGTGAGGTGAGACTGAGATGTTAAGACACACATTTTTGGTCCCTTTTTCTCCATTAACACCGGATGATGGAGGAGCTGTTCTTCTACAGGAAAATGAGTTTTAGAAAGTGTGATGAGAGAATGAGCTCAAACTGCTTCGGGCTCAGACGACTGCTTATGAAATAAATCCCTTTCTTTAAAAACACAATATTACTCTCGGAAACGAATGAACTCTAATGGAGCCTAATTTAACAAACAGCCTCTTTTAGGATTTCATGTCTCGTCTTTTTATGCTTTGTTCTCACCTATTCTCTGCTTTCACAAATTGCTTTGAACTTTAAATATGTGACAAGAAACGTGGGAGACTTAATGTGGCACTGGGGATTTAAAACTAAAATCTCATTTCACTGTATTATATGTATCCACTGTTCTGCTACATTTTACTTTGATCCCTATAATTTTAGAACTGGGTTATATATTCAACTGTAGATTACATATATAAGAAAATATTATGTTTTTGTCAAGTCGTTATAAAAATTTGATTTATCTTATTACATTTTCCTTTAAGCATATGTTAGAATGTTTGTTGAAGATTACAGGACCTGGATTCTACAAATTTAATGAAATCCAAATTTCTCAGTGCACAGAAAAAGTGTTGATGTCGTCCTCGCCCACCGAGGGATTAAATGAAAAGGAACCAGGCAGGAAACTGAGTGTGAAGTTCTGTTGAGCACGCTTCAAATTGTGTGTGAAAATGTTTTCACTGCTACCTGTAATCTATTAGTTGTTAAATTGGGCTCAGCATCACGTTGTGTCAGGGGAGACAATAGAAACGTCTGGCAGACAGAAGAGACGCACAAAAAGCAAACCGCACCGCCTCATTCAGAACATCTCAGCAGCTCCCCAAAACATCCATTTATTCATTTTCACATGACAACATCAATGGGGACAACACGAAACGGCCTCACATCTGAACCTGAATTATTCATTATAATCTCTCTTTCTGTCTGTACAATTATTTATGTGCTTCAATTATGGATAAACCAGCGTGAGAGGGCCAAACTCCAGATGAAATACACAAAAAAAAAAGTTTACGGATTTCAAAGACAGCTGAGCTTTTCTATGGGATCCACTTGATAGTTTTAGATTGCTTTTGGCTAAGCCTCTGTGACTGGGAAAGGAATTAAGTCTGCTTCACTGTAAAGCTGGAGGAACAGTGTACAGTACGAGTGCTGTGACTGCAGCTGTGCCACGTGATCTCCTGGTGAAGAGACAGAGATACACATCTGTATTATTCTTTTACTTATTTGGTTCAAAACATGTGTTCTGCTCTTTTACATTCAGAATATTTGAACAACAACTGGACAGTTTGAGGATTGTATTACATTTAGAGAACAGCTGCTGAATGCAGGGTGCAATCTATTTCTCTACTTCGTCTAATAATTTATCAAATCTCAAAGTCTGTCCTTCTGTTTGTGTGTCTGTCTGTAAACGCTCTTTGTGTGTGTGTGTGTGTGTGTGTGTGTGTGTGTGTGTGTCTGACTGACTGTGGAGCACATACAGTATCACGAGAGCTGGCCATCTTGTCGGCTTCACCTTTGTCATGTGTGTGTTTTTAGGGGCCCAAGGACGTGCAGTGTCAATTTGGAAACATGATACGTTCAAAATTAATACAATTTGAATTCAACAGGGGACCACCACTTGTTAGCACTGTGGATGGCGATAAGGGCGTGTTCACGTAAATGGTTGCTTTAATCACCATCTGATTGTAACTGCTGCAATCTGCATCTATGACACATCTCCTTCCTCTTCAAGACATCACAACCCGGTCACATCTGAACACAGAAACAGGAGACAGACGTTTTCAACAGTCAGTGAGACAAACACTTCCAAGGAAATGATCCATCCCACTTAGAAATCACAGATAAAAGACGTCACTTGTATCCAACAACTTGCCAGTAGGTGTTACTTGTTTATAAATCCATGGATGCTTTGGAAACAGGAGCCTTTAATCACTAATTCTTCGTACTTTAAACGGAGCCAAAATGTTGAAATGTAGACAAAATAGGTTTCACAGAACTTGGCTGTTTATGAAATAAAAATTCCTTGAGTCTTGTCGTCACTAGGAAGCTGCCAGACAACACAACATGTTAGTTGGTGAGCTGGAAGGCAGATCCATCTAGCTAGCTGTTTACATTATTTAAGCTAAGCTAAGCAAATTGGCCGTCGGAGCGTAGAGACGTGAGAGTGGAGCTGCCAACCCAGATCAGTTTGATTTGTTTTGTTTGGCATATCCAGATTGATTTTCATCTGGACAGCAGAAGAACACATGGACTTCCAAACACTCAGATTGTGTCTGTTTGTGTAAATTTCAACGTGACGCACAACGATGACGTCTAACTCAGAGGACGCTGTCACTGGTCACTGCAGTGACCCGACCTGCTCGATCGGTGTGGTCCGCACACAAATTCAATCTGATCCCAGCGCAGCCAGTCTGTCTGAAACATCTGACATGAGAAACAAATCAGATTTGCCCGCAGTCTAAACAAACCCTAAGTGTAATTTCCAAAAGGACAATCTATTCTTTTAACAGAGAGTTTACTTAATTAGGCTGAGCACATTGATTTTATTTGCATTGCTTATCTTCTCCTTAGGTAGAGAAAACACTTACAAATACAATCTAATGTTGTTTTCCTTTCAACTAAATTTTAAAGGCCCTGATTTATCGCACCAACCGAGTTATAGTAGCACTAGTTTAATTAGGGAAGTAATATACGAGCAAATTAGTTTTTCTAATAAGCATTTTGTCAAATGTGAGGCTCGGACACAGCAGGAACACTCGTAACACAACAGCACTGCGATTAATACCTTTGTGAAATCATAATAGCCTCAAATAGACTGCCTAACACAACAGATCTGACAGGGAGACTAGTGCCTTTTAATCGCCCTTCACAACTCATAAAACTCAGTGTTGCGTCTGAAAGTAGGGTGGTGACTGTAAATATTAAGGTCTGAGGACATTGTTAATGGATTCTCTGATGACACATTTCACCCGCGCACTGATTGTAATTGCTTTTTACATGACAAGTAATAGTGCGAGGGCTTTGGAGACAGAGAAGAGTCCCTGGAAAATAGAGACCTATGAAATTAAACCTCGGTTTTCAATTTGGTCTCCCACAAGAGTTGAGCAATTAAATTGATTTAACCCAACCGCGGTGTAATAAGACATAAATAAATCTCCAAGTGTCATGGTTTTTGAGAGGCTTCGTTAATAAGGAGAGTTTTATTCCAAAGAAATAAAAATATAAAAAAGGTTTGCTTGAACAAACAAGACCAGATGCTGGTTTGTGTATCTGTGCTTTTCCTCATAATACCAACACAGCAGGTTGAATACACAAGCACTCTCAACCAGTGACTGTGATATTCATGTGACCTTGGTCGGCAGCACACAATGTTCCTAAAGATGGAGGAACTATCTCTACCTCCTCCCATTGGGCGGAAGACGAAGCAAAAATATCCTGGATTCAGATGACGCCAAATTTCTGTTTTTCATTTGGAGCCGGAGTCGGCACAGCAGTGATCGTGGAGGGTAGCTGAGGTAGAGAGGTCCCGCCATTTCATGCAATCAACCAATCAGGTGTCGGTCTTAACTGTCAGTCATGATGTTTCAACCTATTTTTATAGCATCACACTATATGTATATTGTAACCAGCCATCGGGGGGCGATCACGGTCATTAGCCTTCTCTTTTGGGAAGCTTCCTTGTCGTCCATCTTTATATAGATTGTATAGTCTATACAGTGGATGGTCCCTGAATGATTAAAGTGTGGAAATTTTGTGATGGTTGTGCGCAGCTTTGTCCGACTAATTATAAAAAGACGATTCTGAATATGTATTTCAATGCAAAACATGTTCCTCTCCTCAGTACCCTAAGCCCTCCGCAATTTCTTGTGCAAATACATTTTTTCTTGTTTCACACACATTAGAGCTTTTGAAATAAATTCTCCCTCTGTCTTCCTCTGCTGTCTCTCTCTCTCTCTCTCTCTCTCTGGATTTAGGATGAAGACTGAATTACACAGCAGAGCAGTCCTGGATAGCAGAGGCAGAGATTACCCTCCCTGATCTTTCTACAGACAAGAAATAGTTCAGTGCAAAATCCTCCCTGAGGGCCTTGCCACCTCAGTACTGACAGGCTGCATATTAGCATGAATCAGAGAACAGAAAAAGAACAGTTTTATCCTCTTTGACCCACCACTTGACTTGAGAGAGAGAGGCAGTCTGCTGAACCCATGCAGTGGATGTTAGGCCCCATGACCGGGCTGATCTGTGCTCATGCACACTGCCGTGTCAGAGGCATATGGCTCCGGAGCCAACAGGTACAGCATGCGGTGCTTTTTTCTCAACTGACAAGAGACACAGAAAAAGCTTTAGCTCCTAAAGCAGCTTGGATCTGTTTGGCTCTGAAAAGCACATGTGCAGCTTATGTTTGACCTTTTATTTTGAAATATTGTTACAGAAGACTTCCACCGTTTTATTAACACATTTTAAATTGTTAATAATTGTCCATAACTATTTTTAAAAAGTGTTGCTTTATGTCAGACAGAAAACATCCGTTCTCTTCCATTAATAGTTATTTAGATTTTTCGTCATTTCAATGATTTCTATCACAGATCAGTCGTCAGATCTCAAATCACAAATAAGCTTGAAAATTTGCTTCTTTCAGTTTAAAGTTGTTTCTGACTAAATGTGTTTGATCCTGGTGGAAAATGACATTCACAGAAGTACTGGACTTAAATAGTATTTAAAGATACTTAAAAATACTATTGTTTTGATTTATACTTCTACTGCAGTACACACTGGTAAATATTGTAGTTTTTACATGCATTATATATATTTCATAGCTTCAGATAACGACTGCATAAACTAAACATGAATATAGTATTATCTTATGTTATATTATATTACAGTGCCTTGCATAAGTATTCACCCCCCTTGGACTTTTCCCCATTATGTACTGTTACTAACTGGAATTCAAATAGACTTAAATAAACTTTTTCCCGTTTGATCAACAAAACATGCATAGTACTTTGGAGGTGCAAAATACATTTTATTGTGACACAAACAATAATGAGAACAAAAAAGTTGACATCTGTTGGGTGCATAAGTATTCACCCCCCTGTGTCAATACTTGGTAGAACCCCCTTTCGCTGCATTTACAGCTGCAAGTCTTTTGGGGTATGTCTCTACCAGCTTTGCACATCTAGAGATGGAAAGGTTTGTCCATTCTTCTTGGCAAAAAAGATGAAGCTCAGTCAGATTGGATGGAGACCGTCTGTGAACCGCAATCTTCAAGTCTTGCCATAGATTCTCTATTGGATTGAGGTCTGGGCTTTGACTGGGCCATTTTAAGACATTAACATTCTTTAATCCAAACCATTCCTTTGTAGCTCTGGCTGTATGTTTAGGGTCATTGTCCTGCTGGAAGATGAACCTCCGCCCCAGTCTCAAGTCTTTTGCAGACTGCATCAGATTTTCTTCAAGGATTTCCTTGTATTTGGCTCCATCCATCTTTCCCTCTATTCTGACCAGTTTCCTTGTACCTGCTGAAGAGAAGCATCCCCACAGCATGATGCTACCACCACCATGTTTCACTGTTGGGATGGTGTGCTCAGGGTGATGGGCAGTGTTGGGTTTTCGCCACACATAGCGTTTTGCATTGAGGCCAAAAAGTTCAATTTTGGTCTCATCTGACCAGAGCACCTTCTTCCACATGTTTGCTGTGTCTCCCACATGGCTTCTGGCAAACTCCAAACGGGATTTTTTATGGATCCCTTTCAACAATGGCTTTCTTCTTGCCACTCTTCCATAAAGGCCAGATTTGTGGAGTAGACGACTAATAGTTGTCCTGTGGACAGATTCTCCCACCTCAGCTGTGGATCTCTGCAACTCCTCCAGAGTAACCATGGGCCTCCTGGTTGCTTCTCTGATTAATTTTCTCCTTGTCCGACTCTTCAGTTTGGGTGGACGGCCTCCTCTTGGTAGGTTTGCGGTTGTGCCATATTCTTTCCATTTTCTTATGATGGATTTTATGGTGCTCAGAGAGATGTTCAAAGCTCTGGATATTTTTTTATAACCTAACCCTGCTTCATATTTCTCCACAACTTTATCCCTGACCTGTTTGGTGAGCTCCTTGGTCTTCATGATGCTGTTTGATCAGTAATGATCTCCAACAAACTCTGAGTCCGTCACAGAACAGGTGTATTTAAACTGAGATTAAATTGCAGACAGGTGGACCCTATTTACTAATTATGTGACTTGCAAATGTGACTTGTGAATGCAATTGGTCGCACCAGATCTTTGTTAGGGGTTTCACAGTAAAGGGGGTGAATACATATGCACTCAACACTTTTCAGATTTTTATTTGTAAATAATTGTGAAATCCATGTAATATTTCCCCCCACTTCCAAATGATGCACTATTTTGTGTTGGTCCATTACATAAACTCACGATGAAATAAATTTTAATCTGTGGTTATACCATGACAAAATGTAGAAAAGTCCAAAGGGGGTGAATACTTATGCAAGGCACTGTATATTATGCAGATTACCTAACATAGGAACATGAAAATTACACTTAGATGTTTCATTAAACTCCAATAGTTTGTATTCTTTTTGCGCAGATGTAGGTTTTGCAGTGATTTTACAAATTTTACTTCAAAAGAACAAATACTAACCCAAACTTTTTGACATTCTATGCAATAAAGGGTTCATCAAATGAATGATTATTTAATTTTCATTCAAGTTCTCTGAGTAGCCACGTTTTATCTGTTAAACAATAAATGATACACAAAGAATAAGAATCTTAAAATAGTTCCGATTGTATTTCCATTTCCATCCAAGTTCTCTCAAGATCAATACAATGTAAAGTTTATGATGTGAAAAAGTATTTGCTGCTGTATTCTTTCCTGATTTCAACTTTTCCAGACACCAGCCCATGATAAATGATGAAGCAACACTATTCCTAACCCTAACCCTGATTTCAACCTACTTCCGGTTTTTACAATCACAAAACGATCCGTTCTACATTTTGAAACCATGTCAAATAGTTTCCTGACTTGGCAGCGGGGAGAGCAAACAGTCAGTCAGTTTAATAATCCTAATCTCCTGTGTGACTCCCCACTGTGTGCACTGATGTTCCGTGAGCACTCCTTACCCCCGTGCACTGAAATGATCGTAATAGTGTCATTACTTGTTGCTAAAAATACTGCCTCCTTTCCGGGGCCCCGTCACTGTGCCACGTCTTATCATGTTTGCTTTTGTGTGCTGTGGCAGAGTCATGTTGAAAGTAACATCCGAAAGCCTGATCCACTAAATGTCTCATTCGTATAAGCTGCTGCTTCAGCGCCTAATTAAGAGGCATGAATAATGCAGCAGCTCGTGTCGTGAATGGAACTGGCAGCGCGTCCGCCCTGGATGCAGCGAGATGATGTGTCAGCCCTCAGTCAGGAGCTGATGTGAAGTGGGACACCCACCTTGCACTGGAGAAGTATGGTGTGCGTGGGAACCATGAAAAGGGGGGGGGGGGGGGAATATTAGGGCCCAGATTTGAGCGTGACTTATGTGATCTGGAAATTAGACATTTTGGAAGGTTGTGCTCGTCTGGCAAACGGCTCCGAGGCCGTGGGGATGGTCCAAACAGTCGCGGCTCCGCTCGTGTGAAGCTGTGAAAAAAAAAAGTAGGTCAGTAAATAAAATGGAACTCTTCTCCCGAAGCGCTGAGAGTTATAAGGCTGAAGCTGCTGCATGGAGGGAAATGATTCCTATTTACAAAGCAGAAGAGTCTTTTCACCATATCGGCTGTAACGTGCTATAACTGACATGTCAGTCAGGTGCAAACAAAGGGGAGGGGGATGATTAATTATTTTTTGTGCCTCCCTGTGTGCAGAAAGCATTAATGCACCTCTTAAGGATTAGTGACAGTTTGTCTTATCGTCTCCCTGTGTGCCAAATTAGCTCTCTGCTGTGTGGTGCACAATCCTGCCAAGCACCACCTGACCTTGTGGAGCTGACATGAGGATGAGGAGGACGAAGATGACAACACGCATATATGCAGGCGCCTCAGGAACAAATCAGCTGATTTCTCACAATAAAAGGTGACAAATTGTTGTTACACTCCTTTAGGCCTGTATCAGTGTTTCCAGTCTCATCACAGTTTGATATTAATTTTAATTCCATTTACATTTGTATGTTTTACATCCTCTCCAACTTGTCTTTTTTATATCATCTGCTGCTTTTTCTTGGCTCCACTTTAACTGCCCTAGTTTTTTTTATATATATATATATATATATCTAACACACAGCAGGTTCACTTGACAGCACAGCAGTTCATCAACTCACATTTTTTATAAACGTTCGACTCCTGCTCACATATTTCAAGCTTATTTATGGTCACTTATCTTCGCACCTGATCCCAGTCCTCAGCTCGTGGAGAATGAAACGTGGCTCGCTTCCCAGCAAATTTAGATTTCAGGTGGAATTGGCAGACACCTGTGACTGATACTGTGTCAGTCGAAACTAATTTAACTGACGTGTAAAAAGAGGCACATGAACAGACGTATGTAATTTAAATTGGCTTTTTTCCCCCATATAAATGTAATATCTTCATGGGCTGCATTTGCATGTTTGTGAGGAGTAAAATATTGTGATTCTGAAAGTAAACCTCTCATCGGCGGGAGAGTGAGTTGTGAAAGAGTGAGGAGGAGTGTCAGTGATGAAAAAAGAAGACGAATGAAGAGGAAAGCCAGGGAGGGAAGAGATGAGAGGATTTATTGTGAAACCTATGCTGTAGTCCTGTCTAATAATCTGGAAGCAGTGGGTGGGTAGACAGCGGGAAAACACTTTATTGATGGGACTGTTTACCCCCCCCTCTCTCGGAGAAAGAAAAGGCTCGAACCTAGAAAACAAGAGGGTGAGAAAGCGCAGACGGCTGTCTCCAGGACGTGGGAGGTGTGTGTGTGTGTGTGTGTCTGTGTGTGTGTACGGTGTGTACGGTGTGTGCATAATTAATGTCTGAGCACTCACATAAAGAGATGCAGAAGAATGGGACAGCAGGGAGGCTTGGTGCTGGTTGACGCCGACTGTTGACGGTGCTTTTCTGTCTGAAAATGAAAAATGGAAATAAACGAATAGTAGAAATGATAAAGCTCAGTCATGAATAAATGCAACTTCTTAACCTCGCTGCCGGATACAAGCTGTGCACGTGCAGGAGGCTACAATATACCTGTGATTATCCTTTATATCTTTTTTGACTCCGACAGTGGAACCTGGCCCCGAACAGTTTCAGTCTGTAGCATTGATAGTAAATTTGTATTTGGGTTCTCCTGTGCACAGTGGACAGACATGTGGGGGGGGGTTCTGGATTTGATTATCGGTGCAAAGACGTCACACACAGATGGACTCTCCTCAAACAGGAACCGAATGTGCACTGTTGTGTTGAACATCTTCCATAAAATGTGGAGAAAAACACCAAACACTAATTAGTAAAACGCTAAATTCATGTAAATGTATTTGCTTTTAATGCTCATTCATTAATGATAAAAGAAACAAGTCCACGCTGATGATGAGGGAAATGTTATGACACTATTTAGTATTTCTAGTATTTTAATGTATGTTATTATTGTGCAAGGTGCAAGTTAAGTGAACCCTGACCCTAAGGGCTGGGTCGCACTGAAGGATACATCAGGGGCATTTCCGATTAGAGGCCGGTCAGAGCCGATTATCTGCACAAATAATCCTGAAGTGTGACGGGTTTACAAAATAATCTTAATGCTACCAATTGTGTCGGAGCCTCCCTGATCTGGAATCTGCTCCGACAGAATACTGAGCAAACCCTCAACAGCCAATGAGAGCGAGCCGAGCACGAAATGTCACCAACCGGATGTTGCGTGGTTGTTTAGCTACAACTATAAACAACAACAACACATTTACAACTCACCTGCACCTGGTGCTGCAAAAGCTTATTCCTCCTTCTCAGCCAGGACCATATCTTTTTCCTCATTCTGTTTTTACTCCGCAAAAACCGACTGTGGTTTGCCAGTTTTTTTTTTAAATCGGTTAAGAGTTGAAAATCCTCTAGTGTGAACCAGGGTTAAAGGAAAAGGCAGAAGATCAATACAGTCCGTGTTCTATATGATCTGAGGATATCGAACATCTGTTTTAAAACTGCATTGCAATTCACCAAATAGTTGTTGAGATATTTTAGTGGTGAAACAGATCTTTTGGCTGAATTGAAATAAAAACAAAAGTGGATTTAGATTTGCTGTTAACACCATTGATAAGCCTCCTTTAGTTTAAAATGACCTCACTCGTCTTTTTCAGCTGTTTGTCTCCTTCACTCAGTCAAAGACACGTCGTGTAGTTAAGCTTTTGAAAACACTGGTTTCACGGTGAACAGAAGCCTCGCCTGCCGCCGCACTGCGCTGATTAAAGCTCCCGTCTACGATGAGGCTAAACGTTAGCTCACGTCAAGGTCACAGTTATAATTCTGAGTGAAACAGAAACCTTGATGGGAATATGAAATTAATCTCCGGATGCGTTTAAGCAGCGCTCAGCATTATTCTCCTCAGAAGGTCCCAGGAGCCGCTCTTCAGTGTACGCAGATAAAAGACTCCGAAGACTTTGGTTCCTACCATCTGAGACTTTACCTCAGAGTAATTCTGAAGACACCAAAGTGTATTGTAATTGGACTCACTCCAGCAGAGAAAATACTGCAATGAGAGTTATTCAAAATGCCCATCTTCACCTCCTTTAAAATGCAGGGGTTCATTAAAATCCCCCTGTCCTGTCTGTGTGGGAGGTGACCACCGGCCTATTACCACCCAGCTTCCTCCACCACCAATTACCTGTAATGAAAAAGGCCAAAGGCAGAGTTTCCTACAAAGAATAACTGCACTTTGAACACCTGTTAACAGAAAATGAAACATTTCATCAACTTGATTTGTTGATGTAATTTGACTTTAATCCAATAAAAAGCATTACAACATTTCACATCTTATTATTCAGACTTTAATTATTTAAAGGAGCTTTAAAAGGCTTTTGGGAAAATTGAATAGTGCACCAAAATTTGGTTGGTCTCCTAAAAACGAAATAGTTTGTTCAAGAATCATTAGATTTTTCCATTATGTTCTGAAATAGAAGAAAACCTTTGCTAGCCACAGTCAAAATTGGCTTTTATCATGCATGAGAAACCACTGACTGCATTCAGTGTGTGATGGTCTTAGTCAGTTGCTTGTGGGCTGTTTCCACACATGTAGATAAGGCTATTTATTTAATGTGGAACAAATTCATCAAGGTTTCTTAAAATATACAAAAATAATCAGCTCTTCTACTTCTACTTCTTTTATCGAGCACTTTGATTAGCTGATCAACAGGAAGGTCACTTGGACTCTGCCAGAATAAAACATCAAATCACAGCCACGTGTATAAATAAATGTATGACAGTAAAATCTGAATTATTATTCATTTAAAAAAAAGACCGGATGAAGTCATTCCAGGCGCCACTTCAGATCCACAAAGAAGAAAACATCTGAGCCACAAGGACGAGAGGAACAAATTTCATTTAGCTTTTCCCTAAAAACTGTATAATTTAGACGATTGCACCGAGCAGTTGTAAAAACCAGTTGTATTTAAATGCACGATTGTTTGGTGCAACATCTCTACAGTATATGAGCCTGTGACTATAAGGTTACCATGATCTCACCCCTTGGAGGGGTAGATAAAGATGACACTCAGGGCGGCTGCACCTCAATACGGCTGTGTTGCACTCCTATTCTCAAAGTCATATAGAGGTGACTGTATAAAGCACGACTCATTCCAAAATTCAAGATACAGTCACCGGCTAAAATACGACTGTGAGGAGAGAGCTGAGCTGTAAATCAAAGATCTTGATTTAATGCTCGGCCCTTGTTCCCACTCTCACCTGAGGGGACGACTGAAAAATGGTGAAATCGTGGAGTTGAGATGAAGAAACAGCTCAGAGGAGAGAGAGCGGTCGAACCGGCTCAAACCATCAGAGCAACGGGGACAGAATCCTGAGCAGACCCACGTCACATTCAGTTCACTGCCTCAAAGCACAGCATTGGCCAAACGGCAACAGAAACTGATGCATCTTCTTTATTTGTATTATTACAAAAAGTCATCTCATATATGTTAAAGGAATTGGCAGCAAAGAAATACACAACAGTTTCTGATGTTATTCGCCGAAGTTTTGTGTTTTGAACTCACACTTTCCAAAAAAAAGAAGCTGTGATTTATGCTGGGGAAGAAATCATTTTGAAGCCGAGGGGAAACATGAAACCCTGGATTACAAGTCCCAGCAGGTCAGCCAAAGGGTATTATCTGACAAAAGGACGGTTAGGCTGCTCTGCTCGGCCCTCCAAGCTGCTATGAGCTTAACCAGGAGCCGGCAGGAGGAGAAAATAAATAAAAGGATGGATGACAAGCCTCAGGACGCTGCAGGAGAAGAGTTACTCCACAGACAGATATAAATGCAACAAACAGTCTCAAGAATAAACTAATACAAACTGATATGTTGTTGTTAACTTTTATTACTCTTATGTTTTGGGCATGATCTCATAAACAAAATGAACACACTCAAACAATCAGAACACTGGTAAAACCAACATTTTGCAATGATGCAAACTAGAGCTTTGGTTGAATCTGCACCAAATCTCAAACATTCATAAATATCAGTCCCCTTAACATGCCGGATTTATTTCACCGAGATATGTGAAAAAATTGAATATATACACATTGTTTATTTAATAAAATAGTTATTTGATTTATTCACGCTCAATGGAAAACACTTTAATAAATAGGAGCCTTTGCATTTAACTTAACAAAGTTAGATAAAAATTGAATATGTATTTTAAATACATAAACCCACTGTTTTAGGAAAAATGTCAACGTTTTTCTTTTAAATTTCAAACAAACACACAAACAAACAACACAACCTTCTTGGCCTTTTCTGATATCATTGGAAAGGAAAAGTAAAGTCTGCCGCTAAAAGGTTAAACCAGGAGCTAAGTCTGTTAACTTAACATCTTGGACACATAGTATCATCATTCTCCTTCTTGCCTTTGTTTCTGCCGATTTGTTTAAAACCTGTCTGAGTGTTTGACTGCTTGTGCCTGTCTGACCTATTATCAACAATTTCACTGTGTTACAAGATCTCAGCAGCTGTGATCTTTTCATTATAAAACATTCAACAGACAAAGCAAGCTGTTAGGGCTGTTTTCCTTTGAAGACCATTGTAAAAGAGAAAATACAGAAATGTCTCTTCAGTTGAGACATTGAGTCTCCAAACATTTGAGAGTGAACGTGTTATTTAAGAGTCTGTGACGCGGTGAAACGCATTCAAGATGACGCCGGTGGATGGGGGTGCAGTTTCATCAGCATTTGTCCCCTCTGCTCCCTCATCCGTCTCAATATGAGACCATCAAAATAATCACAGGAGAACTTTTCCTTTTGGTGCCAGTGAACCTGTGTAACCCGACCTCTGCGTTCAGCCCTGAGGCTCCTTTGTCTCTGCGCCTGCTGCCATGATGCCATGTTATCTACTTAGAGACTGAACTCCACTCTTTAACAGTGTCATTAACACAGTGGTTCTACAACGGCTCCAACTTTGACGGCGCCAAACTCGTCATATAATTGGTTCGGCCGCGGCGCAACAGTTGTGACTCGGTGAAAAATCCTCGTGGACGAGACGTGAAGATGAAAGTACAGTAGAAAACATGTGTGATTAATGTCATTATCATTTTTAAACATTGTGATGGAGTCGAAATGAATCTCCGCTGCATGAAAAGTGGGATTATCAGTAAACAGCAATTTAATTTGCAGAGCAGGTTGACGACTGTTCACAGGAAAAACTACCAGGAACTGTCGGGAGTTGACGTGGGTTTCCACTTTCTGGAAGATTTTCTAGCCTGAGAAGTTTAGCAGTGGTAGTTTTCAGGGTTCATCTGATGATACATTGTCAACTTTACATGTCTCATCCAAGATAATCTGTAGGAATGGAGACAGGGGCACCAGTTTTCTAAGAGAAGCTGCTGACACCAATACACATAAAGCATATCAGCTTTGACATCGCGTGACAAAGTCCCAACCATTTGTCCTCCAAAAATACAGGGAAGCTCGGCACCATATTAAAATGTCCATGGAAAACTAAGCTTTTGACTCTGCAGAAATTGCCTCATCATTTGGACTTCAATTGTCCTAAAGTTCCCCAGTATCCAAGCTCGTCATCAGAGAAACAAAGAAAAGCCGAACTCGCTGCAGAGACTTCTTCTGCTCCGTCATCATGCTCCTCTGCAACTTGTGGGGGGTGGCAGAGGAGCAGTGTTGAAGCTGACCCGGTGTGAAGCCGACCTACACAGCTTCACACCGGGGTCAGCTTCGGCCAGGAGCCCGTCCAGGCCGAGGACACCTGTGGCAGAGAGGTGGAGGAAGTCCGAGCTGAAGATGAGGCAGTTGAGGACGAGGTCGCTCTGCAGAAAGACAGTGAGCCACGGTTTGAGATGGAAACTGTGAAGGAGAAGGACGAGCCAGAGGTGAACGAGATTAAACCTCAGGAGCAGAAGAAGAGACGAGGACAGGAGTGGTGGAGGGCGCTCTGAAAAGCCTGAGCACTCTTTCCTCTGCCCTCCCACACCTCACCCTTTATTCCTTACCCATAGAACTCTTTGTGAATATTTAAATAATGTGCATGTTCTGAATAAATATAATTGATGGAATATCACCCACCTCTAAGTCTTTGTGATTATAGATACTGAATCAATACTCAACTTGTTTTTGAAAAACTTGATGACCAATTAAGTGTTACAAAGTTTTACATGAGGGAGACTTGC
Source organism: Pleuronectes platessa (assembly GCF_947347685.1). Classification (NCBI taxonomy): domain Eukaryota; kingdom Metazoa; phylum Chordata; class Actinopteri; order Pleuronectiformes; family Pleuronectidae; genus Pleuronectes; species Pleuronectes platessa. Next base: position 23,007,555 of record NC_070626.1, read on the forward strand.
AAGAGACAGGCTGAAGAAAGAAGAGCAATCATTCATATGCAGTTCAAGAAACACAATCTGTTTTTACTCTCTAAAACGCAGACCCCTGCATTGCTGCTCTGAGCTCCTTGAGTGGCTCAGATGCTCAAATATCAGTGGGTTATGAAAAAAGTCTGACCTGGAGTGATAACGGTGAAAATGACTAATGGACACAATTACCGTGCAAGTTTTGGAACGAGTTCAGCACAAGGAAGGTCATCGTTAAAAAAAATAATTACTTAAAATGAATACAGAACTTTATTTCATGAGTACCTGAGCAGATTAAGCCTTTGGCTGAAAAGAGAAAAGCTGCAGATAAAATCCAATTTGCATTTGTTCAGTTCTAAGTCTAGACGAATGGAATACGACGTTCATAAGAATAATTTAATTGCTAAATAACTTTATTTATTACTATGATTGCAGCAGTACTGCTTGACACACAGTATTGAAGTTATTCTTCAAAATGTTTACCCTCATCATTTTTTTGTGATTTGTGAATATGGGTTATACAAATAAAATTTGATTGATTGAAATTAAGGTCACTTCATCATCTTCGTAATAATGTTAACATAATTTTGACTGTGATGATAATATGAGAAGACACAGATCTGTCTGTCCACCCATATAGAAATAACCGGGTGGAGACTGAAGCTAATGTCTCAAATCTCTTAGCTAATTTATCAACAGGAGCAGCTTTAATGTTTCCCAAGTTTATTTCTGTGGAATAAACTGCATGTATATATGAACATTATACTGTACATTATACTGTATATGAAGAGTGATCCTTGGCAGTAAAGAGAACCATTTTCGCTTCAACTTCATCTCAAAAGGTGATTTTTGTTTAGGTCCTACACGCGTGAGCCACAGAAGAAATGACCTGACGAGCTTGGCACACGTGAATACACATATCCCTTTCCCTCTCTCTCTGCACACAGACTGTGGCAGCCACACACCAGCAGCACGCTGTCAGGTCCTGCAGCAGGTAGAGGTGAATGGATTCTTCCTCGCCAGTGGCTCCAGGAGCTATCAGCAGCTATCCAGGCCCATGAAGCCAGAGCAGGATTGAGTTTGAAAGATGATAATGGACTCCTGAGGAAACTAATCTATTTCTAAAGAAGAAAGGAGTATGAATTCTCTTACTTCCCTCCCCACTTCCTCCAGCCTACCCTCTCCTTTCACCGTGTCTCTCAGCAGCAGCGTTATAGGTCAATTTTGCAATTGAAATGTGCCAATTAAATGGACCCAGAACAGCACGGGAGCTGCTCCGAGTGGAGAGAAGCAGATGTCTTGAATCCATGTTTGCTCCGGCAGTGTTGGAAAATGCAGAAGAACATACAGCACACACTCAACACTTCACTTCACACGATCTGAAAAGAAAAAGTTCATGTTTCCCTCTTTTGGTATAAGAATAACAGGCTTTTTTAAATTGGGCTTGTAAAAATATTTTAAATTTCAAATCCACCATTAATATGCATCTACAGATCATTAAATTACTAAGACATTTTTACAATGTGTGCAGTACTTACATTTGTGAAATTGGTTGTTATAGTTCATTATTAGTGCTAAAAAAAACAGCAGGTAACTGATAAAAAAAACAACAGGACAGATAATATTTGCAAAGCTGAACCGTTTGCTCTCTGACAGGAGCCCCAGTGTCTCGTCTCTTTTCCGCTCGATGAATTCACTCCCGCCGTGTTTCTGCACTGTTTCGAAGTGCTGCTGCATTACACTGGAGCACAATACGTCCACTGGCCCTTTTTTCATTTCTGGATAAATAAGCTTGAAATCAAGTCTTGAAAGTTTCACGCTGCAAAAATGCAGCTGTTACAAGGCCGGGAGCATATGTAGACAAGGCAACATCAAGACCCAGACGGCTCCTGTCAGTCTGAGAGCCCTGGATCTGCCCTCCATCTCCGAGTCCTCGACGGGTGGATGATGATAATGATGATGATGTCTGTGATCGCCGGTCACATCTGGGCTCACTGAGGAGAGAGCAGAGAGCAACATGGCAGTCAGCAGGATGCTCCCTATCAATATCACATTATGAAAGATGTATTGACACAACAGCTTGGAGGGACAAGGCTGGTTCATTGTGCATGTTTTCTTATTGTCAACAAAACGCAATGAACAAAACAAAGACTCCACCCATCTCTCAAACCATTGAGGTTTCACTCTGCTGCCTGGGGCACATATTATATATCGATTTTATGCTTATGCATTATGTAAGCACATTAAGGAAGTATGCTTCAGATGTATAAAATGTTCTGTCGCTGGTTTCGTTAATTAGAATTTGACCTGGCAGGAAGAATCAACAGGAGAACAAGTTTTAACCTTTGAATCCTGAAATGTGTCAAAGCTAAAAGAGCTCCTCATAAAGATAAAACAGACATTTAATATATTGATCAAATGTCATAGAGAAAAGCTTAAAATCACAGCCTTCACTTATAATTATCGGAATCGACCGATACGATTTCTTTTATCTTGATATCATTTTTGGCCATATCACTTTGCCCTAGGACGGACGGATGGACAGACACACACACAGTCACACACACAGTCACACACACACGTAATGGAATTTACTTCCATATCTGGGCATGGTGGCTTTAAGCAAACTTACTTAAAGGAGTAACAGTGTATTATTAGAAGTTGATTAATAGGCCTACGCTAGTGAGTATGTGCACCAGTATATTGGATCACTTTATTAAGCTATAGGGCCCCTGGTCATAGTAATGAAGGGAAATGTCACACTTTGTGGCTCATTTCAGAATTTTAATGGGTTTCAGGCAACAGTACACTGCAAAAAAGGAATTTCAAGAAAGTAAAAAAAGCCTTGTATCAAGAAAATAAGTCCTATTTTTATCTTTTTTTTTGCTCAAAAAGAATATTAATCTTGTCAAGCATGTTTTGATTAGAAAAATTATCTAATTTTAAGAAAGTATTCCTTACTTTTTCTTGATAAGATATACCAGCTAATTTTGAGCTAGAATGAACCAGAAACAGAGTATAAAAATGTTTTACAATAAAACCCAGTGCAGTGACAAGATTATTTGCCTTATTTTAAGAGTAAGACCATTTGCACAACTTCTCAATTTAAGAATGCCATGAAACAAGGACAATTAAAGTGTTTTTTTTATTATTATTATTTTCATTGCAGGGCAGAACCTGCTGCTTCATATCTAACATATTAAGATGACAGCAGACTGGTCTATACAACACACAACATAATACAAATAACCATGCTGAATGAAAACTGCATGGCCCATAAACAAAACAAATTGAAAAAACGGCCAAAATGATATGACCCTTGACTCAATTGCATCCTGAATCACAAAAGAACATGCAGTATCCTGCAGCATCGACATTGGACTGCTAATTGATTGTTCATCTGAAGAAGAAAGAATCATGAAACAACTAAATTGACGGTCAAGAAGCACAGTTTGTGGCAAACACATTAAACAGTGCGCCTTTTACAGTCCATCAGATGAGGCTCTGTGTAGCCCAAGCACATCTCCCAGATAATATTTTGTAGGGACATATGTCACATCCTTGTGAGTATAACTATAATATGGAGTGAAATCTACCAGATTATCAGATGCTATGAGTTCAGTTGCTTGTGCCATGTTTGGAATCTCTATTGTATATGCCATGTAATTTCCATCATAGCGAACAGTAGTATGCTGCTGCAACTCAAAACAATATAATGATGAGTTAATTACATAGATATTACTCACAAGTCCAAACTCAGGTAAATCATTGGAAATAACAGCAGTTACAAGTAATGTCTTCTCCCGTATATATTTATTACCATTTAGATTAATCCATTTAACAGACACTGCATTGTCTATGTCATCAGTTCCAAGGAAAGCCCTTGTTTTTTCTTTCAAATACGACATGTTGCGTATTTCTGAAGTTGGTCCCAATGCACACTCGTTAAAAAAAATTGGGTGTTCAGAATGACTTACATTTTGACAACATTCATACATTTGATTATGCCTTATTAAAGACTTGCAAACGTTTCGAAAATTTAATTTTGAGGCCCACTGTTTGAAAAAACAATGTTTTGATTCAAATCTCATGCACATGTGACGGACCATTGGTCCCAGGAGTTTTATCTGCGATGGAGCATGAATCAAATAATGCATTTTTGGGGTAATGTTGTTATCAGGGAAAAGACTTTTCATATGTTTTAAATGCTGTTCAATTAGTCTTTTCAACTTGCTAATTGTCTGTAGACCAATGACAGGAGCAAACAAAATTTTAACAATTTCTATGAGTTCAAGAATTATTTTGTAGTATTCAGTATCTTTAGCTGTATCAATAAGAAATGGCAATATCTTCAGTAGAACAATCATTTGGCCTGAGGATTGCTTCAATTTATTATCACTTGAAGCTAATGTGCTGTAAGCTATAGGGCTTGGTTTGTCTCTGACATCAAGTGGAGAGTAGGGAAATCCAGTTAATGCAGTATTGAGAACATCCAAGTCTAGTTGACCTAAAAGAACTAACTGTTTTAACACACACTTTATTTCTAATGGAGCAATGCCTTCAAGAATTATATGCATCAAATCCTGAGGTGTTTGTTCAATCAAGTTAAAGGCCGGAAATTCTACCAGCTTGCTTCTTCTGTTAATGCCAAATGTAGTCTTTAAACTGTTTCTAAGATACTCAGTATTTGCCTTCTCAATGTCACTACACTGTCGAACATGTTTTTCTAGTGTCCTTAGCTCAAAATTGTCTTCGTCAAAATACATTTGCATGTCCTCAAACGAACATTCACACTGCCGGCACTTACTATAGGCGAAACCAACACCCTCTTTAAATCCACAAAGCTCATGTTGTGCTAAGGTGTCTCCACATATCGAAACTAATGCTCCAAATATTTCACGTTCCCCATTCGCAGTTTGAATATTAACACCATCATATAGCATTTCCAAGTCCTCATACAACCTGGCCAAAATTCCATCCACTCCACAATCAGACAACTCTCTCTTCTTTGCAATAGCAAGTAGACGAATTGCAGCGAGTTTTGATCTATATTTTGGATCAATGTTTCCTAATGTATAATAAAACATTAGTAACTTATTCTTGGAAGCATGAGATCCAAGTGGATTGCAGATTTCAATTTCGTCTGAGTAAATGATTATCTGTAAAGCAGAGGGCCGGGCTGAAAATAAAGGGTGTGATTTCATGAGCTCTCCATCTATGATGTCATACAGATAACCGCCACTTCTGTATTTTTGCGGCTGATCTATCATTTCTAAAACTTTTGGATGGGACAATAACTGTTCTAAACTTTTAATCAGAGGTACGTAATGAAAACATTTGGTTCTTGTGGAGAGGACCCTTTTTGTCCCTTTTTTCTTCAAGCAGGCAGTATACCCAACAGTAACCTCCTCTGACTCCACAAAATTGAAATTTTCCTTAATCACGTTGTCCTGCCTGTATGTTGTTGCAACAGAGGAAAATGGATCCTCAATCCGGTCGAATACTGCCATCGCTTCCTTTTCAAGTTCACTTCCTTGATGTTGCTGGAATACAGTTTGTAGCTGACTCCTCAGATTAGTCACCAACAGGGCTTGATATTGCTGCATTGCAGCCAAGACATCATTCACACCTCTCTGAAAAACAGTCAAGAAAGAAGAGCAAATTAAATCCAAACAGTCCAGTTTTAAAACTGTTTAGCACACAATCTCTTTTATAAATAATACAAATATTAATAAGAGTAACATCAACACAATGATGCTTTTCAACGAATTGATAAGGCATTATTAAAAGTAAATTCAAAATATGAAATTATCCTAACTAGATAGCAGAGAGCAAATACAAGGCATTATTAAAAATGAAATCTCATGGAGATACAAGTTAAGTTGCAGCTAAGGGAGACTAATTAGGTAACTGTAAACTGACTTGGATTTGACATGCAGATAATCAACAGAGCCACAGATGAAATGAATGTAATAATGTTGTATGTAGACAAACCTGTGAAAGATGGTGTTTTTCTCTTGCAGTCAACATAATAGCAGTAGCTTGTCTGGTCAGAGTGTTATAACTGATGTCATCCTTAAAAAAAAAAAAAGGGAAAAAAAGAACGTATAATAAAACACACTGTTGCCACAAACACTGATGTGCAGTGATAAAATAGCATTTTATGACAATCCAGTTGAGATTTTTTTTGAAATGGTGAGACATAAACAAAAAGATTGATAATAAAGCTTAGCTGTGTAATGAAGGAAATAACAGACTTACCTCTGACTGACATGATGCAGAAGAGTCTACAGCAGGACATGACCCAACAGGCATTACATCTTGTACCCTGTTTTCCACCACTGCTTCATCCGTTTGATGCTCTCTGATTTGTACCGTCGCATCAGCTGGCCTGTAAGCCCACGCATTCACCGCTGAAGAGGCTTCCGGGCTTGCTGTTGACCTCTCTCTCCGTGAGTTGCTGCTGCCACTTTCCAGGTGTTCGTAGTGGTTTCTTCTAATGTGATACCATAGTGAGTTGTAGACTCGATACTCTTTGGTGCATCCATCAATTCCACAAACAACGCGAAAATCTGGACTGCGACTATGAGCAGTATTAATATGACTCAATAAAGATTTGAGAGTGAGAGCCACGAACACAAAGCAAATAACACAGCGCCAAATCATTTCCCCCGTTTTTAGCCTGAGTTAACTAGCTGGAGTCCGACCTGCGTTTTCCCCTGCTCTGTCTGAACTGTCTGAACCGGGACCTGGTGATACGTCACGTGAAAAGGTAAAGGTACGTACCATAATTCAGTGTCTTACAACGGCAGAAACGACTTGCCATTTATCAATTATCACATGAGTGTGACTCAATTTTAATAATTATAAAGTAATATGATCTTATTTAGATGAATATAATTTGTATAAATGCAAAATAAACTAATTTAGTCTTAGTGCCCACCCCCGCCCCCTCTTGGAAGATGGTACAATCCACCCTGTTGCGCCTTTCCCCCCCCCGCTTGGAGTCCGTTGCAATTTGAATTCGGCCTACACAGAAGCTACTCCGGATGTCACCTGCTGCTGCTCGAATTGATTATTCTCAAACGTCGATTGTGGATATCAGAGTCAAATAATGGAAAAACTGGACGAGGTCGCAATTGCCACACTAAGAGGTATGCTACAGGGGTTACTTTTATGTTGTACTGGCGTTCTTTACCTATCTTAACAATTCGTGGATTTGCGGCTAATGGGCTAAAGTTTAGCAGCTAATCTACATCAAAAAATGTCTGGTGTTGCATTATGATTCCCATCTAGAAATAGGTTAAGTCTAATTAAGCTTTGGGTCCATTATGTTAATATTAGGGGCTGTAAATGCTGAAAAAACAGCAACACCTTGTTGTAAAACGTTAAGGGTTAATTGATTAAGCAGTGCGCATGCCCAGGCATGAGCCGGAGCCGTTGGAGCTCTTTTGCGCGCACAGGACCCCGGCACTATCAGTACAAGGCGCCTGAGTTTAATCTGTAGGCTAACGCATTTGTTTAAAGGTGCCATTTGTGGTGCCAATTGTCTATCAAGCTTTACAAAATATATTAACTGACATGAAATGTGAATGCATTTTATCTAGCAAGGCTCTATTGTCACTCTTACTGTAGTTTGCATGGCTTCAATATATGTACCGGTAATTTATAAATGCTGTCAAATTCACTCACTGCTCTTGAAGTAAAAATGTTAAAATCTGAGGGAATTAAATGATAACCTTTGTTTCTTGGCCCTGTCTGTAACTGTTCTATATTCCAGCTGCTAATATTGGAGAAGACTTACTCCCCTCGCTTTCCCGAGACGACATCAAAGACCTCTTTCCTGGTCCTGAAAATTTCTTGAGGCGGCGGGCTATATGGCTTGTTGTAAATAAAGATGAAAAGGTCAGGTTTGTCTTTCACAGTACAACATAACTGTTTAACAGTACAACATTCTCCAATATCACAGTTTAAATCTGGTTCATATACATAAATATGACATTTCTGCTTTGAGTCCATTTCAACAGTGGATATAAAATAAAAGTGTTTTTTTAATCCCCAAAATGATAATGCTTAAACTAACAAGTAAGAACATACTATGACAAAGTTACTCAATAAATGTTTGTGTAAATGTGTTTTAGGTGGATACTGCTCCCGAAATTCAGCAATCACCCCCCACTGGAGGCAGTGACTTTTCATTAGAGGAGGCCAATACTTCTAAATTTGTGACTATGTCAAACCCAGAATACATAGTCTTCACCGACAGTGAGCTTGAACAGGTGCGACGCTCCTACTTTGAACAGAAACGACTGGGGACCGAGCACAATGGGACCCTATCCAAGGAACTCTTCTGCCGACTCATAAGAAACACTATGACTAACATGATCTCCATCGCAAGAGCCACAGAGGACTCCAGATACCCCACCAAACATGAGGTGAATGCCATGGCAAAGCGACTGGTGGATTACTATCCAATGATAAAAGACAGGTCATCAATCAATGAGTGGGTGAGTAGATTTTGTCACTTTTGTTTTTGGTCTGTATGATAATACTGAGATTTCTGTTCATACAGTGCTAAATCGTGACAGAAAGTTCAAATGGAGCAAGACATTGCCGAAAGCTATAATTAGAATATAAGAAAGTTTGAGCCTATTGTCATTTTTTTTAATGTTAACTACGTATGCCTCGCAGGAGCATGTTGCCAAAAAGCTCATGAAGAGACTCTCAAATGTCAGAAGTCCAAAGAAGGTCAAAGGTCCTCCTTCCAAGAAACCACGACAAGAAGTCAGTTCAGACGTTGCAACTACTGACTACGATGGAGACTCCAGTACATCCACCATTATTCTGGAACGGTCACCTGTTAGTCCCATGGGCATCCCAGTAGATCTGTCACCTAGAACCAGCACCCCAGTGCAGAACCGGAACAGCAGTGATGAAGAATGTATGTATTGTATTACATTTAATTTGTCAGTTTTACTTGTCAGTTTGGAAATCTCATGTCCCCTTTCCACCATAACGTTCCTGTAATGTCTTCAGCTTGTTCAGTTGACATCATGGACAGCCAGAAAATCCAAGCAAGACACTACAAGACCCTCCAAGAAATATACAAGTCCAAAAAGCCAAACAAAGCTGCGGTAACTCATTTGCTGAACATGGAATTTGAGTCTCGAAGATGCTTCATCACCTCTGATGTTTTAAAGGAGCAAGACAGAGCAACAAAGATTCTAGAGGCTTACCCTTGTTTCAGAGAACTGGATCATGTAAGTAATGTTTTTTTAAATTTTTTTTAAGAAGTCATCAGAATGTACTTTTTTCAGTTTTTTTTTTCTTTATCTGAATCTATTTTTCAGGTGCTGGATGAGCTGCAGCGAATCATCCAACCGACCAACTCCCAGTACATATCAGAGATGCAGAACAGGTGGAAAACCTTCTATTCAAAGGTCCAGTTTTATGGAGTGATGAAGAAGGCCATGAAGATTCCTAAAACTTTGAATGGAGGTGAAGTCACAATACATTGACTTGTTCATTTTATATAATAATGTCTCGTAATTATTTGTTATGTTAAAGTTATTTATGGTACCACCTTGTATTGTCCCTTTTCCATTAAACCAGTGGAGCATATCACAGCTGTCTTCAGAGCCCTGCCACTGCTCTTTCCGTCCAGCACTTTGCCACCGAAGAAACTGGGCTCAAGCAGCGAGGCTCTTTTCCATGTCCTAGCGGTGAGATTTACAGACTTACTGAAATATTTCATAATATATGTTACAGTGTTTCAGGCATACATTTTATATTACGTAGGTTTAGTTACTTTGAGATAAACTTTTATCATTTCAAAAGCTCCAAAGGGGAAGTGTTTTCCATAGTGTACTTAATGTAGTACTAACATCATTGGAACTAGCTGTGCATTCAGCATTTGCAGTGGGCTTAATGCTGAGGGGTTACTGTGACTTTGTGTTTTAAAGTACAATATGATTTCACTAATGTACTAGTCCAGGTCTTAAGTTTATGTTACTTGCAATGTTTTTTCTAATCTTCTTGATTTATTTGTGTCATCTAGACTTCTGAGGATCCTAATGGTTTCTTGCAACAGCGACCCCTGTCTTCTCCGGTTCTGCTAGTTTCTGAGGACAACTACATGATCGCAATTGGAAAAACACCTGTGACCACCTTCACCATGGACGGACTTAATGAGGGACTTCTCTACGTCATGGCATATTACTATGCCCTGCACATGACCTACCCCAAGTGCATTTCTACACTACTCTCAGTACTGCAGACAGAGGTACTTCAAGATTCAATTCATGAGCAGGATTTGACCCCTCACTACAAAAAAGCGATGGGTGAGTGGAAGTCATTCAGTGAGTGAGTCCCTTTGTCCATCACTCTGCCCCACTCTGCCTGTTGTAAGACTTTCAAAGAAAGTTGATGTTCTGTTTTAAAAAAAAGTTCATCACAGTTGGACACATTTGTTGGTGAGATTGAAAACCTTTCCTGTGGGATAATATGCTGCAAAGCAGCTGCAACATGTTGTTTATTGCTGTAGTATGCTGCTACAATAACTGATTTTTTTTTTTATAGTGAGGTTCAAATCAAAACTGGTTTTTCAATCTGTTAGATTATGATAGCTCTAATGTGGAAGTCCTTTTTTGGATGTTGAGTTGAGCAATTGTATTGCAAAGTTAATAAAAAAAATATTAAATGAGAATGTTTTGGTGTCTTGATTTAAGACAACATCACTTATATTTGTTATGCTGTTTTAAGAAATTATGTCTTATTTGAACTACTTTTATGCTCATTATCAATCCCAGATTAAGGTGTCAATTCTTAAATTTAATTTAGTCAAGATACTTAAATTCTAATTTTAAGTAACTTAATCTTAAATTTGTGATTTTTTCATTGCTTGTTTTAGAAGAATTCGGGTTAATTTAAGATTTTCTGTCTAGTTTAAAGTCTCATTTTAGTCTTTCAGAGCTAAGAATTTTGGGCTTAATTTAAGAAATCTTGTCAAGCAAAAAAAGCTTACCCCATTGGCAGATTTTTTTGCTTGATATAGGATAATTTGATTGAATATAAGAATTTTTTGCTTCTTTTTAGAAGGGCAGTTTTTGCAGTGTAAAGGTCTATAACACAGAGGAATACGGTTTCTCAGGCTCAGGTTGAACATTAAAGTAGTTATTTGTCTGCTAAAGGATTTTATTCACAATGGTCAAATAAAAATATAAGAAAATAACAAAAAATATTCTCTTGCCAGGACATTGTTGTCATCTCTAATCCGAAACACCATGAAATGATCAAAGTTGTGCTTAACACACACACTTTTATGCAAATGTGCCTTTTTACGCTCCTTAAACGTATCCAGGATTTTGTTGGAAGAATAATCATTTTAGTGAAAACATAAGCCATGATACCAAACTAATCGGAAGCTGAGAATAAAACATTCGATACATTTCAGCAGCATTAAAGATTTACACCATTCTAAAAAATCTCACGTTTTGCCGTTTGTTGTTTTAACTGCAGCCATAAGGCTTCACACATCGTTCACAGTACCCACTAAACCATTAAGGAAGTTTGTTCATTTTCCACCACCCTATTTATAGTGGGACGATGGAGCTGTAGAGCACCTTCAGCCTCCCTCTCTTCCCCGGAGGTGTAGCAGAGAGCATCTTGGACGCTCCTGTGAGTCAACAGCTGAGTGTTTGTGCCGAGGTTTCAAAGCTGAAGGCCTGTGAGTTAAAACAGCATCAATCAACATGTAGAGTTCCATACATGTTTCTTTGAATTTCTCTGAGAGGACACTTCTCATATCAATTTCCCCTTAGGTAATTTATATTCATGAAAACGTGACATTTAACACTGAGCATCGCGGCAGCTGTAAAATGATCCTATATTCTCAGTTTCTGCTCTCAGTCGTGTGGTCGTAAATTCCGGTGAGTTTAATGTTGTATGGTGGCTGATCAGTGTGTACTTTATGGTGCCATATTGTTTATTTTTAGAGCAACAGACACACACACATAAAAAAGATGGTGAAAAAGAAAGTGAGGAGTTTAAGATGAGCATCTTTAAGCTTCCCGGACCCCACATGGTGACGGCTCTTATTCTCGATAATGTTACACTCTGTGCTCCATATGGGTCATTTCTAAGATTAAAGGTCTTTACAGACTAGACATGTTTTTATCATGTAATAATTTCACATGCGAGGGTGAATTGGGGTAATCGTGTGTTTATAGACTAAAGATAAACTAAAGAGATGTAGCATTAGCTCTGCTGGTGTCAGACGGGACTTAACCGCAAATACAGTCTGTCCCTGTCTGTTTAAACTGATTGTGTAGTTAGATAACTAGCATGTAAACAATTAGCTCGCTAGAACAGAAAAGAAATTGGCAATTGAATAATGGGTTGTAACAGTTTCTTGCTGTTGATTGAATTAAAAAAAAACTGCTAGTATTGAGCTTTGAATGCATGAAGCAAGGTGATTAAGACTTTTTCCTTTTCAAGCCATATAGAGGTTTTCCAGATTACAAGGTGACCTGTCTCAGACAATCAAATTCAGGCAGAATTTCCTTTTTTGGCACAAAGATCACCCAAAGCAGGTGTCATGTCTCCTCTAGTATGATATTGCCATTCTTTCTTCTGTAGTGTTTAGAAGACATTTTAAGGATTACAGAAAGGTATAACACGTTGATATAAAGTGTTTAAAACAAAAAGATATTGGAATAATTAGCAAAAGTTCAAATTGCAACAAATGTCCCAGATTCCCCCAAATTCACACAACATAAATTTATAGAAGCAATATTGTGGCCTTTATCTTTTCCAATAAATCTGCATACAGGGTTAGGTTTAGCATGCAGATGGAAAATGCTAGGATCGAACCACCGACCTTCAGGTTAGAGGACGACTGCTCTACACCGGCCACACAATTTACTAAATTGGACCTTTACCAATTAAATGCTAAGATGTTGGTTCAAGCTGTATCAGCACTTTTTGAAACTGTCCAACAGACGTCGTGAAAAAGGTCCCAAAGCTACTGTGATACAGTTTCAGCTCCTGGACCAAGTGCTATTGGGTGAGCCCGGGTATTTAGTCTTTTTTTCTCTTATTATTGAATACAAGCACCAGATCATCATAGCCTGATATTGATTCCATCTTTTCCTTGAACTAAATAATTCACTAAATCTCATCACTCTATTTCGTGGCATTGATCAGCGTCGCAGTTAATGTGCCAAGGTCCAAAAGAAGCAGGTTGACGGTTCCTCGCTGTGCTTTTAACAGTTTCTGAAAGGTGCATCATTAAACCTCTGAATAACACAGAGTCCTTCATTTAATAACGTCCTTCATGTGAATCCATCACAGCTGCACACTTTGTTGCACACTGCAGATAAGGGGTCCGTTGCCTGGATTTCTTCAGGGAGGTAACTTTGTCTGTTTTTGCCTTCAACAGAACTTGCAGTGGGGAGTGTAAGTATAAGTGACAACAGTTAACCAAGACAAAATCTGAACATACAGTATATGAGAAGATTACTTCATAAAATAAAACAAAAAAACAAAAACTGCTCCCTTTTCCCTCTAACCTTCATATTATATATCTCAAACCACCTGGACTTGAGCTCCAAAGCCTGTTTCTCTCCACCTTTGAGATTACACCTAACAGCAACGGATATCAATCCAGACAACTGCACCGCACCAGCTGCCAACATCCATCTTGCTGTTTACATCTCTTTGGAGGCCCCGAGTGTCGAGACGGGAAACTCACTGTCCCTTCCTCAGAGAAATGCAGTGTCCTCTTTAGCCCCACTGATGTTACCTCAGGACACCTCAGACTCCATCCTGCTTCATCCCCGCAGGGAAGGAGGGCGGCAGGACCCCGACAGACCAGCTGCTCCCGGAGCTTTCAGCCTCTCACTTGTAGGCCTCAGGGTCATACGTGTGTCGCAGGTGGGATTACTCTAACCCAGACCCTTTCACACTATATAAAGGCTCTGTTTTCAAACTTTATCTTACTAGTGGAAAAATAAGACCTGCTTCAGAGGCCATTTGTACTCTGAGGACTTCAATTCCACTTTTTATGGTGAAGCAGAAATAGCCTGTAAATTATTTCACCATCGCAGAATCCACAGGAATTACTTGTTGTTGTAAAGACGGGATTCTCAAATGAGAATCACGACAGTTTTATCTAATAGCACGTTGATATATTATATTTGTGAGTATGTTGTAATCAAGTGGAGTGAACTTCAACTCAATCGACTCCTTGTACCGACGCTTCAAACACAGCAACAGCCTGCAGACTGAATGATGCATTTTACTTATTAATTATAATTATTTTGCAACAGTGAAAGTGTTTGTTTTATTTTCACTGCAATGAAAACACAAAATAGACTCTTGCTACAAAAGTAAAACTTCAGATTCAAGAATATGAGCCCTGACCAAAATAATCTATTAAAATTTAAAAGTATGTAATTTGCTTAAAGGAAAAATGTCTTGATAAAATTGATCTGTGTCTCATCATGTCAGAACATAATTTTATTGTTTGCACTAAAACACAGAGGCCTGACAGAAATAAAAGTAAACAAAGATGTAGAATTTTAACTGTGCTTTACTTTGTTGTTATAAAACATGTTGCAATGTATTTAACATTTGTCCAAAGTATTTAAAGCAGTTTAAAATATTGCTTAATTACAAATTCACATTATTAAAGGTCTCACATACACACTGAATTGACAACATTGTAGCTACTGCTTCCCATGATCACTGCTGATTCTTGTGGTTATCACAGTGATATTGAATGTTCACACAAAGCCACATATTATCCCTCAGAAAGCACGACTGCATCCTCACAATAACGACCCAAAAGAGAAAATAACTTTCTTCTGCGGCTACAGCGAATTCAGTCTCCAAACGGCTAACGGCTGAAAAGAGCTATTACGCTCTGTCTGTTTTCAGGATCCACACAACTGACTCTGGACATCTGCTTGGAAAGTGCTGGCGTAATGACATGTTTCAGTAAACCCCCAGCAGAGAGGTTAGGATGTTTGAAAAGGCGTTTGGTCTGAAGAGAGACACAGGTCAGAGAGAGAGGCTTACAACTGAAGCCAAATCAATATCCGCTGATTCCTGAGGACTTGGACCGACAATGATCAATAGCACACTAACTGTGCCAGCTGCGGTGATGGAAGAGAGCCTTGTGTGTGGTTACAGTAGGGTCGGCCATAAGAGCTGGAGTCCATGATCTTCACGTTGACTGTGTGAGTAACCGGGTGCATTCAATCTAAGCCCGGTGACTTTGGAAATACCTTCACAGTTAAATTCAGCAGAAATGCAGAGTTTGAAGTGATGCTTCATTATTGAATATGACACTAGCTTGAATGTGATTGGATGTTATAGTCATGTGATGCATAAATGAACCAATAATACTCAGGATGAATTAGAAAGTTACACAGGTAGACTAAACAGCCTGGTAGAAAAGCGTCAGTGCAGTAGACTCAAGTATTTGTATTGTAGTTGCAGAAATGTCCTTCACTTATTCCCACCTCCCTCCTTTACATAAATTCAGATTTTCTCATTTGTCATCATGTCAGTCTGTGAAATTAACTGGATTCAAGACAGTTTATGGTGCTCAAATGTTAATAAAAAAGATCAGACAATGTAAATTTGAATGAATAGATCTACATTTGAGGTTATTTGTGTTGTGCAGAATCAAACTCTGTGACAGAGCTCCTCAGCTGTTGACTGCAGCCTGCAGGGGTGAGAGCTCCGCAACCGTTTAACCACATTGATTTCTGTGTTATTTGACAGTGTTATTAGACGGCCTGCTACCAGAAATAAACCCGAGAGCTGAACCTGAGAGGAGACGCGTCCTTTCAGTGAGTCGGCTGTGAATAAGTGAAGGTAGAGAGATTGTTATAGATTACTATTGTGTTGTGTTTTTTTTAAGAAAATGTCTTTTCAAAGTTTACTGAGTAAATAATAGTCAAGTATCCAGACTGAGCAGCTAAGAATATTGTGTTTTCGCCCATTTTTCTTCTAAATAAGAATAACATCAGCATCATTGCCTGTGCCTCATTAGCATCATCACAGACAATTAAATGTGTGATTACACAGATGTTTAATTGTGTACAGTAATCATCTCATTATGGGATTGCGCAACCATTTTCTAAACTATATATTTTCTTTAATTATTCAAAATGTAGCAACTTCTTTTTTGCAAAAAAAACCTGATGAACAGAACAAGCTTTCTATAAAGTTTAATGTTTACATTTTTGTCTTCTAAAATATGTTGTGGCGCATACGATTCTTTGCCAACTATGATTCCAGATCTCATTCATCAGTTTTACACAAAATGCAAAATCTAGGAAACCTCTTGTGCGCTGTGAATAAAAGCTCCACACTGGGTTGTCACTTATTTCTAGCATTCAAATCTACACTTTGATTCATCTTGTCATGTCTCACAAACTGTTACAAAGGCTTTCAATGGAGGACGTGACAGCAGATGCAGAGGCAGCACTTCTTTGTATTTCCACTACATTTACACTGGTCCTCATTGTGGAGCATGTTGAGTTTTCCTGACACAAACCCATCTTCTATGGAACACATTCAACTTGTCGGTTTAGGTTCATAATAAAAAGTTGTATATTTCTGAAACTTCTACCCAAACAGATAACCCTAACACTAAATCCTATCCATCAAATCAGAAAGTAAGAGACGGGAGTGGACATGTCTCCATTGCTTATGTTTATGCCTTGTTTTAGCTGATACTCCCTAAAAAATTGTGACGTCATCACCCAACGTCTCAACTAGAACTGTTCACCTCATAAACTTTATATATCTCTTGTGTACACACACTTGCTGGTGGTGTGTAAAGCTAAGCCTCTTAAAACGAATTTTAATAATCAGCGTATAACCCAATCTAAGTATGACATGCAAAGCACAGCAAGCAGAGGAAGTGTCGACACATGAGTATTTCTGAGCCGGTTGTGTTGTTTTCTCCCCCAGAATTGTTTTGTTTACACATAAACCAGAGCAACTGAGGAGAGACGCTAAATGAAGAGAAACCACCTGAGACCTCTCGGAGAGAAGGCTGAGCGCTCCCATTCTCAAACAGAACAATTGACTGCGGCTCCGCGCTGGAGACGGCCTCCCCTCCCAATTAGACCCAGACGCCCAGAGAACACGGAATAAATCAACTCTTTATCCAACCAGAATCACGTCATTTCGTACAGTCTCATTCATTTCACGTCAGCCGCACGATTCCAGTGTTTAGCCAGGAGCCGGTTTATGAAGGCTGATCCAACACGAGTGCTCCTTTGTGTTCTAATGTGGCCACGGTCAAGATATTTTCAGCTGCCGTGATAGTTAAATATCTACATTAGATTAAAATACTAGAGTAATACCATTAGAGATAATAATTCAATGGAGGTTTTGAACAAGTTAAACTGAGACCGCATTTTGCTCTCCCAATATAAACATCCGCTAACAATCTCTTGATAGTCCAATCACCTTGAATCAGGTCAAACTGCCTTTTGTCTGATTTAATTTACCCCCTGTACTTACAGCTAAAGTTTTCCAAATGCCTGCTCTGACCCCCAATCAAACCAGCATCCATCCTGTTTGTGCAATTATAGAGAAAACCTGGATCAATGGAATCTAATTTAAGGCAGAAGCATTATTCTAAAGCACAGAGGCCTGGTGCATCTCTGCATGGAGCCAGCAGAATGATTAAGTGCCCTGGTTATATCCTGTATGGCTCTGCTGCACATGCCACAGTGAGAGTGTTCATGTCCTGGATCCCATCACCCAGCCTCTATTACATCCTCAGAGCAGTCAATACTCGGCTCTGACCGCCAGTCAGTCACTCTCAGGTTGCACACACGGGCAGAATACAAATCAGGCTGGAAAAGTCAAAGCTCTGCATCCGCTCTGTGTACACACCTTTTCTTTGCAGGCTGCTGTTTGGACAGAGACGTTTCCCCGGCAAATCCAGTACGTCACAAAAGGTTAGATTCGCAGAATTAAACAAGAATTAAAAATACTGCATGAAAATCGAGAAATGAGCTGTAAATGTAATAATGGAGCCAAGTCTGTTCTATGGTCTAGGGGTAATATACAAAAGCTGTAATGAAAGTCCATTAATGCATAAGAAATATGGCTCCACGCACGCCTACTTATTAGGCATCAATTATTATAACAGCCTCAGACTTATTATTCTTCTTCTTGGAGGAGCCCTTGTATCACCGGCTGGCTCTCACTCAACAAAGTGGATGGTATACGGATGTCCTCACAGAACCTCAGCCGGTGATGACGTCACTTACATCACACACTCCCTCGCATATGCAGGGATGTGGAAAGTATAAAGGTGGCACAGTTATAACAATCAGTTATTTGCTCATCAGAAAATAAATCACCATCCATTTAAATCCGAAAATATCATTTTGTGCCATTTAGAGCGTATTGTTTTTTTCGCTGGATTTGAACACATCTCTTTGGGCTGTGGCAAAATTTCAATAACCACTTGTCTCTATTAAGTAAAGGAACTCGGCACAACCTGAAAGATTGAATGCTTTATGATTCCACTACGACCATGAACAATATCTGATTTTATTATTGCCCAACTCTATCGGTGATAATGATGATTTAACTGGAAAAAAAATGAAAACCAAACCGCCAAATCCTGCCAAGTGATAGAGACACAAGCTAACAAAAACCCTTTTAATATTGTATCACACGGAGTCAGAGTGTTAACAAAAGGGGGGATGTGTTAAATTTTTCATGCACTGTTTCCTTTTTCTCACTGAGAAAAACAAAACATATACGGGGCTGATCAAATTGACATGCACTGGTAAAGGTCTCTGTGAAGCTGCCTCCCCCCCATCTCCCGCTCCCTCACATCCTCGGAGTTCCGGCTCTTTGCAGTCGACTTCATGCAACAGCAAACTAAACACCTCTGGCGCCACATAAACAGGACAAGGTCATTCAGCTATTTCACGTGTGGAGAAATATATATATGACTATTAATGGAGGTGTTAACGGCCCTGAGAACCCATTTCCTCAGTCACCTTCTGATTCTAACTGATGGAAACCTACAAAACTCTAAAAAGAACATTTTGTCTGACAGACCTTATTTTGTCTGAGCTTTTTTCACTGGTTTGAAAAGGCTGATGTTGTGCATTTGTGTATAAATACGCACACTATTTACAAACCAATAGATGTCAATTCCAGGTAGATGCAGCCTACGTATGTGCTGACGACAGGATGTACGTCACATTAAAGCCTTTAGTCCGCTCCCTTAATTACAATGTGAAAATCAACCAACCAATAATACAACAAAGATGTCAACTTTGTTGTTCGGAGCTTGATCGGGACTTTCAGGTGTGAAAACATCTTCAGTAAATAACATCTCAGGTTGATCATTTCTGAATCTTGGCTACGATTTGTTGTTTATTTAGTTATAAATATTTCATGCTGCATAGAAATACTGAATATTTTAAGGCAACGGTATGATCATTGTATCAGTGGTTGAATAAAATCAGGATTAGTCAAATGCTTAAAAGCAATTTCCCTGTGTGATTAGAAATGTTTGCGACAGTCAATCAAATGCTCCAGAGCAGTTTCATATGATGATGATGAGTGAATGCCGGTGCATCGTTTCCCATCTGGCTCTGTTAGTTGGGACCGTTGTCTGTGAATGAGAATCAGAGGGACGTCGTGCACTTTGTTCCAGCCTCACAGCTTAATGTGCGGGTTGGATGCTGAGCTCAGCATGATGGGAGCTGCATCAGCAACCAATTGGAACGTGCTGGTCCCAGTTTATATTATGTAAACAATAAAGCATGCACCCACAGTCAGAAAAGAGCTGATTAAAATAAAGCAGGATAGTGCTATGCCAGGCTCAACACTATTAGCTCGACGGGTTTTAATGGAACACCTCCATCCAGAATAATTTCACAGTGGGAGCAATCAGCTCATGTCAGCTTCACACACAGCTAAATGTTTTCTTCCATTGCTAATTAGCATGACGCATCACAACCAGATATTACTCTTTTCAGGAAAGCACAGTTTGCATAATAAGGTTTTTGAATTTACACTGTTCCCTCTCTTCCTATTAACCTTCCATTAACCTTTCGATAAACAGAGGTAGCTCGGAGTATTATTCCCTGGGATCACACACCAAAAAAAACTTCATCAGACCAGCTGTGGAATAGCTTATGGGTGATTAGGCCAGTGATGGCGAGGCGCCTCACTGAAGATGAAGATCTCGTAGAAGCTGCAGTGAGGAGGTTACACAACAGCTGGAGCTTTGTTGGAGTCTGTGTGTCCTCGCCTCACACAGGTCATCAGAGCCATCTATTGGTTAATCAATACGAGAGGAACCACTGACTGTGAATATTTTGAACTCCGTGTTTGTAAACTCAAGCCACGATGACATTTGATGTGAAAAATGAATTTCAGTTTGTAGGTTGCTTATCTTAATTTGATGCATTTTGCATCGGCAGACATTTTAAAGATGTAGTAGTTAAATATGAAAAAAGAAAGAAAGAAAGAAAGAAGGACGGACGGAAGGAAGGAAAACAGGGAAAAATATTTTATTCACCTGTTGGCTGACTGGTAGGTTATTTATGCACAGTAGAAAAACGTGAGAGCTGAATTTAATTCATGATTATCTTCAGTGAGGGCAGGAGCAAATATTGAGAGAAAATGTAAAAGGATCTGTGTATCTGGTTTGGACATCCCTCTAAAGCATTTAATTAGAATTCAGAATTCACAAGAATTCACAAGAATTCACAAAAATACTGACAGTGTTTCAGAACTAAAAGAAAAATGAAAGAAAAAAAGACTGTAAACAAAAATCTCAGAACTTCAGAGGCTGGCCACAATGTTGAGGCTGTTTTTTGAGGCGAAGGATATAATTATCTCTACAAATTTTAGTTTATCGTGTTCATGTGTCAAAAAACAAACCACAGCCATTATTAACTGTGATTCATCAGAGTCAGAAGTGACCACAGAAAAGATGCAAAAACAGGTTTTCCGAACTAAACAACAGAATCACCATCATTTCCTTCATTGTGTCAGAAGAGCATGTTCCGATCCCAAGACAGTACGGGAACTTGGACCTGGTTTATCTGCAAAAACTGATGATTGTATAGGCGATGGATGGAGGAATGGATTACTTGTTATATATTTCTATAATGCCCCCTCCTGATAAAGCCCAGTCTGCTCTGATTGGCCACTTTGTAAGAGGAAGTGCCAGACTAGCTGCTAAGTGTGCTTTATACACCTAGGGGAAATTGTGATATCACAATGATGCAGAAGTATCGGCCTGACTACTGACGAGGTTTTTCAGGAGCTGGGTTTTCTCTAAGGGAGAGAAGTCGCTTTACTATGGGCCTTTTAACTTTTAGAACTTTTACATACACAAAAGTCGATATAATACACTGGAGGAAAGGAAACCTGAAAAAATATTTTTACCAATATGATAATATGATACCCAGGGTCTTTCAATCCTGGAGATGTTATTAGTTACACATATAGATGAGGACAATGACAGACCGTATATCCACTTTCTGTAGAAGAGTTTCCCAGACAGAAATGCAACCCCAAACTTTCCCTAGTAATGACACGAGGCAGCTGTATGTGTGAATGAGTTGAACTGGACATTAAACAGATGTTACCCTTCTACCTCTCTACTACAAAGTCAGTGTAATGTCCTATTGAGCCGATGTGCAAACAGATAAAGGGCCGAAAAGGGCGGACTCCAGGCAGAATGCAAATATCATGCGATGACATCATTAAAATGTAAATTGTGTGCTTCCACAACACTTTGGCAACTCAAAAAACACATTGACCATCCACCACCCGGTCATATATTAGGTTTTTAGCTCATCATGTTTTAAATGTACCATTCAGGCCAATCTCCTCCAAGGTGGATGAGATGGTCCTGAGCAAGGCAGCTGCTTCCTGTGAGATTTGACAGTGATATGACGACATCTCAAAACACCTTAAATTTTTCTGCCGATAGACGACAGGAACAATAATTCAAATCATAATTCACGTGACCACTAGAGGTTATGTTGGAGTAAATGTAAACGTGATTTGTCAAACAGAAAATGCTGGAACTTTTCCCGTGTGAACAGTCGAAATGAGCGAGTCCCAGTCAAGACGAAGACAGCGAAGGACTTTGACACTAAAGAATGTTTAAATAAGAGAATTTAAAAAATAAGGACGAAGAGTTAATGTTGGTACCATGAGTGTATATAGTGTTACTTTTGTCGAGGAACAAATTTCATGCTTGAACAGATTTTAAGCTACTATTATGGCAATTAAATGCAAATCCAACAGCTTTGAATGCAAATAAGTATTTACGTGAATTACATTTCTTGTCCTATCACACAAGTGACTATTCTGGCAGCACCATAAGCCGGCAGACTCTTGATCACTAAGTGCATATATAACTTGCATGAGGAGCCAACAGGGTTATTGTCTTTAAGTATGCGAAACTCTGAAGCTGCAGAGAATGAAGTGCAGCGGCCCAAGGTCCATTATAAAAGTCAGAGTCTTCAATAGAACTCTTATAAAACAGAAAAGTGTGTCTGCTTTGATAGCACAGCAGTAAAAAAAAAAGAAATACGGAATTCACTGGTTACAGATCACTATTGTGTATAAGTTGCGGTAACCTTGCAAGACTAATGTACAAATTTCAAAAGAAAGTTTCATTAATAGTCACAATGCCTGCTTACGTGTTGTATGTGTCCCTCTCACTCTCTTATTCTTATATTTTAGACCAATCTTTTTTTTTCAGAAGGCACTTTATAAGACTACTTTATTAGTTGTACTAAACTAATGTAGTCCAGAAATAAGTTCTATGTTCATGAAGGTTACAATGTTCATATTGTGTTTTTGAGAGATGTTTATTCAACTGTAAGGTCATTGAAGATGATGGGGTTTATTGCACAGTACTTTTACAACTATACCTGCACTGAAGCAAAGAAATATTAGAATTATATAAGTACATGTTGGAGGCCACTGTGCTTTTACTTCATAAACAGGCAGTTTTACTGGATTTAAGGTCAGGAGAGTGGTGTGTAGGAAGGTGACTTCAAATGTAATTCACCACAGTGAAGAGAAAACAGTATTCAGTATTCAATTAGCGGACTTCATGTGAGTAATTTATTGTAATTAACATTTTCTTACATGTAACTCTGTTAATGAATGTGGCATTCTAAAGTAGACAGAACCAGTCACTCTGTTGGTGATGTTTAGTCTGGCTAAAAGGATAAAGGCCCAATTTTTACTTGACCTTTTATTTTTCCACATCATTAAGTTAGAGTGAAAAACAGTAAACAAGAAAAACAACGATGTGGATTTAAAGTTCCAGGGAATATTGTGTTTTCACCTTGTTGCCTTGCAACTAAGCCTCTTAAAATAAAGAAAAATAGCACCAGAAAAGGCCGTTTATAGTCGTCTGTTTCAGATTGGCCAGACATTTAGTTTCTGTAGGTACATATTGTACATACCTGGATGGATGTAATTAGTCAAATATAAATTTGGGTGTCATATATGTTGCTGCTTAACAAGCTTGCTACTGTGCTGACTATAATTTAGCTACATGGATAGCTTAATAGAGTTAAACTTAACTACAATTACTCTTCATTTCAATTTGAATAGTTAAATCCCTTTAAGTAATTAATAGATTTGAACTCCCATAACTAAATATGAATTTGCTCATACGTAATATTAAAATATATGCTCCATTACATGTGGTCAGTGTCTTTCCAACTGAACCGATCCCACCAGGTCAGTCAGACTCCCCCTGGGGTTGATTAACTTTGTGACCCATTAAGTGGCCTCAGCCGCTCAGCAGGGAGCGAGTGCCTCCGCCCCAACCCTCTGAGGATTAGGGGAATCCCTGACACATCATCACAGGTGAAGAGTGCTGCTGACTTTCCATTAAGTGTCAGTGAACTGAGCAGAAACTCTGCTCCTGCTGATATGCTCCAATCCAAGGATGGTCAAATATAATCTATAAGTCTGCTCTGCAGCACTGAGGTTAACACAACCACATTAAAAGCAGAGGCTATGTTCTGACATGTTTATAAAACACACGTCATACAAGTCCACATGCTACACAAGAAGCCTTTTATATAGTAAATGAGCAGTTTTATTAAAATTCTGTGTACCAAAGCAGTTTTGTATTTTTAACACACTTCACTGTCATTCAAATGTATTTATTTAATACATTTTACTTTTTTAAATTATTAAAAGATTTCTAACATAATTTGTTCTGTATGCAGGTGACACCACTCAGACATATTTTACTCCTGCAACCTCAGGGTATATTCCATAAAGATGATCCAAATGACTGTGAAGCCAAATCATCTTGATCGCCCCTTAGTGGAAGGCTACAGTATAGTTCATGAAACCCCGCTTTTCCAAGTTAGTGGATGCGACATGGACCTAACTAAAAAGTCAATGTACAAGTTAAATATTTTTTTCCTCTGGGGCAAAATACAGCCACAGTTTATGACACGGTTAATATTTCACCACTAAGCATCTTTGTGAAGCATATATCATACCACATATAAGTTTAAATTAAATGTCAGAAATATTCTCTAGATATAATGATGTAATCATTGTCAAAGATTACTTATCTTTTTCATTTCATCAAGAGATTGACGCTCAAAACAATCAACCATTTGCCATATTTTCTCCCTTCTAGTAGAAAACATTATTCGGTTTGGATTTCCTTCCAACTCTTTTCTTTTCTTGTGCATTCCCAATAGAAATCAAGGCAGAATTGATATCGATAGGACCTGGATGCTGGAGCACAGCAGTGCTGAGGACTGTATGATGCTGCAAGGCCACAACTTTCATTCTAACTCTTCCTCAACAAGCCTAGACAAGGTGTGAATGTGGCATGAAATGAGGTACGGAAGCAGGGCCAATTGATATTTAATTAATGCTAGGCATGACTGGAGGGCCCAGGCTCATCTGCTGCATGTCTCATCCAATATGCATGATTTACAAGCGGGCTTCTTGCCACAGCAAACTTTCAGCGCAATAAGGAGCATCAATGTGAAGTGGTGTACCCCACCAGTACACAGAGGAAGGAGGTATTCTGGAGCAACACTCTGTAAATCTTGACAAAGGCCCTGTGGACTATGCTAACACGCAGAATATTTTATGCATAAGATTCGAACCCATCACCAAATATCTAACACTAAACCCAATGAAATGTCAAAGGAACTGGGAGTGTATAAACATTGTTCTGTTCGATCTTTGTACAACAGGATGAAGATTTGTGTTGAAAGGCCTTTGTAATTACATTTGAAATATTTATAAGCAGAGCAAAGAATAAACACCTTTGCTGTTTGGGGAAGCACAGAGCTGCAGTAGACACCTTTTCTTTTTTTAAACCCACCTGTTTTATTAATGAATCTGCTCTATACAGATAAATCTGGTGCCGCTTGCTCTAAAGTGCAATTTTACATGTTTCCTGTTTCCACAATGCTCAAACTGCTTGACACTCATGGTAACTCTACTACTGTTATTATTATGGACTGTGCAGATTGTGTGAGGACCCTGGCCCCTGGTACCTGAATGTGACAAGTCATGGGCAAATACAGCAGAGATTTTACAGAGGTTCAAAAACTAATGTCAAACAGAACTGGAAATTATGGAGCAACATAAAGGCTTAAGTGTTTTGTGATTGAGGAAACTGATATGTTTATTAATATTATATAGGACAGATGGTCCTTATCATTTTAAGCTCAAGCTTCTAAGTGAATAATAATAGAATAATAGAATATAATGTTCCTTAACTGTGTATTTCTCCATACAGATGCATTATTTGGATACTGGGTTGACACTGATATGAATTTCATCTTGTGGCAAATGGGCAGGAATAATCAGTGTTCCTTGTAGTGTTGTTGTTTGATGATGGCGATCTTGCTTTAACTCTTAATATTATGATAAAAGAACTGTATTTACAAAATGCTTTTTCCAATCTTATCGACCGCTCTTGACACTACAAGCCCCTACAATGCATTATTCAAAACTGTTCTACACATTTTCTATCACACATCATGTGACCTCAATTTGGAGTACAGTATCCTACCCAAGGACAATTTCGAATGCAGACCAGGAACCAGGTATCGAACCATTAGACCTTCTGATTATTGGCGACCTGCATTATGCCTAGAGCCGTGTACCTCAGATTTGGTGTTGTGTTACACTCTTTAGGTTTTTGGGGATTAATTTCAGCATCTATGTGCTTGACATATTTGAATGTGTTTTACTGTATTCTGTTTATGTTTTATGTTAAAGTCTGTGTGGGTGTATAATATGTTTCATACAGCTGTAACAAAAACTCCCCCTTGGGAACAATACAGTTTTAGCCTCGTCAGCTGCAAAAGAACAATTATGAGTAACTGGAGGAAGAAATTGGCCAAAACATATTAAACCTCCATGAAGCTCATTATGGCCAGTTTCTGTTGTTTTTGTTATCGAGGTGTTAATTCAAATATGTTCATTTCTGAGACGGGGTTAGCACTGATGTTGTACTGAGTTGTATTGAAGTGTTTGTAATTGAAGTCAGCAAAGCAGAAATGCCTCTCAATACAAACCACTACAAATCACATACTCAATAACCTTTACATGGAGTTAAATACATGATAATAAGTTGAAAATCGTGTTTATGGCGGAGAGATTTCACTACTTTTATCCCAAAATAATGAGGAAACTGAATATATCTACAAATTAAGGCTGCGTACAGTAGAGGAGGTTGTGATCAGTGGAATTTAGATCATTTAAAATCCTTCAGTGTTTAAAATATTCAAAAAAATATATATAAACCAAGAAATAAGGGGAATAAAGTCTTAAGTTAAATCGTAAATATACATGTTAAGGTATGTATTTAGGGGAGAGCATTCCTTCCCAGGCTGCTGTCCCATATGAATTCAGCAGGTAGAGGAAGCGGGATATCATTTCTATCCACCTGGGCCATCTGTCAGCCACCCAACACTGCCCATGTTACATTAAATAAATGCCTGGCTTTGCTCAGGAATCCACAGCAGCGTTATTAAACTGCCTGGCTCTGCTACGATGATAGATCTCTCCTTAACTTTGGACCCCAGAAACAGGTGAGTCATAAATGCAGAACATAAAGAGATCACTTGTGCGGACAATCAGTATGAGCAAAGAAATCAGGCCGCTCACAGCTGACTGGCTCTCTGTTTGGACAGAAGGCTTCCAGAGGGGAGAGAATGAAAATCAGCCAGCAGGGCAAGGACTTGGATGGTAAGATGTCACGGAAGAGAAAAGAATCATAAATCCTAATGAAAGTTATATGTTGGTGAAGGTTTCTTTAACTTTTAGAGATACAAAATATAAAGTCCCCAGTGTAAATGAACAGGAAAGGGGGGAAATACCAGAATCTATTATTTCTCTATCATTAATCGTGATTATGGTTGTTCATTGGGCTGAAATTATTGAGGACCAACCTCAATGAAGAGTGGATTATTAAGTGGGCAACTTCAGTGGGGCCCTGGAGCACCAGGGATCTGAAAGGCCCAAGGTTCACTACATGTTAAATAAAGTTTTGATTATAAACCTGAAGATTTCCATTAAATTCATCCTTGTTCTTGATTTTTTTAAGCAGTAGATCCATTCAATGTATTTACATTCTGTAATTAACTTTCTTTAAAGTGCTTTTCATTGTCAGTCCACAATTTCCCACCCGGATTAAAGGATTTACAGGAAACAATGCAGCCTGTAATTCAGTGTTGCTGTTTTCAATTTTAGCTCGGTGTTATCAGCCTCACTGTTTACCCTCCTACACTCGTATCGCAGCTAATGCAAAGAACTCTTCCTACCGCTTGAAAACAGCCACCGAGCAATCGTTGCAACCGTGCTGTTCCTTAAGAAAAGTAATTTCTCTTCAACGTCAATCAGCTCCAACTACAACACGATCCGCTTAGTAACAAACGCCATTGTTCTGAAGTTAACAGAGACGCCAGAGAAGTTGTTAATAAGCGGACCAGAAACCAGAAGACACTCTCACATCATAGAAACTCTACCACCACTAGCGTTTCTGCGGTGTGCAATTGCAGCGTGGCTCCAAACACCTACGCACAACTGTGAATGCTCAGACTCGTGCGTAGGCTACGTGCGTAACTTTGACGTATTTTTGATGCAGAACCATGAATCAGCTTTAACGGTGCATCAAAATGCCTGAATCATTTTTGACGGTGGATCAATGTTTAAGGATAAGACTTTTATCGAGATGGGAAAAGGCTTATAATTGATTGACCTCTAAATTAAAACAAGAATGGCACAGTAGAGCTCGTACCACCGCCAAACACCAGCAGCCCCCTTATGAAACCACATTTAAATTCACTAGAGCCAGATTTATATTTGGATCTGCACCAAATTGCACACATTCATAAATATGAGATCCCGAAAACATTTTTCTCTTCAGGATCCATGAATTATTGTCAGACTGTAGAAAAATGTCCAATGTGACTTCAACCAAAATTGAATGGGTTCCTCCTCAGGTCATGCTCCGCCACTCCACAGCATTTCATGAAAACTGGTTGAATGGTTTTTGCACAGTCTTACTAACAAATAAATAAACAAACGCAAAATAAAATCTAACCTCCTTAATTGGCATTTAAGGTTTCTGAGGTTAAAAATGTTTTGATGTTACAATGATCATGGGATCTGATCCTCAGTCTTTTGTGTTTTGAATGACACTTGCTGTTCCCGATGACAGGAATACAACTTTATTCAAATTTCTAAAAGCTAATTTATACAAAGAAAATCAGAGGCCAGGTGGTGTATTCCAGCGAGGGCATCCATATAATAAGGAAGCTGTCACACACTGTCTGCCGTGTGCACACAGGGTGGGTGAGGGTTCAGTAGGGGCTCGACAACAGATTTTCGCCCTTGGGCTGTGTGAAAGGTTAATCCGGCCGTGACCACTTCAAATCCATATGAAGTCCCAGCATGAGATGTATAAATATTCTATGCAGGTTAGAGACACATTTTTCAGTTCGTTTCCAAGGGACGGAAAAAAGAGAGAAGTTGTAAGTGTGTAACATTACATTGTCTTGCACAAGAAAAAACACAAGACTTAAAAGGCCTAATCCACGAGCTTCATGCAAAATTTAAAATTCAAACATTGTGGCTGATTGGAAAACAACAGACGGACTCACACACATAAAGCATCCACACAGTATATACGCTATAATCGGTTAATTATGCAATAGCTTGCTGACAGAAACTAGAGAGCCTAAATCTGCTTTTGCCTCCCAGTCACAATCATGTCTGCTTGCCAATTTCCCACCAGACCTCAGTGACAGGCCTATGGATGGCAAGCGTGATAATGGATGGTTCTAATGGTCAAGCCTGGACCGCACATTAGGAATCGGGTCGATTCTCAGGAAGTGCTGCCAGCAATCAATGCTAGGCTAATGTGCGAAAAGGAGTAAGTTGAATGTCAGTGTTGCTGATCAATAACTATTCATTTTCAGCAGCCACATTCCCACAAATAGGACACTTAATATTGTGTGATTGGATAATTACCATGCCCAATTAAGGATCTGTGACACTAAGCAATGGACGGCGGATTGGGAAACATCTGCCACAAGGTGCTAATGGAGACAGAGCCAGACTCTGATCGACAGTCGGGAGATGGATCTCGATGTCTGCAAACTGTGGGATGCCGGATCAACCTGCAGGAGTCAGATAATCTTCTCTACCTCTACGGCACTACAGATAATGGATCTCCATCCTCTCAGATTCTGCTCTAACAGGGATTCACGGCTCCAATGGGAAAATGACCACTTTACAACTGCTGCATTTGTTGCCAATCTTACACATTTAAGTTTTTCCAATTGCTGAATCCTACAGATCGATAGCTGGTGTTGTTGCCATCATTCGATCTGTAATTCTTCAACAACAGAAACAGAAATGATTTCATAATTCAGCCTCTTTGGCTTCTTTGGGACCAAAGCGACAGAAGGTCAGAACGGATTATCAGAGACATCTCGATCTCTATCCCTGAGAATACAGCTTGTTCCCTGCTGATAACGTCAATAATGTTAAAGCTTGATGATTACACACACACACACACACACCGCAGCATCACAAGGCACCGAGTGATGGTCGTGAGATAATTTCCATAAACAAATTTGATTTAAAACTCCTTTAGAAATAATGGATTTAGACAATACTTGTGACAAAAGATAAGGTAGTTAAATTTGAAAGAAAGTAGAAGTGCACTCAGAGACCAAATATCTCCGCCAGTGCCCTTAAGAAAGTACATTTAAATTCACTAGATCTGTATTTTATTTGCATCTTCACCAATCTGCACACACTCAAAAATATGAGTCACCTAAACATGCCTGATTTGTTTGTTCCCTGCTGATAACGTCAATAATGTTAAAGCGTTAAGAAAACACACACAGGCATCAAGAGGCATAAGGGGGGTTGTGAGCTTTTTCCAGAAAACAAAAATAACATTAAAAAAAACCGGCATAAAGCGTAATCGTTTCGAAAGATAAAAAAAAATGTAGTTTTTTTAATTGAAACTGAATAAATAAAATGCCCACAAATCTTCTTCCCCTATGCGACTTGAGGCAACTATAAATTATAATGGCTTTAGCCCTCAGGTAGATCTGACTTTCTGTAACTACACACTTTCAAGGTGCTTCATTTTCCCCCACAGCATGAACCACATGTCTCACGTGTGCATCTAGAGCACAGTGACTGTTCTGAAGTTGTCTGATCTTTGACATGTTTTGCGAAACAACAGGAAAGTCGTCTCCATCTGGAATATAACTGAGCCTGAGGAGGCCCATTACAATCATGAGGCTAATTATCATTTATATGGACATTTTAGTGATTTCATCATGTCGGTAATCCAACTCCAGGTTGTTTACTCTCTACTGAAATGTAATAATTGGATTAGATGCAGGATGTGATGAGGATCTCTGTGACTCTGGGACAGGAAGCACTTTGAATAATTTGTTGATAGATTTAGATTTAACGTCTTTCTTTAAGGATTTGAAAATCGACTATAGCCAGCTAAAATACAATACAGCATAAGGAAAGGGTCACAAAAATACAATATTAAAATAAAGCCAGCAATATAACTTGAAGTAATCTTTTTATTTATTTTCCATCAAATTATTTAAAAGAATAAAATAAAACAGACACTTGCCATCACATGGTGGGGGCGAGTATAACGCCTCAGATTTAAGATACTGCTTCACACTGAATTTGAATGTTGCTTTCTAAACCTACAGGAGGAACTACTCTTCGATTTCACAGGTATATATTTCATTCAATTATTAGCAGAACTGTGAACTGTAACAAAACCTCTGCTACTATATCAAGCAGACAATAAAGGCAATGTCAAGGTTGCTTTCAAAAACATTCAAAAAGCAATTGGACAGATAATCGACACTTTCAACAGGAGGCTTAATGGAGAATATAATTGCTTGGAATCCACCCACAACATTAACTTTGCCTTTATTTCACTCTCACAATGCAAGAATGTGTTTGTGAGCAGCAATGAAATAAATTTCAAGGCAAACGTTGAGGTCAGTGAGGCATTACTTTGATTTACTCTACAGGCATTTTGGACTTAAGTGATGGAAAATAATGTATTCAGCTCCGTTGCACTGTGTTTGCCAAAGCATATACAGCCCGGATGAATATTTATTATTTAACTCAACTTAAATGTGTGCTTGAATCAGAGAATTAGCCTTTTGTGTTCGATGGAACAAAGAAAACGTTCATCATTCCAGTTAACAGGATGAAACCGTTAACCGGCTGGAAAAAGCTGATCCTATTAACAGGTTTTCACTGCATATGAAAGTGCTGGTGGACGGACTGAGGATCTAGTTCACTGAACCGGGTTATTTCTCCCAGGTGGTGGAATCAGCTCATTGTCAAATTGGTATTGGTGTTTTTCGTCGTCTATGGCACTCGGCAGGAAGCGCATTAGTTCTATGTGTTTGTGTACTGTCCTCGTCCTCTAGCACCTCTAATGTCAATGGCGGTGAGAGCTAGAAATTAGTATAACTCAAAATAGCACCACACAGCGACTGATCGTTCAAATGCTGAAATGCTGATCAGGTTTTTAACTGATCCAATAAACCATTACACTGTTTTAGTGCATTGGTTGGTGTGACTGTTACTTAAGAATGCGATGCACACTTGATGTGGAGACTATTGGGTCAGGCTACACTGGAGTGGTCCACAGCATTTGCTTTATTCCTCTCCCGTAATACCTTTGGCCGAGGTGAGCACATGTAGACTTATACAGCAGCCTGTTATTCAAGAAGAAGAAAAACCACCTGCTATTCTGAAATAATAGTCTCTCTCTCTCTCTCTCTCTCTCTCTCTCTCTCTCTCTCTCTCTCTCTCTCTCTCTCTCTCTCTCTCTCTCTCTCTCTCTCTCTCTCTCTCTCTCTCTCTCTCTCTCTCTCTCTCTCTCTCTCTCTCTCTCTCACATAATTGAAATGGAATAAAGAAAACCTGTTGCAAATAAAATATCCCATGTGTGCCACACAATGATTTAGAAGAGGCATGTGCACGGGACTTTTACTGGGCAAAAATTCATTCATTGGAAACATTCAAATAGAAATGTGAATTTTGGCCCGAGATGTAAAACATGTTCTCCTGCTCCAAGAAGAAGCACAAAACACTTAAACAAGACTCCGCTCAGCCCCGCTCGGATCCACTGTTTACTCAGTTGACAAATGGGGCACTATTAAGGCTGAAACCTACAATTATTCTTCATCACAGCCTTAACTGATAAAATATGTCCAACCCTTTCTGATTTCACAGTCCTGTTGCTTGCCATCATGAAAACATGCACGTAACAACACTGTGAATTTTAATTATCCCGAGACACGCGGGCAAATAAGTGTTGCCTGGTTCGCTTTCCAAAACATCTCGCAGCATGAGGACTATTGTGTTTTAAAATATTTAATATCACTTTTTATACAACAAGCACGCAATCTGTTAGAGAGCTCTAATTTTAAACCACATATTTTAAGAGCAGTTTGCCGTGCCGGCTACTGTACCACCCTCTGTTTAGTTATACAGCAGTAGATTATGAGAACTTCAACAAATACAGATTGCTTTCTGTGTTGAAAGGAACATTCATTTACAAGAAAGGATTTTTCCTGTGCCATTGGTGTAGTTTAAACAATTTATAAATAAGCTGTTACATGCATATATCTATATACACAAATATAACCTTAATCCATTCTTCATCTATTTAACTGAAATATTTCCAATCATCTCTGATCATGATTGGTTCCCACCGAGACTCAGCATGCAAGTGACTCTAGGTATTCAATTTATTCACACTTCATTTATCTCACTCTTGCTAAAGTCTGGAATACCATCGTACTGGCTGGATATGAGATAATTATATTTGAAACAGGATATATCAATGTGTTTCCCAACACCTCGATGTGTGACAACAGGATTGAAGGTTGCAGGTATGATGAATGTGTAGAAAATAAATCATAAATTAGTTCAACAATATAATATGATACTGATGACATGTGTGTGATCTTCAGTTTATATCACCTGCTCTTGTTCACCACAGGGGACATATTTTCTATCCTCCTCTCACAGTAGTTTGTGAAAATGTGCGGATAAACATGAATAATTACAGAGACGTAAAAAATCATGTTAACTGTCTGTTTAATTTAATTTGGATGTGCTACCGCTTGATAATTACAATTTGACTAATTGTAACATATTTACCAATATATATCTCATTATCACCTTCTATATAATAGGTGAAACTATAAGTTGTGCTCTTGAGCTTGTGTGTGTGTCTGTGTTGTTAATTGTCTTGCCCATTAATTGACAGAGATCAGAGAGATGGGAGTGTTTAGTGTTTGCGAGCTGCACACAGTGTTGTGACATTCAGTCACTCTGATGTCAAGGATGAGTCATTGTGGGACTTGAGGAGGCGAACCGGGGAGGAGAATGTGACTCCCACAGGGGAATCACAGATCACTGACACATATCAGCTGTCTGATATCTGACCGATACGATCATGTGGTTGCAGTACTGTTGACACGTACATTTTTTTCTTGCAGATGGTTATCACTGTCTAATGTTCGGTCTTCTTCGCGGCCTCTGAAGCCCGAGAAGCTGCATTTGGCTATAGGTGAAATAATAATATCACTCTGGTGTCTGAGGATTATATTTTTCAAAAATGTTGGCACAAGGAATTTATGGAGCAAGAGGTCAGAAGTGTTTGATTTATCAGAAGGAAAAGAAAGTAATTTGGTGCCAAATGTAGCTGCTGCCTCCTTCTTCCTGAGATGCTTGTGTGCACCAGAGCAATTATAGAGCTTAAAGCAATTGAAGTAGTCGAGAGCAATATGCAGTCAGTGGCAATTTCTTCGATGAAAACATCTCCGAGGAGAGGCCAGAGGAAACTGGCAGGAGTCGTTGAGGCTAAAGAAAGGGGAGAAGGCCATGAATAAAAGTCAAGCACAACAGCGAGGTGAAGGAGAGCGGTTCTGTGCCACGTCTTGAACCTTGAAAATGTGTGGGTTGTTGCACCTACAAGGTTCAACCGCCATGCGCTAATAAGAAGGAAATGAGGCTATAGAGGGCACATGTCCACCGCACCTTAATAATCACATAGGTGGGAAATCGTGGACATTTTCAAAGCCTTTGATTTCCGCTGCCACGTGCTGATGGTAGAGTGGGACTGTGACGTGAGCTCCTCGTGTCCTGCATCCATCTGAGGATATTTGTGGCTGATGCTGATATTAGACAGCAAAACAATTCCGGTACTGATATATAAGCTGTTATATAAATCCTTATTAGAAATAAGTGCGATTGATGTTTGATATAACCAACAACCTTATTATGAATCACTACTGATAAAAATAAAACACAAATGCATAGAATTTGAAGAAGAAAACAAAACATTTTTTGATGTCAAATATAAAAATAAATCCACATCTTTTCTGCATTATTCTATCAAATATAATTTTTCAGTGACTTCATTGGCCAGTATTATCTGCCAAACCATATGTGGGTCAGGCTCTGATGTCTTTGCTGGAGGAACAAAGTAGAGACGTTGGTGTAATTCTGTGAGTGTTTCTTGGCGCACATGTAGGCCCCTTAATGCCAGCTGAGCGTCATTTAAATGCGATGCCATTCTTTCTGCTCACCAGGATCATCCCTCCATGGCCACACTCTGCCCCTTTTTTCAAAAGAACACTTTCCAGCGGGATAATGGACCATAATACAAAGTACTAATTATCTCTTGAAGCCTCCAGGAAAGCGACAAAGACTTAAGGCTACTCCAACGGCCTTCACAGTCACCAGAGCTCAACTAAACAGAGCACCTTTGAGACGGGCTGGGATGGGGGGGGGGTTGCGGCGTGAACACAGCAAATGTCAAGGCTGGAAAGTGCACTTACTTTCCCATAAAGCCACAGACTAAGAACATTATCCGACAGTGATGCTTGTGATGCTAGTTTGCCTGACTGTCATGTACTTCCAATCTAAGATCCAATCTACTTTGAGTGAAACGAACCACATTTCTATCAATCACTAGTATAATAATTCTAAGAGCATCTCCTTTGTTTGATGGCTTCGTCACAGATGCAGGACATGCTGCAACTGAATTTAATTATTTCTTCATTATTGATTAATGAGCAGATTTGTATTTTTGAGTGCTTGTTTAGCTGATGGGGTTCTGAGTAAAATGGAGAGTTTCAGAATGCATCCCAAACAAAAAGGCATTTTATATAATTGCACCTGGGGAGTAGCAATCAAAAGTCGATTTTTAAGATGATTGATTTTATGTGCATTATTCACTATCAAGTAAGAGAAGCCATGTTTTAATGATAACATTAACACTGTTGAATAAATCACCAGCTTAATTAAACATGAAAATATAAAATCAAGAGGTAAAAAAACTCATCAGAGGTGAGAGAAGGGAGGTTCCATTAAATATTGATGTTGTAAAGAACTGATTGGTCATTTAAAGGACGAGGCTGTGATATGAAGTTCATTCAATGACTTCACAGTCATCACATGGTGAAATAATCAGCTGATTATAACAACCATTCTGTTTTACTGCATCATAAGTTATTTAACGACTGTTTTAGATAAATGTCTTCACTGTTGTCTCATGAATTAGTCTAACGCTCTAAATCAAATCCAAAGGGATTAATTGCCGTGTTGTGGCTATTTCACCTTTAGCCTTGATAATATTCTGTTAACATAAAATGCTTGCACCCACAGGCGCTAACGTTAATGTTAGGTTGGCACATTGGCTAAACGCTGTTGCAAAATGGGGTTCATAATATTAAATGAGTCGCGACATCCGTAATATTATACAAATGGAATTTTCAGGTATGTTGCTCTAAGGGACCCACACCGTATAAACTGCTCAAGGGACCTTTTCCAACAAGTTTTTCAGAACACATTAAAATATCTTGGGCCTCTTCATCCATCCGTTTGGCAATATTGCAAGGCGTGCAGCACAGAGAGACTCTGAGAACATACTACATGTACCTACGTTCATATTTAGAATCTAACCCCAATATGAGATTATGTGATAATGCAAAGGTATGCAGGCTGCTAAAACATGCCCTCACAGAGACAGCGCAACTCAGTGTGTCCTCATGTGCGTGGCAAGTGTCAGAGCACATGAAGGCATCAAACCGGTCCTCTTCATACGTGGCCATGACACACATCAAACAATGTTTCCTGTCAGGAAATCACCTTTTCCCATCATTTCTCATCCATTATCACTGAAGGTCAACACAAAACATTAGGCTGAGTAGACCCGGACACCTTGTTGCTGTTGGGCGACTCGTATTTTCACCGGTTCACCTGATGTGTTTGTGCCAGCCAGTGTAGATGAGTGTGTGTTTGTGTGTGTATGTGTGCATGTGTGTGTGTCACTGCTTCTGTATAAATGTGTGGTTGTGCACACTATTGAGAAAGAGTGTGAGCTGAGGGCGTTTGCAGCAGACATACAGTAGATAGGTTGTTTTTTTTTCTGCCTGGGAGGTCAGGCAGACAGAGAGGAGGGATGATGGGGGAGCATCGCATGGGTCTGCCAGGGCTGCTGATGCACATCTAAGGATGACCTTGGAGGTCTGAGGATGAAGTTGAGTGAAATTTTCAGAGGACGTGAAGAAGAAGGAGACGAAACCTGTTTGTCGTATGTCACCATGCTGACAAGTGGTGTGGGTCAGACAAAGTCGATTCTTTTATTTTGCCACAGGCTGAAATATAAAACTCGGTGGGGAAATATGGCTCAATTGGAACATTACACTGGAATACAGTGCTAAACTATTGCAAAATCAGTTTTCCAAGGAAATACTTTATTGTCTAATCTTCTAATCTAATGTACTGAAGTCCCTGCCTTTTTCCTGACATTTCCCTGAGGGGCTGAATATGAGAATGCAAATGTCCAAGTCAGTTGCTCTGGACAGTTTCTGGAACTTTTCTGCCAGACTTCTAGTAAAATATTTGAAGATGTGCACTTAAGCTCTTGTGAGAATACAGAAAGGGAAATGTCACAGTGAGCGAGTGGACATGTTGTTTCTAACAGGCGACAGACACAAAACTGAAAACCCCCCAAAAAGAATACAAATATCTCAAGAGTAAAAAAAAGGAGCCATACAGACATAAGGGCAAAGACCCGGTGTTGATTTGCTCTACCAAGGTGCCTCCATTCGGACTACCAAGTATGTGTAGTTTTACTTCTCTCAAATACAAAATGGTGCTGAATGGTTGCAGACTTGAATATAGTTACTGAGGCTAGAACACTAATGCTACCTTAAATCTTCACCTCAGTTGACGGCAAAATCTTTTGAACCCTTCTATTTTGCTGGATTCTTTATTATTAAAAATTTTGCAATTACATTTATGGTCCCCTGAGGATATATCCTGCAAACGTTGACGATCCCTGGACGTCCACATTTTTGGTTTTCAGTGAAACAACTCCAGCACTAGAATGGGTCACCAAGTAATTAGATAAACACATTCAGCCCACAGACGTTTCAATGATTTCCTGACATTTAAGCTGGTGCCACAAATGCTGTGGGTCAATTAGCTGCAAAATGAAAGACTCAGCTGTACTGTAAGGGGTAATGAGAAAATCTAAGTTTACTCTGCAAAAACAACTCAGGCTTTTTTGTGGGAAACAACAATACATTTCCATTATTTACACTGTCCACCAACCTCATCATTCACTGTCCAACATGAAATATTGAAAATAAGGCCAAAACTTGAAGAGGTTATATAAACGAAAATTTGATAAAATATTCCAGCAGAGGAGCTGAGGTCAGTCGAGCCTTGAAAGCAAATGCTCGGCAGCACACAGACGGTGTCAGAGCAGGAGAGGAAGAGGATGCAGAGGGACGAAGGTCAGAGTAGATTGGTTGCTGGTCCATCAGACATTAAGTTGTCTCAGGGCATTTTCACACCTTTGGTTTGTTTGCACTTGTCTGAGTTGGTGGGTTTGTAAACTCGTCATGTAACCTTAGTTTGTTTTCTTTTCACGTTGAGAAAAATCCTGTAGTAAACCAAAATAAATCACAACATTACAAAGTTCACTAGTCAGATGTGTCTGGGGGCACAAACTGTTTATAAGGATGGACGATGCATCTTCTTTTCCTCCCGTAATCCAGGAATGAAACCAAAGTAGCCTGGATAGGAACGGGGTCACCTTGTCAGAGTTTGCACAATTGAGATCAGAAGATGGCGCTGAATCACCAAGGTCTCATCAAAACTACACACTGTAGCTATCGGTAGTCAGTTTTCACCAGTCAACCCTGAAATTTCACCACGTTTTTATAGCATCAAATGTCTTACTAAAACCATCTACCCTTAACAATGTGCACTTGGAAAAACATCAATGTAAAGAACTACTCAAAATGATAGACACCATGTTGGAAATAAATATATATATATTTGTCCAATTCATTAACATGGAGGAGGTCGGATTTAAAGCACACCTGGCTAAAGGAGCTGTTTATCTCAAACCTGCGGAGTACACCTGCCAGTTGGGTAAGGGGGTTGTCGAGATTGGATTACGATCCAACCACAAGCAAACCATACAAGAGGACCAGACCGAGACCACCTCCTGTAAAGGGCTCTGGTTGTGGTTGCATTTTGTCCGCTGTGCAGTTACCACGCTCACGTCCAAACAAATCGCAACGAGGGCCAAAACCAACTGGGTCGTATTTGGCTGGCCTATAAAGCTCCGGTGTGAAACCAGCCTTAATGAAATGTGCAGCATCTGCTCTGATTGATGGAGCCGATTTTTGGTTGAGAGGCTGTGTCTGACATCGAGCTGATTATTAAAACAGTTCACACAATGATATGTGCTTGCCCTTTCCATGCTTCATTAACACAATAAGATGTCCTTCCACACGCAAGCTGCAGCTCATTAAGCCTTCCATTAAATCATGCAAGGTACCAGGAAATGATTGGAAAAACAGGAATGTGCCGTCGGAGATAATGACGACGCGCTGTGGTTAAAACGGCTTTGCTTAAAAAAACACAAACACCTGGAAGGGAAACGATAAAGAAAATGCAAGGTTTCTATTATCTTAGAATAAAAGTGTCATTATGTTTACTGTGGCAAATCAAAAGGCAATTGCATTTCATCTTCCTCCACGCACGCTTGGAGTCGGAGCAGGCACCGACGTTCACAGACAATTGGTGCGTATTTCATCTGCTGCATGAATCCAATCTGAGCTGTGACCATATGTTAATACATAGCAGATATTAATCTGTATGCTTTCATCTGCCTGCTTTTAACGGCTTACTGACTGTATGTGAAATTTTTTCTTGAACAAGGACATACAACAAGGTGAGCCCCCCCCCCCCATTTTAAAATGTTTAACAACAACAGAGTGCACAGCTTCACAGACAGTGCTTCTGTCTTGCTGACGTTACCTCCCTAATTTTAGTTTGATCTAAACAACAGGTTTGATATGTCACTCACATCTGTGGTTTCCACTAGCAGGAAATGCCTCAAGCCGGAGAAAGGTGCACGATTATCCATATACGAGTTAGATGAGCCCACAGCAAACGGGGGAGGCAAATTCTCGATGAGTCACAAGAGACTGATTACATAAACTAATCCCTCGGTGAGGCTAAAACCTCAAACAATCTGTGGCTGAGTAGGAGGCGTCAGGGTTAATATGTTGTTTGAGGTAGTTTAGTGATCTAGGGCAGTTTAGTAATCGAAGGTTCGTCAATTGATTCTGAGAAAGCGACATAAACACTGTAGAGTCACCTCTACAGTAACCAGGGAGACATACCACCCGGGCACATCCATCGCTATGAGGAACAGATTGGGCCTAAAATTAAATGAGAGATGAATTTCAGAGTAGACTTGACTTGTGTTTATCTGTTTTTCCTGATTATATTAGTTTAATGTACTAAAAGTGTCACTTTGGCTGCTAGGTGTCGCACATTAAAACAAAAACAGACCCAGTTTGATGACATAGTGCAGCAGCGTGGGATCATGGGAGTTGTTGTCTTCACCACCACTGTTCCACTAAGAAAAACAGCCGACTAACTAACTGGATAGCTGTCTGTTTTTCCTTCGTCATATCTTGTTTGTCCTGGAAGTTATAGCAGAGACGAGCAAAGCCATGGGTCATAAGGATTATGAAGCAATTAAAAAGCAACCTAAATGAAACATCCTGTTACTTCTCTCTGTGTTCCTTGGGGATTATCTCGTACACAATTAAATTGAATATGTAGGTCTAATGGTTTCGTTACATATTAAAAGTCGAAGCCTAGAAGACTAAAACTTTACTGTGTGTGTTCAGATTCATCCTTTCTTACTGAGCGTCCTCCAGCTCTATCTACCACAGAGGGGACAGAACTTACAGAAATAAGTCTTGGTTTGGAGTTTTCGAAGCTCTCCACCACTACTTAAGCAGCCAGTGGTGTTATGAGAAATAGTGCATATGTTTGGCCAATAACTCCTGAACTGTGAAGTCTAGAATGAAATGTTTACCCTCAGGATTTTCAGCTCGAGCTGAATCCACCGGATATGGTGGATTTATTTCTGCCGCCGGAGTTTTGAGAATCCAGACTGTTTGGCTGTAATATATAAAATGAAACTGACTCTCCCAGACGGGGGACAAATTAAAGAAACGGAATAAATGCAGATGATTCCACACAAGTACACAGCATGGTACAATTAAGCAGTTAACGTCCAATCATGTTATGAGTCACTGTGAAGGTTTGATCAGTATGAAAATAATAATTAAAGTCTTAAATTTATAAGAAAATAAACATGTATTCTCTGAGATTAAGTGGTAAATTAAAAAAAACTCAAATAACTAGAAAAATATACTTCACATTAATGTAATACCTCTAATTAATACACATCACCAATAAGATAAATTGGTCCTTTTCAAATGGAAAGTCACCTTTTGAACTGTACTTGAAAGAAAAAGTAATTGAAATACTGTCTATGCGACAGTAATATTTCAAAACTGCTGAATTAAGACTATATACTCGTTATCCAATCATTTGCTCTGTAAGTTCTGGCCCCTTTCTAAT
Organism: Pleuronectes platessa; assembly: GCF_947347685.1. Classification (NCBI taxonomy): domain Eukaryota; kingdom Metazoa; phylum Chordata; class Actinopteri; order Pleuronectiformes; family Pleuronectidae; genus Pleuronectes; species Pleuronectes platessa. The sequence goes on from NC_070626.1 coordinate 23,049,150, forward strand.
GGCAGATGGTGTCTTTTCTCTGGTAATCTCCAAGAGCCACCTCATCTGTCTGCGATGACAGGAGCCATTTTACTAATGCTCTCATGAATGCTTCGTGTCTCATACAGTGTCCTTGACGCTCACCTCGCCTGTCTCCAGCTGCAGAGGTGCAGAGGGGGCAGCTCCCCTGTACAGCTTGAGGATTTTTGTTTCCAAATATTTGCATTTCATGCTCACAGCTGAACGTCTAACAACCTTTGGGGCATTCTGTTTGTATTCAGATACTAGTGTACATCTTGGATGCCGCCGCCTGTGGGCCCAGTCTGAGGAATACAAGGTGTGCGCGTGGTTCTTTGTGCATACTCGTGGTTAATCCACCTGGCTCCAGGTTCCCGCAGCGGTCCAGTCTCGAGTCTGTAATTTGGCCATTTGGTAGTTCCGGCCCTTCAGGTCCAATCATTCTCCCTCCATGTTCTTCCACCCAGTCACATCCTCCCACTCCAAATGGCTCTCTAGTGTCTGTAGATCCTCTTGTCATTCAGCTTGATGGGCTGCTTGTAGACGAGGTGACTGGCTGTCTCCCCCCCACACCCCATAAACCTGTATCCAGTCTTTGCAGTGATCACACTGAACGCAGAATAGCACTGAGGTTGCAGATTAGGTTGCGCAGAGCAGCAATTGATGGTCACTTGTCGAGTTTGAGAGCAGTTTTTAGTGTTTTTCCTCCACAATTCCATTGGGTCTCTTAGTGTGTTGTTGACCTTGGACACTGCCTGGTGTCCCAAGGCTCCGTGAGTGCTGCCCACAGTTGTTCATCCAGACCACAGCTGAGGAATATGGTGGAAAGCAATAACATAATAATACGAATATTTGAATGAATGGAGAATGAATCTGTGGCGCTGTTGAAGTCTAATTTTGTATTTAGGAGAGAGGGTTTCTGTTACTTACTTAGCCTAACATCCCCGATCTGAACTGGGTGAGTATAACACAAGACAGGTCAACTGCACCACAGCCTCCAAAATGATTCCACAAATAAACCATATAATTGTGTGAAATTTGTTGCAGCTTGATTGAGTTTTAGTGAGCACACGACTCAGGTCCAATCTAATATCCAAATGGCTTCACGGTTAGACCCAGTCAAAAAGACATCGGCCACAATCTTAAAAAACAGTTATGTATTATAATGGTGTGACTGATCAGAAACTCTTGACACCGGCAAACACTAATTAAAACTCCTGGGACTCATTTTGCTCCACCCAGTGGTGGAAAGCACTCGGTGGTCGTGCTGTGCTCAGGTTCATCTGTCTCATCTTGCAGTTGCACAGTGACAGCTCTGCTCTCTGAAGCCGGTGCGTTGGGCCCCTGGCGTCGTTTACAATCCCGTGTTTATTCTGCTCGTGTATTCACACGCTTGTCTCTTCAGCTTGAAGACGTGGATGTCTGACAGGAGTTGGACACTAGTTGGATGATGCTATGTCCTTGTTGGGATCTTTAATGATCAGCATTGTTCTGCCTCGTGTTGAGGCACTGGGAGAAGGGAGCCTGCTGTCTGTAAATGGCTCATTTGTGCTGCCTGGCATTAATGCCTGACATGATTAGTTTCATCAACCAGGGGGTGTTGATTATTTCAGGAGCCATTTGCTTTGCTTGTGGTGAGCGGTTCCTGCTCGAGAAGACTGCGATGCTTGAGTTTTGGGTCAATGAGCCTCAGAGCGTTTATGTAACTTGATTATTCCTTTACTCAAACCGATGTCGTGTTTCAACAACAGCTGCAACTACGTAATACAGCGGTTCACCTGTCAGAGACTGAATTTAACAGATCCTACAGCTCACCAACCAAACTACTAACACATAACTTCCGTTCATTCCATTCCTTTCCAATATTGTTTCAAAGAAATGTTTTGAAGGTACATTCTGACATTTTGCAAATCATAACCTGAAAATAATGATCTATAATCCACAGTGTAGTTAATTGTAGCGCTGATGTAAATAAAAACAATTGTTCTGGTGATTTATTTAGCTAAACTTTGTACTTCATTGTCAAACTCACATTCCGGACATAGCGTATTTCAGGTGATAAAAACGTAGTCTTCTTCTAAGGGGCTATTAGTGAAGTGTTGCTGAGACACGCAAGTCCCCGATGAATTCCTTGGTTATTAATTAGTTCGGCAGGTTACTTTAATGGAGTAATAATCATCCACCCTGTGAAGCCCACGGGTCAAAAGCTTGTGAGTTACACAGCTGTAAATGTTTTGATCCCATTATCGCTGGCACAGAAGAGGGCAGAAGTCACAACAGGTGACCTAATCTGATCTCACACTGTAATGAGGATAAAGATCTTTCTAATAGGCGCTGCCAAGGTAGTATGGAGGTTGTATAAAAAGAGAAAAACTCTAACCGGCTCCCAGCTTAACAGCCATTACTGTGTGTGTCTCCAACACAGTGGATGTTACCCCCAATCTCTCATTGAGAGCTGGAACTTAAACAACCCCAGCAAAACTATGACAGAAAACAAGTTTGACTAAATGTGTGCTGATCCCTGCGCCCTGTATCTCCCCTGAATGCTGCTGTGCCCATTATCACCTGGCGCTAGATAGTGAAGGAGTTCTACATGCGCAAGCTACATTCACCACTCGTTTTCTGGCCTGCGAGGGAGAAGCTCAGATAACATCCAATACTCTCCTGCCGAGACACTATTAATTAATAAGACTCATGCTAAAGGAGCCTCTCTCCTTCCCCCTCATTGTGCTTACCTGCTAGAAATCGATTCCGGTCTCTCGTGCTGCCACTGTGTCTGACAGATATCTCTCTACAGCAAAATGCTCACGGTGCAAGCAATCACAGTGTCTGCCGCGGGAACCGTGCCCGGCCAGATAAGAGGCCCGGGAGCTGCCTGTTGGGGCTGGAGTCATGAAAGAAACTAGTTTCCACTGCTGGCACTGCGGACAGGTCACGGAAAGCTACGATTTAGTTTTGGGCAAAGGCAAGTTGAGGAAAATATTTTCTTCTCCTCTGGTATTTACATTCTGCGATCAGGAAGTAAAGGTAGACCGGTTTGTGTAATTTTTAAGTCAGTGGCACAGTCGTTCTCGCATTAGTCCAGATGGAAATATCTCTAAAGCTGTAGAGTGGATAATTAGGATATTTTTTGGTCATTCATAGTCCCCAGGGGATGATTCGTAGTGACACAGGTGAATTAGTTATTTTTAGGCATCCAGTGAAATATCCAAAAATCTGTTGGATGGATTGATTCACAATTCATTATAGTCATTGTTTCCCAGAGGAGGAATCCTGACTTTTCTTCCTCAAGCAGGTTCACGTCTGTGGTTTTCAGGGGACGTCTCACCAAATATTAGATGAATAACTTATGATTTGTGACATTAAACTGAACATTAAAGCTCCTGAAACACCAACATGATCGATTTTTCTGTGTGATGGTGTTTCTACGTTGACGTTAACATTATTAAGGACAGCCTCACGGAGCCTCTGGCAAGGCTGTAGATAATTTTTTTTGTTATTATCTCACATCAGATTAATAAACCACCATAGCTAAAATGCCAAAACTGGATTTATTACATTCAAACCTGAGCCCGACAAGGTTTTTATGCGATTAAACCAGGTGTATAATTGTCTCGTCAGGCTCAATCATAAAGTAGGTCTGCGGCAGTGAACCGTCTCAACCTCGCTCGACAACCTTGAGTTTTGCCTTATTTATCGAAATCAAGCTCTGAATATCAAAGCGGAATTTGCTCTCGCCCCGCTGTTGTTTTGGAGTGTAACGGTGTCTAATTAAACTGAGATCAGACTTTGTGCAATAAATACATAAAAGGGATTTAACAATTTTACACTTAGAGAAACACACATCAGAGGCTGGACGGATGCGTTTCACAGACATGAGATACATTACAACTTTTCTTAGGTATTCCAGTTATGTCTTTTATAATTAGCAAATAAGATCCAGCAATACAAATCACTGTGATCTTAAAATAGTTCTGACATTGAGGTGATAGTTGTCAGTAGAGTTAAATCATCATTTAATTTCATTAAAGAACAAAAGTCAGATGTGTGTTGGCAGTTGTGTGACGACGGTATGTATACTAATGTGGGTGGAGGTGCTTCTTGGATTATTGAGTTTTCATCAGTCGATGTTGCCTAATGAGCCGTGAAGAATGTGCACGCGTTGAAACGGATTGAAGTGAGTCAATGCTTTTCTGCTCTCAATATTTCCCTGCGTTTAGAAAAAAAAGACGAGAACTGTTATTTTTACAGCGACTCAGTCAGGTGGCTCAGAAATCTGGAAGGCGATGCAATAGATTCTCTCCCGGTGCAATTTCTAAACATGCAGAGATCTGCGGAACAAGACTGAAGGATGAGCCGCTCACATTGTGGCTTCTTGTCACATACGTACCATTCTCTCTCAACAGTAATTCTGCCTAATGAGGATAATCCCTTAAATCAGGCTCGTATTGTCAGTATTGAGCTGATAGCATTTTATTTCCTTATCGCGCTGATCTATCATCAGAGTGTTCTGCTGATAAACATCAAAGACACAAAGGAGAGGGATTATAGATAATTGCAGAGAAAGAAATCACATTAAATTATACATGGTGTCTAAGCTCTGTCTCTGGCATTGAGATGATAATATCACTCTACTCTTGTTTGCTTTAATAGATCACAATGCTTGCCATTAAATGGCAGCCTGAAATATATCAGAGTCCTGTACAATCTATAGTCTGAGGTTTAAATAGATTTAACGCCTTGAAGCTGTGTCTCACCACCAAAGTCAAGTTTCAGTTTAAATCCACGTCTATCCAGACTCAAAAGATAAGACTGCAAGAAAAATATTAAGTGTCTTTTTGATACTGAATTACTTAAAGATTCATTCAGTTATGGCCAAAAAGAGGCTTTGGGATCTCATGGCTTTAAACTTTGTTGTAAATGTGAAGAAAGTCACTCCAGACGTACGGTTTGAAGCCATGCATCTTCCAGTCCTGCAATAACCCTCACTACTACTTTGAAACGGGTACAGGAAGTATATTAATGCTGTATATCTCATATTCGAGAGATAGGCAGTGGAAGATAATTTTTTTTAAGTCTATTCAGCTGTAAACCACAGGTGGTACACGGAGAAAATAGGTGAGACTCCTCTCTAGGAGAGCAGCTCATCTGGCATTATTTAATAATCATGTCCCATCTATCCCTGTGATTATATTCACTTGTGAATCACTACACAATGATAGTTATGCTATTTAAAGTCCTGCCCAGGTCATGTTTTGTGAGATGTTAATAGCACGTTAGTTTCTATTTCACCTTCATGTATTGTTCTCTCATTGTTTCTGGGTCTGTAGTCGTGTTTAATATTGTATCTCTGTCTCTTTAGGTTCCTGTTTGGAAGTTTTGCACGCAGACTGGAATAAAACCCAACAATGTGCATTAATACTGCATCTCCACAGTGATTTAGCCTCATTGTAGCTGCTGCAGTGAGAGGTAATAAGGTTTCAACTGTATTTTTAGCAACGATTAAAGTGTAATGAAACACATTTTAATCACCTACATATTAAACGTATATGTGTGTTGACTCTCCAGCTTTCGGCGACAGCTCGGTACAGCTCAAGCTGATTTGCACAACTCGCCTGTCTGATCTGAACAAGTGTGATGATCACAGTGCATCTTAGAAACAGCAAACACGCTCCCTGCACCCAGAGCCGAGCAGCGCAGCCAATCAGTCTGAGTGATATTTGTGAAATCATGTCATCAGGCAACGTCAAAGTGCTTTAATTAACAGAGAGTGAGTGAGTGATAGACCAAATTAACAGGTATATGTGGGGTTTTTAAAACGTGGGTAAACCTGCTAAAAGAAGGTGACTCCTTTCCGATTGCCAGTAAAGGAGTTTGCCTCTTAGAACTTTCTTTCTGTACCACCGGTGAGTCATATTCAATGTCACAAAAGTGTCAGAAAACTTCAGCTTGTGAAGGACAATGCACGGAATGCCATCGCACAGGAAAAGGTGCGGCGTCCTAATTCAATCACTGCCAGAGCCAATAAATACCTGTGTCTATTCTGTAGTCATTTATGAATCAATGCAAACTGTTTATCTGACGTCATCAACTGCTTTTTCCTCAAAGACGCACAATGTGACAAATATACTGATGTCTTGGACAAACTTTCGCCACTTTCCATAAAATCATCAGTGCTGAGAGCGAGAGGCATGACTTCTGTGTAGAGAGGTGGAGCGGCACGGCAGACAGAGGCTGTGCACGATGTGACAGACAACAGCTGCTTTCAGACATGCACTGCAACCCTGAACTTTTCCAGACGTCACCTGGAGGGGCTGTGTGTGTGAACCCGACCGTCGGGATCAGTTGAGGCGGACATTAAGTGGACTTGATCCTGCACCCTCCCTGGTACAGAGTCAGTGTCATGTCTGTTTGAGCCGATGTGCAACAGATAAACCAGCTGATACTCGATGGACTAGAATGTTTATGTGATGCAACGACATCTTGATAAATACATTAATTAGCGTGTCGTGTTTTCAACTACGTCCTTGATTTTGCACATTGCCCATAAGCACTCCGGTCAAAAGTACCAAGGATTTTGACTTGGTGTTTTCTTGTTCTAGAAAAACAATGTGTCAGTGTGAAAGGATTTGCTTGTTGTGATGAACCAACGGAGCCTTATCAGCTGAAGCTGCAGCTCCTCTCAGCTTTACAGAGCTTCATAATGAGTCTCAGCTCATCGTTCAGCTGACAGGTAACAACTTCCCTGTTTTGATTCACTCTCGAATCCTGACTTTCGGCTGCAGGAAGCTGTTTGTGAAGAAATAGCGTCTGCTCAGCACCAAACAGCAAACTGTACTGTTGCTCCCCATGTAGTCGAAAAAAGACAAAACAGAAGAAAGGGAGAGAAAACCTGTTGAGGGAATTATTACCCGACACAGGTTTTCAACACAAGCACCAGGATTACTGTTGAGTTGCTGCAGAGCACGATTGCTATTTCAGATATTATAACCAACTTCAACTTTTTACCATTTCAAATGAATGAAAATCATTTTACATTGTAGGGCTGTCCAAAGCCCATTGATTCACTTACTCTGAAGACCCATTCTAATGTCGGGTTGGGATCTGACCCAGGTGTCAATATGTGATTGGATCACCCAAGACACATGTTAATGTCAGGGCCTGAGTGTTTATTGATCACTGACATTCTATTATGATGGGTCAAATGAGGACACAACACTTATTCACACTTATTACCGGTGTCATGTGTTAGATGTGGGTTGATTGGTCATCTGTGGACTTGATTCACTCCTACAGGCTGAAAAGGCTTAAGAGGTGTTTTGGACTAAACCTCCTGTACAAATATTTATGTTTAAATTGTGCCAGCAGCATCGATATGCTTGGATTTTTCTGATGTTCAATTAAGACTCCTATCAAACAGCAGCACTTTCCGTCAGTGGGATTAGAGGATGTATCTTTATTGCTGTTCTGAAATACGATTGATTAGTAGTTATAGCGAGTATATGCTGCAATTTCAAGCTGCTTCACATTGTGAAAGAAAAACAACCTTAAAAGCAAAAACCTGCAGAATCGTACAGGGACTGAACAGAGGTGTGGTTCAGGTGGTTGACACCTCAGTGTGTGAGGGTCAGGCGTCGGGGGACAGGCACTCGACAGAGGTCACGACAGACAGCGGGACATAAATATGGGAGACAGGCTGATCCGGCCCACGACAAAGGAGAGGGCGTCTCTACTGTAATGGGTGATAAATGTCAGCGTCTCCCAACAGCCTCAGATGAGTGATTGTTAAGCAGCTTCCCGAGCCCGAGCCGCTGAAGCCTCGAGACAGACTGACAAGCAGCAGAGGAAACATTTACACGGATAGAATGGCTTGTTTGGATGACACCCCCACCCCCCCCTTCCCCGCTGTCGCCATAGGCAAAACGAGATAGGTGATTAATCAGGTTGTTAGCATGTTTGATGGAGAATAGACGAGGGAGGAGAGAGGAGGGTGGGAAAGGTAACAAAGGGAAGAGGGAAGCTCTGCCGCTGTAATTCATCGAGGGCTACTGATCCTCTGGGGAGCGATAATTTCAATAATTTATAAAGTAACAGGCCTTGATTGCACTAATGTCCCCATAGCAACTATTATCTTTAATGACTATTATTATGACCGTCATAAAATGGAGACTGGAGCAAGTCTTATTAAAATAAAGTATTATGCAACTGCACCATTGAAGGCCGTCGATGGTGTGTAACTATACTTTTGATTTTTAAATTCAGTCATTTCTGTTAAGACGGATGGAATGCAGAATTTAACACAGGCACTGAAAAAGAAAAAGGACAATTTTTCACGATTTACTTGTCGTCATTTAAGCCTTTTGAGCTGATGCTTAAAGAATGACCTTCCTTGTATTATCAAATGAGTTATATGTTCATGAAAACTGTATTTAGTGTAATTTATTAATTGTTTATCGTAGTTTATTGCATTTATTCCATATTGACAGAATAATGGCTTTGCGCCAATTTCCAGCATCAGGGTTTCACAAGCACCACTACAACTAATACAATTTATACCAATACAATTTAAATTATACCCTCTATTGTCCAGTCCCATAGTGTAGTATATGGGTTGTTTGGTTAATCACTTGGGTGAAGGGTCATTGGTTAATTGTTCCAGTTAATATACAAAAACAATGAGACTTACTTTTGGAGACTCTTGAGACTTTCCTCTTAACGTCGCCACCACCCGAACCTCCACAACCGTCCTCATCATCGCAGTCTCCGCTGTAACGTCCCTCCCCGTCTCCACTGCCTGTTTCAATCTGGTCCAGTGAGCCCAGTTTAGGAATGGACTTTCCCTGCAACAGCTGGTTAGGGAAAAGGGGAAAAAATTCACTTGTTATTGTTTCATAAATGTAAATTGGTTAAAAGTAGTTATATTTTAGGTTAGTGGCCCACGCTTAAAATGTTTACTGCTGCTAGGAATCAGTCACTTTCAATATTCGCAGCAGGAGACAGTGCACAATGTCCTCTAATGGGCTCTAAAGGACAATATACAATATAAAAACAGGAAGGCAATAGAAAACTAATTGTTCTGCAAATGGAATTCTGTTGTTGCAACTTTTAAATAGAAAAACACTTAAAATAGTCTTGCTGGCTTATTAACGTTTCTCAAAACTGAGCATCTACATTTATCCTTATTGCCAGCACCTACAAGCTCCACTTGAATGAATCAACAGCACCAGTAACATGACGTTCACCCCAGTCAGCTGCGGTGACCTGCGGGTCGACTAGAGTTTCTGCTCTACCGCTGTGGAGGAGAATCTCAATCAAAGGATTTGTGAACTCGACACCAGGGGAAATGCAAACGCTAATTGGCTCATTTAAATTCACGGTACGTCACTGGAAACAAGAGAGAGTGCTCTGTGTTGATCATAAAGGTAGTGTCTATGCTAATTAGTTGCTGTTGTGGTTCATTGCAGGGGAGCTGCAGTGTCAGGGCTGCGACTATGGCTGAGCTGGGACATATCCGTGCTGGTAATTAGCCTGTCTGGAGTCTGTGCTCCTCAGTGGTGACAGGTCGGAAGACGGAGAATGTCGAGGATTTGGGTTATCTCAGCGCTCCCTCCATGTGTGTAATTGCCATGATTTTCTTTCCAATTACATCAGAAATCAGACCAAAACTTGAGCACATTATGTGGAATAATGAGTTTCTGGGGTGCATGCGATTAGCCTGGTCTAGGAGCTTGGATGAATTGATTCACTGAAGTCCAGGAGGTGAAGGACTGGTCAGGGAAAGTCCTCCAACTTAAACTAGTTGCTCCCCTTGGATTCGACCCATAAGAGTGAACCAGTGCAAGTCATTTCAGACCTGCTGTCATCCAGTTATAGAGCCATCTAGGAGTGCAACAGGGTAGACAAAGCAGGCAATTACCCGGGGCCCCTGAGAACGGCTGATTGCATCAGTCTACAGCAATAGTAATTTTTGTGAGAACTTGTGAGAATTCTCAGATTGGATATGTACAGGAGACTGTAACAACAACCCTGGTATGAAACCCCCTAACGAGACCCCAAGCCACTAACTTTCTGCCAGAAGCTTAATAATTTAAGAGGTTTGGTTGAAGACTAGAACGTCTAAATGTGTGTATGATGTGTCTGGGATGGTGTTGGGCATTTGTACTTATCGATGTTATGCACATAAATATTTAAGATTTTTATAATAAAAGCGCCATTTGGAAGGATGTTGTTTGGTTGTTGTTTTTTTCCAAAAGTCCCTTGAAATGCTCCGGGGGAAGTTATTGCTTAAAACAACAACAACAACAACAGCGCTGTTATTCTGACAATTGAGAAACAGACAGCAGTCTCCTTTGAGAAAGTGTTTTGTCCATCCAACAATCCGACACCTACTTTGTTGCTCTCATCTTATTTCCTTCTTTATCCTGATCATACTCACTAAAGCTGGTCGATACATAAGTATTCACTCAGGTTTCACTTTTTAACATTGCCATATTCATTCATGTCTGACATTTAACTGCTTATATGCAATCCATTTCACTGTAAAAATGTTCACACTGTACATATATGTTTTTATTCCATTTATTGTTTTTATATTTTTCTTTATCTCCTTGCATTCATAACTATTTCATACTACTGATGTCTCTTTTCGACTGCCCTCTTGCTGCTGTCACATTGTAACATTTCCCCCACTGTGCCACTAATAAAGGATTATCTTATCTTCGGATGTAATAACCTGCTTACAGAGGCCTCAGTATGTGGAGTTCAGAAACAGACAACGCTGAACTCATTTTCAAAGGAAACAATATCGTCCAGTAATTAATCTCCATATGGGAGACAGTGTGCAGCCTGAGCTTTAAGATCCACTTATATAAGAGAGTGAAAGCTTCAGATGTATATAAATGAGACACACATGTATGTGTGATAGAGGAAGAATTGCAGCTTCTAATCACACATGCAGAGATGAATCACATGACCTAAGGTCAGGCCACAATTCCCGACGTTCTCTAGAAACTTTAATATATGAGGAGAATCATGGGAGAGTTGACCTGACCTCATATCCTGTGATTTCAAACTGTGATAGATTGACTCGACCGAATGAATATTTTATATTCCCACATCAAACCTACAAATTGAACATATACAATTTGTCATGCATGACATTGAAGGAACAGGAACCAACTAGAAATTGTATCAAGAAGTATCAAATTAAAACCAAGGATAAATAAATGTTACTTAGAAGCAAAGCATAATAATGCCCATTTCTGTAAACCTCTGTTGTTGTTGTTTTTTTTTCAAAAACTTTAAAAAAGAACTGAATGGTAACATAAAAATTAATTACAATGATAATGTTTTGTTTTGTTTTTCAAATTAAATGAGTATAACTTAACTTGAGATTGAACGTGTATTATTTATATAAGTTCCTATTTTTTGAAATTCTATGCCATTATTGACAGGATGGTTCAAGCATGAAATCAGGTCGGAACAGCACCTATAGCTGCAGCAGCTGCAGGAGGACTCAAGTATGCGTGGTGCCCCCGCTACATAAAAATAAGATCAACAGCCTTATCCCTCAACATTTATGAAAAGTAATTGTACTAAATTGAAAGCAGCTTATGAAATGGGTTAACAGAAATAAGGGGGTGAAAAAGAAATGTAAATATGTGCAGCTGTGAGTGGTAAAGTACAACAAATTTATAATTTATAAAAATCTCTTTTAGAAATTTAAAAGAAGACCCAAGCATGTGTTTGGGGTTTGTGCGGTTGCCGACCGATGACGCAATTTGCATCAAACAGTGGTGAATAATTCATCGGGTGTTGCTAGCTAATGGTTTTTCACAGCAAACTCATTTGGTGTGAAAACGAGGAAACATTTGTCATGTTTGACCAGGTCTGTCAGCCGACTGCTCAGCTCTTTTACTCTTCAAGGCCGGGGGGGGGGGAAGACGACTGCTGCCCTTTCTGACACACAATGAAGTGTGTCAGAAAGGCACAATGAATGGCCTAACTGTGTTATTAGCCTCACTTCCTCGGATGACATGGGGGTTTTGTGTAACGCCAGCTGTGAGACAGGTGCTCTGATTCATTCAGTGCAGCTCCAGATGAGAAGCAGCTCCGAGCGGGCACCCCTGGGCACGCCCGTGGCTGTTGCTGCAGCGTGTGGAGAGTTAGCACAGCCCAAATAATACCAATTACTCTCCCCACTAACACAACTGTCCGTGTGCTCATAAACTGCACTGCTCGACTCTGCACTTTGTAGGAAATTTTCGGGAACCCAGACTGTTTATTGTTCTTTATTAGTAGTTCTATTCTAACACCCCCCCCCCCCCCCCCCCGGCCATGTTAATTTACCGCAGCTACTGTTTATAATGCAAATTTTCATACTCATATCTGTCAGTTTTGCCAAAAACAACAGGAGCTAATTGTTGTGATAAAATCCATGTTTCAATCAGTCACTTATCTGCTGAAATTGTGACGCTTCTTTAATGTCTTGATTTCCATATTCAGTGGTGGTCGTCCCTCTGGCTCTGACGCACCTTTGATTTTGCCTCCGCTGATATTTCTTTCATGAAACCGGCTGATTGGAAGAATTATTATAATTCAAGGGCTTTCACAGCCAAAGCATAAGGTTGACATTGAGCAGAGAGAAACAACTATGGGCAATAGTGAGACTGTTGAGCAGTGCACTGATTCACCGACCGACTGATACACACTGATCTCAACAAAGTGCCTCCGGTGAGTCTTCCTTTGAGGAGGGGTTAAGGTGGCATCAATTTAACAGCGGGGGAAGGTCGAAAGAGTTTGTTTTGTGCGTCTGTGAACTCCCGGCGTCGACTCTCCTCCTCCATCAAGAAGGACGAGGACGGCGAGGTAGGAAATTATTGTTGTGATTGTGCGTTTTTTTTGTCTGAAACCATGTGTTACAGTATGTTCGCGGAATTGTGAGACCAAAAGCTTGCAGCAATTTAGAAATGTTTTTCAAGGGAAAGTTGATTATAAAGGATCCCAGAGCGGATCCATCTCTCGACTTGGTAATAAGAGAAATAGTAAAGTAAATGCACCACATTGGTAACTATGGCAACAACGACCCCAGTCAGTTAACATTTTATCAGCAGAACTCCGGAGTCACCGTTTGATCAACGGCAGGAGACGCAATCAGGAGGAAAGTGCTGAGAGGCTGCTGTTTGCCTTTAGCAATAATTAAGATAAAACAGCACTGGCCACAGGAGGTGAGAGTGTAATGGGAAGTAGGAAAATGGTTGAACAACACAAACAACAGATACGTTTCTTTTGAACACAGCTCGCTCGTTTAATACATGTTCTTTCGTAATTTCGTCCATTAGATTATGGGATTTATTAGGAAGGATGTCACTGAGGATGACGATATTGATCGATCGGTTGGTCCGGAAAGATAAAATATCTGGAAAATGATTAATTTCCAATTAAATTTATCTCAATTTCAAAATAAATAGAGAACAGAGCCTTCAGCTGTGCTTTGTCTCCAGTGCTCATTAGTGAACGTTAACAAGCTGAATTAAGATGATAAATCTCCTGCTTTGATTTATTGTTTGTGAAATCACACATTGCTCCATGGGAGTATTATATCTTTTTGATTGGGACATATTTATTGTTGTGCGGATGGTTGTTTGTCCCGGTGTGTTGGAGCTCTGATTGACTGGCGGCCTGCACCCCGCCTCTCGCCCAATGTCGGCTACGATAAGCTCCACCTCCTCCTGCGTACCTCGAGGGAGAAGCCATTTATAGATCCCTGCCCTCGATAGCCTGCGACCCCCCACCCTCAATATTATCTTTGCCACTTGACTAATCTATAAGTTTCTAAACTCACCGCTGCACACATGGCAAACTCTTTCACAACACCAGCTGCTTCCTGAGAAAATCACAACACGGGCCTTCGTTCGTGGAGCGTCTCAAAAGATTGGGCACGGGGGGCCGAGGCTGCATCACACGGTATGGCTTGGCAGTTTTGGATGCATAGGACTGGAAATTGCGGCAAATCACCATAAAGGCGGCTTCAAAAATGTACTGGCAGGGACCGACTGTGCCTCTATGATATCTTCATTACCCGCCCTACAAGGAAAGCCCAAAGCATCAGCAAGGACACCAGTCATCCAGCCCACACACTATTCCCACTGCTGCCATCTGGAAAATGCTACTGGAGCATTAAATCACGCACCACCCATTTCAGAGACAGTTTCTTCACACAGGTAGTCAGAATAATGAATTGCACACAAACAAACACACACACACAGACATAGAAAGAAAGCGGTACGGGCACTAATACCCATTAAATATACATTCAATCTATATAGTTCTATGTATAGTGCAGTGTATAAAGCGTTGTACCAATTATTGTATTTAAAATGTCTTCTCCAAGGTTGACAATGACACAGTGTGGTATTTCTATGTTGACGCACATTAACTTGTTTACTGGCATATGTTTTCCAAGGTATTACAAGTCCTACTAAAATAAATGCATTTGTTTGACCTCATCGTTTCAATATTTCTATAAAAATGTCATACATCGGCAAGAAAATCTCATTGTACCATCGTCCAATGCCTGAATTTTTCACTCAGCCGTCAACTCCAATTTGTGACCTCAATCCATTCATGTATGTATTTGAGGTGCGGCTCCAGTAATGGAACAAGGTGATGGCCGTGTTACGACTGCATGAATCCTGCCTGCGCCACCATTTAGCCTATATTACCCAGCACGCACTGCAAGGAATTCAAAGTGATCGCCAGTGACAGGTAATAACATCCAGTAAATTTAGCGTTGATTAAAATTGCACATTATGTATAGAGCACATTTCCTAAAGAGGTGCAGGTTGTCATGTGGCAAAATGAATCACACCTTCCGAGCGGTGAATCGCACTGCGTGGATTTTTAAGCTCATTAGTATTCTCTTTGAACGTGTCCTACTATCTGTAAATAGAAGGAGGGGGAGAGATCTTACAATGATCATATTTGCCAGTCGTGGGAGAGAAGTGTCAGGATGTGAGCATGGTCCCACGACACACGCTGTCATATTCCATCGCCCTCACTGCAGCCGCAGCACTGACAGGGTGTTTATCCTGCCCATAGTGCAGCAGCAGCAGCAGCAGCAGCAGAGAGGCAGCAGGTCACTGACTGAGAGGCTGGAGTGGAAATTAGACTATCATGTATTCCCTTTTATTTATAATAATATTATTGTGCCAAATAATCCTCTGTCCTGCAACCAGAACATTGGTGAATTTCAAGGATATTGCAGGTGATTTTTCAAATTGCAGACAAATCACGTGGAACAAAACTGACAATGACATAATTTACTAAAGCCTGGTAAAGGTCTCCTGTCTACGCAACAGACCTGCTTGGTTTTCCAAAACTATATAAATGTGTCATTGAGCGACAATCAAACATATCTTTGTCATGCTGTTGGTTTTACGAATGGCTGTGGTGGGAATAAAGAAAAACAACAGTGAAGATTTAAATACACAAAAGAGCTATCAGTATTGTTACTTAACAAACGTAACTTGGTGACATTAACAAAAAAATAGTGGTTGTCAATTTGACGCCAATGTGAACATGTTGATCCTGAAACTGTTGTTTTGGCAACAAATAATGATGGTGTATGTTAATTGTTGTTGATTTTTAAAAGTAGATATTATTCTGATGTAATTTTCTCATATTTTTCTCTGCCAAGAAGGTGACGTCTCCATCTATTGTTTGTTTGTCTGTTTGCAGGATTATGCAAAGACTACTGGATGGATCCCCACTCGTCCGGGAGGAAAGGGATTACATTTTGGTGTAGATCCCGACCAGATGCCTGTGTTTAATGTGAAGCAGTTTGCTGAATAACGTCTGTGTACATCAACCTTGGAAAAGGTTTATGTCCTCTCCAAGTGCCTTTCTTGTTTTTATATAAATTGTATTGGCATTACATTTCCCCTGAAACAATTTTCCTTGGTCACAAAATAACAACATCTCAATGTTATATGTAAAGGTTGTTTGAATTTTAAAAGTAGATATATATTTAAATGTGGTTTTCTCACATTATTTAATACGGTGACGCTTGAATGTAGCAATTTATGACCAATGACACAAACAGGATTATCCTGCTGGTGCTTAAAGTGGATTTTATTCATGGATATGCACATGAAATCATTTAAGACAAGGTTGTTAACTCCAGAATAGCAGTAGGTGGAAATATGTAATTTAATGCACCTAATCCATGGGTATAAAGATGACAAAATTGATTATTACATCGTAGGTTTTGATGTTAAGACTTACTTGCACAGTCCTGATGGATCTGTCTTCACAGATTCCTCATCCGATGCCAAGACGAATAAACTCAATTTATAAGAAGCTGTGGTGAGTGAAATAACTTGAGAAATCAGGATGATGGTTATAACCAGGGTTGCCAATGCTCATGAACTGGATTTCTATTACAGTCAAATGTTATGATGTGCTATGCACACTTAGGAGCACAACAAAATGTGAATACATTACCAGTGTTAATCCTTTGGTCTAAGAGGAGCGAGTGCATGAATAATTCACAAGCAAAACTGCTGGTCAACCAGCACATCAATGACTGGTAAATAATTCAGGCCGCGGACTGGATGAGGAGCTGCTTGCCCCTGATTTTGATTGAGAGACACAGGGACAGGACCTACTTATAGATTCTTGATGGGTTTCACCACATCAAGAGGAGAGGACAGGCAAGGAGGAAGGGAGCCAACAAATAATTCATAGGAAGGGCCGCTGATGAGCAAGATGATGAAATCTAGGGTTTGTACTCTCAGATCGCATGATGAATTTGTCAATAGCTGCATTGCTGTTTTGTTTTCCTGCAGTCTCTGCTGTTGAATAGTAATGATACATTTACATTTGGAGTATTTTCCCCCCCACTACAGTAAGTCAAGGTCAAATAAATGGAAATGGCAGAGAACGTTTCTGATATGTAGATGAAAAACATGGAAATCAACTTTCGCATTGACACATTTTTCTTATCTTCGACTTTAAAGGTGGTAGCGTTTCACTTTCAGCCATATTGCAGTGCACAGCCGTTCAAACAGGGAACCTGCCATTCATGCACAGGCGCACATGTGCTTTACGGTAAGCTCCATCATATTAATAAGGTGCTCCAATACTATGGTGATTTATGGACGTAATATACTGCATAGGGGACACCCAGATGTGCACACAGTCACTCATGTGTACAATAGTCAGTATGTGCACTCGTATATGTAATTGATGTTTTTGCTGGTTGTAAACCGAGCTGCCATTAACCCCCCACACCGACACCTACACTAACACACACGCACACGCACAAACACACACTCACACACACTTGAATCCACTTCATTCATCAAACATAAATAAATATATTTAAATTTCTAAGACCCGCCACTTAACAATGCCTACATATTAAATCACAGTGTACTCAACTTGACCCACATTTCCACTTCAAGCCCCTGTTTACATCTACAGAAAGTCACAGTATCAGTGAATTACATGGGACTTCCTGTTGTTCTCTGCACAATAAAAGACTTCAAAACATGCTGTTCCTCATAACATGTGTTTTCAACACCTTAAAACCTGCAAATGGATAAAATGTACGATAATAACCCAATTCAGGTCAAATAATAACTTCAGCAGCTAATGAGATGCCAAACAGAACCATTTGTGAATCAGGTCCCATCTGGTTGCTAATCAGAACTAGACTCATGGACTGTGAGCACACAAGGTGTTAAATGAAACTCACCAGAAGTATAACACAGAAAGGCCCTGGTAAGATTTCACCTTCCTCAATGATGACTTCTCGTGTGAAAAGCCATTCCTCTGATGTATAATATTATTTACATAAGACTTTAGATACATTTTTTACATTTTAGATACCATGCTGATTAATTAGCTTTCTTAAACATTTTCTGCTTCAGAAAGTCTGGATTCAACAGTGAGAAATCAAATCAAATCATGTGGCATCAGAGCAACTAATAAATGTATACCTGACTGGAAAAATGTACCTGTACAACATTTTGAAACATTTTTTTGTGAAAATGTTTGGATACAAGTTGCTGACATTATAACTTATCAACAAATAAACACAATTTTACAAGCAACTTTAAATATTAGCTTATCAGGTGAACTGGATGTCCATCTCACATGCAGCCAGCACCAGACTTTTTATTTTTATGATTAACATGCACATTTTGAATTATTTATATGCCTGTCGCAGCTCAGCCTTTTCCTTTGCTCTTTGATATTATGCAAATACTGGAAAGAGGTGTCATGGTGTTGTTTAAACGCGTCCAAACACATAAATACAACATTTTGTTTACAGCATCTATGTTTTTTCCACATTCTGACTTCAAAGCACCTGAACACACCAAAGTCGGAACAATGACTTCACAACTCGGAGAAATGGGACCTTCCACAGTGCGCGTTCATGTCTTTTTCAATCCGTCTTCATCTGTCTTATGAACAGTTACCAGCTCTATCTGATCATGTATCAATCCACACAACCACCAAGATACACAACCCCTTTGAGCTCTGAATATAAACAGTGACGGTTAGTGTTGGTGGGGATGTGTTGGTTAAATTACCAGTGAGGGAATGAAATATGATCCAGGAGGTCCCAGCTTGAGTAACAGATTAATAATTAAAGGGTTATCAGATGCCTCAACACAGCAGTTAGGATTCTCAGAGACAGGATTTGACACTGCTGGAAAGTTAACGCAATTTTATTTTTCACTAGAACCATGGAACAACAGAAATACATCATTCCTGTGACAAAGCTCCATCAGTAATGTGTGCTCGCATGTTGCAATAGCTCCATTTGGTCTGAACTTGGCCGTAGTCTACTTGAATAATCGAGTAATCTCCACATCCACCAATCAAAATGACACCAATCCATTTTCTTCCATTTATCCATGCAGGTCTGAATCGCGGAGGCCGCCACCTAAGCAGCGTGATTTCCCCAGCCACGCTTTCCAGCTCCTCCTGAGGGCGTTCCCAAGCCAGATGGGATATGTAGTCCCTCTAGCAAAATCTGGGTCTACCTCTGGGTCTCCTCACAGCTGGGCTTGCCCAGTAAAACCCCAATGGGAGGCGCCCTCAGGAGGCATCTGAACCAACTCAACTGGCCCCACTCGACGTGAGGGAGCAGCAGCTCTACTCCCAGCTCCCTCCGTATCAGCCACCTGGCAGGTCGAACTTTATTAAGCCAAATTTGATAATACTTTCAAATAATTTTTGTGTCCAATTCACTGCAGTGACTCCGATAAAACAGACCCTGAATGTAATCTAAATGATTTTGTAAATCGGTGTGCTACGAAACAAAACACTTCTTAAGGGTACTTGAGATGAACATTCATTTCTGTTTTTTTGCATCTTGAATTCCCAAAATACCCAAACAAAGTCCTGAAATAGCTCAGACCAAGGAACAGCTTACCGAACGAGAGATCTGGACGGTTACCATCATGACTATAAACAAAACAGACAAGTTGCACCATTTACTCCACTGCGCAGGCACAGCCTCTTTATTTTTATTCCGCCCGGAGGCAGCGCTGGCACACAACAGGAGGATTTGGCAAACAAAACTTGTTCAGAAGGGCAAATGTTGACTTTCAGCAGAAGTAAACTTTAACTACAAAACCAAACTTTCTTTTTCACAGCAAGACTAGGTCACGACCAAGTATATAGACGTAAGATCAATGTGTCCATAGAGAGGTGTCTAGCACTCTCTCCGATGGAAAGGATTTTCAGGCGTTTTCTAAAATAAGGTCGCTAAAGGTCGGAAACAAAGATTCTAAGTTGCTTTCAAGGTTAAACAACATTAGATAACAGCTTATGTTAGCATTCAGCCACTTTTCTAGCCACAAGGACTTTTATTTTATATAAATGCACATCTGGGGGAAAGGAAGCGGTTGAAAGCGAACATTAGATGTTGTCTAGTGGCACTGTAGCTTATGAGCTATCAAATAGGTTTGTTTATCTTCAATAACCTCCACATTTTAACTTTCTTTCGGTTTCTGATCCATTAAGAAGCAGTGAAATGAAAACAGTTTGTCAGATTCTCAGTGTTTATATAAACCTGGATCACAGCAGTAACAATCATCTCTTCACAACCGTATTCAAGCTTCCCACCCTGAGCAGCATGACAGAGGACAATGGCCGCCGTGTAAATATAGTCTATTCAAAATGTTAGAGCGAATTTGTTTTGAAAGCGCCAAATGATGACACTCCACCAGTCGGCCAGCCAAACTGTGATAGTTCATCACTAAAGAACTGCTGCCTGCTGACAAATGTTGTGACTTCATCAATCAATCCATCAGGCAGCAGAGACACTTGTGTTTATACGACTGGCTCCTTTATCAGGGTTCCTGTTAAGAAACAGCTTTTTGGACTCGAGTGAAGGGAACGATCACACTTCAACCAATCACTTCAGGACGAGACTTTAAATTGGCTGCATTCAGACTCAGCAAGCGAAGTCAAGGGAAAAGAGAGGCAGCGAAGCCTTGAATTCTGGACTGCAAATGCAATTTGTTTACCTGAATGTGAGAATGTCTTGCTGAAGGATTTTTCACAAAGAGCTTCCTCGACCAAGAGATGTAAAACATTCTGCTTTCACAATATGAGATCGATATTCGACGTGTTTTTTTGTTTGTTTAGTCTCCTTATTTGTGCTTTACCCATTCACAATGTCACATGTGACTTTAGTTTATGTTGCATTCACATAAGTCATCATTTAGATTTTATTAAATGAAAGTATTGTCTTTTAGAATATGTTGGTCATGATATTTACTCATATTTTCAAACTAACATGTGCAGTTTCATAAGATGATTTGTTTTTGAGGGACAAAACTGCAGTTATCATTTACATACACTTGAACTCAATTAAATGCATTGGATTTTACTTCGGTTTAATTTACATATATGCACAGGGATTTTATCTGGTTACCCTCAATAGAATATTTTGTGCAGGACTAATTGGCACCATCTTTTGTTTGGTGTAATTTTGGTGGGAATGAATGTATTTCTAACTTTGGTTAATATACTTTTGACGAGTGTCAAACGTGGGTGGAACCTCAGACAAACAGCATACAGGTTGGATAATTTCTATTATTTTATACAGATACTTTGACAATTTATGATGGTTGTGTTCTTATTGTACTTTTTTTTAAATTTATTTTAAAAGCCACTTTGACTGAGCCAAAGAGCTATATATCTTAACACAGAACAAACTGACAATATCTATAATATAAAAATAGCCTTTATTTAAAAGGTGTGATCATAGGAGAAAAAAAATTCCAATTTAATAGGATGAAAAGGAACATGTGTAGTTGAAACTGTGTCCTTCATTTCATGCTGCCTTCACCGAGTAAATTGCATTTACTTTACAGTGAATTCACAGATGGCTGATTTTTATGGAAAATTGACAGCCAGGAAGTCAATGTTGGAATTTGGGTTTTTTTATTTCATTCATACAAAAACAGGGGTTTGTGTTCATATTTCAATAAACTACACTTCAGAACAAAAGCTGCAGAACACCCACTACTTCTTTCAATTTTTACTATAATTAAAGCAGTTCAAGTCCAGTGAATAAATTTAAAGGGCACAGAGCTAAGCTGTAAACTACCTTAGGTAAAAAGGTTATGACATGAAAAACTGAAAATCTTCTTTAGCTGGGTTAAGATATTTAAACTTATAATTTTACCTTGAAAGTTGCCCCAAGTGTTTTATCTATAGTTGATGACTTACTAAGCTTCTATCCCAACAGTGTCTGACTGTGTTACCATTAATTATTCTATTCTAGAAATCCACAGTCATGGGGTCATGTCCCAGCCCTCCACAAAATTTAAGGGAAATCAGTTGAGTCGATTTTGCATTAATCCTGCTAACAAAACAAACAAACAGAGACAAAAACATAAGCTCCTTGTCAGAGGTAACTGTACGTAAAAAGAGAAGGATGATGGGAGTTTTTTTTGGAAAATATCGCCCAACATTTATTAAAACCACAAGGGCGTCCAAAGAAACAAATTCAAGATGCAACATATAACACAAAGAGACACATGTACCCAGTGCACGTCAACCAGGCAAATCAGGAGCTCTCGAATGGTTATGATACAGATTGATGTGTTCTGACACCCCACAGATGGTGTGAGTTAGTCAGGGGGGGGGGTGCCAGCACGAGTTCAAGAGAGATGACCTGGCCTTCGGTCCGCCACTCGGGAAACCAAAGCAACAGATTCGCAAATCTGCTGCTGCTGCTGCAGTGAAACAAGCCAGAGACGGCTCCAGCAGCTGTTACTGAAACTACAGAGGAGAAAGTGCTCCCGTAAACTGCCCTAATCTCATCATCCTTGAAAGATAAACAGCACTGAGAGGAGCCACAGTCGCACAAATGTGCATCAAAATGGACTGAGTGATAAAAAAGCTACATTGATTTTGACAAAGAGCAGAGGAGGAATTTTGTAAATACGAAGACGCACAATCGAGACCAAATGGTTTTCTAAATGCGTCGTGATTGATTTATTTTTTCAATGCCTGGATAGGATTTTGCATTTGAGAGTAGTTTTCTATTAGCTGGAATTTGCCGGAGATATGAAAGTTGATATCGAAGAATTATTTCATCAAGGATTTTTTTCTTTTGTGCAAAAGTGTAAAGGGCTTCAGGTTTTCGTGAAACCTTTAATCTCTTCACAAGATACCAGGTTCTGTGTATTTAACGGAATGAGCCAAAGAGCTGACAGGGGGCTTCATGTCCCACAAACAAACAGAAGAAAAGAGAATTAGCAGATTAGCAGAAGGAGATATTTACTCTGAGGGATGGAAATATAAAAGTGAAGGAAAAGAGGAAATATAATAAACACACAGTAAATATGTACAGAGAAGACGTGACTCACCTGATTGATGTGTTTGAGTTTGTCGATGATTTGATTTATCACAGGGTCGGCGTCCTTCACCTTGACCTCTGGGTTTCCACTCTGAGCTTTTATCCCATTGCCGACCACACGGAGGGTGTAGCTGTGAACAAAGCAGAGGAGACAGAGTTTGTGAGCATCTTAATACACCTGTCATCAGAAACACCACAGAAAAACAAGAGAAATACAAGTGGTCCAAGGTAACTCAGTACCTATACTCAAGTACTGCACCTAAGCACAAATTCTTGTCCATCATTTACTGCTTTATCGCCTTACCTGTGGTCAGTACTGTACTTTGTACTCAACTATATTTATTTAAGAGGTGTAGATACTAGTTCATTTTCACGTTAAGATTTTATCCATCCATACATTGTTTATACCACATTATCTATATTCTCCAAGATATGGTCTATCTGAAATTGGGGGAGGGGTCACCAGTGTATCACAGGGTCAACAAACACAGACAAACAACCATTCACACTTGCATCACACCTAATGTCAATTTAAAGTCTTAAGAAGAACACGCAAACTCCACACAGAAAGAACCAAACCAAACATGTATATATCACACATAAAACATCATAAGCTTTTAAATGCATATAACACAGTGGCAGACTCTAGTATGAGCTCCTGGCCATGCTTTATTTGTATCTTAGTTGTTAGCAGTTCTACCTAAGAGAGACATTTCCCCACCAAACATGCTTTATTTAAATGCATGAGGCCCACGAAGGTAAAACTCTGCAATATTTCACACATAAATACACAATTACATAAAAGTAGAAGAAATGAAGACCGACTTGAATTGGCTTTTCCTTAGTTCTTGCTCCATGAATCATCTCACAAGAGCTCAGATTTATCTTAAGAGCCTTTAGAGAGCAACTATACATAATGTAGTTAAAACTAACTCCACCTGGAGCCGCAATAAAATGCTGCTTACACATAATTGAGTCAGTGCGCACAATATCATAATATCATAGATAATATCCTCTATTCTTTATCTAACCGAGGAAAAGTCCCATTCATATACTTTATCTCTTCTTCCAGCGAGTCTGGATCAAGATGGGCAGTGATTTAAATAAAAAAAAAAGCAGCGATGGATAACACAAAAAAAATATACTTAAACACAGCAAACAGAATTAAGCACAGAACAGATTCAGAAACATACATGGAATCAACAGCATAAATTAATTATGGAAAATAAAACCACATGTTAAAAGCAACATACCACCCCCCCCCCCCCCCCCCAAAAAAAAAAAATTGGCATTGATTCCTAAAATGTTGTTATTAAACCTGAATGACAAAACATTTATTTGAGGCTTCATATTTCATATCATATTTATTAGATATAAGCAAGAAAAAATGAAAGAAAACACAGATACAACTAAATAGAGAGAACTTTAAACATTTGATTGGACATAAACATAAATGCTAATTTTCCAGTGCCAAATGTTCATATACAGAGATTCACCGATATGTCTATTAAGGGTAATATCTGTGGATAACTTAGGCCAACCGATCTATCAGTAGGACTCTACATTGTAGTACAGTAATAGTATTTTACTGAAGTGGAGTACTTCTTCCATTACAGAGGAATTCACCCGTGATGTGTCAGAAAAGCAAACTCACCCCTGTCCCTGTGAACCGAATCAAACCTGTTATCTCTCCTTCTCTCCAGCAGCAGCAGCAGCAGCAGTAAAATATGATCAATAAAGTGAACTCTTAGAAAAGTGATGGTGTGATTCATTTGAAGTCATCTGCTGAGGTTAAAGAGGGACTGTTGTTGTTGTTGTTGTTGTTGTTGGAGGAAACATGATTCACCCGCACATGAATGTGTGTCTCTGCTTCAGCGCTGAGGCTGTATATTATTTCAATGGTTTATCAAAACTATACATCAAACCCCATATACAACTATTAATCCACAGTGCGAGTCCACTATACCTTTGATAAAAAAACATCTATGATTTGTGCCCTGACGTTTCAATATGCAGCATTAATCCTGGCTTTAAAGCACAGTGTTGTTTTTATAGCTTGGTAAAAGGCTTCAGTTCATCTCAAGGACTCCTCATTATGTAGTTTCAGTGACGTTCAGCTTTAATCGCCGACCACAGCAGCCGATGAGTGAACACAGCTCACATCTCCATCTCCACCACATCATTTCATCAAACTACCGGATCAAGGTAGAGTCGCACGTGGCGGAAAGTTCAGCTGAGTGTGTGTGTGTGTGTTTGCTATATCCGGATCGGAGATTTAGAAATAAAACATTAAAAAAAAATCAATCAGTGCCTTAAATGACTGGTGGGTGAATTCGCAGCAGCTAACACAAATTGGATGTTCTCAAGCAATATAAGGTCAGAGGAGAAGAAAAAGTATGAATAAATAACGTTCAGGAAGCTTGTGTGTCTAATTTATTTAAAAGAAAAGGTGGGTGGCAGAACACAACTCACTCAGTTTGTCCGGGTCCTTGAGATGTAATGTTGATGTTAATTTGCTGCAAATCTGAGTGGGATTAGTTTGGGAGAAAATACATCCCAAGTCCCTTTAACTTGTTCTCAGAGGATAGTCTGATATTCATTTTTTTTTCCTAATTATTTCCCTCTCGTCTTTCTGTGGCCTCTGTCCTCGTCAGCTCTGCTGTGGCTGCCGTCAAATCAAATATTAACAGGAACATTTAGAATGTGTCTGCAGTGGCGGCGCTTTGAGCATCTGGTCTTTAAATCACCAAAGATAACATTTATAAAAAGGAGTTTGTTTGGTAGATTGAAAAAAAGAAATAGCTTATTGAATCAAAGATATGTATTACTGAGGTTTACTGTTGGGAGTGTGGGCCCAGGTGGTAGCGGGTCGCCCACAAACCAAAAAGACGGGGGTTTGATCCCATCCTCTAGTCTGTTGTGGAAATTGTCCTGATGCAAGATACTGGACCCCAAATTACCCCTGATGGCTGCGCTGAAAGCGTATGAATGGTGTCCGATAGGGCAAAAAAGCACAGTTTATATAGAGGTGTATAAATGTGTGTGTGAATGGATGGATGCTACTTTTCCTGTAAAGCGCTTCAGGTGATCGCTATCTAAACAATCTGAACACAAGCTATACAAAGAGAATGATTTACCATTGGGATCGGACTTGCTCCACTGAGTGTGCTATGTGTCATTTAATTTCCTTTAAAATGTATTTAAAGATCATAATAATTAATTTGATCAAAAAGATGTTGGTGCGTGGACCTTTCTTCACCCAAAGCTGAGTAAAGAGGCGAGAAGTTTGCTTACATTGAAGAGATTTTAGATGCAAGAGGATGGAAACATGATCACCAGCTGCAGTTCGGAGTAACCGGCCTGTTGCGTTGCCTGTCGACAGAAAGTTCTCAGATTTTCTGCCATGACACGATCCCTTTGAATAACTGGGCTTCTCCAGCGCAAGCTAAACCTATTGATCGATCAGAATGTGAGAGTGAAAGTGAAGGCCCATGTTAGCTCGGTGCAGCAGGCGCCTGTGGCTGGATGCTGACGTGTCGGGACTAAGCTGCACCTGATCCATGTATAATGCAGCCATGATTCAGCTGCCTCCAGCTCTGTTTAATCCCCGGACACACCTGCTGAGATTGAGATTGTACGTGTAACAACCGGAAACACCATGGTCCTCGTTGAGTCTCGCACTTCTATAAATTGTTAAGGGTTCAACCAGTTTTAAAAAAGCAGAAAAACAATCAGTAGCAAAGGAAGTTTCCATGGCTCAAGTGCTGCACTTGTAGCCCCACGATAATCTCATATGTTGCTCAGAGTTATCAAGAGATGCCGTTCTATGTGACAAATAGAGCACCTCTTCATGACCTTTGCTGCAGTCCTTTTCCTCCTCTTTGTACCCTGTGGTTAAAAGCAGATTGAGGAAATTACATCAGAGCCATCTGTGCACAGTTACACACAATGAAACTGTGCACGGCCCCACAACTGTAAAAAAGTTATTACCTAAAAGTGTTTATAATGTGAGAACCGCTGCATGAATTAAGATGTAGTTAAATGTGAAGCATGTATAAAACATTAACATTGGTACACACACACACACGTACACACACGCGCACACACGTACACACACACACAGGCAGCTCCTCTTGCATCCAGTAAAGAATGCATTTCATTATACTACTGGGATCCATAACCTGCAACATATACAATCTGGTGCAGGGCTGGCAATGCAACAGAAAAACTCTCCGGGGGTTCGACACCAGAAAATGAGGGTCTGCGGTTTAAAAGGTTCCAGAGATAAAAAACATTGATCACAGTCATCACATATTCTTCAGATGAGCAAAAAGCACAGTAGCATCAAGCCTACAAGAGGATATCAAACAGCAGAGTGATTGCTCGTGTCTCTGTGGACCAGCAGCCGGATCCTATAATCCATAACCTTCTCCCCAAAGGGACGCTTGGTTTGCATCTCATCTCTGCTCACACTGCTGTTTCAGCCCTTAGATTAAAAATTTCATTTTATTCTTGGCTCTCATCCCCGTCTCCTTCAGCCATGTTTATCTGTAAGTGCAAAACCCTCACATCTAGAACAAAGAAATCAAGAGGCTGGCCTTGCCTCATTCCTTGACTTCAGGACAGAGTAGGATTGGTGCGTAAGGGAATTCGTGCTGATCAGAGAACAGGAGGAGCAGGAGCCCGGCTCTGTTCAGTCTGTGGTTGTGTGAAAAAAAACACAGATGCAAGCTACCGTGCAGAATCGGAAGGTTTTCTGTTTGTGATATTTTTGTCTCAGGTACATTATCGTATCTGTGTACTTCTGATGCTGAGGACAGGCAAAGTTGGAGAGTCGGGCACGAATTTGACTGTAACACAACGCAGGCAAATCAAATGAAGAGAAGTCTACAGAAGAATTTTCTTAACAACCTGACAAAACAAGGTTCAGGACAAAAAAACGCAGTGCAAGTTCAACTAAATATAGAAACACTGTGAGCTGCACAGAAAACACTAAATCAAGTTTCCAGGTGACAGCAAAAAAAGATCTATTAAGACAACAACGTTGCTGCGATAGTTGTGGCTGAGTACTTTTATCTCGTCTAATAAAGAATATGCTGTATACATGTACACTGGTGCACTCGCTGTAAAGCAGATACCTGCAATAATATCACAAAGTTGAAACCAAAATAAACTCTGCAATAACATATAGTCATTTGGAGCCATGTTCAGTACCCACTCTCCTTTTAGCTCCGTTTCCGCTTGCCGCAAACTCCTCAGGGAAATATCTGCATATCTTTGGCAGCGATTCAGGGCTGAGCAGATATTATACAGAAGTATAATATCTGCTCAGCTGTGGTTGAAACCGAAGGGGGGTGTCAAAAAGTTACGTACAGGAGCTGAAATAAAGACGCGTAAAGCTGAGGGGAGCTGCAGAGGGAGCCGTGTTCTTCAGGTGACCCTTTTATCACTGTCATATTGTCATTACATTTGGATTTTATATGTATTCATAATTAGAAGTTAATAGAGATTACTTGTATAACATCTTAAACGCCTTTCTTTGTATGTGATTCATATTTTTGCTGTATTTTGTATATGCGGTATGAGTTGACACATTGGTGGTGTTGTTTTATTTCTTATTTTCATCTGCATTACTCAAATTAAGTCAAATTCACTACCTGGCAGAATTTAAAGTAGAAGTTTTGTTTGCATTATTCAACATTTACGTTTTTCTAAATTTGCTTGTAAGTCTACAGACTGTTGTCTATAACACAAACTAAGATGCAGTGTTTAAAGCTGCTTGGATTTAATCAATTAAGCAGTTAACTGAAGGAAGTCATAATTCACGGGCAGCTCATGTTTCAGATCCATAACTTTGCTTCTGCTGCCTTTGCTGTATCAATAATGAGCCGCGACTGAGAATGCCTGTTAATTACTGGTAGTTAAACCCATTGTATTTCAATTACGACTTCACATAAATAATTACTGGGGGTGACAAATACGATTTTGAACAGAAATTGAAACGTGTTATTTTCCTATACATTCGTTCCACAACGATCCGTGAAAATGAAAATTGGTTGTGTAAATGCAGAAATGTATTTTTTTCCCCCCGAGAGCACCTTCATCAAAATGTTATGGAAGGGGGAGTTCAGTGGCTCGTGAGATAAGCCAGGTTGACCGTGCACATGTGTGTGCATGGCTGGCTGGGTTAGAAACAGAGCGGGCCTCAGGCTCGTGGGCTAGAAGGTGATACCTGGTTGTCACAGAGGAAACGCACCTTCTGGCTCATCGCTGGGCGCTGAGAGGATCTGGGAGAGTGTGCCACTTCAAAGCAGCCTGTTCACTTAAACTCAAAGGGACAGAAAATACTTGAGGCAAGACAAAAGAACATATGCAGTTTATTGTGTAAAATCAACAAGAGGGCCATGCTTCAAACTAACATCTGCTTGGTGCAATAACCCGGAGTTAATATGGCAATAAAGAAAACGATACAAGGTGACACATCACCGTAATCTAATAATGCATCAAGATCTCCACACCTCCTGCAGGGAATGAGTGTGTGTGTAATCTCCACAGTACGTACTGTAAGGCCAGACCTTTCTGATATATCAATAGGGATGTCGCATTTATCTTTATGCACAAATTAAAAATCAGATAAATTGATTAACAAAACTTTCGCAGACAGGTTGTAATAAGGTATTTTCATAAAGGATTATGATAATCAGGATTACAATGTTTGCCGGTATGTGTATCTAGAGCTGTGGACCTTCACCGGGAGCTGTGACAAAGAGGATAATACAACAGCACTCAACGTTGCCTCTGGCAAAGATTTAGGTCCAAACATCACTACTGCCATGTTTGTTCCAATTACCAGGAAGCCCTGATCCTTGAAGTTGTATTGACTTGTGTCAGTGAGAGACGGTGGAATTAGCCAAACAGAGCTGTTTGGACAAGGTGGCCGCGGTAATTAATATGGTGTGGCGGTCGGTCGGCGGGTAATGGGCCTTTTGTGTCAGGAGTGTGAACTGTTAAACTGAGATGTTGTGGGTTTGCTGTTATGAAGAGACACAGTCGCTGCAGATTCATTAACTAAGTTCAGCAGGACTGCGAAAGTTAACTCTGATGGTTAATAACTACCTTTTTTTTATTAAAAGTTTTAATTTAATTTACTTGTGTTTATGTTGATATAAGGCTTTTGCTCTTGGTTTGATCCTGGTACCCGACTCAAGTCTCCATAAATTGCCAGAATACGAGCAAATGTGTGAACCCCTACAAAGCATAGCAGGAGGCTTTAGAGGCCCAGAATCTGCTTACTGGGAGGAATGTGGTTCAATATGAACACAAAAAAACCAACTCACTGATAGAAAACTTTCTCAGTTAAAGATTTCTGCGTTTGTGTTGCTTTGGTGAGATTTGGTTTAAAATCAAGATAAAAAAAAAAGTTAATGTTTTGACTGAATATATTTGCAAAGCTATTTTGTTTATTAAATCCTCTCATGATAGCTAAAGCATGATTAATATTTTTAATGGCTTAATAAAGTTAACATGCTGAGCTGGATTAAGGTCAGGGGAATCATGTAATCCTCAACATCGTGGTCTAAATTAAATATTGAACAAGTTAAAAAAATGCTTTCAATATTTAACCAAAACCACAGTGTTAAATGTTTTATAATGATCTTTTATGGGTCTAAACATGCAAACACACAGGACGTATGTGACTTCCAGTGTTAAGTTGTTTACATTGAAACACAAAACTCCTCTGCCTGGTTTTATGATGTGTGCTACTGGGTTATTATCATTGACTGTTTACAAGATGGACGACATGACAGCTTACAAAAACTGAAGCCAAAGTGTCTTGATTGCCCCCTGGTGGCTGGCAGCAGTATATGTCATAAACCCTGCCACCTCCATGTTAGGGGATGGGTCATGGACCAAACAAAAAAAAAAAAAATTCTGGAAAGTTTGTTTTTGATAAGTTATTTGATGCTAGAAAAACAAGGTGAAATGTCATGAATGACAGCGGAGACTGGCTCGTGATTGGTCGATCACATGTACCAGTGGGGCTTTGATACTGCAGCTTTGTCCCCAGATTGTAACTGTATGCAAATGCAAATTATGGCATTTTGGCTTCATTTGTGGATAGTGGGAAGAAGTGGAGACACGTCATCCATCTTTATATACAGTCTACGGTTCTAAAAGTGTTTCACATCTGTGTAATTTATCTGAGTATTGGTTTGGAGCTGCTGTGGTGAAAACATTACCCATTGGGACAAGATCATCCTGAAACTTCCTGGATTGGGATAAACGCTGCCAGTGAATCTTATGCAGAAAATTATGCTTCTTCCCTCATTCTCGTTAACAATGACACAACAGCCTGGATGGTGGAGGGGCAGAGGGGGGGTGGTTGTTTATTCATTCACTCGTGTTTTGTTACAACGCGCGTTACTTGGGGAAATTTGCGACTCGCGCTCTTTAAAACGTCACCGAGCCCCGAACTCCCCGCACGAGAGGAGCGAGGCGCGAGCTGGTAGCACAGACACTTTTCTACATCTACAGGGGGGAAATCAATACATGCATCTATTTATTCTCCAGTTTTCTCACTAACAACGGAACGCCACCACCAGAGCACTCGTGCTGTCAACAGGTGGCGATATCAAAGTCAATGAGGACATTTCAATTACACACCTGTGCTTCAAACAGTGGCTGCATGTGGAAAACAAAGCTAATGAATGAGCGCTGACTGCCGTGTGTTTAGGTTTATTGAGCTCTGACACTGCTTTTTGTGGCTGTAACCTCCCGCTGCACCAGCCTCGCTCTGACAGTCAGAACAAAGCTATTTATAAGTGTGAATAAAACACATTCTTCCAATACTTTAAACACATTTACATAAAAAAAAAGGGCCAGCATGTGGCCTGGCACTTCTCTTGACACCGACGCCCAAAACAACACTTACCTCACATCCACAGAAATCCATTATTCGGGGTTGTTAAGAGTGTATTATATCGGAGCGATAATTTCCCAGTGAGGATAAGTGGCTGTGTGTGAGCAACTGCACCATGCATGCTCTTAATGTTAAATAGATATCAGAGGTCCCCAAATTGCACTGGAACTTTTATAACGTCTCTTAAATATTGGAGTTTTATGGAGGGTAATAAGGACAAATGGAAAAGTTGGCTATCCAGGAGCCACAATGGCCTCATAAAAGCAGATGGTCACCGAAAGAGGGAATTTTAAAAGATGTTAATGCCCCACAAGGGCAGTAATGTTCAGGATTAAACAGATGTGGGGAGAGCAGGGCTGACGATAAAAGACACATCAGAGCTTTTATCTTTATCTGTGATCAACATGCTCCCATCTAAAATAACGTTCGGCTGCATTTCCTGTACCCTGCATAAATACTGCATCGTTTCCATCTGTCTGGAAGTTTGATTCGACGCAACGCAGATAAATATCCGGTAGAATTTTTTCCATACTGTTTTTCTTTTTTTCTTTCTGTCTCAGTCCAGTGCAGATTATCAAAAATAATCACTGATGATTTTTCTCTCTGGCACACAACGTAAGAGGCTTAGTCATCATTGCTACGTTCATCTTCTGGCCGAGGTTTGGCTACTTGTCCAAACCTCCAGACCTGCTTCTTGAAGATGTGCCGAGGAGGATGGTTATGAATTTATGAGGCGCTCTGCAAACACGCAAAAACAAATCAACAAGCCTCGAGCAACACTCTCATTTCCGAGCTATCAAACAGTCAAAGCAGCGAGGATGTCAGGTTTAAAGTAAACACTTGAGCAATGATTGGACTTCCTCTCACGATACCAGTGTTTCCCATCCAGCACGGCGGCGGAGCCAAAAGGAGCTCAGATAGATTATGATCAGATTTGAAGAAGCCTGCTTCAGCACTTTTCTGCAGAGATATTTAAGCCAGGATATTAACATGTCATCTGTCAGCAGTGCTGCGTCTCTCTCTGTCTGTGAATGATCAGTCCTTTGCTTTCAAAAGTCCTCGTCTGTGTGTGAGCATAACGAAGCGAAGAATTTCAGATTCTAAAATACATCAAGGTGAACAGAGACAGATCTGCAGCCATTTGATCCAATGCAGCTCACAATTGGCTTTAAAACTGTTTTTAAAACAGTTACAGGCATTTTGTAGCTGTCTGCAGTGATGATAGAAGAATTTAGCACAAAGAGTAAAACTAGCAGTGGCATGCAATTTTCCTGATATTAAAATTACTAAAAAATGAAATATTGTTACTTTTATGATACTTACAGTAACATGCCTTTACTTAATCTAATCTATACGGAAGTGAAGAAAGAGAGAAAATATTAGAATAATGGCTATAGCATATAAATAAATGTAGCATATTAAATTACATCTGCCTCTTACATACAGTAGAGTATTTAAAAACTACTAATATGAAGAAAAATAACTTCCGAATGTGTTCTTTAGTAAATAAACCATTACTTGCCAACCCCGATTTAAAATACAGGTTCACTGCTATGGCACCTGGACATATCTTCAGCAGAGCCTTTGTGGTACTCTCTCACAACGGGCCTAACACATTGGAACAACTTGTGGTGAAGTGCGATCAGCTTGTGTTTGCTTCTGCACATCCCAGTGCGAAAAACTGTTGGAAGGTTGTTAGACAACATTTCACTGAAGCTGAAGGAAGCACCGGTAGTTTTCTCCTTTTCATCAACACACATCTAACAAAGTCCTCCACACTTTAAACCTTCAATATGCATCGTTTCTCAGTGTTGCAAAGGTAGATTAAAGAATATAAATATGAGAACAGTGGAGGATGCACTGTCATGGCAGCAGATGTTGGTCGGATCACGTTCAATAAATTGATGTTGCCAAAATGAAATGAATCTAAGCCTACGTCACACATTGGAACTCCAGTTACTCCCTCTCTTCAGGCATAAGTGCATCTGAAATGCTAAGTCACAGTCGCTCTGGCTACAGTCAAGTGAGTCAGAGATGCCCTCAGGCAAGCAAAGACAAAAAAGTGATAATGGAGAAAAAAAAACATGAAAATCATGAAACGTGGGAACCATGAGAGGGATAACAACAGAAGGATCCCTGCAGCACTTTACTTCAGATGTTTTCATCTGTACTTTACACCATTTGAACATGTACATTTAAGTTGCAAGAGTTCAGTGCTTAGCTTTTCCTCCTCTCCAGACTGGCAAGATCCTTTACTAGTTTAATTAACAGCAGCTAGTATCCCAATAAGCCAGGCTATTCATTAGTAGTAACATCATCATGGCAAGTGTATGTACATATAGGACTAATAGGAGTATCCCTTCACCACACCTCACCAAAGAAACACAAAGAGGGGGGGGGGGGGGGGGGGGGGGGGACACAGGGGCAGTAGTAAAGTATGTTATTATAATAAAACCTGAACAATGTCAATGTAGCCTTTAAGGACAAATAGGTGCTTAGTACGCAGCATGGTCAAAGGAAGATCCCTGAGATAAATCAAACTCGAGAATACCAGACTGATGGGTTACCGCTGTTACCGGTTTAAATCCCAGCCCGGCTGAGACTGTTCCGTGTTGAGTTTTCATGTTCACCTCATGTCAGTGTGGGTTTTCTCTGAGTGCTCTGACTTCCTCTACGGCCCAGAGACATGTAAGCCGGAGTTAGGTTCACTGGAGACTCTAAAAGGTGTGCATGTAAATGATTGTCTGTCTCTGTGTCCTGTGATACACAGATGAGCTGCAGGAAAAGTGGTACGCTTGATGGATGGATGAATATTAGAATGACAATAATGATATATTAAATACATAGTCCTTTGTACACAGTGTGAGATGCCAAACGCTAATTCAAAGTCC
The DNA here is from genome assembly GCF_947347685.1 of Pleuronectes platessa. NCBI lineage: Eukaryota > Metazoa > Chordata > Actinopteri > Pleuronectiformes > Pleuronectidae > Pleuronectes > Pleuronectes platessa. The sequence continues at coordinate 23,083,849 of NC_070626.1, forward strand.
CGTACAAACACCGGTGAGGCCAGTGTAAAGCTCTAATTTACACTATGTGCTCAGTCTCTTGTCCTCTAATTGTTTTGCCACAGCTGGCAGGAACAAGCAGCTGCATCTGCTGCCCCTCCCGCCGCCGACCGGAGATCTGCCGCTCTGCCACTCCACCTCAGAAGGGAACACTGGAGATCCACAGCAGTAAACAGCACATTGGCAAAAGGGACCCAAATACCAACAGTCTAATCACCGCTGTGAAATGCGTCTGTGGATATTGTGCTCTCCCCCTCATTTGTCTTCCCCCTCTGAAAGGGGGAGAAAGCTGCTGCTAATGTTAAAGCGGCTCATAAACTTCCCGAAGAGCCTTGAAAGCTCTGAGGTGAATGACAGCTGCAAAACACCAGTCAGAGGGATCTGAGGTGAATTCAAGGCTTCGTCGGATTAGGAAGTCTTTGTGTCCCCAAGTTCAAAAAAGGAACGACAGTTATGACCTGGAGGTAAACAAGTGCACAGAGGCAAGAGTCGATGGAAAGTGTGGGGGGAAATATTCTGCTGTTCAATACGAGAGAAATATTATAATACAGTAGGAGATGAGTCTAGTATGGAATAGAATGGCTATTAAACTACTTCTCAACCTGAAATAGCATGTGAGTGGCTCCTCCTGAGCATATTAACACAACACTTCACATCTCGTTACATCTGTTAGTGCTTTAACATGGGGTTTCCTGTCACCACCGCTTCAGCAAATTCCAGGATTGCTTGATTTGTTCTCTGCTTGAACGCTGCAACTCCGTGTGGGCACAGACAACTGTGTACCTATTAACACAGAGCAACCATCAAACCTCCGCCCACTCATGCTACGCTGGAATTAAAACAAACCTCAAGAAACAGCTGAAGGCGGAAGAAGAAAAAAAAGGGGAAAATGCAGGAGACGGAGTCAGAAGCAGCCCGGGAGTCTGGTGATGCTGATACAAGCGTGCATTTAAAGACGGAGATGGAAAAACCACAGAGGCAGAATCCAGACACCTTGAATGTTGCTCAGGGCACAAACTGAGATGGAAGAAGCTGAGAAGACCAAACTGAAACCTGCTCTGCAATGACTGACATACTGCATATCAATAAATACTATATATCTTTAAATATCATTCTGTCATCGTGTTAACAGGTTATTAATGCTAGTAAGTAACTGGTACGGTTCGGTTATGTCTCTTATCTGTTTAATTTGATTAATTTCTCTGATGCAGCTTTAACTTTTAATCTTAGCCTGTATATAAAGAGGGACAATAATAATAATGACTTTATTTGTATTGCAGAGAACAGATTTTAAGAAGCATAAGAACATGTTCAAATGGAATTCAAAAAGAAAAATATGCATAAAGACAGAAAAGAAGTGAGCGCATGGCAAGTCCAAGATCTAGTTGAAGGCTGAAGCGTCTCCCATTCCTCCCACTATCCATAAATGAAGCTCAAATATCTCAGATAGGAACCCAGCCATCTTGCACATTGGGAGCCAGAGTCTGTGCAGTAGCGAGCGAGGGATGGAGCCGCGCACAGGAAAAATGAATACTTGAATATTTATCAGTGAGAAAAGAACGACCTAAAATGACAGAAACCATCTTTGGGATAAATCTGTTTGACGTGTACTTGGACGTTATAGTTGGATCCCAGTCCCATCCGATAACACAGGGGAGGCAGGATTAATGACAATCGAGATGCTTTGGCTTCACTTTTAAGAGCAGTCAGATCGTCCATTTTTATTTACAGTTTATATTTTCAATATGTGACTTCCACATCTGTCAGGTTAACTTCTCTGATCTGATAACAACCACCGGGACTGTGTTTGATCACAGATTGTTTGTCTAGATTCAGATGTACAGGAAAATAAAAAACCCTTTTGGTTTAGATAAGGTTTCCCCTTATATCAGATTATAACAGCCATGAGGGCAGGATTAACTCAAACTGAAGCTAATAAACTAGAACCTGATAGATTTAGTGTTTGTATGGCTCCACTGAAAGAGCTGAGAATGAAAGAGATAAAACACAGATTGTTTAACATTTTCCCTCCGTGTCTTGGAGCCAATCTTTCTCCAGAGACAGAGAAACTGCTCAGTCTAAATCAATTTTATAGTTGACTGATCACAGAGCATCCCCACCTCCGTTCTCTGATGGCCTTATCTGTCTGTGTTTATGTTTCCACGCAGTATCTCCCCCAGCTCATCTCCGCACGGTCAAACGCAGAAGAATAATACAGCTGCACAGCCACACCTCTTCTACCTCTCACTGCAGCTCTTAATGCTCCTGCTGAGGATCCACCACAGCTACGCCCGTCTCTCCATCTCCCTCTGTTTGACAATAAATCTGTCAATATGATTCCCCCTCAGGCAGCGGACTCAGTGCAGCTTCCTTTTTCGTAATTAAGGAAACGTTCAACAAAGAGCAGCTTTTTTTTGGGGATGCTGAGATCACAGCTGCGGTGCATTCATTCTCTCTTTTCTCGAAACAAACAAACATTTATCAGTTGAATAGCGATGAGACGCCGTGTGCACTCGAAAAGCAAACAAACCAGTTGCGAAGAAGAAAAGTTGATGTATTGACTTACTCGGCATGAGCATATTCAACAAAGAGCCCAAGCTGTTTTGGATTTGGATTCAGAAAGTAAAGGATTTAAGTTGCATGACAACTGAAGAGCATGAATCAGGCTGATCCTTCTTCACACAAACAGTCACATGCTTCCTGGTTGACTTACTCTCCTTCCACTGTCGGCCATAGAGCTCTGCACTCTCTGGAGATCATGATAATTTATCTGAGGATTGACGATTACGCTGCTTCACAACAACGTCACATGAACAAATACCTGCTTGAGAACAACTGCCCCCCCCCCCCTTCATAATACCACCTCGTGCCCTCGGCGTGCAGCGATTGAACGCGAGCTGGGCGACGTGTTAATCTACTTGGAGAACGCCAGCCCTCTGGGTCGGCCGTGAAGTTTTGTGATTATCATCTGTCCCGTTACTGCGCTTTAACAACATGCCCTGGGCGCCGGGCGCAGCGATTAACATTCAGTGCTTCCTCAAAGAGACTAATTTACCGCTGCCACAAGGTTCTTTCACGACAGCGCAGTGTGAGTGAAATTTAAATGTCAAAACAACGCCGTCGCTGTTATTTCCTATTAGAGGGCAAAATCATTGGCTTCACAGTGACAATTAATCCTCATCCTGCATAAACATGACCGCAACTGAATTTTATTATAATTGTGAAACCCAATACTTGTTCAACTATTGAACTATTATCATAATTGATTCATCCGCTGTCCACATTTAACTGAGTAAAAGAGGTGAGGTACCATTTAAAACCAAGGATTTTCAGTTTACTGTCAAAAACAAGATGTGACATTGGTGTTTTTGCTTAAAAAAACGATATGATTCATTTGATTTTTGTTGTTGGCCCTGTTAAGTTATCCTTACTCACTTGGCGTAAAAAGTATGAGCAAAGCATCTGTTTTAAAAGTACTTTATTCTCTGTACACCGGCTCTGTTCATCCGTTACATGCACAGGTAACAGGGGAACCAACTGACAACACACGTGATACAAAACAGAAACCGTAACACCTCTAATAAACGGGCAATAGTGCTACCGTAAAACAATAAGAGCGTTCTCTATAATGATACTTTAACAGGCCCAATCAATAAATCGAATAATCGGTTCGGCTCCAAACAAAAATTGTAATATTATGGTCACATCCAAAATCGCTCACTCAGTGACTCCTTCTGCTCATACTGGAGTTCCATGTTCCAAGTTCCAGACAGTATTCTACGTTCTCCTCTGGTCTGTCAAGCATGATGGCATGTTGCTCCGTTAGTGACCATCAGTGGAACAATACTGTTTGTGAGGCATTATCCCAGAGGATATGGATTTGAGCTAGTTCGCAAAAAAAAACGACTTTATAAACATGTTGTAATGGATCTTTTGCAGCTATAAATTAACCTGTTACAAATCATGCCATCACTAATCCGTCATAATCACCTGAGGGGTCATGAGGGGACAAAGGAAAACACAAGGGTGAGGAAATGTTTTCAGTTGTATGCTTTTATCTTAAATTGAACCAAAATTTTTTGTCTTTTGTATAAATTATGGCTGAAACATGCTATTTTAATTGGTTTTGAATAATGTTGGATTTATGGAAATCCCTTCAGGACCCCTCCTTTGTGTCTCCTGCCTGATATACGATATATAATAATTCTGACTAAACATTCGGACAGCACGACAAAATGGCGAACTCGAGTCTATAGTGGACGATAAAGTGAGTAGTGAGTTATTTCAGACTCAGCCTTTGTCCAAACTGCAAACCGGATCACAAAAGAAGCGAGTGCCACACGTCACTGAAAGGTGTACAGCCATGAGCCAACAGACCTTCATCATCCTGTGCAGCATCTCATGTTTGCATAGCTGCTCTCTCTCTAAATAAAAAACCTTTAACCGCAGGAACATTTTTGAAGTTTCAAGAAGAATTCATGCAGCATGAATTCAAGTGTTACAGATGTGTTGTAATGAGAATTTGTCTGGTTTATAACACAAATAAAAAACATTTCCCCCCTCCGTGCAATTCTGTAAACGTCAGATTGACGAATGGAGCGTGCATCGTATTTGGGATTTGCCCATTTTTGACTGGAGCGGGTTTGGAGGCGATGCAGTGAGCAGCAGCGCTAATCTTCACAACCTCTTCACACTTCTTCAGCTTGTGTCAACAGGGCTGTGAGTCAGCTAGCCATTCATATGCTGCTGCAGATGGTCCCATCCCTCTTCTTCAGCCCGGCTGCTGACATGATTCATGGGGCTCTGCGTCTTGATTTAGGGTCTCTTTCATATTTCTTCTCACCCACAGCAGAGACGCATTTCTCTACGACACCCCCGAGGCAATGACCCTGGCCTGTGAGGGGAGGGGAAAAGAGCTCTGCTGGGCGAAACCGGACACGACACACACACCCACACACACACACGTGTACACACATGTACTGCATATTATACGCACATATATGCTGATTTGAGCTTGTATTGGCAAAGGCAAAAGAGTCTAAGTATGTCACAAAATGTGCCCTATGGTCAACAACACAATTCTAAATCAGAATTAAGCAGACAATCAAAATTGCGCAAATGAGCACTAATTCCTAACTACGGCCAAGGTCTCCACCTGCTCATTACCAAACGATAAAATAGACCACACTACCCTTCACTCACACAATTACTCCCGGCCGCTTAAGTCAAAGGGAAAGACATGTCAGTGAAAAATTAAACCAGCAGTCACCGGTGATTGTTTCCCCACTCAATCTCAGTTTGTCTTGAATTTGTATTATAATAACCTCGTGCGGTTCCCTTCTATCTGGAGTCAAACTTTTTCCTCCAATTTAGTCTCTATAGGCCTCAGATTGCCCTGTCAGAAAGGACTATAACGAAAGACTGTGTGCACCACTTCCTTATCGCTCCCAGTAAATTACCTCAGGATCAGATACAGGCTGCCAACTCACAGAAACTCCACTCACCAGACACAGAGAGAGAGAGAGAGAGAAAGAGAGAGAAAGAGAGAGGAGATGGAAAAGACGTAGAGAGAGATGGAGAGATGGAGAGAGAGAGAGAGAGAGAGAGAGAGAGAGAGAGAGAGAAAAATAAAAGTGTCACGACATGACAAGAGGGGGAGAGTAGCCCCCGCAGAGACTGATAGTTTCAGCTGCTCTCAAAGGTCATCTACTGTTATCTAACGATCATCTCCAGTCACCAACGCTCACTTTTCTACACTCTGCTCAACGGCTGAAGTCAAGCACCTGTCAATTTCTACTTTCACAACCTGCAGCTACGGCAGAAGTGGCTGTGGCTTCACAACACGATCAATCTGAAGAAAAACAATCCTCACTCACATTAACACAAGCACGGAATGAAACGACAGAAGGAATAAAGGACAAACGTCACCCGGAGGAGTTTGTGTCTGACATCAACCTTTCTGTGTCACAGATTGTTTAATAAGAGAATAAGGGGAAATGTGTATCATACACGGGAACCAATCATTTTCTGACTTCTTCACTAACATGATGGAGAATCATTTTCTGATCATAATCACCAACTTGACGTAAACACATCACTTTCATCTCTGCCTGTTCAATCGGCTCTGACTGCAACTTCCCCGGTGGAGATTAACAAAGATAAGTTACAGAACTTAAATCTGTCATTCCTGGGATTTCCGGTGAGCCATTACTTTCCCGTTTCTCTTCATTGCATCTTTTCATTCTTTACAATTTAAAATATGCTTACATCTTCCCAGGAATGCATTCAGCCCCCTTTGCTGCGCTGCTTCAACCAAACAAGAGAAAAATCAATAACAACTACATGTAAATAAATCCACGTTATTTATTAAAATCAACATTAGCAGGTGTTGGGATGAGTTACGAGTTGGTGATCTTTCTGTCGCATCAGCCGACATGTACTGGGAGCTCTGGTGATATAAAGCAAGTGGCCTCAGAGACTACAGTCACTTTAGCAGCTCGTGAAGCCGAAGGTATGATTAAAAGTCGCGGTGAGTCATCTGGATGCAGGCGGCGGTCTTTCACGCGCGTCGAGGGACATTCGTACCGGGGTTGGGACGTGCCTCGACTCCTCCCGGCAGCAGAGTGTGGGGGGGGGAGCGGCTCCAGCGTGGTGGAACCGAGCAGATGGTGAACGTATGCGGCGCTCATGCATGTCATCATCACCTTCATTAGCTGAAGGTGACATATGACATCATCTGGCCCGCGTGCATTACGGGGGCCAGAAAGAGTTGTTTGCTGCTTTTTTTTCCTTTTTTTTTTTTATTGCTGCACGGTTCAAGGTTGTTGATGGGAGGTATTGTGAGTAATCACAATTTCCCTTCTCACTCGCACACGCACACACTCAGTCTCAGAGGCTACTCCTCCTCCAGCCTCCCCCCTCCCCGGTCTCAGCACCTCCCGGCATTAAGGTAAATAAGGGCTTCCAGCAGAGAGCCAATGAGCACGGGCCACTGAGCAGAGATGCATGTTTGTGTTGCCTTCCTCCCAGGACCCTGCTCGTTTATCTTGGCTGTCAGGTAAAGGGCAGACTCAGAAGGTGAAACTTTTTTTTCTTTTTTTAATAAGGCCGACTTGGTTTCCATAGAAACAGCAGGACAACATATCAGAGGCATTGATGAGAGAGCAGACCCTGGACCCGGGGCATCTCCGCTTGCCACATTGTTATTGGAGACATTTGTGTTTACGTCAAAGAAATGAACGAGCTATTTGGATGAATTCTCACGGAGCCTCGGGACTCGGACCTTTTACTGTGAGAGGTGAGATTAATGAGAGCATATTCACACCTCGCTTTCAGCTCAGGTCAGGAGTTAAAAGGTAGGTCTCCACTTATAAAGAGGTGCTGAGTCTCCCGCGGCTGCCAACTCCCTGATAAAAGACAGAGCGGACCAATGAGCGCTGTGCATCGTGTGATAATGAAATGATCCTGCATAATGAAATGCAAGAGGAATATTTTAAAGATGAGGAGCGGATTGACTGTGACACTTTTTCCGTGACATCATAAATATTGCAACACCGAACAGCTCAGGGGTGGCCTTCGAAATCTGTCAATATTCCAAATGCAGGCTACCGACGCATGCAGAGTATTCTCCGGGCTAAAAGTGCATGAAGAAGAAACAAATTGCACAGGTAATGAATACTTAATGACTACTTCATTTTTCACTTTGTGCCGGTAAAGGGGAAGCATGTTTAGTTAACAAATGAGTGGAAAATCAAAAGGAACAGAAGGCACCACACACTGTCAGAAGCCTGCAGCTGTGAGATAAAGCAACACAATGATACAAAGATACGCGAGGCTTTGTTTGCAGCCACTCATCTGCAAGAGAGAAATTAAGTCTCTTCTGGAGCAGAACTCAACATGGATGTGGTCCACATGGTAGTCGGAAAGTCGATATGAAATAAGGCGGCCTCGATAAGACGCCACGCACAACTCTAATTCATGTGGAGACGTCGATGCTCAGAGCTACAGCAGCGGCGTTGAATTCGACATCAGACGCCGAGCTTTTATTCTGTATTCATCCCAATGTCATCATTATCTCAAATAAAAGATAACGGAGAGAGAGAGAAAAAAACTGTTACCGGAGGGCACCAGCAGCTCTCCACGCAGAAAACAAAGCAAAGAGAAGAAATACCGGTGGTTTTATTGTGGATGTCTATGACAGAAACTGCTCTATTAGTCTCCACTGTTCGTGCACAAGTGTTGCTGCTAAGAACCAGGAGGAGCAGCTTTTGTTGTCAAAACAATATTACTGTGTCCTTGTGATTGAATCGCAAAAACAGGACATTTTGTCTTTTATGACAAAACAAATAGATCTCATTCACACGGAGGGTTTACACACCGACGTCATGCTTCCTCGGATCGCCCTCTATGGGCATTAACCTCACATTCCACCCCCCAAACTCTTTGTTTTTTTCCCGGCGAGCCCTCTGATTTATACTTGAGCTAAAGTGGAAGAGTGCTCCGCGGGGACCGAGTGTGTGTGCGGTACGGTAGATGGAGGCAGGCTGATATCCCACACGGGGGCGAGGGGTGTGTGCTCTGACAGCTCAACAGTTGACAATAAGGCCTTGGCTGTTAATGTCCTGCTACCTGGCACACCGCGGGTCACAATCTGCTCCAGATGCTGGAGGCAGGCGTCCAACTCTTGGTGGAAAGAGAGAAAGAGAGAGAGAGGAGGGATCGGTGCTCGAGAGGCAGAGGGGAGTGGACTCGCTGAAAGATTACCGGGATGAGATACACACACAACACACACACACAGATTCACCACCAATACAACCAGCTAACTCTCAATCTACTGCCCTCTCTGCACTTGCAGTTACTGTAGCAACATCAGGGATAATATCTGAACACAAATGAACAACATCTCAGTTTTTTTCGCCAACAGAGCCGGATTGAAAATGTATCTGTTCAGAGCAATCTTGCATATTTGAAAAACCAGTGAGGGATGGGGCAAAAGTAGAAATGGGCACACACATGCACACACACACACACATGCACACACACACGTGCTCGTACAAGAGGGATTTATGAACTCAATTTAGTCAGGCAGACAGACTTCTTGATTCTGTCACTTGGGATAATCGTCAGGATGTGGTACTCTGACCGAGCCCCTGCGTCTAAACCCAGGCAGGATATAAGGTCATGTTGGAGTGGAACTCTAGCCATGCAGCACCCAGACCTCAAGTGCTCCAGTGGTTTTGTGGTTATCTGCAGTAGCCAGCTGTCGCAATACAGAGGAGCTCTTCAAGAACGTCCCATCTCCTCTTCCCTCTCATCTTTCTGCCCTCTCTCGCTTTCCCCAATCAGAACGGTCCAATCAGCTCTCCCCCTCACCTCCTCCTCTCGTCCGGCTCATTTAAGCATGTGTGAATTATTGTTTCAGATTAGAGTGTTTTTTTCCCCAAAGATTAAAACCTAGAATAAGTCAAAACAAAACTTTTATGCTTCGTGGCGGGAGCCCAGGCAAGACACTAAATTACCCAGTCATTTCCCAGACAGGAACAAAAAAGAGAGAAAAACCTCAGCTAAATTTGAATTCAACTTCATGAACTGTTGCCTCGGAGATCGCAGGGGGTTCTACACCACATTCATTTCAAGTTGTTTTTTCGCATGTGATGGAAGGAAACAACTCTTTTACTTTCTCGCATGAGAGTGACTAAGAGGACAGCTATGCATAATATATTTGACAGTGCATGTTTAAAAGGTTATTCCTTCCCGTTTGAAATTAGGTCAGTTCATCCCTGCAAACGAACGCAGGAGGAGGTGGTGAGATGTTCCTCCGTGGATCTGTTTATCATTTGAATTTTGTTTTCTGTCTGTCACTGTCAGGAGCGACATGGACAGGAAGCACCGCTCCGCAGCATAGATCATCAAAACTGATGCAGAGGAGCATTCTGGTGTGTGTGTGTGTGTGTGCCTGTGCATCTGTGTGTCTAAAACCCAAAGATAAGAGCTCCACCTGCTGGTCATAGAGCCAACAGCAGGACTATTTGGATTCAGGACCACAATGACCAGTGATTTTACTGAATGTAACAGCAGGTTTATCAATGGGTCAAGGGGCTGTAGCTAAATGTGAGCAGAGCAAAGAAAACGGCTGCACATCTGGATATACTATGTTTATGAGTTTGAAATAAAAGTAATTATTCTAACATCTGTATTTTGGAGTCCCACAAACCATATTTTTTCAGAGACCTTTAATAATAACCTCTCCTTTGGGGTTTTCGCGTTTGACAAGGCACAAAATGCAGAAATGCTCAAAAAGCCTGACTTTCTGATAAACGGCATTAAATGTTTCATGTATTATACGGGCTACGCATCATAAATGGTTTGTATTTATAATTAAACACTTAAACAAATGCAGTAAAAAAACATGAGCTCCTTGGTGAGGACAACAATTGTTATCCACGTAGGGAAAATCATGAAGAACCAAGCTGGTGAGACAAAGTTGAATATGATATTTTTGTATCCGTCAAAGAGGAGCGGGGCCTCCAGTGCCCAGGGCAGAACATTAGGGTAAACATACATGCTCTGATTACCAACCAGGGGGTGGAGACCCCTGCAAAGAGTTGCAAGGTTTATCTCAGCGGTCACCAGATGATTAAAAGCAAAATGAGAGCAGAGAAATTAATTTCCGTGACACGAATACGGTTTTATAAGACTTTGCTTTAATCTTATTTGTGCGTGCTAGCGTATGACCATCCATCACTGAATAATTTAAACTCCACATAAATCCATCCAGGACTGCGAAGGGCTGACAACTGTAGGAGACACATGCAACCTGTGATGAGAGGCCAGGAGCCGAAAAGGTCAGGAGGAAGAGCGATATATTTTATTATTCAACACACGCTCCCCCCCCCCCCCCCCCCCGGTGGGAACAGCGTGCAGGTTTCACAGTGAGGCGCAGGCAACCCTCAAATGACGAAGCATGTTCCCGGTGCGGGCCGGGTTAACCTAAGCTCTTGATGCAGCTTCAGTGGATTCCTATTAGCAGAGCTTAAACGCTGTCATTTCAGTTAAGCCAAGGCTGAGTTTCTCGTCTAGTGGGGGGGGGGGAGTAAAAATTAGACAAGTGACGAACGCAAATGACGACGCGCTCGTGCGAGGACCGGAGCAGACTGGAACTGAGAAAGATAAACCTGCTATTACAGAATCAACGCCTTCCGACGTTAAACCGGCCACACACTGTGAAGAGGTCTGCTCTATGACTGCGAGGCTCTTATTACCATGTGATTAACCTCTTCGGGATTAATCGGGCAGCAAAAGACACGGGGAAGGTCAAAGGTCAGTGCTCAGACACCCACTCCGGCGAGAAGGGCGGCCTATTAAATGAAAGGCCACACTCAAATCTGCCCGCCTGTCTTCGGGCATCTTTTTCGATACACACTGCGGCGATATCCTGCAGCGCTCATCCCTCCCAGTTCAAATCCGCCAGCACGCAAGGTCAGTTGCCTTATTATCGTAAAAATTAAAAAAAAACTGTTGTACTCAATTAGAAAAAGGCACTTTGAAAATATAAACACACCGCCAAACACCTGGTGTGTGTTGGCAGGCGTGAGACAGAGCGCAGGTGGGGGATGAATTAAAGCGAGTCTGCACTGGAGGAGGTGATCATGAATAAAACATCACACTCACACTTGTTGAGGCTGTAGCTTTTAGCACGGCCATAACTCCTGGTTGTTTTCTCCCATTGGCAGAGAGAGTGTAAAAAAGATATCATAACGTGCATCTAAAATAGATTTGGTACCTGCACACGTTCACACGCAGTTTATTTTTTTTCAGAACAGGTGTCAAACCGATTTAGCAATCCATGAGAATGAAGGAATTAGGATCACAGTGGTGTCATCACATGACATTAAGTCTTTGTCAGCCAGTTACGACAGAGACCAAAAGACAAAGTGAGAGCAGGACCCAGTGCAATTTTCAAGCTTTATCCAAGTCTGTGTGTGTGTGCCTGTGCGTGTGTGTGTGTGTGTCTGTGTGTGTGTGTGCCTGTGCGTGTGTGTGTGTGTGTGTGTGTGTGTGTGTGTGTGTGTGTGTGTGTGTGTGTGTGCGTGTGTGTGTGTGTGTTTATAGAGAGGGCTGGCAGCTCATGGCAACCTGCCATTCCCTCAGTGTGCATGTATCCATGACGGATGAAGGAAGCATGTGGGAATGTTTTGACCTTTCCTGGCCAGACGAGGACGGTGAAGAGAACACCACCGTCACCTCCACAGTTTGAGGGATGTTTCACTCTTTGTTGTCCAGGGACATAAATCACATGAACTCTGTCATCAGTCTTGCTCTGTGACAAACGAAAGAGCCTCACAACCCCTCACACCTTTATACCAGGACTGGGGCAGGGTTTGGATAATCATTCATCAATTCTAGAACACTTCTACTCCTGAGTTCATACCCATAAAACCTTTTTTATAATGACCCTCTGGAATTTAAAGCAGCTATAATCAATATGCTTTACATTAACAAGGATCACATGACTTCTGTTCTGTAAATCAGAGAACCACAGAGAAATAGCACCCACCTCCACCTCTCTTCTCAGATCTATAGAGACTTTTTAAAGCGTCTTTCGGCTCCTTTGTTTTATAACACGAAGCGATCCTGGTTCACGCTCCCAGCTCTAACCCATGTCGCAGCAGGAAGCTGTTTTCAACACAAAAATCTCTAAGAATCTGCTTTTCACAAGCAGCTCAGCCCCACGCAGCTGTTGAGGGACACAGTCGAGCAATTTGCTGCTAAAGAGACGGCTATTTTCCTCATGAGTTTGTGGCGACCATAACAGAGGTAAAAGAATATATAAAAGGAGGTGGTCTGATAACCTCAATGATCTATTCGTCTTAAAGCAAGAAAGTGTCTCCATCACGTGCATCAACAGGACTTTGCTGCAGGTGTGAACGCACTCAGATCGGATACAGATTCGATTCACACCTGACCACATTGGGAGGTGGTCTGAGACACATGTGTCCACATTCTTTTATACAGTATGAACGCAAAGGCATCCTGGTCAACATATGAAGGACCTCATACTCAGATGATGTCCTCTGACCCGCTGCAGTTTCACTACGAAACAAACATATTTTTCCTCTTCTCGATGTTTGGTGACCACCACCACAGTATCAACCCTGAACATAATTATAGACGGTTTCCTTAAATGGGTACAATCTTGATTCTGACTCTCCTGACTCGTGTCTCTACCTCTCTTTCACTCACTCGTGCCACACTTGAGTACTCAGACTGGGTAAAAACTTGGTCTTCATGAACAGAAATTACGTACTTGTTTGTTTGTATAGAGCGGGGAGGTGATTTATTTATAGCCTGTGATTTGCTCCAAAATAAACTTCTCAAATCTAAATTGTTGTCTCTGGCAAGCAGACACACAAGGCCACTGCTGAAATAAAGTCCCATTCTAACATCCCAAAACTCTAGAATTGGTATTAAATTAAATCCATAGAATCAATTGATTAAATAGTGAACAAGACTATAAATGTTACGAGGCCTTCAATGTTTTGGTACAATTTTCTTTTTCTCTCCGCATTGTTTAACATTCTTGCTGCGAGCCCCTTAATAGCCTCCATGTTGAGGGGTTATTTCAGGTAGAAATTATACGTCACAATGAAAAGGAAGCTGTGTTAATAAACCAGAATACAAATCAGAAAATGTCACATTCAATCTTTTTTTCCTCTATACAATATGAGTGTATAAGCGAAGGACACATCAGGAGACGGAGAAAAACAAACAGGAAGGAAGAATGTGGTTACCAATTCCCCCCTGAAGCGAGACTCCATCATGTATAATCACACAGACATTGAGATGAAAGCAGCTTGTGCTCTTCCTCTTTGATCTTATCTGATTGTTCTTTATCTTTTTGTTTACCAGGGACCCAGATCAGGACGTGCATAAAATCTCCCTTAAATCTGAGGCTCCCGTGTCACGTTGTCTCTTTTGTCCTCGTGCTTTTGCTTTATATTAAATTAAGCAAAGCTCTGGTGCAACTCATCGCTTCTTTAAGACCACATGACCATCTGTGCCAGCAGATGCAAAGAGCTGTTATGAAAAGCATCTGCACACACTAAAATCTACGGTTTCACGCGCACGGAAACACTCACGGAGCAACTGAACCAATCGTTTAAGGTTTCTGAGGCCTCAATAAGCTTCTGTAAATCAGCCGCCGTCCAGCAGCCAGTTTTATTCCCCTCTCTCTCTCAGTGGATGTCGGGTTATGACCCATATGCGGGAGGTTATTTATTGCTTTGGTCTGAGCTTGTGTTGACTCCCGGCCACTCATCTATGGTTCTGGGCAAATAGGAAGCAGGGCATGGTTGTAGATCTGCTAAGTCACAGGGACTTGGTTCAATTGTCTCCTTAAAGTCTCGTCTTTCTTAGCGTCTCTCGATTCTATCATGGAGTCTCCATCAATAAGTGTTTGTGTGAATGAGGAGAGGATTGGAGGGTTAAAGAGCTGAGGCTGCCGGGAGAGATGACGGACAGCCTGCAGCAGAAACACGTCTGTTCTCTGGGATCACTTCCTCTTTTGTAACAACAAATCAAGGTGCAATGTTGGGAAAATAGGAAAAGATGAAAAGAGTAGGTTGCTAATGTCAGAGTGAAACTTAACCTTGATGGTGAGTCTCCATAGTAATGTCACTTTTGATGAGCAACACGCAATCCACACATTCTTAACGAGTCGGCAAATCTGTGCGGTTGCTACGCTGGTTGCGAAGGACCTTCCTCTCCTTTTGGCCCCGCCTTCTTCCTCACCTACACGCCGCAGCTGTGAAACAATCTCAACAAGGCTGTCATCCTTTACAATGGCCTGTCAAACCTGAACCGGCAACTCCAACCTCGCCGGCGGTTTGAAATATGGGCTCACCTGCCGTTTTCTGCAGCGCTGACAGCGGATGACAGTTAAGAGGAACAGCCACAAACACAGGATATATGAGGGGGTCCTTGAGTGATGACAGCACGGGTAAGATCTAGAGCGGTGATGTAATGGAGACAAGGCTGCTGACTGATACCATGAAAGAGGCCAGTTTGTCTGCTCCAGTTCACCACCATTCATATCCGAGATCTATGTCTGTGGCCAGCTAATAGATTAATTCTACATTGGTGTCACTTTGTCCACGGGAGCAGTATATATGAAGGGTGTGTGTGTGTGTGTGTGTCTTTGTGTGTGTGTGTGTGTGTGTCTAAGACCGAGGTCAGATGGTGGACAAGCAGCCTCCTGAAGCTACGATCACACGTTGGAACAGCAGCTGAAAACCCTTTTGACCTCAAGCTAAATAATATGTCACAGGAAGGGCTGCACATGTGAAGAGATTTAGGTAGACCTCTTTATAAGTAGTAGTATTATCAGTAGTAGTAATAGTAGAAGTAACAGTAGAAGTATAGTCAGTAGTAGAAGTCAGAATATACAAATATTTCTCTGACTCAGTTATTTCTCACACCACACTTGTGAAAAGCAGAGTATAAAAACCAAAGCTGGCCTCCGGTCTGGTTGTGATATCACTGTATCCTACTGGTACCCACTGTATGTGTTAAACTGGAATTCAAGGTGAGCACAGAAAAGGAGATGAGTGTGAAAACAAACACTGCACGTGCACATCAATCCGCACAAGCAGAGGGACTTATGGGAGATTTTGAACCAGTGTTTGGCTCCAGGACCAGAATCAACACAGCAGATGAGAAGATGATGCTGTTCACTCCTCCAGCAGTTAAAGTGTCATGGTGGCATCTTCCCACCTGATCAATCATCTGTATTATTGACTTGTTAAAACAAACCTTTTTACGATGTCCGTTCCATTCCAGCAGGACTGCCCGTCTCCAAACACCAGCTCGCTCACACACAGCTGATCTGCCAGGCCGCCATAGTACGTACGATAGTGACGCATGCTGCTCAGGAAGTCCCTGAAAACGAAGCCACACGGATCGTGCATTATTATCTGTATCTATTTTCTTATGGTTTTTATGTTGTTTTTTTGGGGGGGGGGGATTTGTGCTCTAATGTGTGAATTGCTTTTAACTGTTTCCGATTGTTTGCCTTACATTTTTTTATGTTTAACTTCTAAACATTTAATATTAATTGTCATTTGGCACCTTTCACCCAATTTAATATTTACTTCATAACTGTACCAAAATAAAGGTAGATTTTTTATTTATCTGTACTTTAAGTCTGTACTTTCTAAATCACCAGTGATGCTGCCACGCCCACTGCAGTGGTGAATCACTGGTGAAGAAACTGCAACGCCAGGCTTAACCATAATGATGGAGTAGACCACTGCACTAAAGAAAGGCTAAACTCAGCAAACAATACTTTAAGTGCATTTAAAATCTAGTACTTATTTACTTTGAAAAGTTAATGTGGTACTTTAACTGAGGTTGATTTGGTCTATTCATTTGTGCTTTTGTAAAATGTTTTGAGTTCTTCCTCCACTGCTTCTTACCTTCTCCTGACAGCGAGCGAGTCTCCAAGTGGTCTAACCGGAGCTTTAAGAGGGACGGAGTCTTTGCTGCTGCTGCTGCTGAGCTGGATGCTGACTAACTGGGTTGGCTTCCTGCTCGGCGTGCCACACAGTTTGTGCACCTATTACCCAGAGAGACAGACACAAATTTAGCTCGGAACCCTGCGGGGAGGAAACAGGCATTTTGAACTTTACAAATCTCGTTAAACCGTGCTGGTGCGGGACAAATGGGCCTTAATTTAGCTGAGGGAAAGACAGATGTTTATGAAAGGGCCATTAGTGCAGCCGTGCCCATCATCCCTTGTTTTTGAATGTGCAACCTCTCAGGCAGCAGGCACACCAGGCGACCACTAGATGGAGCTGTGGTGTCTCAAAAGGTACAAAGAGGTACAGCTGGAGCCGTTCAGGTGCAAATCCAGAGGTATTCTTTTCACAAAATATGAGATCAGCACGGACTAATAAAGACTTTGTGGTTCAGCTTACAAGGAGGGTGATGATGATGGATATGTATGTCCTGGTTTGGGTTAACGTCTAAGCCTGATGAATAAGCTGTTGACACTCTGGATTTATCCTGCTCTGTCTGGAGGTTTAAATACTAAGTTCCTGACCGCCTCAGAGTTCCCCACATGCATGTCTTATGGAGAGTTTAAGCCTGCTCTGATGCGTGTGCTGTTTGCCATTTCAAGCTATTTATCTTCGCTCTCCACACCACATATCTGACGTGGAGCTAGAAACATGAATAGCAGCGTAGTTCCATACAAAGATTACTCCAGGACTTGGAGATGTCATCCCTCGTTCTTTCTTTTATTTATCCTTAAGATTGAACCCACTTCAGTTTCAAGTTAAAGATGATCTGACCTGTGCCGAGAGGCGGGGTCCACTTTTCTGAGCATGTCCGACAGCGTCACGAAGCAGCGCGTGAACTCCCAGAAGCACTTGCTCTAAGTCCTGAGGTCCTTGCATCCGCGCCGACAGGCCCTCCAGCGAGTGGACGAACTCCCTCCAGTGGGCGTCGATCTCGGCCATGCTCGCCAAACAGCCCCGCATCACGTTGAGGCAGTAACCCATGCAGGGCTTCGACTCTGTTAAGCCCTGTGGAACATTATCACAGTGGGATCAGTGATTCTGGGGAAGACTTTCATTAAGTCAGATAAACTCATCCCAGAGCAGGCATCCATACCTGGCAGTGAGGACAGTAGTGCATCTTCAGCAGGGCCCGTCTGCACTCGCGGCTCAGCTGCAAGTGGTCTGTGGTGTTGATGACCTCGATGCCGAGGTGCAGCGCCTGGAGAAGGAGCTTCCCGGAGACCCCGGAGCGAGCGATCTGATCTGCCAGGAGGCCGGGCGCCCCACCAAACGGTCTCACGTCGCGTCTCGACGACCTCACGCACTCAGCGTAGCCTGGGGATATCTCGCCAGGACCTGGGTTGATGAGGTGACTGTAGACAACCGGGAAGAGAGCGTCGAAGAACCTCTGCACCAACTCATCAACGCTGAGCTCGGACCCCAGCAGGAAGAGACTGATGTCAGTGAAGAGTTCTCGCACAGGGCCCGCAGCCTGATCGGCCATGCTGTGGTGTAACCCCTGAAGGACGGCGATGGTGTGATTCTCGGCGTGCCTCATCAGAAGCTCAAAGGTCTCTGTGGGAAACAACGGGAGAACGAGAGACAAAGAAAGAAAGACAAAAGATTACACAGGGACTTTAGCTCAATTCTACACATCATCTTTATCTGGCTTTAGTGGTCCTTGCTGCATGTGGAGAGTCAGAGAGAAAAGCAAAGAAGAGAGAAGAAGAGAGAAGGTCCTAGTAGAAGCTGCAGTTTCCTGTTAAGCAATTTGTTTTTCAAAAAACAAATAGAAAATAAGAGGAGACATGTCTTGGGAGTTCTAAGGAGTGAGAACAAGTGAAGTGGATGACACACACAGGAGGATGGAGGAGAAATATGAAGAAAGGCAGAGGTTAAGAGATTGAAATGAGAGAGGAGAAAGGTTAATAGAGCTTTTAAGGACGGATAATGAGAACTTCAAAAATGTATTCCTGTGGGAATAAGCAATTATTATAATGTCCACACATTTGCATACAGCACACATTATAAAATCATGCATACATGAAAGAGTCCATCTTAACATGTCTTCACCAACCTCAACACAGCAGTGAGCACAGTGCTGTTAGAAATATCTGCAGTAGCTTCAATTGCACGTATTTTATTCTGTGTGTGTCTGTGTGTGTGTTTGGGGAAGTGTTTGGATTGTGCAACATTACAGTGTCGAAAAATCACATATCATTCTAGCCACACTTTATTACCTCTGTCATGGAAATTATGTTTTCACCTGCATTTGTGTGTCTGTCTGCAGTTAACAGGATTACGCAAAACCTTCTGGACAAGTTACCATGAAACTAGGTGGAAGGATGTGGTTTGGGTGAGAAAGTAACACGTTACATGTTGTTGCAAAACTTTGAATGTATTTAACTTCCTTTAACATCGCGAGACAGGTTATTGTTCTACATTGTCATTTGGTGCAGATCCAACTAAAAATCCAGATGTAGTGAATTTAAATGTAGTATCATAAGGGGACTATTCAATAGAAACATCATTACATATTTTTTCATATTGGCCCATATTGTGCATCGGGATCCAAACTTTTTTATATGTCAGGGCTCAATTCTAGAAGATTCATAATAAAAGTGGAATTATCAAACACATCACAAGATAAACCATTTTAAAGATATTTCAAAATAACTTGTCTTTCAGCTCCAGGTTTTGCATTTTTGACAACAGGTTAGAAACACAATATCATAACACTACACATCCGCTGCTCCCTGAAACATGACACCAGAAAATGATAAGTAAGCTCTACATGCTTCTTTTTCCAGATATGAAGGAAAAACCTGCAGCACAATAGAAAATGTTCCACCAGAGCAGCGAGCTTGTGTTTATCCCTTTTTCTCACTTCTTTTTTTTCCAGTTTTTGTCTGCGCTAATACCTGAGCCATGGCCATTCTCACATCATGTGCTCGTCATGAGGTGTGAGAGGCAGTGGTCAGGGTGAGGGCCTGGAGCTGCCCGGGGGGGCTGAGAGTCTGGGGAGCTGGGCTTGTGACGGGTGGGAGGGGGTAGGTAACCAGTGCGATGAGGGCTTAGACCGTCAAGTGCCGTACAATATGCACCGACACGGAAAGACTGACCGAACGCCCCCCGGAGAGGGAGTTTGCGAGGGAGGGGGGGGCAGAGAGGGGTCTGACATACCAACAGGCAGCATTAAACACTGAGGCTTCAGAATCTGAATCTGATCCCAGGTTTTCTGAGATCTTGCACGAGTGTGATGGGTCTAACAAGATCTGAGACCTATAAGATGTGTGCTCGAGTGAAGCTCTTCTGGTCAGAGAGCAGCACGGACAAACAGAGGGGAACTTGTAAAGAAAGCAGACGACAGGTGGGACAGATGACAAATTTAAATGCAGTGAAGAAGCTGCAGGTGTAAATGACAGAGAGAAAGACGGAAGGTGTTCAGACAGGCAGAGATACAGGGAGAAAGGAAATTGTGCTCGTGGAGTACAGTTAACAATTAGTGCAGCCCTGGGGAGCATGAAGCAGAGGCGGCCGGGTTATGAGGAGTCCCACAGGGATTACAGCACGTGCTTCAGGGGAGGTTCACTGCATTAGATTGTGGGGTTAATGAATCCCATAGCGAAAACCTGTGCAGTAAACAGATTTGTCTCAGTTTTCTGTCCGTCTCTGCTTCCCAGGCGGTAAATCTCGACATCAAGTTCCTCACCAGTTTTTTAAAGTGAGAAATTCAATAAAGACGTAAATAACAATCTGATAAGTATTTTTGCCATCTAAACAAATCTGCTGCATGACACGAACACCCACCCGGAGCTGCCCCCGCTGCGTTAATGACTTTATTTTGCACTAAAGAGGAGAGTGACGCTGTGTGTCTCTCACTTGGAGACGCAGACCAGTGGCCAGGCCTCAGGGTGCGCCTCCAGACAGAAATAACACGAGGAGAGGAAGAAAGGAAAAAGAAAAGGAGGGACGCAGCAGAGCTATAAGCAGGGGGATGAGAAGAAAGTGGATCTTGTGTTTTTAAGGACAGAAATATTTATCCTTAAACTCAGCATTTTGAAATATATACATGAATACCTGTTTTAAAGCTGCTGTAATCAATATTATAACCAGTCAAATGATTGTGATGTACTGCAACTCAATTTATCCCCTGATTCCAGTCGCCCTTACTGTTTAACTGAGCGTTTTAGTGTCTTTTAGCGTATTGATTTAGTTTTACAACCTTTTTTTTGGTTTGATTTATTCTCTACCGCTCTCACCGGAGCAGCAGATGGCCGCGATAAACCCTCTGCACTCTACCTGCTCGGCACCAAACGACAGATAAAGTTAGCAACTAGCTGACTGGGAGGACTTCACAGCGACAGATACTGGTATTTCCCTCAGGAGTTGGTGGAGACCATAACAGAGCAAGTAGGGGAGAGAATATTGGACTTTGTTCATCAGGTGACCAGAAACATGACAAATAAATGATAATGTTACTCTAGGTTTGCTGAATGTGTAAATAAAAATCTGTTTGCTAATAAGCTTGTTATGTTGTTATGTTGCTTGTTGTAATACAATATCGAAATGTTTATAGCAGATTTCTGCTGCACCCGAGTTGTCAAAACAGCAGCTGATGCCGATTTAAAGCTGAAAAACTAAAGACAGCATGATTGAACCATCCTTCCATGTTCATGTTCACTACAGGTTCTTGATTTCTCATATTTCTCATTCCTTATGTTAGAAAGGCCTCAGTGTACTTGTTTTGCCTGAGTGTTTGTTCTGAGTGTCAATGACCCGGCTGATAAGAGGAGAGCAGAGACAGCATGACGGGAAACACCGCCCTGTCAGATTAAAGGAACTTTGTGGGTATGCGTGTGTTTGTGTGTGTGTTTAATGGTAGTTACACAATCTCAGATCAGATGTGTGTCTTGATTTTTTAGCAATGTAAAAAGTCAGTAAGTTTGAGATTTGTACACGACAAACAGGGCTCTGTGCAGACAAAATATGATAGATCTTGTTTTGTTGTTGAAAAAGTATATATTTTTTTATTTTTAAGTTTCTATATTTAACAAGTAGTATTTTCCAACAGCAGAACAGGACCGTGTGATGTGTTTTTGCAATTATTTTTACATATTTGTTTTTTGGTGCAGTGAAAAACAGCAGAGCAGTGAAAAACATTTCCAGCTGTGGGGCCTGACTCTGCTTTAAAGCTGTTTTCCAGCTCTCCCACACAGTGAGAACGAGCAAACAGCATTAAAATAACATCAACACGAGATAAAACACGACAAGACATTCTCCAAACATTAGGGTAGGAGGACAAGTATAAATGAAAGGATTCATTATTTTTGATGAATTCATCTGTGATTGATATTAAAATCTGAATGTGTAATTTCAATCCATTAGAGTAAAGACGCCATTACAGCGTGCCACCCATCGGCCTGCTCCCTCGTCTGCCGGCACGGTAAATAAATTCTCATATATATGAACAATTAATGCTTGAAAGCTCGGGAATCGCTGGCTATTATCCAGATGTATTGGCTATTATATAAAGCCCTTTCAGTTAAATTCCTCAGCAGCTGAGCTTTTCTCCATGTCTAAAAGGCTTTTAAATTTGATCCCATTTTCTTCCTTTCTCCCATAATTGCTGCATTTCTCATTTCCTTTAATGTCGGATGATCTGGTTAACTGTGACAGGGTAGCTAACCGAGTGATGAGTTGCACTTAAGGTCAGGCCTTGTGGCAATTCGCACTAAAGGGGAAAGAAAAGGGGAATTTTTTATTTCACTCCATTATAGCGTCTCTCTCTCTCTGTGGCCCTCTGTGTCTGACTGCTTCAGGAGGGAACAGTGATGTCTGGACAGAGCTATGGGACGTTACTCTCGTTAAAGGTGTTACTCATCAGAGAAACTAACAAGGTTAAACAAGTTGGAGATGCGAGGTGGTAAGATAATGCTGGATGATGCTTCCACCACCAGAGGGAGACATTTTTTAATTGTAACATGTAGAAAATGTGATCAGTGTGATGCTGCCAGAACGTGTGACACTGACAGAACGTGTGTCAAAGCCCGAAAATAAATTGTTAAGGTTAAAGCAATATTAAAAGTACAATAAAAGAAAAAAGGTGGTTGGATTCATTTAAAACAAGATCTTAGAAATAAGTTTTGACAGGTTTTTTTAAACATGTCAGCCAACGATACATTTCTGATGTGTGTCCATCAGTGTTTTGTAAATGGCATCTTCAGTAAACCGGCACTAAGCAACCTCAGCAAGTGGACAGGCACACGATTCAGAATACAGCCCTAAAAGATAAGATGGTGCCAGGACGTTTTTTGGCAGACCAACTAGAAGGGCACTCCGAGAGCACATACCTCCAACCACAATATTGCATACACATGTAAAAAGAACTGATACAATTGCACATGTTCATATATATTAGCAGTCTGCACACACCAGATCTTTCTTCATAGGGATTTCGTAATGTAAAAGAAGGTGAAAAAAATCCTCGATCTGCCGCTTTAATCAAATCTGTACCCTGGCTCATATATCCCATCCTTCCACCAGGTTTGAAGGGAATCAGTTCAGTGGGTTTTATATAATCTTGCTGACAGTCAAACCAACAATGATGAAAATATAAGCTCCTTGGCAGAGGAAAAACTACCGTCTCTGTTTGTCACCTTGTTCTATTAAAAGGTGTCAACCACAGCTCAACACCTCTGATTTACTTGTATGTCGTGGGGCGTATTGACCCCTGAGGTCATCTGCGAAGTGTTTACTCAGTGAATCACAAACCAGGCAAAGTGCAGCATCTTTTCCAACCTGAGGAGCAAGCTCCCCGAACAGAGAAAACTGTAAATGTATTCAATTCAGAGCTTAAAACACTATTGTTTGCTTCAGCATGTACAAGCTCTTTTGATCTTTAACTTGTCTCTTGTTTTTGTTTTTTAGCCTTTAATTGCAATTTGAATGTGTTCTTCTTGTGTTTCCAATTATTCTTTGCCTGTAAAGCACTTTTAATTGCTTTATTTTATTGTCTTTTAAATGTACTTTTAATGTCCCCTTCGTCTGCCTAATCCTATTTATGTCTTTAATATTTTATTTTTAATCCATTTCCATGCCTCTTGTAGCACTTTAAATCGCCTGGTGTCTCAGCTTGCCTTGCCTTACCTATAAACAGCTAAATGTAATTCAAACCACAGAGCATCGTAACAAACAATTTTTTTATAGTAAGGCTGAATGTGGGAATAATTTGCTAACTCAGACTTTTCATGAGAGTTTAAACAATGAAACATGGTCATCAAACGTCTGTTTGTGCTGCAGAAGACATCTTTGCGTGTGTGTGTGTTCGGCCCATGCATGCATACACATGTCAATGACAAAAAAGTTCAGTCAGCTGGATGACGAATAAGATGATTTGTAATTGAAGCTCTAAACTGACAACAGATCAAAGCTCCTGGGAATGCACCGACCCACACACAAATCCTGAAACCGTATGCCTAACCTTAACCATGACCAATTTGTGCCTAATACAAACCTTAAAGGGATAGTTCACCGAAAAATGAAAATGCACCCATTATCCACTCACCACTATGCCGTTTGGACACTTTTGGAGTCTCAGGGGTAACCAGTGTTTTTAGCCAAATCCAAAACAATCGAAGTATACCGGATCCCTTCTTAAGACGTAAATGATGAAATGGCGTCATTTACATCATGTTTTAAGCCTAAATGTCCTCCGATGTCCTCCTCGAAGCGCCGTTCACACTCTCAGGGACACACCGGAAAACAGCAAACACTCTCACCCATGGGTACGCATTAGCTTTGCTACGTCCGCTAGCATCTTTACTTCCCAAATTGGACTTTTAGGCTTAAAACACATGTAAAGGATGCCGTTTCCAGTCCAATATCAATGTCGGGGCCTCCGGAAACTTGGATGACCCCACACAAGCAGTATGGAGGCAGGCTGTGTTTTTTTCTCTTGTTTAATTACGTATGAAGAAGGGGTCACTTTGACTGCAACACTGTTTAACCCTGAGACTCCGAGTGCTTTGTGGACTCAAACCAGTCACAGTGGTGAGTTTGAGTGAATTTTCATTTTTAGGTGAACCATCCCTTTAACTTAATCTCTATTCACATCTTGCCATTGACCTTAAACAGGAGCTCACTGTGAGTTCTACTGGGCCAGACAAGGTCAGTGTTTATGCTAGACAATAAAATGAGTACACACACGCACACACACACTCTCTCACAGAATAGAGAGAGACGTGGTTGATGTGCACTGTTATACGTTAGCAGATCGCAGCAGTGTGTTTGTTTGAAGATTCCCATACTTCCAGGTTTCGGGCGATCAAATGCCGCCGGCTGACCTCAGCTGAGCTGCTGAACAGCATGAAGATGTCTCTTCCTAATGTGATTCATCCTCTCTGAATGGCCGCGACCACAACACAGGAGCACAGTGACATCTGATAGGCTGCAGAAAAGGCCGTTCTCCATGGAGAGAGGATGAGTCAGTGGCTCTGTGGGTTCACCTCATCCCAGAGCAGAGGACACACAATGAAAGTCAATGACTTACAGGGAGGCACAGTCAGAGGAGTCAACAGAAAACTATGTCCTAATTGTGCGTATTAGAGGATGAAAAAAGCAGCCGCACACTTTGTTGTTCCAGGATTTGGTTTTGATGACATTGTTTGTGTTAAAAAGAGAAACAGGTCTGACACTGATGGGCTTTAAACTTGAAAAAGAGTAAAGCATCTGTCAATTCTAATCTTTCCAATTGTAAATTTCCCCACCGTGGGAGGAATAAATTAATATTTTATTTTATTCCTACAAGCAGAGCAAAGTTTTACAAAACA
Organism: Pleuronectes platessa; assembly: GCF_947347685.1. Lineage (NCBI taxonomy): Eukaryota > Metazoa > Chordata > Actinopteri > Pleuronectiformes > Pleuronectidae > Pleuronectes > Pleuronectes platessa. The sequence goes on from NC_070626.1 coordinate 23,109,254, forward strand.
ATTCTTAATGATTTCAAGATTATATCCGGAAAGACTTTTGTACAACTCCCTCCAAACCGAGGGAAATGTTCATTTATTATTCATTCATTTGTGTATTTTCTTTTCCTTCATTAATAAAAAATTCGGTGCTGGTCTGTCGACACATTTTAACAGATTTTCAGCTGATCTGCGGTGTATGAATATGAAGTAGTATGAATTGATCACGGTTTCTATTTTCCCTAAAATGTGCACCAGTTTAAAAAATGGATATGCTAGAAAATAAATCTGAAAGTACAGATCACATACACTTTCCCCGGATTATGAGCTAAAGCCCCCCCATACAGAGACTCGAGTCCTCCTCCAGCAGCCACAGGTTTGGTTTGGTTGTGACCCAATTCTCTCTCAGTTTCACACTTGCACTGTTCTAACAAAAGGACAGTGGGCCATCAGGGCTAAGTCAAAATGCCCAAGATACATCTTTAAAAAGAAGTGTAAGCATCCAACATTTTGATTTTGTCGCTTGCTTCACCAATTTGTCTGAAAAACAGTCACTGAAGGGCAATGAATCTTGGGAGGAGTTGGCCCGGAGAGGGATCCATCCGTCATTGCTCAGGGATGGAAGGTCATATTTGTCACCCTTCGAAATGGAAAGCCTGGTTTTGCCAGTCTCGTCAGTCTGGCACAAATCCTGTGTCAGTCTTCAAATGCAGCCTCTGACGGATGAGGCCCCAGAACTGAGACACAGCTCACGAAATGTCTTTATCTTATTTTATTCGGTCTAAAGTCAAGAATTAACCTTCACTTTGCCTCTATATACAAAACTGTTTCCAAAAATGTGTCCACATTTGCTTCCGATTTACCTGAAAACAAACCAGGTCTGTCTTTAATTCGTGACCTTCCACAGAGGCTCCAAACTGGTCTGGTTCTGAGCTTCTCTAACAAACTCACTGACTCTCAAGTTGCTGGATACACAATGCAAAAATAAACCTGCCTTTAATCTCAGCAAGAGGCTGCAGAACACATTTACAACATCAGAGCACTTATTCACCTAAATCCAGCGGATGCAGGACTGTCTGGGTTTTGATAAGAGTTTAAAAAAAAAAAACTTATTTGGGCTTTTCTGGCATGACCAATTTTCACACAAGCGTGTTAAGTTTGTGAGGGACAGCAGGCAGCTCAGTTGAGTTCACACAAACACGCAGCCTTCCAGGTTTGAGCCCAGGAATCCGACATCTACATGGGCCCGCTGCTCAGACAGCAATGAACACGAGAACAGACAGAGAAAAGACAGATAAGGCAAATTAATCATACTTTGCATCAAGACAGTGGCGTCATACAAACTCACACGCCGCCCGACAGACTGTCCAGATTTAGCCGGAGATTGAGGTGAAGCACAAAGTGTTATTCAGAGTGGATGAGTGAGCCCAGTGTACCTGCTCTGATCTACAAACAAACCACAGAGCAAGAACGGGTCTTTTTATGCGTGTGTGTCTGCGTGTGTTAAACGTGTCCGAGCCTGTTCGCATGAGGACAGGAAGAGATTTATATGAAGAGGGAAAGACCATGTTAAACTGTCCCATTTCAAAATGATTCTCCACATGAGTTTAAACCTTCTGGATTGAGGGAAAGGTGACTGACAACTCTGAGAGGAAAAGTTTCCTATGTAAAAAGTGTAAAAGCCCTTTGGATGTTTTATTTTTCCCTCTGTCTTCAGTTTCAATAAAGGAGGCATTGTTTTAAAAATGAAAACAGTCGCTCGCTCCAAAGTGGTACAGACGAGAGGAGATAAAGAGGAAGATGAAGAGGAAGAGGATAAGCAAATGAATAGAGGGTTAGAGAAAGACAAAATAAATTAAGGGAAAAGAAAGAAGATAGCGGACAGGATGCAGGAAATGGAAGGACGGGAATGAATGAAGGGAAAAAAAGCAGAGTAAATGAGGAAAGGATGAAGGAAAGTAACGGAAAGGATGAAGGAAAGCATGAAGGAAAGGAAAGGAAAGGCCCATTAAGACCATGAGTCATGTTAATCTGTTTTGCCTGGAGTCGGGTTCAGTTTCCCATCAGCCTTTATCTCAGTTCACTTCCTCCCTCACATCAATAAACACACCCCTCCCTGCATATACATATATTACTGGTTGAAAAACACATATTTATCCAGAGCAAATCCAGCCCTGCTCTTATAAATCTCACAAAAACCCTGCTGAACTAAAACAAAAGAAAAGCCCCCCTCTTGCCGTCTATCTCTCCATCTCTGTTTCACTCTCCATCCTCTCTCTCTCAGTCTGTTTCTCTCCGTTACCTCCACAAGGCTTAAAAGTCAATATTTGAGGATCTGTTGCAGCTCTTGAACACTTCAAAGAGCACAAAGCTCTGCTGTGAACGCAGCCCTTTAATATGCCGTTCAGGAAAAGAAGCCGAGAGGGTCATAGGGAAGTAAGTGTGTGAGTGTGTGAGTGTGTGAGTGTGTGAGTGTGCAGGTCATATATCCTTTCATACATGCTGCACATTTAGAAACACAGGTCAGGTTTAGCACACGTTTAGGGTTGTCAGAGCACGCACACATGCATGCATACCAGAGGGGAGCGGGCTGCCACAGTTTTTAAGAGCCAGAGTGAAAATAATAACATCATAATAAAGCTTTCATTAGCTTTCAAAGGTGGCTCTGTGTGAGGCTGTTGAAGGTTTCCTGCGGCTGCCCTTAGGGAGCTGTTAGATGCCAGTGAATGAGCTGACAGGGCTGTCATAAGCCTCAATGGAGGGGCTAATGCACACAGCAAGCCATTGATTACTCTATTCAACTGAATAATTACATTAGATTTTTGAAAAGATGATATGGAACATTCGGTTCAAGGATCGGTTCGTGGTAAGCTGGGTAATTTGACTCCGGTGAGGAAGCAGGGAAACACAACTCAGGTCTTAACTTCACTGCAAAGAATGTGGCTGTTGTAGAAAAGTCTTCAGACAGGAATAGAGAGAGAAGACTAAGATGTGTGTTGACATCTTTTCCCAGATCTCATCTTCTCTACATCAATGTGTTGTTGCTCTCTTCTTTTTGAATATAAAGTTTTTACCCTCACAGATTTACATTTAAATAGAAACATGATACGCTTTGAAATGATCTCCACTTCCTCTCACTATCCAGAAACAAAGCTAAAATGTCCATGAACGATGGCATCTTGCCAATTTGGACCCAAAGTCTCCACAGTAGAGATTAGGGGAGTCGTGATGGCATGAGTGAAAAATGAACACTTGAACAAACATCAGTGTGATAAGAACTTCCTAAAATGACAGAAACCAGCTTTGAGAACAATGTGTTATTTTACTTTTTAGTTTGCCCCCTGTCTCATCTACCAACATGGAGGAGGCTAGGAGAACCTACAGTGCAAAATGGTGGACCCCATGGAACAGGATCCACTCCCAATGTAGATATAAATGGCTCATGGGTAGAACGAGCATAATCCATTACTCGTTATTTTCAACCAGATTTTTTTTTCTATAAAATGCATTAATCGTGACATAACATTTCTGCAAATGGATTCCTCAGCATGTCTTAAAGTTTCATCCAGCTAACAGTCTAAAAGCAAAAGATAGTTATCTTCTGATTACGTCAAAGTGAAAAGGGAAAAACCCAGACATTCGAGACACTAGCACCAGAGAATGTGACGTTTGATAAAATGTCTAAATCCAAATAAAATAATTTAACTCTTTACTGCAGTTTCATTGTGAATGAATAAGCCTGATATCAGTCGAAACCTATTTCTTTTTTCTTTTCTTGTATGTATGGTTGTATGCATGTTTGTATCTATGCACGTATGGATGGTATATATGCGGTCATTTGTGTATACTTTATTCTGTGTGTGAAGCACTTTGTAATTGTGTGTTTTAAAAAGTGCTATACAATTGAAGTATTATTATTTAGGAGTATGTACAGATTGTGGCACAAGCATCAGATAATCATGAATGTTGTAAGATTAGAGCGTATCTGAGCAACGAGGCAAATCAGAGGAGAATTTTTTAAAGAATGATATAAAACAGACCTATCACCCGAACTGAAAGGGCCATAAGAAACTGGACTCTCTCAGCAGTAAAAACAACATTCATTTGTCACTCGTGCCAGGATATTGTGATAAGCAGGACAATTATGCCATTATATCTCTGCCATGTAGGGGAGACGGACAGGATGAGGGGGTAGAGTGTGAGCGGGGAGAGTGGGCGCAGACAGTGGGCTTGGTGTGTTGCTGCGTGTTGCTGTGTTTAGGATTTCAACGCCCAGACGACTACAGCCTAATCCCTGGAGACTCCTTCCTTGCTTAGGAAATACTTCCTCCCGTCACACTGATAGAACATTTCTCTCCTCTGAACCACCGCAGTGAAACAGAGAAGCACAATCCCGAGAAACACGCCGAGAGACCGAGTGAGCTGGGGGGGGAAAACTAGACATGGATGTTCTTGTGTTTTCATTTCTGCTGAACTCATCCTTGCTCTTTCCTCTCGGGATCAGTTGTAGAAAGTCATTTTTCTCAGTTCTGACGTAGAGAGCAGTCCTATTTGTGTCCGGTTTAGACGTCTAAATTATTTGAAGAATTACTTGGTTAAAGTTGAGGGCTACTTCCAGGAAAAGTGCTTATTATGGCCCAAACCATTCACTTAACATACCACCGAATCAAAGTAACGTGGTCTGTGTGGAAAGCTGCGAGTGTGAGCTCAGTTTCTGCTGTTCATTGCTAACTGTTGCACATTTTTGTAGCTGCATGGTCAGCTCGCCTATACAAACATCACACTGTAATATTACCCTGCTGGAGTCCACGCAGCTCAACACCATGTCAGGACAGAAATATATATAAATCTGTCATAAAGACACAGTTCATGTTTAGCAGTGTGCTTCCTCATCTAATCTAAAAAATGCCTCTAAAAGAACAGCCAGCAGCCATGAATCTCCATTTCAAACAGGCACATGGGAGACAAACAATGTAAAGTGCTGACAAAGGTGTGTATTTTTAGGGTTCATCTTTATGCTGTAAGTGGCAACAGTGCAGAGTGTTGAGAATATATATATACATATATATACACGTGTGTGTGTGTGTGTGTGTGTGTGTGTGTGTGTGTGTGTGTGTGTGTGTGTGTGTGTGTGTCAAGGTGCTGATCGGGGGATTTTTAGACCTTTGAACACAATTGAACACGTTTGGACAATATAGAGCTGGCCAATAAAACACTATCAGTAATTATTGCAATATAATTTTAATCATCAGCAATATATCAAAAGTTCTGTATATACTTATGTAATGCCAACTGAACCACCTCACATTTGAGGTACAATAATGATGTACCCCTAAGACACATCTCTTCTTCCTCCAAAATTATGCCAAAATATACCATATACCGGTGTCACCATCTTGTTCTGGTGACAGAATTTGGAGCCAGAGTTGAGATATGGAAATCTTGCCCATAACACCTGCCTGACTAATCGAGTCAAGCTCATATGTCAGTCATTACGTTTCCCACTTTTTAAGGCATTAAAACAACTAATTTAAACAAAATTTATCAGAAACAAAACATTTGAGCGGACAATGTGTGATAAAAACTACAAAAATGAAAAATTTGCATGTTGACATAATTTTGGTCTTTGTAGCAACAGCTAAAATGGAAGGGGCAGGGTTTACTGCATTGTCCAGAATCCAGCCACTAGATGGCGATGAGATTGGCTTCAGTTCTTCAGTTCCAGGGAGGTGTCATGTCGTCCATCTTTTTACACAGAGACGTATACAACTAGAAGTTTCCACTCTTAATGCTTGACTGACCAGGCTCTAGCTGAGCCCCTAATGTTAAACGGGCAGACAAGACAGTGGTATCGATCTTTTTATCCACTTCTCTGCCAGAAGACAAAGGAGCTACTTCCCCCAAATTGTCAGACTACTCCTGCAAGCACTGAAAATGATAACAAGATTAGAAAAGACTAGTATGAAAACAGTCCGACTACTTTGCAGCAGAACGAACGCCTGGATTATTGAGGGGTATTGACTCTGAATAATCCTGCTTCCCTCTAAATCCTCATCCTCTGACTTCAAACACTGTGCAAAGACTTTCAATAGAATCTGGCATCCGCCCAACTTTCTCTCCATCAGTCGCTCATTCTTCTTCTTCGCATTCTTTTTCCCTCTCTGTCCTCCCCTGGATCAACTGTCCAGCCTCGAATCACAAAGCCAAGCCCAAATTCTGTGGGAATCTCGAGGAGAGGCCCCTGTGTTGCCTGGCGCACACGCACAAACGCACACAGATGCACAAACACACACGGACACACACTCCTCTTGTAAGAGTGGCAACAAAGACAGCATGGCTGCAGACCCGTTGGACAAAGAGGGTCCCACACAAAGGAGCAGAGAGCAGGTTAGAGGGGATTTGAAGGCCAGCTGTGAGAATCTACCTATGAAATCTTCAAAACAAATCCAACCACTATTCAATATAATCAATTTATGTAAGTAACATCGCACATTAACCTAAGATCTGCATGGTCGATCACTATTAGAATCTGTTTTCACTCAGCTTCTCCCACCTTTAAAAGCTTGATATGTGCGACAAAACAAGAGCTACGGTGGCCCTGAAGACCAAATCCAAAAAAAACACAACAAATCAGTGCATCCATCCAATCAGCGAGAAGCCTTGTCAATAGCAGGTACCTACCTTTTTCGTTAGACATTAATGCTATTGTGTTGGGTGATTTGTTGCACTGTTGTGACGAATAAACTACACAAAAATGTGAAATACTCACCTTGAAATATTTCACATTACTACTGTTCATATTGGCAGGGATATGAATTTGCGACAGTTGCAACACTTGTTTAACAACAGGCTAAAAAAAGTTCTTCTGTTTGAAAGCAGTCATGACTAAAACAATTATTCCTTCCAAGAGACCCTCAGACTGAAATAGTGACCTGAAGATGGCACGATATGAAAAGTTAAACGATGACCAATGTTATTTCCGTTCTTCCTAAGTGAGGGTCAGGAATGTTGTTCCCAACATTTCATTTCATTAAAAAAACTGACATTTCCCTCAAAACAACAATTGTCAAACTTATGATGGTGCTAGAGATAAAGTAAGAGCATCAACTAGTCTTTCATCATCCGGGACCCATTAATATCTGTGCAAAGGTTTGCGCTTATCCATCCTGTTGAGATGTTCACAGGAGAAGTGAAAACTTTTACCCGCTGGTGCAACTAGAGGAAAAGTCTGGTGTTCGCCAGGATCCCAAAAAGTCTCAAATTCATGGTAATCCATCCAACAGTTATTGAGATATTTCCAACTGACCAACTGACACACAGATCACCATCCCTACAGTCTCATGCCCCTGGTGTAGCTAAAAAAACTTTAAACATCTACAAATATGCCACCACGATGGTATTTTGTGGATACACTCCATTCTTTATAAAGGGAGACACAACAACAACTGCAATGTTACAACAGCTCGCAAACCACAAAATATGTTTGTTTATATAGCTCGATTTTACCCTATATCTGTCATATTGTGTTTTCTCTACAACCAGAAACTATTTTTGACACAATAAAACAAAAAAGGCAGCTCCCATGTGAGGCAGCCTGGTGTCGGTTGAGCGGCCTGTAACATGAGGAATGCTCATTTTCAAGACAAAAGATGCTAAAATGCAGAATCCTATAAAAAGCAGCATATTTTCCCTGTCTGAGGCAAGCGGCCAATCTGTGACCAACTTAGAAACTTTACTGGCAGGGAACAGTGTGTTACTGTAGTCAGCGATGCAGTGCTGTTCAGGGCTGGTCCCCACACAGTATCTGTCCTCGGGAAGAAATTATTGTTCTGAACTTGAAATTCTTGGACAAATGCGGGTGGCAAAGGAGCACTTAGGTGAGCGTGGTGGCTCCTCCGGGTTCTGCTTTTAGAGCAACTTCTTGCTCAACATACTCTTGAAGTGCGGCCAGGTCATCACACTGAGATATTAAAGCAACTGCCCCAGAAAGAAAGGAACAACTAGTCAACAGCAGAAATGAGACAATCAGAGATGTGACAAGACTACGGCACAGTTTTCATGACAAATGGTTCCTGTGTCAATAGTGGAATATTTGGAAAAGGTCAAATGTTAAAAAGAAGAGGTGGATACTCATATTATATTTATTTAAGTGATGCAGTTTAATACATTGTCATGTAAACCTCACAAGAACCACTAAACAAACTTGACACCTCAACAGCAGGTATACAGTCATATCAAACCACCATAATAAAAGCTAATTTACGCGGCCTTTACGTAAGATAAGAGATACGTCTGATTTAAACGATTTTAAACAGTGCCCCACATACCGCCACGTATCTTTTATGTTGGCATGGTTGTTGAGAAATACATCCACTAGAGGGCAGTGCATGGTCGAGAGTTTCTAACCAAAAAAAACATGGCCACAGTGGAGGAGGTTGTGATATGTTCCTCTTAAGAAAGACTCATAAGCAGCTGTTTATCTCTGTGCCTGGTCGAAGTAACACCATATAGATTCCTGTTTCTTAACTTGCAAAATGTCTCTCAGCAAAAAGTTCTGCCAGTTTGAGATTTCTTTCTCGTGTCGTATATCATCAGGCTTGGATCATTTGCTACACTGCCCCCCACAATATCTGGTGGTATTGCGGACAAAATAAATTCAGAGCACAGACAGAAGGCTCCATCTGTTACTGTAAACAAAATCTTATTTTGAGCATAAATGAGACTTTACACATAATTCAGTGTGTGAAAAACTACCCTGCATTTCAGCTCAAAATTTTCCTCACAAATACAAGTTAGACTTCGATTATTTTTATGCTTTCACCTACGCAAATGCTATCAATTCAACTCAATATGGCCAAGACAGACAGCCACACAAACAAAGTGCATAAACATTATCTCAAGGCACTTTACATAGATGGACAAGACCCTAAAAAACATAGAACCCACCATCAGTCACCATATTCAAAACCACTTTGTGTTTGAACTCTTTTCAAGGCTGAATTAATCAACTAAAAATGAATTGTGTAAAACCACTGACACTGGATTTGTGTTAATTTTGTGGAACAAAAATATACACCATGTAGATTTTGATACAGGCCCTTTGTTTCTCAAGTAGACAAAGTGTGTAATAATGCAGGACCTGCCTCAAGGCCCACATACATTTGCAATTAATGAATAAAGGGCCTTGGGATTCCCTAAAGAGCCTCAGGCCCTCAGGCAGTTGGTCGCTTTGCCCCATTGGTAATCCAGCAGAGCCTCCAGGGGCCTGAAGACTCATACCAGGCTTCCAGCTACACAAGAAACATATGGTAGAGCAGAGGCCAAGTCACTTTACATCAGAAAGTTCATCTACATGGTAAATTAGATTTACTAGTAACATAATCGGGGGGGTGATTGATCTTGAATTCTACTAATACTCGTACACCCTGCTAACATGGATCATCGCTACATTGAGAAACCACAGAATGCTTGTCTACTAGATTGATATCAAATCTCCATCATAGGATCTTTCATACAAGACATTATTTTCTTTGTCAAAGTAAAACAAAGCAAATCTCAAGTTTGTCGGGCAACTGTTTGGATGTAAAGCAAACAAATCTATTTAACCACTTTAAAATGAAACATCCGAAGAAATAAGTTACGTGTTTCACTCAGGTCGGTACAAGCCCACTCATCATTATGTGACGAGGTCCTGAAACATAATTTGTTACATTTGAAAGATTCAGTAGAGTCGATAAATAAGATAACATTTTCTTCTGTGACAATAATTTTTTCTGACTACTTTAGATATGTGTTCTTCAATGTTTGTTTTATTTATTAAATGCTGATTACAACTTTGTTTGACATTTAAAATAAAGTTTTACTCAGCTTTTATTTAACATTTGGAAAAACAGTGTCTTTCATCTAAAATTGTGTTTTAAATTGTGCAAAGTTCATATAATAGATTCGGGATATTCTCAATATTTAAAAATTGGGAGGAAAGATCAGGGGTCATAATTCTGAGAAGATTACATGAGAATCAAATCGTGATAATATATGAAATTAATGCCTTAAAATAACCAAAAAAAACAGAACACCTTTAACCTTCAGCCATACGCAGCTCTACCTGAGCTTCATTCGATTTAAATGAGGAGAACGGAAACAAATGTCCGTCCATTTATCTCCCATTGTGGTGGTTTTGAATATTTCAGTAAGAACTGATGGGTGAAGTGTTCCTCTGTGGTTGATGAGATTCTCCTGCTTCATAAGGTCGATAATCCATTTGTAAACAAACCGGATTAGTTGAAAAATCTTCCGCAACAAAGCTGGAGAAAAAAAAACTCATGTAAACCAAACATCCCACTCAGATCTCAGCTGGTATCCACGTCCTCGGATATTTGCTCAAATTTAATCCTCATTTCTTCTTTGCGGTCAAATCTGTCACAAATAAAACTCATCTCAGTGTCTTCGTGCCACTAGTTGAATAAAGTCTGTATTCTTTTTTTCTAGTCAAATTATTTTACAGGACTCAAACCCAGGATGTTGTGGTTACATGGCATGGGCGTTAACCAACCGAGAGCTGAACTTTACTGGACTTAACAAAACCACTGAAATAGAAACTCAGCTGCAAAGAAAGAGAAAAAAAAACTTTACATCATCAGTCTAATAAGCAGCGATCAAAACAACCCCCCCACTCTTCCCCTAGCTCGGACCTCCCTGGCTCAGAGCGTGTTGTACCAATTTGACGGCTGATTGCAGCCTCCTCTCAGTCAAGCTGTGGGGCCGCTGCCATTCATCTCCGCTCCTTTTCTCAACTCGGAGACTAAAAGATGTGCGGTGGAATCCTCTAAAAGCTGGTAAACAGAAACACAATTAGCATGTATGGGTGCAAACGGCTAATCCGGAGCACAACAGGTCTCGCTTTGCTCTTCAGCCACACCAGCTCTCAGTCCTGTGACCGTTTGATCTCACATTCATCTGCGCCGCTTGTGCTCCTGACAAAAGCAGACGCTCACAATTAGAAGCAATGCAAATTTAAAAAGAAAGCAAAGGCCACTGGATTCATGAGCCTCATGTTGACAGGAGTTTTTCCTCTTTCTTCCCAGGCTGGAAACCAAAATGACTGAAAGGAAGCCCACAAGCCACAGAGTGTTAATGGTCACAACAGCTTCGTGCCATAGACGTTCAAGAAACAGTAGCGTTACATGTGTAACAGCCGCTCTGACCTCGCTCATCCTGTGGTTATATGACATTGGAGGCGGCTCAGAATGAATTCAGGTTTTCAATATTGCCCATTTGTCTTGTTTTTATGTTTTCCACATGTATCCCTTTGTTCTGCAGTGCCCATTGTAAACAGGCCTGTTTGGAGTGGGCCCTTTGCTTGGCCTGTGGTATCGCTGGTTGCTGCTTTCTTGTGAAACACTCAAAATAGGAAAAACACTGTATGTAGTTTTGGTTTCAATTTTTCCAGTCATTAAAGATGATGAATTTGAATTGTATGCAACGAGCTTTACAGGAGACAATAATCTAGATTTAGCATGAAGACTGGTAATTGGGAAACGGGTAGAGGGGTTAAGTATAGAAATTAATGTTTTTAATGCATGTTACGAACAGAAATGTTTAAATGACAGCTGCGCCTGTAGCTTCATATTTAAAGACAGATGTGTTTTCTCAATATAATGGATTTTCTTGTGAATGTTCATAAGCCACAAGCTTCGAAACGCTGGTTTAGAGTCAATACTGTTTATGATTAATTACACGTGATCTACATTCATGACAAGTGTAAAATAATGCATGCTTTACTACTTGTCAGAGTTTCTCAGTTGTGAATTAATTCAGGCTCAGTTGGACTATGACTCACTGCTGCAGCAGTTATAACAAAATCCTTCCCTCCTTAAATCACACAGGAGCAGCTCTGGTTGTATTATTCACAGACGCAAGAGTAACATTCGCTGCTGCAGTCAGCATAAGGCGGTACATGGCTTTTCAAATGGTCCCTCAGATGAAAGCTCGTCTGTGGAAGCCGCTCCTCTGATCTGCTGATCTCAGACCGTTTCTCTGGGATTCGAGCGGGCCCTCCTCACACCCCCCCCTCTCCGGCATTTCAACAGCTGATTCATCGTGGGCTCTGTTTGAGTTTTATTTGACTCTAGCCCTACGGGACGCTGGGACTGCACAGGTTGGTTGCCATGGATGTAGGACAAACCTGCGCGGGATGAAGAAAGATCTGCCCCTAAAGCCCCGCTCAGCAGGCCCACATATTTGTGCATTGTGTGGACGATGTGCAGGAACCTCACAAGCGGTGAATGAAAACATGGCGTCCTGAGAGACTCGCTGACAGCCAGGAGCAGGACGGAGGGGTGAGAGTGATGTGCTGGAAAGCTCAAAGGCCGTCTGCCCTGACAGGATGCCACCAACATTTTTTTTTTTTTTTTAACACCATAGATGGCAAACTATCTTTTGGATGTTCAGGTTCATTTGAGGACGACACATTGAAACATTGCGGCACAATTCTCTGAAGAAAAAAGAGAAATGAGTAATGAACCATTACTGCTGGATGAGCTCTGCTTTGATGCTCTCCTCGTAATTAACAGCTCGAGCGCTTGTTTTCATTTATTTTCGTTACATATTTTTCTGAAAATATTGAGCCCCCTTTCTTTTCTTTTTTTTTACATAAAGGATGCCCTTGAAGTTTTTCTGGGGACAATAACATAAGCATCGAGTCCCACAGGAAAACGTTTAAATGGCATTTTATGGGTTCGTTTTATTTCTCAGTGTCTCCTTAGAGTTTCACACTGTTATCCATCTACATTCTTCTCATCCCTTCACCCCCCCCCCCCCTCCCTTCAGCTGCATCATATAAAGATGGCTAATTGAAGGCTTTGCACAAAACAAATGACCACATCAGCCTGCCCCCATTTAACTCGTCCCTCTTCCTGTCTGAGGTCGAAATGCACTATACACTCTGCCTGTTCCGTGTTGTCTCTCAAATTACAGCACAGGCTGCCAATCATTTGGAGACTTGATCTATGGGACTTGTTTTCCTGCTCACTCACAACCCACCCACCTCCAAAAACACTCTTCTTTCCTGCCAGTCTCCCCCTCAATGTGTTTATGATGAGGCAGAAGAGCTTGTCACAGGAATAAGAATAAGAAGATGAAGAGATGAGGGCAGTCTTTTCTCAATTACGGGTTAATCAATAGAGTTTTTAGCTCTTCTCCACTTCTACTATAATATGAAAACACCTGAAACAAACCAACAGTCATAAAAGATGAATAACAAAAAGTCAACTAGTTTTAATTCATCATAATTGAACACTCCCTTGGCAGAAAAGAGACGGATTAAATGCTTGACTTGTGTTTCTTCTATATCTGCACATGACCAGTAGAACTGATCTTTTTCCCCCCCGCTCTGTGTGGTTCTAAGATCCTGCCACATATTTCTGTCCCTCCTTGCTTCCCATACATATGGAGACAAAGACTGAATCCTCTATGACCAAATAGAACAATGCCACAATGTGCATGTACGTGCAGGCGCGTGCGTGACTTTGTGTGTGTGGGTGTGTGTGTGTGTGTGTAAACAGACATGTTTGGCTGTGACCTTTCATCAGCAAAGATTTACTTAAAAAGAAAGACAAACAAATATTAGGCAGCAGGAGAAGAATAGTTAAGACTGTAAAAACAGGTTTTTCTTTGCGTATTTCCCTACAATAAGGAATATTTTTAATTTTGGAAGGAAAATATACATAGGGAAATATGTTTGGATAACAGCTGAATGGATTGGTTGTGAAATGGTAAACCAATCTATTATACAATCAAGGCCATTAATAGACTATGGAAATAATTGCAGGCAAACTTGGCTCTGCAATTAACCATAACCCTGAATAATAAACTGATGTAATATGGGGAGCAGTTATGTTCCCAATGTGACTTCAATATGTGACTTTAATTGCTAAACCTCTGTTGCCATTTGCATTGTGCAGCCTGGATGTTGGAGGCAGCTGCCGGTGTTTGCTGACTGATGAGAGCCGATGTTGACAGGGAACTCTGTTTGGTTTGGCAGGAGTGTTCACTGGCTGCCATTCCACGGATGAAACCATGTGAGTGCTGCTCTTTTTGTGAGTGTTTCTCAAACAGCTATCGGCTCCTGTAGTCTAAATTGACTGCTGCTGCCCTGTGTAAACAAAACACTCAGTGCATGGACGATTACGAGAACTTTATACACATAAAGAAAAATACACATTTAGAAATTTAAAAAAGAAACAGCCTCTGCATCCAGAACGCCTGATCTTTCTCAATGCAACCTGGCTGAGCAGATCTGGTCTCTAGCAAGGAATGCATAACACTTTAGGTCCCATATATAAAGATGGACGACAGGTCTCCACCTCCTCCCACTATCCAGAAATGAAGCCAAATATCCTGGATACGAACGCTGCCATCTCGCGGTAATGACATCATTAGAAGCCACAGTGTGTGCAGGGGTGTTTGGGATTAGGATGGATGAAGCCGGTGATATTCTTAAAATCACATCAGCACGCAACACTGGCATACATTACAATTAATGTAGTTTGTTTTCAGTCAACCCTTAACTAAATACCAAATGTGTATTAATCTACAGTGGGAAATAGTCCACAAGAAATCACCCTTATTAAAAAAAAAAAAAAACTAGAGTGTACTGCTGTTTAGGGAAATTATTTTTGGAATTATGTAAGTATTATTATAAATTAACATCCTTGGTAACAACAAATGTGCCTGGCGATGAGGGTCATAGACAGGATAGGTTAGAAAGTTAGAAAATATTGAGATATATTATGTATTATTTCGATTTTGCTCTTTTCCACAGTTTTTCACAGCAAGATAAATAGAATAACACAAGCCTTATACTTTGAAAACCCAACATCTCAACAACTTTCATCAGCCTAGAAATGTTTGTGACTTTGGTTGAAGTATTTAGAAAAGGTAGCACAGATGCAAAGTGCTAAGTAAACATGAAACGTCTGATGACAAAAAGAGGGCCTAGCCCCTGCAAACCCACACTAGAACACAGTGATTACGTGAGTCTCTCCTATAAATCATTTGAGTTGAGGAGGAGGATAAGAGCACGTCTTTAAACTGTGAGACGTCGTTAAAGTGAATTGGCTTAATGACATGTCTGTACATTCAGGTCATAAGCTCTGTGTTTGTTGCCCACCCGTTTCAGCCATCGCATGACAGCTTACAGCTCAAGTGGGAGACACATCCCACTCCAGGGCAGGGACGGCAAATAGACCGAGGCAAGTTGCGGCCTGCCAATCAGCTGTCAGTCACCGCTGAGTGAAATAATGGTGAGGAATGGAGATCACTGAGGGAACATGAGGTTGAACGGTGAAGTAGGGCACCTTGCAAAGGAAGGGAGGCTAAAGGCTCCAGTGCGTATCCCCGATAGACATTTACCCCCACAGACGGCCTCCTGAGTCTCCTGCAGGAGCAGCCAACCTGTCTCATGATCAGACTGTGGTGTTAGATCTGCACGGAGGACAGACCCGACTCTGTTCACTCTGCCTCACTGCAGGCGCACACACACACACGAACACACACACACTGACTCACACACTGTTTTTATAGCACCCACACAAACCCTAACTCCTCAGCGTATACTCAGAAGTACAAACAAACATCTACACGCATACAATTACCCACATAAACATTAGTGCTCTCATCTCAGCATGAGTTTGTGAAGTTTAACCCTTAAAACGCTAAACCAGTAAACTTCTACCTTGAAAAGCGGCCACGTTGCGCGAGATTAGAAACTTCAGGCTGGTGCTGGACATCTGGAGCAGGTTCTGGATGTCTCTCCGAGCCGCCACCTGGTACTTCTCCTCCATCTTCTTGGTGCAGCAGGTCAGGTTCTTGGACGAGCACACCTGGAGGTCTGAACCTAAGAGTCATTGGAAATAAGAGTTATGATCTTAGAAGATTATGGATGAAGTTTAGGGTTAAAATTAGACTAATGTAACAGGCGGGTGGAACAGTGTTCGCCTTGCAGTCATTTCTGCATGGATTTTGATTTAACCCATGAAGAACATCCAGAAAATGAGTCTCTAAAAATTAGATGTACTATAATTTACCTCTGTTGTGAATTTACAGAATCCTCAAACTGCAACTGGCGTTCCTAAACCAGTTGGTTGGAGGTAACATGTATTTACCTTCTTTTGTCAAATACAATAAAACCATTTAATTTGTATCCATCCATCCAACCATTATGTACACCTCTTATCTTTTAAGGGTCGCAGGGGGCTGGAACCAATAAGTTAGAGTTATCAAACTAAAAAAACTAAAGTAGCAGCAAGTCAAATACACCTGATAATATAAGTTTGGTTAAACTATATGAATTAACCATCAACATTTGTAGTTTACGGCTCATCTTTGTTTAGATTTGGAAACAGTATAAAATATAAAGCTGCAAAAAATATTTATTTTCATTATCAATGAATTTGCTCATTGAATCATCAGTGGAACATCAGAATGTATCACATCCCCCAAATTAAATTGTTGGGTTTTGGAAATAGGTTCAGAGCAGCTTTCATTTTCAAACTTATGCTTAAATCTGTTAATCGAATATAGGCTAATGGTAATGCATTACATAAACTGGGGTATGACATCTTTAGGGTTCTCCACCTCCCGTTACACATGTCACAGACTAGACAGGTTGATTTAACACCTTAAACAGCCTAAAGGTATGAACAAGAGTGTGCAACTATCCTCAGAGTCATTAGTGTGGAAGGCAACTCTCCAAACTGACACACAGCTTTCCTTCTTTAAGAAGCACATGAGTCAGACGTGTTAGCAGCACTGAGGTATTAGTATTTAGAGGCTTCTCTGTGCTGATATGAACTGTTAACATTCACATACTTACAATGACAACTCTACCAAGTAACTGTTACGCAGGTTTAATATCTATCATGCTCAACATTTCAGTTTGCAGTGTTGAGCTTCATTCAATAGTTTGTAGTTGTCTATAAAACCAGTTGATGGAGTGAAGTGTATGTTACGACAGTGGATTGTATATACAGATGGACGGGAGCCTGCCCCCCGAATGTGAAACTAAATTGTCATGAACGCCCCCTGGAGACTGGCTGCTCTATAGGCCATTAAGCCTGCCTCTTCCCTGTTAGTGGATGGGATATGGACCAAACGAATAGGTCAAATCACACTTTAAAAAGCATTTGTCTCAAGTATTAGTTTTTCTGGTAAGTTTGGTTTAAATCAGTTATTTAATGATATTAAAATCAGTTGAAATGTTATGATTGAGATGGCTCCCTACAGCCATTACTATAATGCAGTTCCAAATTATGTCATCGGAGCAAGATGGCAGCATTCGTTAGTTTGGCGTCATTTCTGGACAGTAGGAGACTGTGGAGACGTGTCATCCATCTTTATATACAGTCTATAACTACTGCAAGTCCTCCTGAAGTCAGTTCCATAATTGTTTAGAAATATCTGGAAATGGCAGTCTGCTGGAGACTCACAAGAAAAGTCAAAGATCACTAAAGTCAGTTTGGCTTCACCCTCTGGAACCATCTGTTCATAATTTAATGACAAAGCCTGTAGAAATGTTTGAGCCCGAGCAAAAATGGTGGACCAATGAAAAGCCATTGAGTTTGGTAGACAAAATAAAAACATCAGGTAAGAAGTTATACAATACCCATGTTTTTCTAGCAGTACAAAAAATGCTTTAGTGGAGCAAGAAAACCAAAACAACGAGATCCTAAGGGAAGATCTGAGTCAAACCGTTATCGCCTCACCAAAGCTTTATCTGCTTTATTTTTCCACTACGAACAAATGTAAGCAATCTGCTCACATGCGGGGCAATCAAAACATCTTGAAAGCACAGAAAACTCTGCAAACGCCTGTCCGACATGCCTAGGCAGAGCGTGCTCGGCTGCTGCCAGAGACGCTATCAGCTCCTTACAAGGTTCAAGAGTGAGGGGGGGTGGGGGGGAATCAAGGCGATGGCACACGTGGAGGAATTCAAACTCTTCCAGATAAGACAACATGAAAGCACTCCAGGCCTCCTTTTTCTAACCCTAAGACGTCCCACAACCATTTCCACCTCCAACAACACAGACGACTGCTTTTCTTTGGCCGGGGTGACGGACTCCTCTGACTTGTTGTGTTCTGACCTAAACTGAAAGTTGCTTGGCACTTCTCATCCGGGCAGGCAGCGCCAAACTTCTCTCTCAGATTCCTGGAATTTTTTGTTATTTTTCGCAGGCCCGCACTCACACACAACTTCTCAAACCAAGGATCGACTCTTGCCATCTCCCATAACGTTATTGGGTGCGTTTCAGGACGTTCATCTGCATCCATCTGGGAAACAATGTTCATCTCTGCAGCGTCCAGATGGATTTGGACATGGGAGGACATTTTAGCTGCTGCCCAGAAAGGTCGGAGGAGGTGCAGCTTTAAATAGACGCAAGTGTTTTTAGAGGGTCGCTGGCTCCTGAATCAGGAGCTTATCTACGCTTAGACTACAGGGGGCAGAGGAAGAGAAAGTCCTGTTCAAACCTATGATTCTAGAAAGAAAGAAAAAACACGGAGGTTTAAATCCGCACAGGCTCATTAAAGGGTTAGGAGTGGTGATGGCGTTATAAGGGTTATTTAGAGGTTTAGGAGGTATTTGAGGGTTTTCTGACAACTGATTTGGTTTCCTTGCAGCAGCAGAGGAAAGGAGTGATGGAGTTTACAGGGAGCAGTTTGTGGCAGGATGGTAATCAACACCATTAAGATTTACTTTTCCGAGAAGAACACACAGGGCAAGCTGTCCACTCAATTACAGCACACATGAAATATCCACATCCTTAATTCCTCCCCCATGTCTTTGACAGGTCCATCATGTGGTGCCACATCATGGGTGGTGCTCAGTTCAGTGAAGCCCAGTTTACCTAACTTTACACTAAATAATTCCTGTTTATCCCACCAAGCCACTTATCTGCTTTAGTCGGCCGAAGGAGTGGAGTTTGGTTTCTTATTCGTCACAACCAGGGAGTAATCTCAGCAGATTTATTTGCTGCTGTTACAGGATTAAAGCAGCAGTTTTTTTTAATTCCCCCATGCGAGGATGATAATACACCGAAATAAACACACACACAATAACGTGTGGTGACTGTAGAGTTGTGCAAACTCTTGGAAGATCTATATCCAATCAAATGTATCAGCATCAAGAGCTTGAAATCAGTTGAAAATATTTAATATTTCTAAATGTGAACATTAGCAGGTATAGCAGATTTAGACGGACCAATGTAGATTTAAGTAGCATTTAAGAGAAGAAGGGACTATTGTGAGTTTTATTCGTGTGATAATTCAACACACACATGCAGTCTTTCCTCTAAATGTCTTGAGTTCAAAGTCTCAGAGAGAGAGATGTCACATAAATAGCTCAAAGCCCTGCTGTTATATTGTCTATATCATTATCGCAACTGCGCACACGCCTCTGGAAAGTGTTTAAAAAGGTGTTTGTGTAACTGCAGAGAGGATTTAAGTAGAAAGTAAATGACAGGTTAAAGCTACAGCGCAGTTAATGAGCTCCTCAGGAAAGTGAGGGAAAGAACAACCTCTTTTCAGATGTCAATGCAAACACTAGAAAAATTATAAATTGTATGATAGTGTGTGTTGTGAAAGTTGCAGGCCTTCAGAAACCCAGACACGAACACACACACACACACAGTCCAGCTCAACTCCAACATACCTGCTCTGGGACTTAAAGGCGATAATTGAATGGGTCCAATTTGCCTGAGTTGGAAAACTTTGCGCACTTCTTCGCATGTGTTGGGGTTGAGTCCGAACCCTAGTCCACAGAGAGCCGCCAGCAGGACGCAGCAGCTCGTCCACACTTCACCCATTTCAGCAGGACGCCTCCAAACAGAGAAACTCCAAATGAAAGTGTCTTCTGGAAGTTGAGGTTGCTCCTCAACATGTGTAGTCCCAGGTCCTCAGGTGCGCCACGTCCACATGCCGGGGCTCGGGTGGGACTGTGTGAGGTTCGGTGTCAGGGTGGAGGGATGTGAGGCTGAGGAGGATGATTCAGGTCCGGACGCTCACAAAGTTGCTGCGGCGCGACTCGCTTGGAAGCGGCATGTTGTCCAAGGTTGGACCGAGAGAGGAGGCGGAACCGCGGCGTTACCTGAGCTCTGCAGGTGAATGGCGATCAGACAGCGCCATCTGGTGGACGGCTCTTTATCTTAAACTCAAGGGTATGGTTTGAACAAACTGCAGAATATGTAGGTTAATTAAATGACCCTAATGATAAAGTTAAAGTTTCAGTGTGTAGAATTTAGTGACATAAAGTGGTGAGGTGTCATGATGCAGCTGATCACCCCTCACCTCATCGTCACTCAAAATATGTTTAGTTTGTCCAGTCGGGGCTATTAGAAGAAACATGATGCCCTCCATAAAGAGAGGATCCCTTCTGATGTAAATATAATATATTTCAGTATAAAAGGCCCATTCGAGGGTAAAGAAAACCACAATTTGTATAATTTAGATGAAACACACTCATGAAAAGATCACTAGGATTATTTTATATAAAAATTCTGTCAATAGATCCTTTTCACCTAAACATTTATAATTTGTTTGATGTTAAACCCCTTTCTGCACCTGCAAATGACAAAAGTGATTTGCCTTATTCTTATCTTTCTTAATTTGATGTCTTTTTTCATTTTCATTTTAAAATGTGTTCAGTTCCATACTTTCACCTGTGTGGTATGTATAGCTCTGCAAATATTAATATTTTTACATTATTGTTGTATTTTTAAAGGATTGATTACCGAGCTGATAAATTGTGAGCAATATTTTATAATATGGGAAAATTGTATTATTTGCCTCCCAACAGCCATAAACTTGTGCATTAGGTTTCATTAGTGTTAAAAGCAATGTACTTAAAGTTATTATTCATGTTTATTGTATATATTGTTCTCACCAAGAGCTTCAATAGTTATTCGTCAGGAATTACTTGAAAGAATCGATTAAAAAAAATAATATATGTGTTTCAACTATACATGTTTGATATTCCAGTATTGATGTCATGTACAAATTGATTTTACAGATTTGACCACACAGCTTGCAAACCTAGTGGTGCATCTGGGTTCATTTTGTTCAACTTTGTCATTCCAGGTCTTGTTGGACCCGCTTCACACTTCTAATACGTTAGAATATTAACATGGTCATCATGATTTTAACCTTATTCGAATTCTAACTTAAATCCTATTGTGATTTATAATAATCCTAGGGGGAAACTAGAGTTAACTATAGTCTAATACAGGCGCCAAGTATAGCTGTAACTCTGACCTCATTAGTTGTGAAATTAATATACAAAATTCAGAGGAAATTGGTGTAAATGCTTTTAATCTTTTACCAGCAACATTACAACCAATTCAAAACATACATTTTACCGACCAAAACATTACAGGACATGCAACGGGGCACAACAGGTTTCTGGATATTGAGGTCAGGATCCAGGTCAGCTCCATCTCCTCGTTCCTACACAGGCCGGGACAAGTGCAATACCTCCAGGTACACAGCATTGCAACTAATCCCCACCTGCACAGGAAGGGACAGCTACGCATACCCAACAGTACACATCCAAGAACATGCAAATACCCACCATGCAGCAAAAATACTCTTGAAGAGAAATCCTTTGGTGGAGCACAGTTCACCAGCCCAGTCAGTTTTGCATGGATTTGCACAGCGAACATTAGTTAAAGCTGACTGCAAACCAGCAAAACTGACCAGGTGGTGATCAACAGATGAGTTTTGGACAAAAACTGGACTTCCAATCTTCAGAGAGATGAAGTTAGTTAGAAATACTTCAAGTGCTTACATTGCAGTAGATAGGGAGAAATCACTACCTGCACTATAAGCACTTTAGTACTGCTGAACCTGAAGTCAGGGGGCAAGAACTGGCAAGCGCTCCATTAAAAAAAAAAGAAAAGAGCATTACAAAGCGTTGTACAGTCAATTTGATGTGACAACCCCCGAAACCAAACATCTTAACAGGTGGAGAGCAAGCAGGCCACCATCAGTTTTGCATAGATTTGCACAACTCATCTATTCTTGTAGTGCAACTATGCAAAACTAGCAGAGAACTGCGCGATATTTGAGCCAAATTAGAAAGTAGAAATGAGTCTGGTTGGCGAATGATCACAGCCCCTTATGCCAGAAGGAGCACTTAGGGCAGTAGGTGCTAGTCTATTTCACTATCTGCACTAGATGCACCTTAGCACAAAGACAGTACTTCGACTGACAACTACACCGGAGACTCTGCACACCAGTGTCGGGGTATTGCTGTAAGTGCCTCCACTGCAGTAGGTATTGCATAGAACTACCTGCACTGTAAGCACTTTGACAATACACAGACTGATTACAGCATCACTGCCCTCCAGCACCACAGGAGAGGATGGTCACACCGCTCTGATCAGAAGAGGGAAGAGGTCCGGCGCTGCACGTGGGATCTGAAAACACAGAGGGACACGTGGGATCAGTGTTACATACAATAAACAAGTCTTTATGTCACCGCAACAAGTTACACGTGCAGATTCTGAGCTCCTGTAACAAATCAAGTGCGGTCTGAACGCGTAGGGACGTGAATGGCCACCGTAATAAGTGTCCATAGCGTCGCCGCTTCTCACGGGGGAAGATGTTGTGATTGAACGCAGCAGCAGCACGAGGTCAGTGAAAACATGAATGAGCAGCCTGCGGCCCCGCGTCCCTGCGACACGGGCGCGCCTGCGCGGGGACACGGTGTTGTTCACCCCTCCCCCACCGCCTTTAACATGGCGCCTCGAAGTGCGCCAATCTTCGCACAAATACCAACAACCCGAACCGATGTAAACGCAAAAAAACGTGGCGCTGTACGTGAAACACAGTTTAAACCTGCGTGGTGGTCGTTTACCGGGAGAACGCCGCGAGCTGCGGCGTCGGAGCTTCTGGAAAACACGGGCTGCCGTCCACGATGCTAACAGCACACCGCAGCCGTGCTGGTGGAGCTGCGGTGCGCCTGCTGAAAACATGGCAAACCGTGCTAACTTTAACCCAGTTTCACCCCCAAAACTACCCGAGGAAGCGGCACGGGGAGCGGCCGCTGGTGTTAGAATCGATACAGCCGGTCATTTGTGTCCGCGTCTCCGGCTAGCATCATGGGGAGTGGAGCTGGACGGCGCTGGTTAGCCGCTAGCCAACAACAAACGACCACATGTTTGAAAATACATCCACGGTGCATTGACCCCGGTGCTCTTGTTGCATTTACCCACGCTTGCCTTAATTTCCCCGGGTTCCCTGCATTTTAAATCTCCTATCGGAGCTAGCCCCGCTGGAGTGTTGTGCTAAGTTTGTGCGGCTAGGCTAAGCTAAAACGCGCGGCCTAAAGCTGCCCCATGTGCTGCTGCTTTGTTCTGGGGGGCACTTTAACTCACACACCACTGCACTCGAGTCCGAGTAGCGAAATAAACACATTCACAAACTTGTTTCTAAATATCACGCTGCGGGGTTTCATGTCAACTATCTGGAGTGTTGATTAAAAAGCCATATTTCCCTCCTCCAGCGGTGGCGGAGGCGCAGCGGAGAAAAAGCTCCTGACAAGCTTTTTCAAATCTCCCTCATTCCCTCAATGGTGGAGCTAAGGGGGCTGCCATGCGCCTCACGTTACACTGTTTTCATCGCCAACATCTCGGTAATGTCTCACTATGCAGATCCCCGTTCTCCTCCCGAGACACCACGAGGCGAAAGGAAACACCAACCAGTCTGTTGCGGGTTCAACGGAGCCACACAAAGGCGGAAAAACGGAGCAGGAACCCGACTTCCTTGCCGATAAACATGCGCTCGGCAGACACTCACCAGCCGAAATCCACCATCTTCGCTCACTTGCTCGGGCTGCCGTGTGGTCTCTCCGCGACAAAAAGAAAGCGGGATAAACAGCGAACTGTGCCCAAAACTTTTCTACCGGCTGACGGAGACGACACGCGGGGTGAGATCCGAGGCGAGCCGGCTGGGATCCGGAGCCAGGAGCCGCCGCTGGAGCCGATTGCGGGGTTAGGAAAGTGGCGCGAAGGCGACCAGTTGGTAACCATGTGGGTGAATGAAGGGCGGCTCCCACTGAACGTAAATATCTAGCTACAACCCCCAACTCTCCACATTAGCATACATAAACTACGGTACTTCCGACCTGCCTCTGCCGGGGAAGGAGGCACACACATGGGGAGCTCTGCAGATTCCCATCAACTTAGAGAGAGAACACTTAGTATATATGTGTGTATGTAAACAAGGGAGCAGTCCGTTCAGACGCGTATAGTTTAATGTCCCTGTGCGTTGAGAAAAGATTAAATAATCGAACCAGAGAGTCGGGTTTTGTTTTTTTTATTAAAAAAATGATATATTGATCTAATTTGTGTTCTCGTTTAACAAGACAATAAAACGTCTGATTAACCTGTTGCACCAAAACACTTTAAAATAATGTGAATTAATGCATCATCCTTTAGATCATGTATATACATACATTTTTTTGTCGGTTTCCATACAGAGTCACAAAAGAAAAACAATGTTCATATAGTTTCCAAGAGTTTTGTAAACTATAGGCTTGTAAATATGCAATAGCAAAATTATTGGTTATTAAATTTGGTCTATACTAGTTAGCTAGTTAATTAGTTCTATACTTTGAATTTGCTGTAGATAAAATGAGCAAGTGTGTGCAACATATACATGTAAACGAATTTAACCCCAAAATGTATGTTACGCAACCAAAAAATAAAAACAGCCTCTCCATGCATTCATAAATCCAGACTCTGTGGTTTGTGAGCAGTACAAATAAAGTTCTATCCAAACTATGTTTTTTGTCCAATGACAATGTTAATGTTCTTTTCTTAAGTCTCAAAATAAGCCTTAAATGTTCTATAAAACTTTATTCAGGTAATGAAATCCAAATTGTTCAACAGTGGCATCCGTTTAGAGTTTATTCTTTGAATGTAGCTAGTTATTATTAAGATATAAAAGCAATATGGAATCTAAGTTTTAGTTTGAAGAAACACCTCAACAAGAGGTTTAACTAACAAATCTGCCTCAGATAATTAACTGAAAACATTTGACTGAAATAAAAACAATGACAATCAATAAGGAAACAGTAAGTTAAACTGTTGAAAAACGTTTTAGATGTAATTTAAACTATTGTATCAAAGTAATAAAGACATTAACATTTTTTGCCTGCAACAGATATTTTAGTTTTTTCCTTTCAGAATAGTTCAACAGTAAAAGATAACACAATAATACTAATTACATAAAACTAAATGTGTCGTTTGTGTCATATGGAAAAACCACAGTAATTAAAACTTGCTCTCTGAAATGAACCAAAGTATTTGTTACTTTTCATGCTCACAGTAAATACGTTCACGCCCTGGTGTTTCTTTCTTCTTAGATTTAAAACTAAACGTCTGGATGTTGCGGAGTCTTTAAGAGCGAGGGCAAGAACCAACAAACCACTTCAGAGGAGCAGTCGAGCATTGCAACAAATTTGGGGGCCTCAGGCCGGATGTAGGGCCCCGGCTCAACACTCCACATCTTTTTATTGCTTCTAAGTAAAAATCTCAGTAGATTCAATTAAATGTGTGTAAAAAAAGTAAAAAAAATGTTTAAAGACTGAGGTGTAAAACATCGACGGATACAAACCTCAAACACATACTTCAGATGTTTGATTGACTTGTATGGAAAATACAAGGATGACAATCAAAAGTTTTGCGTTAGATGAAAAAAAACTTACAGGTATTAATCATCAAACGAAAACCTCAAGAACATTTATCATAATCTTAGTCACTTTATTCTAACTTGAAATGAACAGGCGTATAACAGAAATAGTTTACCTCACGCACCTATAACTTTATCTAGAGTTTTGTTTACATTTTGAAACAAAGATTTTATGCATAAAAACACACGTTAATCTTGTAAAATACAATATCAAACACCTCATAGGAATTGGTAAGACCACCTGTCATGTCTCATTAGGAGTTTTCAGCCGTTCTACCAAACAGATGTTTCCTCTTCAGTTTCATTTAAATAATTGTCTGCGGTCAGAAGGGGTAGGATGATCCAACATTTTCTTTTTTTCCGTTGTTGTAATCGGAAACCTACCCAAAGGTGTTGAGAACTTCTTTCACTACTGGTATGATGGATGATTGTAGCTGAAAGAAAAAGTTGAAATACACCGGTCCTGAGCTGTTTTTGTTCACAACACAAATATGTGAGTCCAGTTAAATAAATGATGAAAAACACCTATTCAACTTGTGGAGTTTAATAACGAAGAAACAACAAATGAGACCTTAACTATAAATTCCTTCCACCTTTCCCACATTCATGCAAGTCATTACAATGGAAGTTGAGGAAATGCGTTAAACCCCGTGGATTGTCACAGTGAGGATAATACAGTAAAGGAGCTGGCCAGCAGAGGGAACTAGCAAACAAAATATTGTTCTATAATGTTAGAATGTTTTTTCAACTGTAACTAGAAACACCAACCACAACTTCCCCATCCCTGGACTTCCTGTAGTGTTAAATAGAAAACATAATCCTTGAGCAACACATTCAGAGGAAACACTTGAAGAATTCATACAGAGCAGCAAATCAGTTCTCTTCAATAGGTTTAACATTTAAACCTGTTTCCTGTAGTGTTCCTTTGTGATGCACGAGGATGTTTCTGTAAAAGCTTGATGCAAAATGTTTATTTTGTTCTCTTTTATCGGTGCAGTGTTTCAGTTGAGCTTCGCTTCACACTCCTCAAACCGAGCCACAACGAGAAAAACTCCTAAAATGCAGTATATCCGTTCCTCCACGTTCTCTTCTCTGGACGGTGAGTTCTCAGTCCTGACCCCCAACCCCCCACACCAGGAGCCAGCGGTGGGGCTAGTTCCTCTTCAGATGGAAGTGAAGTGGGGGGTGGGTGGACGCAGGGAGGCTGTAGACTTCACATTGTCCCATGAGGTCAGATGAAAGTGTTTGGCTCTCCTCCTCCTTCCGACCCCCACCCTCCTCACTCCCGCTCTATGCTCCCTGCACAAATGATGGTTAAAGATTCATCAGGGCAGGTAGCAGTGACAAAAGCATCTTAGGACGACACAATTCATGTGGTAGTTTGGGATACAGAGGAAGGAAAAGCCGTCTGACATGTAAACAAGATAAAATCATGGTTATTTCCCTGTAAAACAACAAAGAAATCACTTCCCATGTAAAAATGCGGGAATTAAAAACAACATACTGGTAGCACTTGAAATATATTCAAGTCTGTACCTGGGATCCAAAACATCCCCTCCGATGAAGCGCCACATCTGCCCGCTTTTTTAAAAACGGACCTACCATGCCTGAAGCCCCTCCCACATCAGGGGCCGTGAGTCTGGGGGTCTCTGTTTTGTTCGCCCCATACAAGCCTGGCCACCATTGTCTCGGCCTGACCCCGAGGTCAACTGAACGCACCTCGCCTGACCACTGCCCATTCAGCTGTGAAGCTTCACACAGGACAAAAACATCTCACAAGAACAAGGATCACATCAAGCAAGGGGGGGGGGAGCGGACACACACAAAGACAACGAACATGCTCTATGGAAGCAAATCTTTGTGTTATATTGTGTTTTCACAAGACACTACAGCAAGTACAAATAGTTCAATATAATGAAGAGTTATTATTTTAGTGAATAAAATGAAGAGTGCTTTATTAGAGCATATAGTTCACCGTACAGTTACAATATATGTTTCCACATCGAAAAAAAGTAAGGGAGTTTTTTTTTGGCCACGACACATTGAGTCTATTAAAGAAGTCAATTATAGAAAAGAGTAATGAAGTTATCTTTGGCACATTTTCTATTAACGGTCCCGCAGATATTTTAAAACACCTCTCTTGCCAGAGGGGAAATTGTATTTTGCTGCAGGACAAGAATGAGGGCGCCCAATCCTGTCATCTGCTCTTTATCAAACTTATTGTATCCGGTTACAGGCGGTAAAAGACAAGTGGCTCCCTGTGAATGAGAATATAACCCAGTTCTCTCAAGAGCTTCACTGAAGATTCAGTCAAAAGGAAAGATTTCGTTTATATTCTTCCTGCAAAGCACCTGTTTAATTTTAGCTGTGCAGTCTCCTTGTTTGATGCACCGAGCACATGTCCTGGTGATCGTCTGTTCAGAGGCAACAGTGTCCCTGGTGGAGAGGAAGCTCATGGAAGCTGACAGGTTGAAAATGTGCCGCATGATGTGGCTGGGGGAGCATGAAACATGTTCACCCATGGATGCTGTGAACGGAGCCACAGGAGAGACTATGAGACAATTATGCGCTCCACATTTTTTTGTTAAGATATATTTTTTTTACCGTTAGATCATTTAAAAGCTTTTGTTGGTAAATCACAGCAAAGAGGATGCTGCAACTGAGTGAGGAATTCAAGGGAAAGTGTATTTAAAGAAGAATACACCTCTTTCTGTCCTGTCAGGTGTAAGATTACTTTTAACCGCATAGTGACAGTCACTTTCCCAGGAGCACCATTAGAAGAGTAATGGAGAGACATGCCCCTGTGGGCAGTATCTCATTTTATAACTTCAACCTCCAAAAATCATCCAGACGATGGTTTTAAGTTTTGAAACAAATCCACATCAAACAAAGCTGAACAGTGTAATATCCATACATTTTTGAAACAGAGAACAGGGGCTATAACTGCAGAACAGGAGCATGATGATCTTAAAAACATCCATATGCAAATAGTGTTGCTGCTGTCACATACTGTTACCTGAAGCCATCGCGCATGGTGACATGTTGCTCTGTGATTTTTTGCTCACAAGAATCATTGAGAGAGTGCACTGTGAATCATCACCATTTATTCTAAATCAAACTTCACTTTCTCCATTATGTTCCATTCATTTCCTGCCTGTGTTCGTCACTTCTACCTTTTAACGTTGTTGGTTTTGAGAGGAAGAGATGGAACACACACAGAGGACGAGACACTGACAAGTTGTTCATTTTTATGTTTAACAAGTAACAAAAAAATCCTGTGATAAATAATTACATTGGAAAATACTTTTTTTTGTGGCTTGGGACCTCTGGCTACACAGTACAATATAATAAAAGCTGTTTGGAAATGATCATTTAAATAACTACAATAAAAGGCCCCAAATCATTTTAATTTTACTGAATAGCATTTGAAACAAAGTTGACACACTTCAATTATGTTAAATCTAACATAAATCTAAAGAACTCAAAAAGTTAGTGTATTTTAATGCAAATGTCAATCTCTCTTCCCCCTTTTATCAATAAATTAAATATACAAAACACGTTGAAGCTGCCACATTCAGTAGCAGGGAGAAACAACAGATTTCTTAGTAAAATACAAACAAAAACAAACTGGCATTTCCTAGACACTACGGGACATAACTCACAACCGAACACAACGACTGAATGATATCTGATGACACCATTTATCTCTCGGATTGTCTCTTCACTAAAAAGACAAAGTGTACTAAGCAGCTTTTTGTGCACTAGGACCCCAACAAGTCTTCTGACTCACGTGTCTCATGTCTTTGTTCAGAGCAACACAGCTCTCAGATAAAGTCCCAACGTTTCCTTTAAATGCTACAAACTCTACAGCTGCAGCCACAGGAACATTGTGTCACAGACTGTAGCTAGAAGTAAAATATATGATTAATAACCATTCGTTTATAAAGATGGACGACATGACGGCTACCAAAAAGTGAAGCCAAAGTGTCTCGATTGCCACCTGGTGGCTGGTTGCAGTATAGGTCTTAAATATCTCCCCCCCCAAATTAAGACAATAAGTCAAAGTACACATCGAATACATTTTTCTCAAGGGCGGTTTCTGTCAGTTTAGTTAGATGTCACTCTGATGTTTGTTCAAGTTCTTGTTTTTCCAGTAAGTTTGAATTGAATTAGTTGCTGTGAAAAGGGGGTGAAACATCATGTCATGATTGACAGCTGAGTCTGACTCATGATTGGTCAAATGTGCGTATCGACCGGACCTCGCCACCATGGCTGCATCCACAGATTTCTGACAGAGTCTGGATCCAAATGTGCAAGATGGCAGCGTCAGTATCCGGGATGTTTTGGCTGCATTTCTGGCTGTAGTGGGACGAGGAGGAGATGTTTGGTCCATCTTTATAAATCTGGTTAACATGTTAGATAAAGAGTAGAGCAGCACACACTAGACTTTGTAGTACAGGTTGGTGGGAGTCTGAGGTGTGATCTCCTGAACGATGTAGACAGGTGGACCATAGTCGCCGCTCACACGCTCATAGTGGCGGCAGACCATGCTGTCGGAAGGCCGCAGAGGGAAGACGACGTCGCTGCGGTCCGAGCCGTTGTTGTCGCTGCTGATGCTGTCCCGCTTCGGCAGGGCCAAGGTGTTGAGGGACACGGAGGCGGACTGCTGGCTCTCTGGGAGGCAGTGGCGGTGACGGCGCCTCCACAGCAGCACCAGCAAAACGATGACGACCAGAAGGACGATCACGCAGCCGGAAAAGACCCACACGAACAGCTGTGTCTCCGAGTCACTGCCACCACCGGGGTTTGTTTGTCCTTCATCCTGGTCTGCGTCTGTCGGGAGAAACAAGAGGAGGGGCGGGAAGAAAGAGGAGAAACTGGGATGAAAGAGTGAATCGGGACGCGTGACAAAGAGATTTAACAACAGTTTCACTCAGTTTAAGCCCGGGTGCACTGCGATCAGTTTGTATTAGCATGGTACAGAAACACCTCTGTCAAAGCTGGACACTGGAGAATATGATCTAATCCTTAGTGTCACCCTAGTAAACAGCCTTTCTCTGACCCTGAACGGGTCAATGGGTCAGACTGAAGGTTTGTAAAGAAGATAATTAAAAAACAATAAAGACAATGTGTCCCTGATCCTTGATGTATCAGAATGGAAACAAGTTTTCATTCCTTTCAATATATTTCTGTTTGATTATGAGAGCAACTTGGATTTAACAGGATGGTTAAAATATTTAATTTTATATTCTGGAGCATACCAGTAACAGAAAGCTGAAATACTAATATATTCCACTTCAAAGCCTCAGAGTACAAATGTTTATACTTGTTTGCCTTTAAATCACTTGTATTTAAAATCAGTGACAGGACTTCTTTTAAATGTAATCATCCTGACCTGTAATGTACCAACAATTTGTTCTTATAGTTAACATAGTTAAATCATTCAAGCACCTCTGTAGTTAGAAATTCTCCAGACTACAGATTTATTTAAAGGCTTTATAAAAATGCTGTGATGGTATTTGTGACCTGTTTGTGAAGATTTATATTTCTAGCAATAACCGATGGACTCAGAGCAGAGTATAGAAGTTGGAGACGTGTCTCTCAAACTAACACCAGTTTTAGCTTTCATTCATGGAATTTGCTGACAATAACAAAAGTAGATTATGTATTGTATTTTATATAATTACTACATTTATCATTTACAAATATGCTCATGTATACTATTCTATGTGTAGTTGACACGTTAAAACATTATAATGAATCCTTAAATGGGAGTTCTAGGCCTACCAGAATTAACTCGGGAATTAAGACGGGATAACGATAAGATATTATAAAATTCTTTCTCATTAAACTGTGACTTCAGTCTTGTTAAATTACATTATACTGGGAATTTTCTTCACCATGGCGCCAATACTCACTAAAAGTCACATTGGTCAAAAGGCCAAAGACAACACTTCTATATTCTCCAGGTAATAGGTGTTGGCTTTTTTTGTACCAGTTTTGCTTTTTGCGTCGCGTTCCTTCGCAGACTCGTCCTTGGCCTTGGGTTTCGGTCGTGAGGGCGGGAATCTGGTGGGCGACTCCTGGAGTATTGAGGGTGGATCTGAGGAGCCTGGAATATGAAGCAGGACAGTTGAGAAGCTGACCTGAATAAAATCACAGCACATGATTACAGGGATCCCACCTCACACCTCATTTTCATTTCATTATAATCTGTGGCGTTCCCGCGTAGGTGGAGTGCTGTCATAACAAAATGATTAGTGTTTGCCGTCAGTCCGTCAGGGCTTCTTTCTTTCTGGACTGATTATTGTTGCACTGAGAGTCATTCAGATAAAAACACATCACAGGAGGAAATGGGGAAAACATTTTCTCAACTAATCGAACCACAGAAAGTTTTTTTTTGAGTCACAACTGGGACTCAGATTGTGTTGAATGAAAAACTAAACTCACTAACACTTTCACTATCTACACCTACACTACTTGTGTGTGACAAATATGCAGTCAATGCAGCCAATTCACACATTTCCTTGGTTTTTTTTTTCGAGAAGGAATGCTGGAAATCAAAAGTTAGGGGGGATTCCACCAAATTCACAGATGTGTAACATCCTCAGTGCAAAGTCTGGATGAATGGGAGGATTGAGTCTGAAAGGACCTCAGGCATAGTACCTCCTGACAGGAGCAGCCGAAACAGAGAACAAGATAATGTCTTGTGTAACTCTGGAGGAGTGATTTTGAGTGAGTTTATGAAAACGACATCATATCATAGCTTCTTCGGTTATCTCAGGCATAGTAGGCATGTACCCTAAAGTACAGGTATAGCACTTCATACATTTTTTTTAAAAGATGTTTTTCAAGCTGTTTCGCCTTTTTAGAAACTTCCAGGTCAGCTGGCCCCTTTACTACATTTCTGTTGGAAACCATCTCGTCTGTTTAGTCCAGTTTAACTAACAACTTCAGCTATGACCTAATTCTCACACTACCATTTCCCAGCAAGAGAAATAGAAACCTTAAGATTCCTCACAAGAAAAGTAATGTGTTGCTTTGTCACATTTGTGATCTTTGTCATCAGGCAGGAGAAATGTCCCCTCTAAATGTCTCATATTGTTTTAGTCAAACACCAGCCCAAGGTCCAAACTGGTACGGTGATCATATATTATTATATACATAGATGTTTACATGATATCATATATTTCAGAAAACAAATCCTATTTTTTATCATTTTTTTATCGATAAATGACAATGAAAATCTAACAGATTCTGTGAGTCAGATTTGGTCTGTTTTCTTTTTGGCCTAAACCCCATTAATCATCTGACAACTCACAGGTCCATCTTGTGACTGTTGGGAGGGGCCCGACCCCTTTGTTGGGAACCACTGGATTAAATTGTGAAGTAAATACAGTAGAGTGTCTCAAACATCTCCACCTTGAGTGGCTTTACTAGTAAAATGCTGCTTTCATATTGATACATTAGCATGAATCTAATAATGTCAAATGTGATCATGTATCCAAGCTGATGAAACAAGAACTTTTAGTTAATGGAGGAATTTAATTTAATTTTATCAGAATTTTTACTTAAATAAAGGATGTGAGTAATTTTTCTCCACCACTGCTTTTAAAGTCTCTCAGAAGTCCCTCAGCTTTGTGGAAGTTAAACTCTAAACTGCTAGAGTAACCAAGGATGGCAGGTTGAAGGAAAATATGGAGGCCTGCGTAAAAAAGGGAAAAACATCGAACCACATTCATCACTAGATATTAATAAATATTTTTTGTGTGCAAATGACACTGAGCAGTTTGAAAGGTATTGAAGTCGACCCACACACTCAAGCCTTTTGGTAATCTACAGATTAGATCAAAAGTAATCACTTTAATCAACATCTGTTCGATGCTCTTAAAGAAACTGAAGTTTAGGTTTTTCACATTAACTTATAACGGAAACACAAATTTTTATCTTCTCAAACACATTTACCATGAATACACAAAAACTCTGTGATTATATTTTCAGTTCCACAGGCACGAGTCATACATCCAAACATAAACAGACGGGTTCATTAAAATACCGATGGAAGCTGCAGTGAATTGCCAAACGTGACCTAATGCACCATGTGTCGACATTAACGAGAGATTACAACAAAATCTTCCTTTTTACTGGTGGTTCTTAAAGGTTTGTTTACTCCTGCAGTGTTTGTAAACACAGCAGAAAAACAGCTCTACATTCCCAGTTATGATCAGTGGAGAAACACAGAAAATGCTGCGATTTTGATTTTCATCTCTAACCCAAACTCTTGAATCATTTATGAGTAATTCTCCACATTTCTGAGGTCAAATAAATTCCATTTTACGGCTTGAGCAGACTCTGCATTTTAAAGTTTTATAAACATGCACAGAAACGCGGCATCTGTCGATTTCTCTGATCACGTGGAGATCAATAACACACACACACTACCTCACGTGTAGAAAACTAATAAATACCATCCTCATACACAGGTATCTTCTCATAAAGGTTACTTACAAATAACACTATTATAATATTGTCGTAGATAGTTTAATAAAAAAAAAACTCAATATGTTTCCATGTGAACATTATAAACTCACTCATCCTCTGCTATGGCAGTGGATATGTTAGGAATCAGATTTATTAAATTTTTAATGTATGTGATGAGAGCAGAACACATCAGCTATTCTGATGTTAAAGCAGAAAAAAAAGATTATTGAAAGCAACGACCAATCCGAGCGATGGCATGCAAGATTATACTGATGGCCTTAAGCTGCCAACGGTTTGAATTAGGGATTTGAGATAATTCACGACGGTAATCTCTCTTCAAGAGCATGAATAGATGATCGAGATCATCTGACCAATTCCAGAGAGAAGGTGATACAACGGCATCACATGTATAATAAGCAGGAACAGACATTAGCTGTGATGTTTCGTTAAGTGCTGCTGTCAGATACCTGCGTCTGGGAGCCTGTATCCGTCTTTCATTCACATGTCTGCTGGCACACGCACACACACACACACACGCACACAAACACACACCCACACACACAAAGTACTTACTCTGGCCGACTCTCAGCATCAGCTTCATGGATTTGGTCCTACACGCTCCTCCATTAGTGTTATCCAGACCTTGAAGAGCTCCTGTCGAGGTGGCTGATACACAGACATGAGGGTAAATTTTTAATTATTGTTTGAGTTTGAGTTTGAATCTCATGTATTTTTCATATCACAAGACCATTCACTAATATAGAGTTTCCTTGCTTCCTGTTTTAGTTTCCAAATGTTGCATCATTTATGCATGAGGATGCACAAACTTGACCAAACTAGATGCATGTGACTATATTTTACATACATTATTTACACATAAAAAACATGAGATACAACTAGTGCTGCAAGAAATAACTCTTTATAGGGTTTGGCAATAAAATGAGGTAAATAACCATCACGATATAATTTTAAATGATATAGAATAAATAAAGTCACATATATAGCGTTAAGTTGCTTATGCATTAAGCACAGTGTGGGCACAGTGTATATGGAACAATTGATCAACATAGGATTTATAAAGTGTTGCTGTTTATGAAGCCTTTATGATAGTATTTATAGTGAGAATTATTATTATTATAATGGAAACTGTCCAAATATTATAATTTGATTCCCTTTCACACAAAACAAAAAAATTCCTGGAAAAATCCTTCTTTTTCCAAAAAAACGCCGGATGCTACATTTTTCCTTCATAAATAACTTACATGATTATTCGATATTTAAAACAATTAACAGTTACACTCAATTGGTAGTTTAT
This sequence comes from Pleuronectes platessa, assembly GCF_947347685.1. Classification (NCBI taxonomy): domain Eukaryota; kingdom Metazoa; phylum Chordata; class Actinopteri; order Pleuronectiformes; family Pleuronectidae; genus Pleuronectes; species Pleuronectes platessa. The sequence goes on from NC_070626.1 coordinate 23,144,769, forward strand.
TAGGTATATCTATAGCGTGAATACACCTATAGCTAAAACTGATTCAAACTTTAGTTCTGCATTAAATCCAAACACTATGAAGGTTAAAATTGTTCATTATTCATCAAAATGATCAAAATAATACATCACAACAGCTTAAAAATGGCCACAACAACAAAAAATAGCCAAAAACTAAAGAAATCTCAACAAAAAGAGAACATTTAAACCTAACTGTAGAATGCATTGTATGCCTCTTGAATTAAACTGTGTTCGTTTTGGCTTGGAGGACCTAGTGAACTAAATTCTATGGTTGAATCAACTTATCAATCCTTTTAACTCTAGATGCAACTTGGACGTGGACTTTAAATCAACTTGTGCAAAACAATGTAGTGACACACAAAAAAAACTGCATAAACACGGAGACACACACATACACTGAGAACTTTGGTTCACCCCCTGTCACTCCCCCCCACACATGGGCTTGTTAGCAGCATTTAGGTCAGATAACAACATCTCAGAGGCTACAAGCCACGTTGCCATGAAAGCTCCCATCAAATCTGCCTGATGCTGTAAAAGCCTTGTGTGATTTGGGGCATGTAAGCCCTTGAAATCACACTGGCCTGCCAGAGCGAAGTGTGCTGTCAGAGTGTGGCGCGCTGGATGAGGCTACATTGTCAGACTTGCTCTCCATATCATGCATCACTTGCCACTAAGATGCTGGTTTAACCGACAGCGGTCCAATAACGAGGCCACATTTTTTTTGATTCTCACGCAATCTGACAAATTGAGAGGGAGCCAATGACGATGGCTTCCTCTCGTTGCAGGAGGAAAAAGAGGGAACAAGAAACAGTTGCTGTAGCACCGACTTGGACGCCGCTCCACCTGTGGCAAACCAGTGACTCATTTTAGGATGTTGCACGTGTTGATTTGCACTTTGAGACGCACACAGGTCACAGGCAAGTCTCACTCTGCTCTGACTTACAGGTGATGTAATAGTCCCTCCCCCTGAGGAACTCCAAACCCCACAGGTTGGGGCTGAACTCCTGGAACTTGAACGTGAACTTGACGTCCCGGTGAGGCTTGTCACAGTTCAGCAGGGGCGTGTCCGTCTTGTCAATGGTGCAGCTCTCGATCTGACTGCGGGAGACCAGGTACACCCTGTAGAACTCCTCCTTCCCCCCCAGGGAAGCGTCTGCCCGGGGACACACAATGTCCATCTTGTCCCCTATCTGAGGATACAGGACCAGACCCTGACCTGCAGTAAATCTGAGGCAGAAACAGAAAATAGATGTCACTGAAAATGACCTGTGAAACAATAAAGAGTGAAACATAGATTTTGAATTATCTCCGTCAGTTACTAGAGTGGCAAAGATGTAAATTGTGAAATGAATGTAGTTTTCATGTCTCGAAAAGCTGCTGAAATAAGCCAATGAATAAACAAACAGAAAAAACAACCCAAGATGTGTTTTCATCTGAGGAACAACTCAAATGTTCTGTTTAGTTGATAAATATGACTCGAGTGGCGGTTTGAGCTTTTCACTTGGAATAATTTGCTGCTTTCCTTTATCTAATGTGATAAACTCAACATCTTTGCAAATCCAGCTAACTGAAAACATCAGCTTGGATGAGTTTGTTTCTTGTCCACAAGTTTCTATCAAATAATTGATCAGGAAAATTCAAATGTAATCACTTGACATAATGCAGAACAGAGTAAAGCGGTTTTAGTTTAATCCCTCATCAACACTGTCAACGATTAACCGACTAGTCATTCCTCATGGGTTGCTTGTCTTAACTTGCAGTCGATCCCTGAGGTCACGGACGAGCAGCAGAAAGTTGGTCCGTGCACCTACTTTGCATTGGAGCCGCTCCAGTGGATGGACTCCAGGGTGGCGGCGCGGCAGCTGCAGAAGACGCTCAGCAGCATCACGGCACCGCAGCTCCATGCGCTGCTCCCCATCACCGGCAGGATCGAACCACACGCTCTCACTCCGTATCATAAACCACAGAGGACGCGCACGACAGTCTGCCGCAGCCCGTGCATGTCTCCTCCAGGTGCGCGCCGACCACTCATCCCCGCGCCAGAGCCCACCGAGTCGCGAGTCCCGCACGCGGATGAAATGTTCCACATTGTGCGTAATTGGCTAGAAAACCGTCGGTGTATTGAGGACAGAGATTGTGCGGAGTATTTAGTCATCAGCTGACTGTCCGTTCCGCCCACATCCACCCTGTGCGTATCAGAGCGCGTCTGGACGCTGCGTTTTTTATTTCCCCCTCCTCTTGTGTAACTTTATTCGTCTGAACTGAGACAAAATCCAATTTAGGAAAAAACAAATTCCTTTATTTCATTGATGGAAATTGCAGGGGTTGCTTCAATGTGCCACCAGAACATCTTTAAGCCCTTTTCTTAATAAACAAACGAACCATCCACCCCTCCATCCTTGTCCCAAATGTTCTTGGGTTTAATAGCCTATATATTATCCCCCTCATATAGGAACGAATGAACTTTCAACATTTACTACTTAATTTCTATTGTTTTACAGTTGAATCAATTCTTCTTTCTCCATCTCAAGGTCTAAACACTGACTTGGAATGTAAAGCCCTTTGAGGCAAATTTATGTCTGTAAGTGAAATTGACTTTATATTGTGCCAATATGTATTTCTATCGTCTTATTTGAATCACTGTTGCCTTTAATGATTTTTTGTAAGATAAGATCAGATAAGATAAGAAGATAATATTAATGCCGATGGAAATTCTTGTGCCAGTTTGCTCCAAGATACAGTATCAACAAAACATAATAGAATAGAACATTGTGGATAAATCAGCACTTTATAGAACCACACTTCGCCTGCATGACTTGTGGATACTGTATATGAAAACAGCTTAGATCTGCATTTAAACACATACACACACACACACACACACACACACACATACACACACACACACACAAATTGCAATATTGTGCAATTTATCAAGACTGTGCTTTGACTTCCCTTTGTTGAAGACATTTTAACCAAAACATCCTCCGTAACCTTAACCATGACCAATTCATGCCTAACCCTATCATTAACCTAACCACAAGTCATAACCCTAACCAAGAGTCCAGAAGTCACATTTTGCCTCATAAGACCAGGTCGCCTGGTCCTTACAAGTTAGTGTTTACTCTAGAAAGGGTCCTCAAGAGGCAAAGAAAACCAGCACTTGCACACACCAATGGAATTTTAGGCCAGTTTTATCAGGTCAGAAATCAGTTCAGTGAGTAACCACATGGGGACGTTCATGAGAAGAGCTTTATCCCCTGTTCTTGGGGAACATTGATGATTAATAGACTATTACTCACCGCTCTCCACCGGGCAATCGCCTTAAATAAACATACATATTTTTATAGACCTAAATGAGAACAGAACATAGAGATGACCATCCACTGCTAAAATTTGTGTGTGAATTCCTCAAATAACAAACAGTGAGAAAAATCCTCCATGACATTAATGTTTTTTATCTCAATGTGGATCAATACATTTGAAAAGCAACTGTGGGTGGATGAGTTGGGATTTTCTTTAAAATCCTGTATATTCTGTCTCTAAGGAGCCAAGGCTGTAATCCCCTTCATATCCAGAGAATCTGAACTAATGACAAAGTGGTTTAAAAGATTACACATGCAGGGCGTCTGCCACAAGAATTAAACACCACATTTGACAGCTGAACTGCACAGAAACGTCTGCCTTTCTGTTGGGAAACCGGCCGGGCTCTGTGTGTTCAAAGTACTGGCAACATCTTTCATATTTATAATTCATTTAAAACTCGAGGTTTTTTTGACGTGTACTACATAGAGATAGCGGTTGCAGAGATGTTTTCTCATGTAAACACAAAATTATAAAAGTCTGATGGTTGGTTTTTACTAAAACAAACTTCAGATACAGAGACCTCAGATGTTTAGGATTGATTTTATTTCCTTGTCATGTGTTCAGCTGCCGGCATCTACATTTAGGAGACAGATCCTAAACATTGTCTAATAATAGTCCATCATACAGATATCAGCCAGTCAGTGGTAATTATTCACCTCCTCTCTGAAACATGTAACCAACAAAAGGAACAGAACAAATGAAACAAAGTGAATTTTACTTATTTAATTTGCCTGATGATGAAGCACCCAAAGAAGTTTCTCAGTACATAAACTGATATATATTTTTTTTCATTCTTTATCTGTTATTGCTGGAATACCATCATAATTCCAAAAGCAACAAGGCATTCGCCAAAGTTCCAAAGACTTCAGTTTCAGCAGTTTGTAGAGCTTCAGTCCAAAAATGGTTTACAGGACATGGCCCTGACAAGAAACTCTATCAGACCAGTTTGTGAAAGTTGGTGGGTTGTGGAGAGTTGGTCAGGTTGACCTGGAGCAGTCAGGAGTGGTCCTTATAGTCCACATTCTGCTCACTAAACCAAATCAGGCTCGATGGGCAAAGGCCAAAAATGTCACTATTATGGTAAGAAAGGCACAAAAAGGTGAGGATAATAAAAAAATACATTAATTGATAAGCCAGTCTTTTCCTACACAAAAAAATAAGAGGAGTAGATTTATTTGATCAGTTTGTGGGGCTGGAGTCTTGCACCTGGTACTGGAGGCATGACATGTATCAAAAGATTAATAAAATCTGAAGATTGTCAATGTATTTTAAATTAAATTGCAGCAGTGTCAGGAGACCATTGCAGATTTGAGGCTAAGGTCTGGGGTCTTTAAACACATCCAGCAGCTCAAAGGAGGAATATTTTAAACTGGCTTCCAATGAGTCCTGAGCTAAATCCCATTGACAACTTTTGGAGGGAGCAGATATCTGCGGAAGAAAAATGCCGCTAAAGCCTTTGTCCATCCAGACAGTAGTTTTGTGTATTTCGAGTGTAGAAGCAGTCTACTGCCCCTAGTGGACCATCTGTTGTCCTGCACCTGAAACAAGTATCAGTACCTCTCCTGATTTTGGATGATTAGACCTCGTCTAAGGTTAATGGACCTCGCGGCAAAGCTGCTGAGACCATCAAATTGAATATAAACTCAGTGGAAACAAGAAGAGGTCAGGGAAATCCAACCAAGCATGAAGTAGAGAAGAGATGTAATCAGCTAAAATAGCTGACAAGGAGTTAACATAAAGTTCAAATCTTTTTACTGTGCCACTACTGCAGCATCGTGACAGTTCTGTGAGTAGTAAGTCTGAACAGTTTGTCCCTAGCAGTTTCACTTTCTTTCTGCGTCATATTCCTCAGTTCCACGATGACTCATCATTCCCAATCCTGGCATCACTGTTGAGAGCAGTCTCCAGTTTGTAGTTGTTGTTTTTTGGTGAGATCTCCCAAATTGAAGGTAATGCTAACATGGTAGGTGTCTGCTATAGAACAACCCCTATCACGATTAGCATTAACCTCAACCTGGGACAAGACTTGGCCGTGTCATCACTCCTGGGCTTACCTCAGTGTTGGACAAATCCTGCAGGGGGCGATAGACACACAGATTAGTGGTTGGTTTTGAGTGATGATGAATACATCTCAACTGAAGAGTTTCATTCACAATTACTGCCTATACATAAACCAATTGCTTGGCATTGTGTTAAATTTGTGGTAATATAGATAACAGTTGACAACAGCAAAGATTTTCATTTAACTGAAACAAAAAAGAAATAAAATCCAATTTGCGCAGGATTTGATGTTTTCTCTGTATTTTTAAAACAGTGAATAAACACTGTATGATGATTAATATTGATATAAACTCTTAATTTGCAAACACAACTACCCAATAAATCAGAATACCCCAAAAATACTGCTCTGTGTACACATTTCACCCTTTTATTTAAACTATTCTGATATTCTCCCTGAAGCAACTCAGGTTTCAACGTTGAAAAGACGTCATCTAGGCCCTTGAGTCTGTCTGGAAGCATCAGAAACCAGAAATATGTTCCTGTGGGTTCGAACCGTATTTCTGACGCTCTTAAGGGTGAGGTTCAACACTTTAACAGATAAATCTTCAGGTAAATCCGGAACAATTCCAAAACTAAAGAAGTCGAGGCGGAGGCCATCATGCTTTCAGTAAAGTCGTTTCCCCACAGAGACGTTATGAGGAATAACAGGATGTACCAGGTGCTTGTACACGTCTGGCTTAGAGTCAAGATACTAATCTTAGTTGAGATGTCAGGAAGTAAGTCTGTGTGCTACGAGTTAGATTGGTACTGACCTGTCTCCACATTGACAGCACTTCCTCTTTGAACAACGGGCGTTTCTCTCCTCCTTTGCTCAGTGCTTCTCTCTCGTCGGTCATCTCTCCACCCTCCGTATTTCTCTCTGTGTCGCAGTCAGCAGCAGATGTGGGTTTTACGTGTCTTTTATACACTTGTGTGAGTCATGCAAAATCCCCCTTCTAACTGAATGACTTTTAAAAAAGTGAAAGACAATCACGCAATCAATTTGAAGTACAAGGCCATTTGTCTTCTATGTAAATGCCGCCTACATTAGACAAGTATATTAGTTTCTTGGATTTACACGGTATTTACGGTTATGCAATGACAGCAACAGAGCTCGACGCAAAGATGACGGCAGATTGACGTCATGAATTTAAACGTTGGTCTCTTTAAATATGTAACACGGTAAAGATCTGACAGAATAATAAATGTGGGTCCAATACGTGGCTGGGTTTGAGCAACATGTGTACAAATTCAGTCTCATTAAAGGACCTGAGATGTTGAGAGAGTTTTGATTAGACTTGAAGAAATGTATGCAAAATGGATAAGGGACAGAGGCCACCTTTATAGTACAACATTGAATTAATTTGATAATGATACTTAAATAGTGAATGAGAGTAGAAAACAACCTGTTTCAGTATCAAACACCTCAAAGATTTCGACAGTGTTTCCTTTCCTCACATTTTTTACTGCCTCATAAAGAGAGTGGATGAATAAATAAAGAAGACACTTAAAAACATTCACAGTGGGTGATTCCTCACTTTCCCTTAAGATATAAGAACTGAAGCCGGGTCCCAAATTCATACTACATTGCTTATTCCAAGGTTTGTACTTCTACTGTTTAACAGTTTACAAACACTTCACAAAACAAATAAAAAGTGATTCTTTACCAATATTTGTTTCATTTTTTGGGATCTCTACGGACATGTTTCCTCTCCAACTGCATTTCATTCTCCCCTCTATTCCCTTTATGTATTTCAACATGAGAGAATGGTGTCCATCAACAGATCACTCCAATATCGACTCTATTAAATCTGCATTATGTCTGGTTTAGGGAAACTTCACTTTCTCACTTTTCCTACAAACCATTAATAACCATCTTGAAATATGTGTGTGGCTTGTATTCAGTGGCGGCTGTTGACATTTTTTTTGGGGGGGGCGCACTTGGGCGGCGCGGTTTAAATAGCCAACCGCAATGAGAAAAAAAAACTGAGGTTTTGATTAGAATATTAAAAAAAACATAGCTTTATTTCAATAAAATACAGTGCTCAACACTAGTATCCAACAACAATAACCTATTACTTTGGGCATGACAGTTCAGAGCAGAATGGTAGGGACATAGGTAAGAGACATTGGGTAGGGTTTCAGAGATGAACAGAATAAAAAAGGTGCCCACACCCTCACACGAAAGAGGTTTAGAGCAGAAGAGACATAACATTTTACATTTGTTGTTTGTCAAGAGTAGGCCCCACTACTTGTAAAGAAACTTAGCCCTCCTCTCTTTCAAGCTGGCAAATCTCTCTATCACCTTCTGGTTAAAGTCAATCATGTCTGTGACAAGCCTTTTTTCCATTGAGAGCATGGCTAAGGCATTCAGTCTGTCCTGAGTCATTGTGTTCCTGAGAAAGGTTTTAACCCTTTTCAGTGTTGAAAAACACCTCTCAGCCTCAGCAGTGGCCATGGGAGTTGTGATGATGATTTTAAGCAGTGTTTCTGTCTCTGAAAATACCTCAGAAAGGTTATTGTCTTTGAACAACTGGTAAAGATCCACAGCACCACGACAGGTTCGGAATTCTTCTGAGCCATAGATGAGGGTAAGCTCTGTCTTCAGCCTACTTCCATCGAGCACAGGATAGGCCTTCAATGTTGTGGCCAGAGCAACTTCAGGGAATGCATCAAGGGAGTGGTCAAACTGGGGGCTGTCCAGTAAGGTGGCACTGATGAGGTGGTCCTTGAAGGCAAAGCGTTCCTTGGTGTGTCCAAGTATGGTGTCGCATACCTACCTACAGATAAATATAGAGAGAGACAGACAGATAAGGTGTGGGGCATTTAGATGCTAATAACCTTTGACTTCAACCATCTTGTCCTGGCTGCAGACAAAAGCCAACAATCAGAGTCTAACAGCTCTGGCTCTAGACACACAAAAGCCAGGAATTAGGTCTGATGGCTCATCAACATTTCGAATTGGTATTTTAGATAAAGTATAGTCTGATATGATATCCACACAAATCTCACAATTTCCAACATGTGTTCTGCTGTGGGAAAGACAAAACATTGAACTTTAACACAGGCATCTGCTGATTTTGACACTCACCTCTGAGGCAATCCTTTTAAGCTCATCTTGATCGATAGCCCGGCACTTCCTCGGCTGCTCAGAGCCACTTCTGTGCTCCACCACCATTGCATGGACTGAATCTCTGTAAATAAAAATAATAATAATTTAAAAATCACATTTGTCTTATTACTATGGTTAATGTAAAATAAGAATGTTATGACTAAGCTTACAGAATACTAACAATAATGAAATTACCAGATTTTTTGTATGTCCTCTTGGAACTGCTGGATGCAGCGATTTATATGGACTGAATCTATGTTTCTGTTCTGGAGCTTGGCATAGAGAATGTCCACGTGTGGCATTATCCGATGAAACAGTTTAAGGAAGAAGTTGAAATCAGGATCCTCCAGTAGCCTGATGTGGCCTCCTGCTTCGTGGCTGGTCTTGTCATCAAAGCCATCTGATGCTCGAATTCTTTCAAAGCAGTCAATGAGGTCATCTCTGTTTTAAATCCGGACGTTCAGGTCCCATTTCTTTTAGTTTCTTTTTATCGACATCCGATATTATAATGGTGTTCCGTGAATAGCTACAATAGAGTTTTCATTCGCCATACTCTCAGATTAAAACAAGTATCTGCTAAGTGCTAACTATGCTGCACCTGTAGATATGTGATGTGAGGGAATCACAAAAGGTCTCTGATTGGACAGTCCTGTCAGCATGATATATAAGAAACCCTTTCATTGGCTGTGGGCGCAAGGTACGTGCGCCCATGGCTCGAACTGTCATCCGCCAATGAGAACTGTCCTTGCTCAAATGTTCCTGCCCCTTTTTTTGGCTTCCATAGACTTCCACTTGCCCGGCGCCCACAGGGAGGAGTGGCTTCTCTCTCAGTGACGTTATCGTATGTTATCATTCAACGAATGGCAATATATTATATTTGGTCACATTTAAGTGGTTTTTGACAGGGGCTTACGGTCTCCGGCACACATTTAACGCTTTAAAACAGTACATTTCTTATTAAATTATTTGATATATAATGTTTTTTGACATGTCATTTTTTTTTTTCATCTCAAAATTGTAGGGTGGGCGGCGCCCCAGCGCCCTGTATTGACGCACCGTCACTGCTTGTATTAGAGATATGCTGTCAGATCTATAGCCATGCTAATATCAGCCTGTTAACACGCTGCATAATAGTAGCTGGCGGAGGCATCTAAAAACTTTCAGTCTGCTTAAACGTTGGCCATGCTAGCAGCTCTTAAAGGCAGTTAAAGGTTCAGTGTGTAGAATTTGTCAACATCTCTTGTTGCAGCCAAATACCCCTCAACCCCCCAAAACATGAGAGAGAACCCGTGTTAGCCTTCAGTTGTCATGAAAACTCAAAAAGGTGCTTAGTTTGTCCAGTCGACTATAAAAAAAAACATGGCTGCCTCCGTAGAGAGGAACCGCTTCCGATGTAAATATAAAGCATTCAAATAATTAGGATCCATTCTACAACAATTCATACAATTTCGATGACCACATCGATCCACTGGCCATTCTAGCAGCTCTCTCAGGTCGTTATATACTGCTAATATCAGCCTGACGTTCACAATAGTGGTTGAGCGTACTTAGCATGCTCACATTCAGCCCTAAACAAACACTGTATCTGAGGAATAGGGTTTATGTCATATTTACAGGTATCGTATTGGACAATTTCATTATTTCACCGAAACAGAACAATATTTCATGGCAGGTTTTCCTATGGTCATAGAAATAGATGTTTAAAATGACAAATGACAACTTTCTGCAGGCGTAAGAGAAAAAGTATAATTCAGATATTTTAGTTAAAGTCTTTAAACATTTTAATATATGTACATTTTGTATTGCATTGTTCAACAAATATTTAAAAAAAGCATTTCTTATCAAGCCACATGTACAGTGACTGAACGTTATGACTGTGCAGGCTCATGAAATGATTGGATTTTTAATTGCCAGTTATGGGAGTGTCCTCATGGGGGATTTTCAAAAAGACCCTTTTCCACCAAATGACTGTTATCCTACAAACTCTCCTCATAAACATCTCTTGTGTTGTCTGTAAACTTGCCCCAGAATCGTATTGCCGGCGGTGTTTGCTTGTGGTAACCCAGTAACCAAGTCATACTGGTCGGTTTCTGAGAAGACTCGGTGCCTCCCCTATCCATTCTCACTACCTATCCCCCTCCCCCCTTGCCGGCTGCACTTCACGCAAACCCCTCGCCTGCGTCTCGCTCGCCGGACTGGCTCATATACGTCGCATTCCCTTCTGAGTGCTGAAGAGGAAACACTTTAAAAAAGACAGATCAATGATGAGGTATTTAAAAGGAAAAGGAGTTTATGAGAAGGTGGGGGAAAAGCACACCGTGGCAGGGACCCCCCCTCTTCACATGCTGGAAATTCACAATGTGTAATATGCCAGCTGAGGAAGCTTCAAATGTGACTTTCTCTTTTCTGTCTGTCTCTTCTGCTTGTACATTACAAATTTAGGGAACATGTGCTTTTAGAAGTTTCCCTGCTGATGAGAAGATTTTCTCATTAGTGTTAAAAAGGTTTTCTTTGGCCGTTTTTCTTTACTCTTGTTGAGGATTTAAGGGATAGTTCACTGAAAAATTACAATTCATTCATTATCTACTCACCACTATGCTGATGGAGGAGTGGGTGAAGTGTTTGAGTAGACAAAACACTTTTTGGGTTTCAGAGGTAAACAGTGTTTCAGCCAAATCCAAAACAATTGAGGTAAATGGTGATCACTTCTTCAAACGTATAAAAACAACAGGCAAAAACTCAACATACCTCCATACTGCTCCTGGGTTGACATCCAAGTGTCCAAAAATCCCATGTTTATATTCTACTCAAACAAGTTCATTTTACACCATGTTTTAATGTCTGTTGTGATCAACACTTGAATAAGGCTCTGGAGGAAGATATCAAAGGACATTCAGACTAAAGACACGGTGTAAATCACCTCATTATGAGTTGAATTGGGCTTGTGGAAACTTGGATGATTTTGAAGAAGTGGTCACCATTTACTTACAAAAGTGTTTTGTGGACTCAAACACTTCGCCAACCCCTCCATCGGCACATTGGTTAGTAGATTAAGAGAGCATTTTCATTTTTGGGTGAACCATCCCTTTAAGCCCTGTGAGACAAATTGGGATTTGTGAATATGGGCTATACAAATAAAATTTGATTGATTGATTGATCATCCTTTAAAATGTAAATATCTAACCTTCACCTGAATGGGGAACTAATATCACATGTAGGTGTTAAGGGGAAAGCAGATTTTAATCTTTTTAAGGTGAAGTCAAATTTGATCAGAAACGGAGCTCATCACTATCGTCACCTTCACTCACAACCTCACCTACTTTCTATTCTTCTCCGAGCTACAGCAAAGGAAACCAGAAACGAAAACCAGCGAGAAAGTTTGTACATTAAAGCAAAAGGATTTTTACGTGATGAAAGCAGCAAAAAAAAAAAAAAACTTTCTTTTTCTATATGTTTCTTCAAAGCAGATCTCCGTCACAGTGTTTCCACGTGGGCAACCCGAGGGCCTGTCTTCATCATGCTTTCCTGTCATATGTGGGATACGCATGAGAGGCCCGACAGACATACAGCTGATATGATCTGATAACACTTCCAGCTCTCGATGCCGCGGTCTGTGTGTCGTCAAAGTGTGATATGTGTGAAACAACGTGGGGAAATGTCAGACTTGACATAGACTGAGGTCGTTGTTTCTTTGGCAGATATATCTTATTTTAATATCCTTCCAACATCCTTCTCAAACCAAAAACAGCGGGGCAGTTTACTGCAAAACATTAAACAACTTATACCTCGATAAACACTACGTTCAAAAAAGATTTGGTTTCCCCCGATCAAAACCCCAGCGTCTATAATTAGCCGGTTTTCAGGAAGTGTGGGCGAGGATCAGAGGTGGAAAGACCGACACTGGTTAAATTCCACACAGCAACTTTGAATATTCATACACACTTCTAAAATTTTAGTAGTCATGACCGGTTTCATGAAAATGTTCAATCTACTTGTCTTATCTACTTGACTGTTAATTTAAATGCTGCCTGCGCAACAACACATCACTTCTATTTCTTTATTGATGTAGTAGGTTGTTTGGTTTTTTGAAGATTTGTCAGTAACTCCCATATTGATTATATATTGCACGCATAATAGGTTTGTATGGTAAACTGGCTTTATTGTCTAAAGAAACACTAAAAAACATAGCTCACTCTCCCTTTTTCCATAATTTCCGGCGCGACTCTTCCCTCTCCCAGAATCTAAAATTTCCCATTGTACCTCCAAAGTCAGAGCTTGAATCTATTTTGTCACGGGTCACACATCCTGTATTCTTTACTCTTTTTTTTAAAAAGCATCTTCCACATGTCAAAGCATGTATAAATAGCATAATAGAAAAGGGGGGAACTGCTCTTAGGGCAATGATGCAGAGGAAGAAATAAACATAAGTACCCGTTGTCCTGAATTTACTTCTATTCAATTTGCATCCTCCATCATATTTAGACAGCTATGGTTAATTTTTTAATTAAACATTAAAGAATATTGTAGCATTGGCATCATTGGAGGCAAGAAGAAGAATTTTAAACTCCTCCTCAAACCTCCCTCTGGCATAATTCTTAAACTCAAGTTTTATTCCTATGATACAAAAATGTTATAATATTTTAAGTCATCCAGACTGTGTGTCAAGGGATTAATCTCATTATGTGCATATAAAAATCCATAAGAAAGAAACAAAGTCAGAAAGAAATTTTGTGTTGATTTTGAACAGTCCCTCCATAAATCTGCCTGTTTAATAAGCTCAGTCATCACTCCACACATTACAATTATTTCAAAACACAAACTAGTGTCATTAAAACTGGAAGTGTCTTTTATCAAAAGAAAATCACGTGAATCATGTTTAATATTCATAAAATACACATTCATGTAATATGTATGTACCTTATATGTTTCAAGATCATGCTGAGGTTGTGTCACCTGTGCTTCATTAAAATTAGTTGTCATGACAACAATTCAACTGCTTCAGATTATGTGTAGGACCGATCTCGAGTTCGAAAGACGTCAGATCAAAATGATGCCGTTTCCTTAAGTGACCTCCACTCTGCATCTGTAAGAGTTTTTAATTCATACATTTTTGGGATCCTCACAGGTTCTTCAATCTGTAAGTAATGTTGAGGGATACTAATTAGTTTTTATCAATGATTAAAACAAAATAAACACAATGTGGAGTAGGAACAAAAAAATGTGCATAAACCCTTAATTCAGACAGTCTGACATCTCCTACACACATTCAATCATTTAAAATGTAAATGCTCCCTATTTAAACATATCATAATAAATTGGTAAGCAAACCGGTTTAAGTTTTGAAAAATGGAAAATGTTTCCAACTCCATTCCAGGAAAATCATTTAGGCACTTTGTAATTTATTAATAATCATTTCTATGGCTCAAAGGTAGAACCAACTGCAAAATGGATACAGATAAAGATATTCCAGTTATATTTTTGGAAACAGATAAAGTAATTAATGAAAAATTATACAAGAAATATGTATTATTTTAGAAAATATAAATATGTTTATTATAAAAACAACACATCTTCTTAACAAACAAACAGCTTGACAGTTCTCAGTATAAAGACATGTGAAACAAATGTATCAAAGGTCATCATTGTTATTCATTCTGGAAACAGAAAAATCCCTTAAAGCTGCTCATGTAATTAAAGTCATATAAAGTTCACTCACACACAAATTGGAAAAAAAGACTGTCAACCCTCAAAGAGACATGAAGACAGAAATTACCAATCACAGCGCCTCCTCTCACCGAATGAGCAGCACTGTCATCTATTGGTGAAAATCCACAATTGCATCCTCAGTGTGAGCCCCTCGCACAGGGCGTGTCTTATCATCACGACAGAGCAGACTTCAAAGCAATTCTGTCAGCCAGCTTTATTTTCAAAACATGTTAGGTTTGGTGACATTTTAACTTTTCTTATAGTCAATAAATTCCATGCCCGAAAAATGTGCGTCTAAAAATATACTTATTCATCTTTGAATAACAGTTATTAAAAAGGACAGCTCCCTGCGGTTTTAGGAATTTTCCCTTTGTGTAAATTAAAGCTTCTATTTCCGAGTTAAAATGTTTCTTCTTTGGGTTTTTCAATTATTTTTACCGCTTATGCTTTGAAGGTTTAACAAACAAACTTCAATAGGTTAAGTGGCAGCTGCCAGCAGGTGTCTAGAATAGTGCTTTCGTGTCTGAACAACCCAAAAACTCACTTCTATCCAAACACCATACAGGTGTGTGTTTTGTAAAAGCAGAGAGTTGAGTTGAATCCTCCAACTTCCATTTTCAGGTAAGTGGTTTGGCGCCAGCAGCATCTTTATCGACCAATAAGAAACTTGGAGCTACAGTGCCTTGCATAAGTATTCACCCCCTTTGGACTTTTCTACATTTTGTCATGGTATAACCACAGATTAAAATTTATTTCATCGTGAGTTTATGTAATGGACCAACACAAAATAGTGCATCATTTGGAAGTGGGGGGAAATATTACATGGAATTCACAATTATTTACAAATAAAAATCTGAAAAGTGTTGAGTGCATATGTATTCACCCCCTTTACTGTGAAACCCCTAACAAAGATCTGGTGCGACCAATTGCATTCACAAGTCACATTTGCAAGTCACATAATTAGTAAATAGGGTCCACCTGTCTGCAATTTAATCTCAGTATAAATACACCTGTTCTGTGACGGACTCAGAGTTTGTTGGAGATCATTACTGAACAAACAGCATCATGAAGACCAAGGAGCTCACCAAACAGGTCAGGGATAAAGCTGTGGAGAAATATGAAGCAGGGTTAGGTTATCACAAAATATCCAGAGCTTTGAACATCTCTCTGAGCACCATAAAATCCATCATAAGAAAATGGAAAGAATATGGCACAACCGCAAACCTACCAAGAGGAGGCCGTCCACCCAAACTGAAGAGTCGGACAAGGAGAAAATTAATCAGAGAAGCAACCAGGAGGCCCATGGTTACTCTGGAGGAGTTGCAGAGATCCACAGCTGAGGTGGGAGAATCTGTCCACAGGACAACTATTAGTCGTCTACTCCACAAATCTGGCCTTTATGGAAGAGTGGCAAGAAGAAAGCCATTGTTGAAAGGGATCCATAAAAAATCCCGTTTGGAGTTTGCCAGAAGCCATGTGGGAGACACAGCAAACATGTGGAAGAAGGTGCTCTGGTCAGATGAGACCAAAATTGAACTTTTTGGCCTCAATGCAAAACGCTATGTGTGGCGAAAACCCAACACTGCCCATCACCCTGAGCACACCATCCCAACAGTGAAACATGGTGGTGGTAGCATCATGCTGTGGGGATGCTTCTCTTCAGCAGGTACAGGGAAACTGGTCAGAATAGAGGGAAAGATGGATGGAGCCAAATACAGGGAAATCCTTGAAGAAAATCTGATGCAGTCTGCAAACGACTTGAGACTGGGGCGGAGGTTCATCTTCCAGCAGGACAATGACCCTAAACATACAGCCAGAGCTACAAAGGAATGGTTTGGATTAAAGAATGTTGATGTCTTAAAATGGCCCAGTCAAAGCCCAGACCTCAATCCAATAGAGAATCTATGGCAAGACTTGAAGATTGCGGTTCACAGACGGTCTCCATCCAATCTGACTGAGCTTCATCTTTTTTGCCAAGAAGAATGGACAAACCTTTCCATCTCTAGATGTGCAAAGCTGGTAGAGACATACCCCAAAAGACTTGCAGCTGTAATTGCAGCGAAAGGGGGTTCTACCAAGTATTGACACAGGGGGGTGAATACTTATGCACCCAACAGATGTCAACTTTTTTGTTCTCATTATTGTTTGTCTCACAATAAAATGTATTTTGCACCTCCAAAGTACTATGCATGTTTTGTTGATCAAACGGGAAAAAGTTTATTTAAGTCTATTTGAATTCCAGTTAGTAACAGTACATAATGGGAAAAAGTCCAAGGGGGGTGAATACTTATGCAAGGCACTTTATATTGGGAATCGAAACGGAGATCTTGAGTCGCTGTTTGCTCTGTTACTTCTGACAAACTTAGGTCCAGCTGCTAAACCACAGCTTGCAGAAGCAGAAACCACAACGGTCTGCTTAACCGGATGTTATTGTTTTAAAACACGTACGGTTTTGAATGTTAAAAGTAACCCGGTTTACTTTGCTTATTGTATCATCCAGGACCTTTTATATTTTTCCAGTGTTAAAAAACACTTATTGCTTCTCTGATGTTTCTATATAAATAATGATGTATAAAGGTGTCATGGGGTTTTAAGATGTCATGTAATTTTAGCATTGTCAGTTCGAGGGCAAATGGGGGACATTTACCGCATTTTACTCCCCCTTCCTCCCAGTTCTTCCTGTCAGATTTTACATCTACTGAGCAAAAGTGTCTCATCTGGAAAAGTATGTCAGAGTATCCACAGAAACAATAAAGTATAAAGTAATAACCTGGAGAACATGGATGTTTTACTGCAACATTTTTCAATGTATCAATGAATCATCAGTTTAATGTATAACTTGGTTCTCTTTGCCTTTTATGCTGTTATAGTTAATGTGTGCTTAGGCAAATCAGTTTGGACACAGGAAATGGCTTTTCATTGGCTGAAGACTATGCAATCATACAGAAAAGAAAAGAGAGAGAACGAAGGAGGGGGTGATAATGAACTAATAGCAGCCAGTGAGCACACCTCTCTCTATCTCCTGCTCAGTCTCTCCCACACACAAGGACAACGAAGGAGGTAAGAAACAAACTCTTTAAATTTACAAGATTGTGTAAATCCTGTTTCCTATCCGTATTGGTCCCCGCTGATACTGGGAATCTGAATTTTACGAGCTTTTGATCACTGAAAATCACAACTGCTATCAGTTGCTTTGGCAAGGGGGAGTGCTGCTTCTGTGTGGAGACCAAAGGAGGGGTTGATTCACACAGGAGTGTTATCAGCGTGAATGCTGATGTCACCCACGCTGCAAACAAACAGGCTCAGTCTAGATGTGCGTTCAGTCAGGACCCCGGGGCAGCAGAGCCTTCAGGGGACAAAATCTGATTCCTGTCTCTTGAATCATTACTGCTAAAACAACACATGGCTGATCTGTGGGTGTGTGTTATATCATTGTGAGGCGTTGAAGTTTTTAGAGAGAAAAGCTGCTCCTTGTTTGGTTATCTATTCCATTTTCTACAGCACTGGGGTAAGCATGTAGTGGTTAGGTTAAGTTAAAGATAAGTCACCTGCAAACCAATGCAAAGTCCTTTTAACGTTATCTGTCTGTTGGCAGACATGCTAAAAAAAGCCACAGGTTGCATTGCTAAACTCACATTATTCACCGCGATTTCTGAAAAAGTTGGAAGGAAGTCTGTGGTCTGTGTGATTTCCACATAAGCCTGTCCAACATTTAGGCAACGGACACAAGTGAAATCCATATTTGTAGCCAGACAGGAACTTGCAGAACTCAAACTGTTATTTAATGCAGGTAAAATATAAATTATCTGATATAGTTGAAAGGAATATTTGGCACTGTACAATAAAGATCACCCCCATGTAAAATGTGTATTTTGATTCACAATATCCGGATCATTAATCAACATCTGCACAAATTTCCAACGTGGTTAGATCACCACCAAAACTGAATGGGATATTCTCAGACCAACAACAGGGTTATTTGATAATCTGTCCACTAGTTTTTGCATAATCCTGCCACATAGCAAACAACCACAGATGAAAAAAAATAACATAAAATATGCCTCATGTGTTTCGCCTCCTCTCCAGGTTCACGTCACGTCCATGGCTAACATGACTGGGACACAGTTTCCTGTCAATGCAGTGAACCAGCCTCTGACCAGCCCCAACCTCTCCAGCAGCTCTTGGCAAGAAGAGGCCATCATGGGAATCCAGATAACAGTGACTCTGCTCGTCTTTCTGGTGAGAAATTCTTGGTGGCTTGTACCCTGCTATTGGACCTGGAGCTGAAAACACAGATAGTTCATGAGTTTTGGGACTTTGAGTTCAGGGACTCAGGTAGATAGATAGGTCTTCCCTTAACATCTTTTAAATAAATAGCTTAACATTTTGGAGAAATGCAAAGACTGTTTCTGGGCCAAGTGCACACGCCTAATAAAACCACAACATCTTACACTTCTGTTGATCCGATTTCAAAGAAAACATATAACATGTTTATAATGAACATTAGGTTGTGCCAGTTTGTCAGACGTTATTATTTTTGACAAAGCCAGGCTAGCAATTTCCATCTGTTTCCAGCCTCTATGCTATGCTAAGCTAAGCTAACTTCCTTTGCAGTTTAATATCTATTGAGCAGACATGAGAGTCCTATTGATCGTCTCATCTAACTCTTTCCAAGAGGACAAGAGCTCAGTCCTGTAAAAGTTAAACTGATTCTTTTAAAGTCATCGAAGTCTCAAGTCCTGCTGCTTCTCTCGGCTCCTCCAGGTGGGCATCTCTCTGAATGTGCTGGTGGTCTGGGCACTTGGACTGCAGCGTCACAGCCACCTGCAGCGCCGAGGCAGTGGTGAGCAGACACGTGCCGCCAGCAGCTTCCGTATCTATGTACTGAACCTGGCCCTAGCTGACTTGGTGCTTCTCCTGCGGACCCCACTCATGTTGGGCTACATTGCTCACGACTACAGCTGGCCGTTTGGTCTTGCCTTTTGCCACTTCATCATATTCCTGCGAGGCCTGGGGCTGTACGCCTCCGCCTTCCTTCTCTGTGCTGTGGCGTTGGAGCGATGCCTGTGTCTGCTAAGACCTGTGTGGGCTCGCCTGCGACGGCCTTCCTGGGCTGTTCCTCTGGCCTGTGGACTCATATGGCTGGTAGCCACCATTATGTCTACCCCCTACTTGCACAGCGCTGTCCTGTTTGAAATTAACGGAAAATACCAGTGTTTAGAGAGCGGAGACTTTAACATGGGGCTGTTTCTCACAGAGACAATAGTAGGTTTCATCCTGCCCCTGCTGGTGTTCCTGGGAAGTAACATGGCCGTCCTACTCACCGTTCAGCACCAAGCACTGTCTCCAACATCCACCTCCTCCAGCCCTTCAACTGCACGCAGGATGACCAGGATGTACCACGTGCTCTTTTTCACCATGCTCCTCTTCCTCACCTGCTGGGTGCCCTATTTTGTTTGTAGGTTCCTGGGAGCCTTGGCCGTGGCTCACCCTAATTGGAAAGGGCTGTATCGAAGCTCGTTAATTGGCAAATACATATCACTGTACCTGGTGTACATCAAGAGTGCTGTTAATCCTGTGCTCTATGTGTTTGCTGCCAGAGGCTTAAGCCGGGCTGTCAAAGCTTCACTTGTCTCCACGATTGAGCGACTTTTCAACGACGACTCCACAGAGTCCATACGGAGGAAGTCACTGAAGAACTCACGGATGTAACCGAGGGGTCAACAGTGTGAGTTTCAGGTCGTTTTGTTAGTTCAAAACATAAATGCTTTTTATATTTCTAAAATGTAGATGTGGCTTTTAATTGGTTGATTCCTCCAATAGTGCAGATAGCTCCTAACCAATCCAAAAAGGGAGCCGAGTAACGATGCGAAAGAGGTTTGAGGAGTTGAGTGAAATTTTCAGGCCAGTCTTTTCCAGACCAGTGTGAAGGGCCCAGCAGATGGAAAACTTTGTTGGATCTCGTGACCTATATGTAGAGGAGACATTCTCCTGCTGCACAGATTTGACTGTAATCTGAACTGATTGAGGCTGAATCATAGTTCGACTGCTCCCATTTGTGTCATTCGACCATGTAAGAAACACTGCTGACAGGAGATTAGCATAAAAAAGTTTGTTTTAAAGGGCGTGGATTGATGTTGGCAGAAATCATAATTTCAACATTTTGGGTAAACACAGCTCAGCTCTCATAATTTGCCTGACAGATGAAACACTGGATTCCTCTACCGTGGAACAAGAAGATACATGGTCAGTAAAACCAGATGACTGAGGACTCTAAAAATGCCTCTTCTGTTGCGACACGCTGAAGGCAGGGTCTTAGCTGGAATCAAAAGCCAATTCGTGAACCATCTTGTATGTTGGTTTGCGGGCAGGAAACACCTTCCTAGATATGAAGCCTCAGGCCCCATGTTTGAATATTAGAGATTCCGGTCTCCATAGTAATGGGTGCTTACAATACAACATTACATAATGGCTCACACGTACCGTCTCAGTATGACTCATGTAACATATACTCAGATTTTCTTATGCCTGTATGAGATTCCTATGTTAAAAAAGGTCCTGATCACAGACTGTATATAAAGATGAACCACAGGTCTCCAGGCTGATACATGCAGACGACAACACATGAGTCAGTCCCAGCTGTCAATCATGACATTTCACACCTGTTTTAATGGTATGAACACTACCTTAGTTTGGTACGTGTCCCATCCATTGACATGGAGGAGGGTGCCCTATAACTCAGCCAGCCACCAAGGGGCAATGAAGGCGATTTGGCATCACCTTTGTGGAACTGTTATGATATAAATTTATTTGTTTTTTGTACAGTCTATGGTCCGTATCGACCAACCCGTTGCTACCTGTTCCTACTGAATGACCCACTGAATGTATGACTGTGAGGACAAAGCAAAACAAGAAAACAAAATGGCTTCAATGTAAATGAATGGTGGCACTTTACATGTATTTTCTGTCTACATTAAAACATTCATAAATAAAAGTTGATTTTTTATTAAATTGTATAATTTTCTTACACCTGATCATACAAACACTTGCAGGCTTGTTTGTTGATACTTTTCTACAGCATGCTGAATATGAAGTTGGATATCTGAACATTCATTCAACCACAAACCAATGCATCTCTAGTGTAAATGTTAATTCAAATACAACATTCACTGAATGCTGAGGGGAAAGCACCAAACCGGAGACGAGAAGCAGAGTGTGACTTCAACCTCAATGAATTTCCAGAAGGGAAGTGTCACTTCCACCCTCATTTTTACATACTTCCACAATCTTCAACAAAATCATCTGGTTTACACAACTGCTGTCGGTAGCACTACAATAACTGGTGGCAATGTTGGAGCTGAATTTGCTTATTGAAAAAAGTGGAACTGAGTTTCTTTGAGACCAGGTTATATTTTCACACACTCCAAACAGTGTGTGCACACAATACTTACACCTGTAAACTTTGTTCAAACAATTGTTTTCCGACGGGTGTAAAGGAAGACTTGGCTAAGTTCCTTCTGAACAAGGTGAACCACTGCTGGTGCTGCAGCCGGAGCTGAACAGTCGATCAGCGTGTTTGTGTGCGTGTAGAAGCAGCACCTGTGCGTTCTTAGACTTCTGCAGAATTTCTCCCAGTCTTCGTGCAGTGGCTTCAGAGTCACTGTCTGCTATAATCTTTTTCATTGTCTGAGGAAAACAAAAACAAATATTCAGCACGACCATAGATTGTGTCCTTCTGGTGTACTTTTGGTCGGCAGTAGTTGATAAGATCAACACGAAAACCTAAAGCTCCGGATGTCACTTTATCTCTGTCTTACATGAGACAGGCTTAAAGAAGTTACAATGAAGGAAAAGCTGACTCACACCTTTCCACTACATCTCAACAACATAAATACCTCAAATAGTAATAACATGTATTAAGCAATAAGAACAAGTCGAGCACATAGTAGATATTGTGAAAGAGTGTTTTGTGCACTACTCGCACTCACCTCTGATGATGTTTTGTCTTTTTGTGGCGGATGAGGACGAAGGTTAAGAACTGCCTGTCTACTTATCTGAAGAATCTGTGTGAACCGACAGGAAGAAATTTTATGTGTTAGAAAATCATAAAATGTTATCTCTCCCTCGAATAATTGAGATAATTACCAAACATGAAAAAAATGCTTTGATGTGGAAAGATATATATTTCCTGTACGTGGTGCTAAGGCGTCCTTTCTTAAGAAAAATACCTATTAGCTCAGACCCCACATTTCAGCTGTTCTACCACGCTCTTCCACTGAACCGACAAGATGTGTTCAGACTCGCTCATGCTGAGAGAAATGCAACCACTTCCCTTTCTGGGTCACCTCAATACTAACGTCTACACTAATGAAATGGCCTATTTAATAAATTCAAATCTCAAACACACAAGACAGATTAGATAACATTTCTCGTCCAAACATATCTTAAAACATATTAGCTGCATATTTCAGTGTGTAACTGTTTTTTTTATTATCCTGTCCAAAATGGGTGTTTCCTTTGTGGACATGAAAACAGGCAGCGTACAAAAAACATATTCACACTAAGAATAATATACTAACAGATGGTATTAAAAGTTCAGGCCACATAAACAATTTAAAGCATATTTGTATGTAGTCTTGTGTCACTATGTCGTACCTCTTTAGCCTTCTCCTCCTCTTCCTCTACCTGGTCTCTCAGTGCTCTGCATGTCTGCTGTAAAGAGACGGTCTGCTCCTCAGCATTCTCCAGAGCACGGACCACTGCCCGCAAGTCTTCCTGGTAATAAGGACAACATGACACAATGTGACACAATTTCCTGACATCTAAAATACATAATTAATGAGAGCGCAGCCAATACAGATATTAGGGAGTGAAAATATATATAATGTTTTACAAAGCTGACAATGATTCCTTCGATATTGTTCAACAATAAACTTTATGACTTTACAATATGTTTTACTTAAAAAGAAAACAAAAAATCAACTCCAAGATACCAAAGGAACACGAGGAAGAAAATTCTACCAAGTTTAAACGAATCACCTACTTTGTCCAACCAACAGATAAATTAAACCAACCTGTTCGTTTTGTTTTAGAAAAGATAGTTAAAACTACTGCAAATTAATTTTCTATTAACCAATGATCGTAAAAGAACTGTATAACCCCCAGATGACAGTGTTTCTCACCTCCACTCTGCTCAAACTCGACTTTCCAGCCACAGCCCTCTTGGTCTCCTCCTGGTGATGGTGATGTGAACTCTTCAAATCTTTTTGTTTGTGCACTGGAGCTGTGAGCTGTGCACACTGAGCAAGGAACCTGAAAAAGTTAAATTCATCAGCCAAATAAAAAGTGCAACGAAAAAACCATCAATGTTTTACCTGTTCACTTTCATGAAATAATGATGTTTACATCAATAAAAGGTTGGGGAGAAGGGTGGGGTGATATTTTGATATTAATTTATCAACTTTCACTGGATCAGTCAGTCTCAAATTAACTTAGTACTTACCTGGTTTTCATCAGGTTCAGATGTTCCTGGCTCTCTTTCCTGTCTGTCCTCTTCAAAGCAAGAACAGCTCTGATAACACGGAGAGAAGAGAGTATCTTCGTTATGTGGATTTTGACAAACTTGTGGTGTTAATAGATGGACGGCGACTTATTTGACCAGGTTAACATCCTAAAAACAAATGGTGGGCCAAACCTTAATGACCTCATCCATTTACTTGCATTGTATGTCTTTCATATTTCAGATGAATTAACAGGATAACAAAGATATTTATTTGGAATAGTGAACAACCCAGACACCGTCTGATTATAGATTGAGGAGATCTATATGAACAGAGGAATGGGTGAATGGGATGATGCCCTACTGCTACACTTTCAATCTAACTCACCAGGGCCACAGGTCATGTTCTCTTGAGAGGCTTCCCACCTAATTGTCTGTCTTGTATTTGTTAGTATCTGAATGTCTTTACTGCAAAATATATCTATAAAACAAGTGAGGGGTGTAAAAACTGTTCTGTTGTAGAAGGCAGAGTGTCTATTGACATGCTACAATAAAATAAAAACTGCATCAACTTTTGAAGAAAGGCAAATTTATTTAATAAGCCAAAAAAATAAATAAACAATCCTTCTCAGCGCACCAACGAGAGGCTCACAGGTGTTGAGCATTGAAACTCACAGCAATGACAGGTCCATTATGTTCTCCAGAGAAACGATGGTGGACTGTGGCAACTGCTTCCAGTTATTTTGTCCCTTGACTTTCTTTGCACTCGAAGGTGAATCTTCAGCTGTTCCAGACACAAGAAGAACAAAAAAGTTTGTTTGCTTTGAGGACCACAGACAGAATGGTGTTCCAGCATTAACCCTACATGGTCTCATATGTTTACTATGGCTGAGAAATGAAACAATAATAATAACTGTTACCAAAATATAAATGTAATCGATAGCAATATACCAAAAGTGTGCACTCACAGTATAACTATTGATGAAGCTCAGATTTATAAAAGGTTTTGCTGTTTGTCAAGTGATTGTCTTTCATTGAGAGACACAGATATGTCACCTCCCTCTTGTTCATGGTTAATGATGGAGTTTAAAACACATATATATATTTCACATGAGCAAGTTATGAGTGTCGAAATGACAAAGTAGCCAACGTTGCCTTTATAATAAAGAATCATACATGTATAGTATTCCATTTCATTCTACTTGTTATTGTCTTGTGTGGACATGTGGCTCTTACCTTTCCTCTTCTGTGCTGCTCTGCTGTGGCTGCTCTCGTCCCTGAGCTCCGGGTCCTGCAGTAAACACACCATGAAACATCAACAACAGTAGCTCACAAGTCAACCACAGACTGACAGGACACTACAGACACGAGTCAACACTCACCTGCTGTTGTGCCGTCTGTGCTGTCTGTTGTTTCTTCGTCTCTTTCGTCGTCTTCCTCTTGTGTTTTAAACCAGGAGCTTTGGATGGCGGCCGGCTGGAGCCTCGTACAGGTTTCATACTGTATCTGCTGGCGAGCTGATGGAAAGTAACGTGACGTTAATGTCTGGTTGAGCTAAGCTAACATAAACAAAGCGTCACTGGTGCAGAGGCTACAATAAACATGTACTTCCGTTGTGTTAAAACTTGCCTTGAACACAAGTTGTATTCCGTCAAGTCAGAACTACCGCGGACATGTTAGTTTAATAACTTGAGCTCATGACTCGTTAGCCTCCGAGCTGCTTTTCGCGGTTACTTTCGAATAACGCGCATGCGTGGGACATGGTACAACTTGCCCCGGAGTAGGTCTGTCAGGCAGCGGCTCCTCTTCTCAGGGTAAATGCATTTCATCACTTGTGCTAAAAATGGAAGCTGCTCATGTTAAGATGAAATATTAATATGTGAGGTCATTGATGCATGTACAAACATGGCTCATTTCAATTATACTAGAAAGTTACCACTGCATTAATACGCCAGGACCAAAACGCTACCTGTGAGGAAAAAGATAGGGCATAGAGCACCATCCATTTAAAATAGATTGAAAGGTAATTTACATTATTAAAAAACATTTTTATATAGATCTGTCGTTCTGGAGACATCAAGTATAGTAAATTATATAATATTATTAAATATAATTTGGCAAAACTACTGAATGTTTTGTTGACAGTTGTTTTTATTGATCTTTTTGTTACATTGCTTTTATAACTGTCTTTTAAGGCCATAAATAAAAGGTTTTATTATAATTAACACTAGGGATCTCCCTGCTCATATATGACTCAACTTTATATCAATGGTATATTTATTTCAATATCCTCATATCCAAATATTTTCTTAAGATAATGTTTATTTGCACACTGTCTCTGAATTGTGTTTTACTTTTAATGCAACAAATGACAGAGCATGTACAAGTGTAACCCTGACAACTGTTGATATAGGATGAGAAGCATCTCTCGTCATCCAAATAAATTAGTTCCTTTAGATTTTGGAATGTTTGTCATGATCGTTTTTTTTTTATAAACAGAAGTAAATATTTTTTCTTCAACTGCATGTTTTTTTGTTCTTGACAATTTAGTTGATAAATCAAAAAGACTCAAATTGAATATTTTCAAAATACTTGAGTCACAATGTGAAACTGAAATACATGTTTTATTTGTTTTTTCAAAGCAGAAAAATGGAAAGCGTGTCTGTTTAACAAAATGACAATGGCTCTAATAACGATGCCAAAACAAATATGGAAGAAAGTTTTTACGAATGTGACAGAAAGTCTGGTTTCCAAAATGTTGACTCCTTCTTCAACAGTTTGGTCTGGATGGTGCCACAGTTTATTGATTCCCGTCCCTCAGGTCTGTCATACCCTCCCCGGGATGTGAAATTTGCCAGTGAAGCGTCCGTGGTTGTGCAGGTCAAAGGGGCTGAGCACCTTTCTGATCCCCAGCATGTTGCCCTGCACTATCTGCTTAAAGGTCCAGGGATTCTGGTTGTTCTCCTCCATATCAGCCTGCTTCTGATGCAGCTCTGCTAGGCTCTCTCTGCTCATGACCTGGAAAAAAATCAACGATAAAACATTTTAACAAAGAAATACCAGAGAGAAAAAAAAATGTAGTAAATGTTGAAATGAATTACAATTACAGTGTTCAAAAGAAATAAATGATATATTCTAGACGTTAGTACTCAATATAAAATACTTTCAGGAACACATTACATTTGTTAATATAGAAATTGGCAAAGTAGATCTTTGTTTTCTCACCTTGGCAGGGAAAGGCAGCTTCTTTGCCACCTCAATCAAAATATGCTGCACCTCCCCCAGCTCCACTTTTCCTCCCACCTCCACGATTAAACGACCGTAGCGCACAGGCGTCACATAGTGGTCGATGGCTCCCTTTCCTCCACCCATGCGCTGACCCAGACCTTTACGGGTGAGGGGCTTGTATGGTGCATTGACGCGCCACCGGGCAAATGTAGTCCGGGAATCCATCTTGCGGTTGATGGTCAGACGAATCATCTCTATGTGACCCCAGTGTAGGTAGCCCCCGCCCAGGGCCTGAACATCAGAGAGAGAGACAGCAGAAGAGAAAAAGGTCAGTTGAATCAATGAATCAGATGAAAGTATATCATTTTCATAGACTTTAATGCATTGAGCAGCGGTCACGTTTTACAGTGAATAAATGGACTCACCACGATAGCGTATGATCCTGTAGTGAAGGTATTTGCTGCCCTCGCCGGTCCTTGGATATCACGTAGCTTCTTCATCTCTTTTTTGGCCTTTTTTAAGTTGGGCACCTTGTTAATGAACTTTAGCTTAGGTTTCTCAGGCAGCACCACATCTATGAAAGGTAAACACAAGAACAAAGAAACATGAGAACAACGATAACGTACAGTTTCAAGGACATACGTCTTGTTAAACTGAGAATTTAAAAGAAATCTTGATCAAACTCAAATGTCTGTGAACTCTGTGGTGTTTCCACTCCGCTGTTGACATGCACCCTAGTAATTATTTTGTGCAATCAAACAAAAATACATAAGACAAAACAACAAATACATGATCAGATGATAAATGATTACCACTGAAGTCTGGTGGGATGTCATACGTCTTGAGTCCAGCAGCCAGGACTTTCAAGTGGCTGTACAAAGGACCTGTGAAAACAGAATGATCATATGTTAATGCTTAATTAGCTCAGTTTACATTTCTGAATTTGACAAATGACTGCTTCTGAGTTATAACCTCCGCCAAGGATTATATAAAGTTTATACTATATTATTTAGACAATTATGCTTGTATGGCAATACGTGTTTTGAATGCCTCACAATTACTGCATCAGATAATTGTTCTTTATTTTATATCTTTGTCAACAACTTATAATAATACTGTTAGGTAAATATTATCTTTAGTGTCCTTCCATGTCCTTATATCATTGATCTAATAACTTGTTGTCTATTGGAGCAAACAGCGTTATGTTCTATCTGTGTGTGTCAGTGTTTATTCATATGCACACTACCTGTTAAATATACCCATAGGAGAATAAATACAGCACAGACAGTGTCAGTGTCGTTACCTTGTCGGTGACCGGAGGATCTGCAGAGTCCGGTCAGTCCGCCCGCAGCGGCCTTGATGAATGAGATCATGTCAGTGATGTTTAGCTGGACTCTACAGACACTAGACCGTCACTTCCTGGGGTCGACACATGAACATTATATTCAGTGAATTAACTAAACTGACGTGAGCACGCTCTGAAGAAGGTCGCTGCCATTTCTGCTGCACCACTTCCGGCAGTGTTCCGTCAGAAGAAGAATCACTTCCTATCTGTCCGAGTGTTTTTCACAATAAAAGCCAGACAGAGTTTAAAATAAACCAGTCATAATCATAGCAACAGACTTAGATCGACTTTACAACGTTATTTATTAAGTGTATTAGTTGTATCTACACTAAACTGAAACTAATGCAGTCTGATACAACTTCCTCTAATAATCCCCGTTTTTGTTCTATTCCTAAAACCTCAGTCAAAAACATTTATTACAGTTTGCATGATGAACCAATGTGATGACTGTGAACACAATCCAGACAAAAGCTGCTCCTCTTTACACTGAGAAACTGTAACCCTACAAATTAACCCTACACTATAAACATTAACTTAAAACAGTTTACAGGAAGACAGGGGGAAAAAAACTCTGGTGCGTTGTAACATATAAAAGTTTATTGCCAGGACATAGCATGTATCGTTTTGCCGATAAACAGCTGATTTCCATTGGAAATATCAAAAAAGCACAAGACACATTTTTACACGGGAAAAAATAAATTACAGCAAAGCTACATTCTTCTCAACTCACGCTATCCGTAAAACATGAACATAAAAAAGTCCTGCTGTTAATACATTTGAATATGGGATCTTAAACATTTTATTGTGTATATTTGTTCTATCTTAGTCAGTCACATTCACACTATATGAGGTTTAGGTGAAGTTTGTGTAAGTACACCAGAGTCCTTTGAAGTTTTCTAGTAAACAAAGTTATAATGAACTTTCTACATTTCTCAGATTTTAATTCTTTAAAACTATGAAATATACATTGTTAATATCCATATTTACAAGCTTTCACTTTTCCTCAACAGCACCTTCAGGTTCCTGTGGAACCAGTCGATCAGTGGAATATTATGAAACCACTGACTGGAACGTGCATGTATCAAAACTTCGCAAACACACAACAGAGTACAAAACGTAAGGGGTCATGTGATGTTTACCTTCTGTTGGAACGTGAATATATTTAATTAGGTTACTAATCTGCAATACTTCAGATGAAAACTTCTTCAGGTAGTTGTTTAGTATCTGAAGGTTGAAGACATTTTGTGACTTAATCACTCAGCAGTGGCAGATGCCTCTCCGCAACAAAACATTATGATCGTAAGGCCGCACAGTGGACGTCCTGAGTTTAAATCCCATGATAGAGGAGATCATATTTGGGAATATTCCGAGGGTCGATGGGACTCTGAACAATCATCTTTCCCCGCATGGCTCCTCTGTATATGACTTCAATCAGATCCATGAAATCTTGCTTTGTCTTAAAACTGCCGACAAATTTGGTGTGATCTGGGGAGCTGAAAGAGAGAAAAGTAAAATTATTATCAACCAAACATAAATCCGGGATTATAAAGTTTCATCACAGTGTTCACGCCTGTGGTAGCTCAATGTTTGTATGTTTTGATGTGATCGGTTATTTCGACAACCAGATTGCAGCTGGATTTTGTGACTTTAAATCAAAGTTGTTCAGTTAATAAATTAGTCGATTAACAGATACAAAAATTAGCAAGTGTTTGTAATTTTTCAGGCTGGTCTTTGTCATGTATCATTGTTCAGACAAGACAAGACATTTGAAGGTGTTACCTTTGGCTCTGTAAATTTAATTGACTGAATGTGTAGCGACTAAGCTGCTATTGGCTGCTACTTTAGCTTTGTTTAGACGTGTACGAATGATGAAGTGAAAACCAAACTTTGCAGATGATTTATATCATAATGCTTTTCTTTAGTGTCCATACTCTGTTGCATCGGGCAGGTAAAAAAAAAAAAAGCACAATCCAAAAATATATAAATCTTGAATGAGCACAGTGCTGTTTGCCTCTTCACATCAGCAGCATCTCTGACTGATGACATGAACTTTAATTTCCTCTGGCCGGCACCAGCCTTCAACAGGAATACATGATCAGCAGATTGCTTTTTATATATAAAGTATTATCATAGACCACTGACAAGCAGTTTAAATAGGTCAGTTTGGACTCTTAGCAATCATGATGGACATTTTTTACTCGATTTGACTAAACCAAACAAGGAGTGAGTGAAGTCATCCCTCTGAGAAGCTGTGGCGGTCATTTAATACTGAAAACCTTAATTTTCGTGTATTCAGCATCTCTCTCACCCATAATCCACCTTCATGTGCTGCCCGTTGAAGAAGAAGACGGTGGAGGGGATGTAGCTGATGTCGAAGTATCTCGTGTAGATCGGAGCTTTGTTCACATCCACGATGTAGATCGACGCCATGTTGCTGAGGTCGTGGGAAGTTTTTGATAACTGCAATAAGACAGAAACGACAGATTATCACATTAGCATAAACACACAGACTCTGAGCAGCGGTTTTTGTATCTATTTTTCTTTCTTACAATCTCGTCGAGCTGGAGACAAACCGAGTCTTCGTCTCTGCCGAACCTCAGAACTACGACTTTCTCCGCCACGCATTTAATAACCTCATCTATGTCTTTTTTACAAGTTAATTTCGGCAAAAAGTAACTCATGTTGGCGGCTAACGAAACGTCTTATTTTGTTACCTAGAGGAAGTTACGTCCCTGCCGCTGTGCAACGCTGTAAAAAATTCACCTAGAAACAGAAGCAAAAATATTTGTACTGCAAAAAACAACATATATGTATAATAATAATAAAGAATATTAGCATGATTTATAGTGGGATTTAACAGAGGATAAAACCTACAGTGATTTTCTATTGGTTTATCAATATGCTGCGGTAAGCAGGATAAAATAACACTAAGTTTAATTTCACTACGTCATATTACACTGCGACACCGTGTGGCAACGTGACCTTCCATATCGTTCTGACAAGCATGGACACAGACCAGGTGGAGCTAAGTTCCCGGAAACTTCAGACGTGAAACACGGTTCAGCTTTAACTTGTAATTATTTTATAAAATGTCACAGAAACGGGTCTTCCTCCGTTACTTCCTGTGTTCCGTTTAAACCATTCCACTCGTAGCGGAAGTGTTTATTTCCTAGCCTGAGCTCTCAACTGCAGTTTCTTCCTCGCGATGTTGCGGCTCTTCAACATCCAGGGGTTTCATGAAGCCTACCGGTGCAGTCGGTTTGTGGCATCTTGTGTCACCAGTCGACAGAAGCTCCCAGGCTTTCTCCCAGTCTGTCACCACAGAGCCTCCGTGTCTGCACGCCTCCTCAGCACCGGCAGCCCGGTGTGGAAAGATGCTCTGCAGCCTGAAGGAGACAAGTCAGACGAGCCGGAGACAGTCGATCTGGACAAATGGAAATCTGTGATGAGATCGAACGCTGTATCAGAAGAGAGACAACAGCTCGAAGATGAAGAGGAGGGAAGCGACCAGGATGAGAAAGGTGGCGTTTCTTCCCTGGAGGCCACCAGGGATCTGGTCGTGATGTGGCGGCAGGCTGGGAAGCTGGTACCCGTAGAGATGACAGACGAGGAGGTGGAGGAGCTGTCGAAGCTCACCACCAAGTCCGGCAGGAAGAAGTACCTGAAGTACCTGGCCATCAAGGAGGGCTACAAGCGGAGCCACAAGGAGAAGCAGCAGCAGAGGAAGGTGGAGAGGGAAGCCATGCTGGAGCGAAGGAGGGAGGAGGGCGGTGATACAGAGGAGATGAGAAACACCTTCCTCCTCAAGTTCTGGAGCCGCTCCCTGGACAAAGTGCTGGCCTGGAAGAGCGCCCAGGCCATGCTGTTCAACCAGCCGCTGGTGTTTGACCTGAGCTACTCCTCCAACATGTCCAGGCGGGAGCTGGAGAACACAGTGTCCCAGCTGATGGAGGTGGACGGGTGGAACCGGCGTGCCACTGAGCCCTACCACCTCCACTTCTGCAACCTGCAGCCGGGTGGTGCCTACGAGACGGAGCTGCTCAAACGCTATGGCGAGGAGACCTGGGACCGCCTGCTCATCACCAGCACTGAGCGCCAGCACGTCGATGTGTTCCCCCGGGACCGGCTCGTGTACCTCACCGCCGACTCCCCCAACGTCCTCCGCACCTTCGACCACTCCAAGGTCTACATCATCGGAGCTCTGGTAGACAAGTCCATCCAGTCGGGCTTGTCCCTCGCCAACGCCAAGCGTCTGAAGCTGGCCACGGCCCGTTTACCGCTGAACGAGTTCCTCCACTGGGAGATAGGAGCCAAAAATCTGACTCTGGACCAGATGATCCGCATCATGCTCGCTCTCAAGGATACGGGGAAATGGGAGGAGGCGTTGACGTTCGTGCCCAAGAGGAAGCACGATGGATTCCTCCAGCCACAGCAGCAGCAGCAGAATAAAGGGATTATCCATAACAAGGGCCGGGGAGTCACAAATCATGGGCCAAGAGAGGATGGAGACAGGCTGTTCAGATCTGGAGAAAGGACATTCAAAACTGGGGACCAGGGTCTTTACAGGTCACATACTGAGCCCAGGTTCACCAGCAGAGACAGAGTGGCTGGAGTTTCCAGTGACAGAGAAAACAAAGCAGCTGTGACCAAAGTACGGACTTCGTTTAAGAACAATGTGGAACAAAGAAATAAGGCCAGCAAGCCGTGGTGGAATGATGAGTGAAGCCTTCAAAAACTGTAACAAGTTGTAATAAGGACATTTGAGGTAAAAAGCACTGTGAGGAAATGTTAAAAAAACACACTTTAAAAACGGTAAAAACTACTTTGGTCTTTATTTTTGATCTGATAAACGAATAATTTGTGTTTTCACGATAAATTATAGCATCACCATCATTTATACAGATGAAGTAAACCAAAGTATAACACAGCTTCTTTTTTTATTACAAAATCACCGTCATTTCATTGTTGTATCCTGTTTTGTTTTTTTATATAATAAATAATAAAAACATCCCCCAGATGAATATAACACGATTCAATCAAATATCTGGAAAAATATCAGAACTTTGTTGCTTTAAAGTTCTCATTCAAACTGCATTGGAAAATATAAGACCTTTTTTAAAAGATGCTGCTGCTCAATAAATCTGTCGACCCCTTGATAAACATCCAAAGTGTTGAATGTCTTGTGAATACTTTACAGCATTCAATACTCAAAATTCATAAATACAATGTTGTTGAAATATGACAGCACCATCATACAGAGGAACTGAGGTGAACCTGTTGCACAGTCACAGTGTATGTAATACTTTCCTTTTCAGAACAGACTCACACTTCTTCTGCATGTCTTGTCATTTGCTCTGTGGTGTGCAAACTGACTTGAGAACATAACATGAGGAAAGTCAGAGGAAGCTAAAAGGCGTCTGTTCACCATGTAACACAGACTCATCTTGATCTCACATTCCAGAAATAAATAACACTTTCCATGGTTTAGACCAGGCTCTGAAATGCAATCAACATGTGCAAAACAAAATAATTTTCTCAAAGAGAACTAAATAAACATCAGGTTGATCAAATTTAAAACCATTCTCTAAAGTTTGATAAATACAACTATCTGCTGATATGAACTCAAATGGGTGGAACAGCCAAAGATGCAAAAAGCCGCCATCTTTTCATGTCACTCAACAAAAAAGCAGCGTGTTCCACCGACGTCCATTCCTGTCCAGACCATTCGATATAAGTTCTGATGCTGGGCTGGCGTCAGGTCGTGTTGTCGCTCTTCGGCCTCTACAGCACCAGGATGTCTCCTGAGCAGCGCTCGCAGCAGTTGAAGGTGATGTTCTCATAGCGGGTGTACGGGTGAAACCTGCCGATGCTCTTCTTATTGGTGAGGAAGGGTGATGGGGTGGAGTCCATCAGTTGAGGTTCAGTCTGGCTTTCCGGGCACGAAATTGGATCTAAAATCTTCAGCACCTTAGACAGAGGAGAGAGCACATTTGTGAACCTTTGGGTTTTACAACTTACGTTAGAAAGTGGTCAGAGTTTTACAAGGATAAGGATTCGATACCTTCTCTGCCATCTTCTCGGCCGGCGTGCTGCACAGCTGCTCGGCTGTTGCGCTGCTGCTCTTCACCACAGTGCTGCTGCCGCTGTTACTGGTGTTACCCAGTAGGTGGGAGTTGATGGCGTCTGCTAGCTTGTGATTGGCTGCTGCCAGCTCTCTTGTGCTGAGAGGCTGTGCACTGGGGTAGTAGGTCTGCTGTCGGCCCCACTGCAGAGACACCAGGAGCTGCTCCAGAGATCTGACCACAGAAGATAACTCATCATTAGACTCCTTCACCTCTGGTGCTTTATTTAAACCTCACAGGCACAGTATCATTCTGAAATAAAGTGCTGCTGAGGTTTTGCTCACATACATAGATTAGTCGTGTCCGTTTCTTGAATGTAATATTCATACAGATTTCCCTACATTTTTTTTATTTTAAGTTGCGATTCTATTATAACAAAGAATTTCCTCAACCTGTTATGGGTCAGTGGTTAGGTTACCTGTGAGCGAGAACCATGTCCCCAGAGAACTCTTCTCTCTCCAACAGAAGATCCTGAATGGCTCCTTGTGCCTCTCGGGTTTGTCTCTGCATAGAAGCTCTGGCATTCGTCAGCTCGTCTGCCATGACTCTGAAGAGGCAACATTGATTCAAGTGTTAATTCAGCATAACTATTTATCTTAACACTTAACAGTACCTCAGATCTTTATTAATTAGTTGTCCTTCAGCTATAGAAATAATCATCCATCTTTAACCGTTTCTATTTGTACCACGATAACTTTCATTTCTTCCATACCTGCTGGCCAGGAACTTGCTCCTCCAAACGTCACACTGAATACTCATTCGCTCCAGCTGCTCTGCAGTGTGAGACAGACTCCGGCCTAGAGCTTCGTTCTCCAGAATCAACTGGTTCTTCTCCCGCGACAGCCGCTCAAAATGGTACTGAAGGTCATCGCCCACCGACGCCACCAGAAGTCTCTTTAGCTCACGATTCACCTGGAAGGGGAAAAAAAACAACATGAGGAAATGTACTATTTCTTTTATAATCATTTAAGGCACTTGTTCACTGAAAAGATAAACAAAAACACAGTGGGTTTATCTTGTTGAGGAGAGCATGATAACCCTGCACTGACTGGGCTGTACGCTTCTATACTTACCGCTGCATGCTTTGAGATGTGAAACAACAACCAACCTGGCTGTTCAGACCCCACTTTGTCTCATATCCACATTAAATTAAACTGTTTCATTGGAGCCTTACCTCTGTCTGCACACGGAGCTGATTGCAAAGCCCTTCCTTGTCCTGCAGCAGCCTGCGCTCAGAGTTCTGCAGCTTCTCCATCTGTCCTCTCCAGTCCTCCACCAGTGGAGGCGGGGGAGAGCCCCTGTCCTCAGCCGGTTGCCCGGGGCCCCCTTTATCCTCAGCAGGTCCTGTGCGACTGCTCCGGCTTATAGCAGAACGTGGTACGATGATTCTCACAGCCTCCACCTCTGTGCAGGCCTCTCGACTAACCTTGCCCAGATGGAGCACGCCGAGAGGCTGGGGTGCAGCTGGGTGGGCAGATTTCGGGCTGTGCTTTGGGCTGGCCACCCTCAGAAGGGGAACATCAGTTGGTCCTGGTAGCAGCGTATCCGTTTTTAACTCCAGGATGGCCGGTGGTTTCTCAGTTTCCATGCCATCGCCAGCGCCTCGGACAGGCACCCTGGCAGCACCTGGATGAAATAAAATAAGGCCATGTTTACTCTTAAATGTATCATGAGGGGTCCACTTACAAGTGGAATGCTCTAGATCTACATGTGAACATTCCTGTAACATTCAAAGGATTAAATGGGATCCAGTTGTGCATATTTGAGGGGATTCCTGTGTCACATATTGTGCAGTGGTAATCCTGACCACTCCTTCTTCACACAAACCAGAACTACAAGGTGTCAAACAGATGCCAAGGCATTGCCACCACAGTCCCTCTATATATATAGAACTGGGCATTAAATCTTAACACTTTCTTGTACGTCTGTTTCACACGATATCGTATTTGTCTTATATGGCTGACAACATAAAGAAATGGAGGATTAAGACTTCCTTTGTTAAATGAAACAAAAAGTATAACCCCCCTAAAGTGGGGGTAAGCACAGCATTTATTTTTTTGATGTCAGCACTGAAACTGAATATCAAAAACAAGTCACAAAATCTGATCCAAAAAAAGATGATTTTACAGTTGTAATTGGTCTACAGCCATTTCTAAGTAACAATTGTGTTATTATCGATCAATTTCATAGTTCATTTCTTGATCAGTCAGTTTCTCACTGCAGTGAAGTTATTCTCGACTCATTTTGACCTTTTGTCATTCTGATGCTCTTGTGTTTGACTGTGTTGTGTGATACTCAATGCCCACATTTCCATCTGGATCAATAAAGTATCTTTCCATCTCTGTATGTGATTTGATTAAGAGTAAAGAGAGACAATATGGAGACATACGTCTAAATCAGGGGAAAGATGAAAAGACTCGTGAGTGGAATGGGAAATGAGGAGAAAATGGGAAACAATGGGT
Source organism: Pleuronectes platessa (assembly GCF_947347685.1). NCBI lineage: Eukaryota > Metazoa > Chordata > Actinopteri > Pleuronectiformes > Pleuronectidae > Pleuronectes > Pleuronectes platessa. The sequence continues at coordinate 23,181,667 of NC_070626.1, forward strand.
ACCTCTCACAACTGCAGCGGCCATGGTGGAGGAGAGACAAGATGTCTGTAGTTCAGGAGAAACCCCGCGGACTCTTCTTCCTGTGATGAAACACAGAGACACGTTCAGTTGTTAATGTTTACAACAGCGATCAGTGAAAGCCGCCGGTCAAAGGTCCGGGTTGATCCGCTGCGGTGTGATCACGCTCCACTGCAGCTAGCTTGAAAGCTAACTTGCTAACGTAAACATAAAGTTTCCCATCCCAAGCCGCGGTTTGTCTGAGTCCTAACACACGTGGACGCCCCCGGGGCGGCTGGTGCACGTGAGTGAGGATTCAGACAGCTTGTTAGAAGCCATACCTGTAAAGATGGATCACAGTCCGTCGTTTAAATCGCCGTGAGCCGCAGAAAAACTGGTTTGTTTTGCCACCGGATACTGTTGGCATCTGGAGAATGGAGGCTGTGTGGAGGAACTTCCTGTTTAGGAACCGGAGCTTTCGTCTCTTAGGGGGGGAAGAAGCCCCGTGTTCAGATCATAACATCCATCAGAACTTAATTTATAGCTTAAATACAAGTTCAAATTTGATCGATAACGACAACAAGTATATTTGATCGAAACCCAGCCAACATTAGACAACTGATCTGTCATCAGTCTTTACTTCTTTCTCATCACAGTCCACCGCCGGAAACCAAATGTTGAAACTGACCCGAGACCAGTGAGCGGATGCTGCCTGTAGCCTGCTGGTGTAACCGTGGAATGGGACCCGAAGGGAATAAGGCGGAACGTTTGAGTCTTGTTGAATATTTGCTCTACGGACATAAATACTGTTACAACAAACGCTGTGAAGTTGTTGAAAACCCTCTGATCGCCTGAATCCGGTCGGTTAATGTCAGAGTTTTGAAATCCACATAGCTTCGGGTGGGTGTCGTCATGGGGGTGCACGGACTGTGGAGGCTGCTGGAGAGCTCAGGGAAACCCATCAACCCGGAGACCCTGGAGGGGAAGATCCTCGCTGTCGGTATCCTCCCCTGCGGATGCTCTGTCTGTGTGTGAGTCACAGGGAAACAAAACTCATTCATTTTCATCCTAATACTTACTTTTAAATGTAAGAAACACTTGATCCAGTATGAATTAGATGAAATATTAAATTATTTTCTGGTGTTGATTTGGACTCATTTGATCACATTACACGAAAGCTGCTTAAAAAAACGTGAATTATTCTCCATTAAAACATGTATGTAAAATTAACACATTCCATATGAGCTTTCATAGTAAGATCAGTACATGTGTAAAATGTAGGTGAAAAGGTAGAAATTGAATCTAATATTACCCCTGTATGGTTTCATTAGTGCGATTGTTGTGTTCCTCACCATAGAATGAGCATTTTATATTTAAATACTTTATATTTACATCTACGGAGGCCGCCATGTTTTTTCAGTAGTTCAAACTGGATAACCCAAACACCTTTTGAGTTTTTATGACAACTGAAGACGACCACAGGTTCTCTTTCATGTTCAGAAGGGGAGGGTGAGGTGAGGAGAATTCAGCTGTAATGTGCAACTTCCCCACTAGATGTCATTAAATTCTACACACTGAGCCTTTAAGCCATTGAAAATTCCTGATTGCCACTAATATTGGCAGCTCAGACGGGTGTTTAAAAGACATTGGTAGTGTCATTTGATAAAAATGTAATAGCGATCTGAGCTGTCCTTGCAAAAAGGAGTTTGATACTCTCTCCACTTCGCAGTGGCAACATACCGTCTTGATATGGAGCTGCTCTATTGGACAAATATATCTAAACCTTGGCTCAACTCACCAAACCAGTGTCTACTTTTCTCAAAGAAGGGGAAAGTCCTCCTATGTACCTTCCTCCAGTTCTCTAGAGACACCCCAAAATAAGACAGTCCATATTAAATGAAACCAAATGAACAAAGTAGACCTAAATCACTCTTTATTCAATGACAAAGAGTAATATATTGATAATCCCTAAGTCAGCCCTCACAAAAACATTACAATTAAAAGTGACACTACCACTGCCTGATGTCTCTCCGTCAGATATAATGTTGTATCTGACTGTCTTCTAGTAAGACTTAGCATTGACCTTAATCAGACACCTCCAGACATCAGCATATGGCTGAACCAGGCCGTGAAGGGGGTGAGGGACCGGGACGGCAACAGCGTCCAGAACGCCCACCTCCTCACTCTCTTCCACCGGGTCTGCAAGCTGCTCTTCTTTCGCATCCGGCCAGTCTTTGTGTTTGACGGGGACGCACCACTGCTGAAGAGGCAGACTCTGGTAGGTCAAGTGATTTCTGTGGAACCACGCAAACACTCCATGTTATCACAAACAGCAGTTTAGGCTTTTCCTGCTATTCCCACCTGTTCTGTAGCTAGATCCGTGTTTGACTGTGGTTCTCCTGCAGGCTCTGAGGAGGCAGAGGAAGGAGGAGTTGAACCGAGAGTCCAAACAGACCAATGAGAAACTGCTCAAGACGTTCCTCAAGAGACAAGCTATCAAAGCTGCCCTTGGAGACCGCAGGTGAGGGACGGTGACGTGCACAGGTGGAGGGATGGCGAAGAAAACACAACGTCCTTCTACAGAAACATCATTGTAATCCATTGGTTTTGTCTGAACCATCTTCTGTGTTCCCCCCCCCTGCCACAGTCAGGATCCTCTCCCCAGCCTCTCCACTGTGAAGAGACCTGAGGTGGACAACATGTATGTTCTTCCAGCCCTGCCACCAGCAGAGGAGAAGGACGAAAGTGGATCAGAGGCCAGGCAAAGGTTACGATTCACATGCTATTGTGGATAAAGTGGCAAGAAATAATATCTGCAAAGTTAAACAGACATCCAATTATCAAATAGGAAAGAGACAAAAACAACTGGATAAATATTATGATTTTTCTTTTTTTAATTTCTGTACTTTAACATATTTCCATTTCAGGTCCTCTTTTCACAAACAGAGCACACTGATGAAAAATACTGGCAAAAGATGCTCTCATCAAAACACAGCCTTATTCCTTATTAGTTATTGCACTTGTTATACTGGTAATGTAATCCTTATCAGTGTTTTCTCTCCTTCCCCTGCAGCTCAGATGAGGAGGAAGATAAAGAGTTGGAGGGGAATGACAGTTATCACATGTATCAGGTAAATGTATCACATTATACACAAGTACATCATATTGTGTAGCAGTATCACCAAATACTTATACTTTAAATCCTTTGTGTTTGAGCTGGAGGAAACAATATAATGTTGATGGTGTTTTGTATTAATTGTATTTGCGTTGACACGTTTACGTTGCGTTCACTTATTTTCAAGCTGCTCACTTTGTTCTAGGGCGAGCGGCACGGAGACCCCAACTCAGTGGACATCAACTCAGAGGAGTTTGCCTGCCTGCCTCCTGAGATGAAACACGAGATCCTCAAAGACATGAAGGAGTTTTCCAAACGCCGCCGCACCCTGTACGAGCAACCTCCAGAGGTAACCTTCTCTCTCAGCTCATCTCACCCGCTCAGCCGTCTACTCCTCTCAACACGGCCATCTCTTCCCTCCCCCTCAGCTTTCAGGTGACTTTTCCCAGTACCAGTTGTCCGGCCTGCTGCAGAGGAACAAGCTGAACCAGCGTCTGGAGGGAGTGGAGAAAGAGATGAGCGAGCGGAGCGCCGGCAGCGCTCCACAGCTCTGCCAACAGGACGGGCAGAGTCACAGCGTGGAGGCACGTCGACTGGTTTCAGAAGACAATTCCCACTATATCCTCATTAAAGGTGATGATGTGTGCAGTCTCATAAAGGACCATAACAGTTTTTTCAGTGTTTCAAGGGAAATTGTGTATAATGTTAATCAAAAAAACATTTATATATAGTCACTGTTCACAACTGTATCTTTACAGGAATGTTCATGAACAACAAAACTCACAAATAATTAGCGTCAAGGTTTTTAATTTTCATTGCTGTTTGTCTGACTGTTAGAAGGATTATGCAAAGTGAGAGTTCCTTTGGTTAAAGAGAGTGTTAATGTATTTAACACACCACTACACATCTCCTACTCAGGCTCCAAAAAGAGTAAAACTGCCACAGAGAGTAAACCTGCCCCTGAGAGCCAACCGGCCACTGCACCCTGGGCTGGCAGCTCCCTGACAGGCTGCAGAACACGAGCAGCCGACCGACCTGAGCCTCTGTGGCGTCCTGTTGGTGAGGGAGAGGAGGACAAGCCGAGTCCCTCCAAAGAAGACTTCAAACGCTCAGCATCAGAACCAGCTCAGGGGGACACATCGCCACCCTCCCCTCGCACACTGGAGGCGATCCAGGCCGCAATGAACGACAGCTCAGATGAGGAGACGGTGGGACGGGGGAAGAAGGATGGCAGCGTGTCTCCACGTACTCTGATGGCAATCCAAAAAGTTCTGGTTGAGGAGGAAGACAGTGGAGCTGATCAGAGAAACGTATCCGTCCACCTGCAGACGGATATTCATCCTCCTGTGCCACAAGTGGTGCTTATCAGCTCAGAGGAAGAGACAGAACCCCATGATGCAAAGTGCTTATTAACTAGCACTGACTCTAGGGAGAACACAACAGGCAGAAGTCCACATGTGATCAACAGCTTGTTAGTTAGTAGTTCTGAAGACGAGATGGAGGACGTGATTGGTCAGCGTAATAAAGCACTTCACACTGCAGTGCTGCCACAACCTTACAGGAAAGAGATGAGGTCAGGAGAGGAGATAAAGGACGGAGAGGTGAAAGAGGATGTGACAGCAGGAAGTGGAGGGCAGATAGAAAAGAAGGATGATTTGGTTCAACCACACGTGGCTGCTGCTTCCAGTCAAAACACATCATCCATCCATCTTTCTGCTCAGAGGAGTGGAAAACCTCAGAGTGCAGAGACTCCGCCTGTCCTGTCAGAGCAGAGAAGAAACGTGTCTGCTGAGACTCTGGAGGAGAGGGATGAAGATGATGTGAAGTCAGAGGGCGGCGAGGAGAGCGAGTCAGAAGGTAAGAATCAGTAAGATCAGACTCGATCATCATTTCTTAGAAAAATAAAAAAAATGTAAAAGTGCCGTGTTCTGTGTTTTTTCTCAGAGAGCTTCATGGAGGTCTCAGAAGAAGAATTTAAAGAGGAGGATGAGGATGATTCGATTGTGGAAATTCGAGAGATGGAGCGTCCGGCTGAGATCGAGGAAGATGAGACCAAGAAGAAAGAGGAACCAGAGGAACCAGAGGAAAGTTCGACAGAGGCTCAAGCTGCTGCTCTGAGATCAGACGAGGACAAACAGAGACAGGATGAAGAAGACGAGCAGAAAGAAACAGAGGCCAGCTCAAATCCAGCCATCAACGAATGGGATCACTTGGATATGGTTGGTATTTCTGTCATATTCATAATCAGAAACTCTGCAACAGATAATTGTCAGTTGCAGTCTTAATTATCTGTTCAGATATTCAAGACTTTGATAAGAGATTTGAAAGGATCAGCTATTCTATCTAATGGCAAAATACCAACATTACCTCAAATATATCTCTGACATAGATGTTCTTTAGTTCCTTGTTATTTATCAGCTGATGTATAGAAGCTGCTGATGGATTTTAAGGGATGTGTTTGAAGTGTTTCCTGCTGCTCATCAGATTCATGTGTATAATGCTAACGTGTGTGTGTTGTTTGTGTTGTGTGTTTTGTGTTGTGTGTTGTGTCGCAGGATGAGCTGGAGGCTCTGGAGAGCTCTCTGCAGGTGGAGCAGAACAGCCTGAGGGAGCAGAAACAGCAGCAGGAGAGGATGGCGAGCACGGTCACCGGACAGATGTACCTGGAGAGCCAGGTAAACCACAGGATGTCAACCAAAAGATCAGTTTTGACCGACACACACAGACGGTCTATAGACGGATATCCATCCTAAAGTAAACAGTATTATGATTGTAAGACTAAACTGAACTTGTCGTGAATACATTCTGTCACTGCACTGAGAAAAGACAACCCAGAGCAGGTGTGGGAGCAACTGGGGGATACATTTCTTTATGGGGCCTCTGCCAAACATTCCCAGAGCCTTCACGCATTACTTCACATACAGTTTTACCTCACATACTGTGCTGTCTGTGTGTGTCACTCACCCACACACTTGAATTTCACAGGCTGTCAGTATTTTCTCCCTTATAAAATTACCACTAATAAGAAACCTAATCTTTATCACCAACCATTGCTGGTGAGATGTCAATGTCAAGCTGTTAAGAGCAGCGGGATTTCTTAGCTTACTTCAGGCGACGTAATCTTCGCTGCCTGATGAGAGGAAAGCTTCTTTTTTTTTTTCAAAATACTAAAAACCACCTGAAATTTGCTGCTGTAAATTTTTCGATTGACAATCCTAGTTTTAACATCATGGAAAGTAGTGTCTGTGTCATCTGGAAATTAGAACAATGTTTAAAAGAATAAGCTTCACATGTCTCCGCCAATGACCATCAGTCCTTTTAAATTCAATCAAGCTACACTCATAGATATCAGTTCCCTAAATGTCTCTGATGTTTTTTTAACAAGATCCATTAACTACACCCTGGGAAATTGGAGTAAAATAAATATATAAAAAGCCCTGTTTATCAAAAACGCTGAATCCACTCCTTTGTCTGGATCCACTCAAAATTGTAATGGGTTCTTTCTTGACCAATGGTTTATCCTTCCACCAAGTTTCGTGGAATTCCATTCAGTTCTTTTGGCATATGAAAACCATGCAAAAGGAAGTGTCAATCAATACAGGGGGGAAACGCATCCAACTTGACAGAGGTGATTATGACCATAACCTCAGATTTTACAAATAGACAAACTGAACTCTTTGACATGTTAAGTGTAGCTGTTTATTATTTTTTTGTTGTTGTTGTTTTTAACAAGAAGTGACTGTTTCCTGTTTGAAACCAGGAGCTGCTGCGACTGTTCGGCGTGCCCTTCCTGGTGGCGCCGATGGAGGCCGAGGCTCAGTGTGCACAGCTCGACCGCGCCGAACACACTCACGGGACCATCACGGACGACTCTGATGTGTGGCTTTTCGGAGGGCGGCACGTGTACAAAAACTTCTTCAGCCAGAGCAAATACGTGGAACATTACCAGTGCAGTGATCTGCAGAACCAACTGGGTCAGTGCTCGCTATCAATTGCCAACTTATTCCTATTTTCCTTTTTTACTATGTTGCTAATAAAAGTTTTTGTTTCTGCAGAATCTCCATGAAATGTCTTTGAAATGTTGAAATGTGAATATGTCAATTCATGTCAGTCGTTAGTCTCAATCACATGAGTTCATTTAGCTTTTCTGTGGCCTGCTGAAATGGGAGAGTAATGTGTTGAAACAGTGTCAAGATAACATCACTGCAGGAATCTGATACGCTAATATAGGACATATCAGGGTCAGGTGTTAATGCTGGTGCTGACTGACAAGGCTGTCAACAGATTGAGGACAGAATGCCCACAGCTCGCTCTCCTCCTCACTCTCTCTCTCTCTCTCTCTCTCAGGTCTGGACCGGACCAAGCTGATAAACCTGGCGTACCTACTTGGGAGTGACTACACAGAGGGCGTGCCGGGGGTCGGGTACGTGACCGGCATGGAGATACTGAATGAGTTCCCAGGACCGGGGTTGGATCCGCTAACACAGTTCAGGTGCGTGTTCGTGTCAAGGCCCGGTAGAGGGGAGAGGATTTTGAATAAATCTGAATCAGAATCAGAAAGTATTTATTGCCAAGTAGGTTTACACCTACCAGTAATTTGCTCTGGTAATTGGTGCATACAATGAACATAGAAACATATAAACACAATAAACTCTTCCTCTACTCAATACAAATTTCTTTCATCTGCTTACAATGACTCAATTGTCTATGATAAACATTTACTAACATTTGTATACTGATAATAGAGGGACTGAAAGTAAAGTGTTCCCAAACTCGTAAGTCTTTCACATTTAATCCCTTCAGTCTCTTCATACTGTCTGTCAAATACAGGCAAATATGATGACCACGATAAGTTCCAGTTCTTCTGTAACTTAATATGAACAGTAAATGTGATTTTAATCCTAAAACACGTGTTTTGTACAGCACAATAATTAGATTGGATGAAGTGATGTCTTATTTGAATCCATCTTCTAAGACTCCGTTATCGTGTCCTCCCTCTAGTGAGTGGTGGTCAGAGGCTCAGGAGAAAAAGCGCCTGGCGGCTAATCCGCGGGACACAAAGGTGAAGAAGAAGTTGAGGGATCTAAAACTGCGACCTGGGTTCCCAAACCCGGCGGTGGCTCAGGCGTATCTGCAGCCCGCTGTGGACCACTCAGACGGCTCCTTCAGCTGGGGACGCCCACAGATCGACGTGATTAAAGAATATCCTTTTCCCTCTGCATGAGCGGTGGAGCTTTTAGTGTGTGTGTGTGCACGTTATTGAATGTACTGTATGAATTTTCCTGAACCAGCAGTGCACGTTCTGTCTGAATCGGTTTGGTTGGAGCAGTCGGAAAACAGAGGACACTCTTCAGCCTATGATCAAGCAGCTCAACACGCAGCAGGTAACAGAGAAATTTCAAAAAATTGAGTCTTTGAGCCTTTTGCACAATGTTTCTCAAGACACTTGGGATTGTTCCATGCATCTTAGAGAACTTATCTAGTCTCAGTGTCTTCTGTCTCTGCCTGGGATCCCAGACTGACTCCATGATGTTTGGATTTCAAGTTGCAAGTTACGCACCCAGTATATTTCCTCCTTTGGTGCAGAAGAAGCAATGCCCCTTTATCCAGGGACATAAATATGAATTCAGCAGGTTTTTTATAAAAGATGAGTTCTAAGTGTGATGTTTAGTAAACATCAGAGGAGCAGAGTCAATTCTTGACCAGCAGAGTCATTCGCCTCAGTGCAGTGGTGCTGCTAAAGGGGGCCAGGTGGGGCAACCTTGATTCAGTAAACACTATAATCAGTCTTTTTAAGCTCGTATCTATAATATATATAAATAGAAAATTGTAGATGTGATACATTGAAAAGCATCTAGAAGCATTGTGAATCGAATCGTTTACTGCTGAATAGTAATCAAATTGTATCATAAGGCTAGTGAAGATACCCACCTCTAACTAGCTTCTAGTATTAATAAAGTTTGTTGGTTTAGCAAAATGCTAAATGATTGAAATAATGGATCATCGTCGTCATTCATCTACAAAATGTTTTCTCTCGCTGTTTGTGTTCAGACCCAGCTGCGGATCGACTCTTTCTTCCGAATGGAGCAACAAGAGAAACAGGCGATCCGCAGCCAGCGACTCCGCAGAGCGGTCACCTGCCTGAAGAGGAAGGAGAAGGGGGAAGGAGAGGAGGAGAGTGAGGAGGAGATGCCTTCCCCAATCAAATCCAAGAGAGGGAAGGAAGCAAGCAAGAATTCAAAGAAAGGAGGAGGAGGAGGAGAGAAGGAAACGGAGAGAGCCGTGGCAGGAGGAGGGTTTCTGTGGTCAGAGGTGACAGATGAGTCTCCTCATACGTCTCTCAAGGACGTGAGCAGCATCAACCAGGAGTCCATCTCAGTAAAGTCTGTCCCTCAGTCGACTAAGACTCCACCTGGGAAGGTCAGGAGCAGCAGCAGCAGCTCTGGCGAGGACAGCGATGGTTTTGGCCAAGTCGCTATGGTGACAGCCCGATCTGTCTTTGAAGACAGCGCACGAGGTCGCAACGTGAAAAACACGAGAGGGAGAGGGAGGGGAAGAGGAAAGAAAATCCGAGGAAAAAACTGAAAACTAGAACGGCCCTCAGAGCGTATATACCTCTGCAAAGGCCCAACAGTCCCCTGATGAAGCCACATTAAAATTCAACAGATCCAGATTTTTGATTGGATCAGAACCAAGTTGCACAGCCTCATAACCATCAGTCAAGGTTTATGAAATATTCTCTGAGAAATCAATGTTGAAAAAACCCCGAGCTCACAATGTTAAAGAAATCTGCCACCTGAGCCAGATCTCCACTAATTTGATGGATTCTTTCCCGACCACAACCTTCCACTTAGTTTTATCGTAATCTGTCTTGTAGTTTTTGCATAATCTTGCTGAGAAACAAAAAACCAAACGAGACCTAAGCTCCTTGTTGGAGGTAATGATGCCTGTGATATTGTATTTGATGTCAATTTATGGAGATGTGAAAGTGATAATGCATCCTGTCATTAACAAATATGAATTCAGTTTTTTTCTATATCATAGAAAATGTACTTTGTAAACTGTGACTGAAAATATTTTTTTTACCTGTTTTTGGATGTAGATCTGTTAGAGGAAGATAATATGATGTGAATTTATTTGAAGCGGAATGCTTTAAAATATTTCCACACTGGATTTCAGTTTGACTCAGACTCATTATTTGTCAATGTGTTCACAGTGAGTTGTCGGATCTTCAGGGCCACACATTTCTTTCAGGGTGTATATCAGCCAGCCTGTACTTATGCATACACAAACACACATATATAAAGTTCTGCATCGAATTTTTTTTGCCATTAATTCTGTATTAACTTTAGTTTTCTTCCTCCCTAAAGTTTTCTTTATATCCGTCTTGTAATCACTCTACTCCTCCTCCTCTCTGTGAGGCTCCAGCTCAGCAGCCTGGTGGAGCAGGTGCTGCTGTCAGTCACTCAGCTGCACCGAGGGGGTTCGAGCCAGAGAGCGCAAGAAATGTGGGGAGCTTGGAAAAGAAGTCAGGAAACACTGTATTTGTGTGTAACTTAAAACGCCAGAGGGTGATGGTTGAGGGCCTGCTAGAGATCTGGATCCAGTTTGACTTAAATCCAAAGGACTTCATCTTGGACAAGAAAGAGAGAAACAGTTGGCCTGGATCTTTTTTCTGTCCCTGCTTCCTGATTGGATTTCTTCAGACATGGAGTCTCAACAGTCTAAGACCACAGAGGACTCCAAGACCAATGAAGGTACGAAATTGGAGTCATGGACAGAATAAAGCAAATTTGTATTACAGTTGCATTAATGTATGCTGTTCTTTTTTAAACCTTTCCAAAGTTTTATTCAAGACAAATCCTTAAAACCTGCTTCGTATGACGATAATGTCCGAACTTAAAGATTTGTGGTTGTGTTGAAATATTAATTCCCTATAAACGACTGGGGCTGCTTGTTAATGAAGCAGTTATTTATACAACACAACAGCTTTAAAGTGACAGGACCTCATTCATCTCCTGCATTGTCGCTCTGTGGGCTCCCCTGACCTTCTCTAAACACGTCTTACATAACTGGAGCTGTGTGTCATACACCCTGATGGCTCTCATAGCTGGAGTCTGACACACTGGCATTATGTTACAGAGCAACACAGCTGGATCAGTGGAGGCATCATGAGCCTCAATGTGTTTCATTTATAGAGCAGAGAATTCTGTGTTATCGGTAATGTGATATGAAAACAAACGACTCGTCTGCCCGATGGGAAGCTGTCAGAACTTCAGCGTCTCTTTGAGGTCACGTGCAGTGGTGAAGAAAATCACAGAGACATCTGCCAATACTGACGAGGAGGCAAAGCTGGTTCCATGTTTGCACGAGTGTGTAACTGGGAATTATAATTGTGCATGTGTCTCATGTAAAGTCTTGTTTTTGGGGTCTGATGAAGATGATCAACCTGGATGATCCAGTCCTCAATCAAGGGAACTTAGAGCTTCAATAATTATAAATGATAAAATCAAGCAAAAATAAATTGAGGTCTGACAAACAGCACTGTGGAGCCTACTGGGATTTCATGGTGAACATGACAATTCAGAGGTAGAAGTAATTTACTTAGTACATATATATCAATCCATCTATCTATCTATTTAGAATTAATTGTTCAGCGTGTGTTTCTGCGGCGTCACTCTTAGTATAATGTGGCAAGGAGAAAAATCTTGAAACATCTCATGTATCAAATACGGGGAAACAGCAGTACTCAAAACTGTCATCGATCCATGGGAGCAGACTTTACAAGATATTAGAATCTGTATATACATGCAGACATGTACGTCTCTAAAACTCGATCGAAAGAGTATCTTTAATCCAGCTGGTATTTGCTCTGGAGGTATTTTTAGTCACTGCTAACATTCATACTGGTCATAAAAAGAAGCGCAGCTAATGATATTAAATATAGCTTCACACCATTGAGGTGCACCAGTATATGAGGCCAGTGAGACTGAAAATGTAACGATGTCCACTAGTTGTCTTTTTTGTCATTTGTGAAATTCGGTCTTTGAAAAATTCAAAATAAAAATGTATTCTTTTATCCTGTGGAAGCAGAGTTGGCTAAAACCATAATGGCTCGGCATTTCCTCCCGTCTCTCATTGGCTCGGAGGCCTGGGAGGGGTACGTCTTCTCTGACCTGAAGATCCGCATCAAAGAGTCCACTGACCTCTACGGAGCAGTCCTCTGGCCCTCGGTACGCCCGAACTTAATGTCCCATTATTCTACTTCTGTTCATTTTAAGCTATCCTGGTTACAAACTTGTGTCTCCCAACCAGGCAATGGTGCTGTGTCATTTCTTAGAGACCAACCAGGACAAACACAACCTGACGGACAAAAATGTGATTGAACTGGGTGCAGGGACCGGACTCGTCTCCATCGTGTCCAGCCTGTTAGGTACAGAAACAAAACAATCCAGTGACCATCTTTATCCCTTTGACGTAGTCTGTCAATTTTAAGTCTCTGTATTATTCCCTTTAACGCTCAGCTGCCCTGCCTTTCTTCTTCAGGTGCTAAGGTGACGTCCACAGACCTGCCAGACGTGCTGGGGAACCTCCGGTACAACGTTCAGCACAATACAAAGGGCCGGTGCAAATACATCCCCCTGGTGGGTTTCTATTATCATGTTCCCTATTTTGATAACTGTGAAATAAATACAGATATATAACAAGTTACTTCTTATTAAACCAAAATATAAGCATTATATCCTGCATTGTGTTTTGTATGTATAATGTAAAATCTACTGTCATATTTTTACAGTGTCACTAAGGCCAATTGGATGATATAAAAAAAAAATCTAAAAGTACGTAGAGGTGGACTTTTCCTTTAAATAAACTAACTTTTATAAATCAGGATAGAACACGTTGGTGTATTACTGACCTACTCAACCCTAAATCTCCAGGTCACTGAGCTCTTCTGGGGTAAGGAGGTGGAGCAGCAGTTCCCCCGCGCCACTCACTGCTTTGACTACATCCTGGCGGCCGACGTGGTGTACTCCCACCCGTACCTGGAAGAGCTGATGGACACCTTCGACCACCTGTGCCAGGACAACACACAGATCCTCTGGGCTATGCGTTTCCGCCTGGACCCGGAGAACAGCTTTGTGGATCGCTTCCAGCAGCGCTTCCACCTGGAGGAGCTGTACGACCTCCCGAGCCTGAGCATCAAACTGTTCTGGGCCAGGAGGAGGGACACGAGGGCCAAAGACTGAGGAGAAGCTGCTGCCTGAACTGAGGAAACAGACAGAGTTTGACAGGGTTAAGCTGGGTTACTATGTCACTGCTGCGTTACCTTGCTAAATGTAAATGTGTTTTTATATATCTTGAATAAATGTCTTAATGTTTTTACTTCATGCTGCTCATAGTTTGACATACTTTTATTTAACGATATCAAGATGAAATCCATGTTTTTATAGTGTATTCTATTATATAAAAAGGTAATAACTGGTGTATTTACCTTTGTCCACTTGACACATTTCAGTATAATACAATATTATTTAACTCCAAAATGACTAGTGAGGACTGTTGCTTTACATTTAATGTAAATGTTGATAAACCGGCAACTCTTCTTCTCTGGAAACACTTGAAGGCTTCTTCATATGGACAATTATTTGCCGTCAGTCCCAGAAACACAGAACTGTTCTTGTTCACTCTCACCTCTTAGCTTCATTTTCTGCTAAAATGCTCTGAACACAGTGGAGCACCATGACAGACCAATTGCAAGAGGAGCTGGTGGAGACCAAAATCAGAGACACAAGAGAGTGAATACTGGACTTTCATTCTTTGCATCAGTGTGATCAAAAATTTAAAAAATTAAAATCAACCAGTTTTTTTTAATTGAAAAGTAGTTCACTATGACTTTCATTTAACTAGAGAAAACTTTCTCCAATAATATTTTTGAATTTTTGTTCTTCTCACCATTTGCATGACAAAAAAATGGTAGATCCCCTGTTTTCATAATATAGGTTGTCAGAGTTGCTGGTGGACCCAAAAAATCCAAAACTTAACGTGTAATTAAATAAACGTATTTACTAAAAACAAAGTCCAGATAACAGAAAAACACTGGAAAGTAGAAAAGAAGGCTAAACTGAAAATAATGTAGAAAACACAAGTAACAAGAAGACACTGGAAACAAGACAGAGACAAAAACGACAAACCGACAAAAACAAAAGGAAGCACTGAGACTATGAACAAGATAGGCCGCGAACACAAGTGAAACACCTGAGGAACAGGTACAGACAATCACAGGAGTGGGAAACAAGACAAAGACAGGAGGAAACAAACTTCAAAATAAAACACAGAACTCAGATGAACACAAATCCAAACACAAGGAAAACACAGGTAAGAGTCCATATTCAAAAGAGCCCAACAACAATCCAACAAGTCTTTATCTCAGAGTTTAGTCTTGTCATCAGTATGAACCTGGTAATAATGGTAAAACAAAGTAAAAATATAACTGTGTATTCAGCAAATCCATCAAATTGAATAAACGCATAATTCCCCTTTAGACATATAGACATTTGGTAAAAGTGTTTCATTAATGTGAAGGTTTTTTGTGTTTATGGTTCCTCTTTGGTTTACATCACCAGCAAAACACTTTTGAAGAGATCAAATTAAAGAATTTCTATTTCAGGCAGTGAGGACTGCTTCAGTGATATCAACACATCACACAGAATTTTTGTAGGTTTCTGAAACTGGTGGCTCTAGCGAAACAACGCTAAGCTAGAGCCACCTGCTGTTATTACTATGTGACCTGGTAAATCTGATACTGTACTGGATTCCAAATCCAGGTCATTTTTCTATCCTGTAGCTCCTGGTCTTTTTATTGACGTGTGTTGCTTGGCGGCAGAGGGAAAGGAGTGATGAAGGGCTGGATTAAAGAGGACCAGAGATCATTGATGCTGGCAGTGAAGCTCCGTGAACGATGGTCCAGACAAACAAACACCCGGCAGCTGAAAATGGTCTGTGGCCTCGTGGAGGTATCAGTTCACTTCATCACTTCACGGAAGTCCTTTCACCGGGAGGCAGAGCTAAGATGAAGCTCAAAAACTCATCTTTTTTCTTCCAAATAAGGCTGCAGCACATCATCAACACGGCTGCACTTCTCCCTCGCTCCCCATTAACATGTCAAAGCGCCCGGAGCTCCTGGATGGAGTTCAGTTTTTTGGGATGTGACCGGATTTAGTTTGATGATACCTGAAACTTAAACTGGGAAGAAGCCTCATGGTCAAACGCTGTTCAAATGTAACCGATGTTAGGTCGGATTGAGGTGTAGATCAAAGGAGCCCCTTTCCTTTGCTCTGTGGTGGGGGGGAGGGAGGGGGGTCGATGCATGCCCGCCGCATGCCAGCCTGATCCTGTTACCTGCCATGCCTGCTGGAGCAATTCAGGCCATTACAGGAAAAGCAAGCAACACGGCCCAGATTGTATTTCTAAACAGACCCTCAGTGTTAAGGACAACTGCTGTAGAAGTGACAGCAACTTAATAGACATTCAAATCAGTTTATGAGGCTTTTGTTGACAAAACACATTCAAGGGCATTTTGTCAAGATGCTTTCAAGCTAAACACATATATGAGTGCTATATCTGGACTGACTGTCCTCACACGAAACCCAATGGAAAGATCTATAACTGTTGATGTGACATGAGTCCCTCTCTGAATCATCTTTGTTGTTTGTTGTTGTGTGTGTGTGTGTGGGGGGGGCGTTTGAATCTACGTGCTCCTGTGTGTTTGTGTTGATTTCTCAGGGGCACGGCTCTAAAAATACCCTCGTGCCCTTGTGGTGAGGATGGGTGTGTCCTCCAAGATGCTGAGTGTTTATAACCGTGCAGGCAGACGTCTTCAGATGCAGTCATATTGCTCCTGAGAGTTTTTACTGGAGAGCGGCAGCAGGTAGGTCATCAAACTTCAAAGAAATCTGATCATGAGGTTTTAACTGTATTTGCAAAGGTCTGGTACTTAAGGTGAGGAGTTTGGATATTATGCTAAGGTTTGTAAGAGTGGGCTTTCTCTCACTGAAAATCATTTAAAAAAAAGTTTCTAATTTTATTTAACTTAATTCAAGGGCTATGATAATGGAGACAATAGTAGGAGAGACTAAAAACATTATTACCTTAAAAAATATTAAGCTTATTCTCTAATGCATTTGATTTGAATGCATTCTTTAAGCTTTCATTTGTAACTGATAATATATTGTTCCAACAGTTCAGAATATTTTACATGGAGGCTTTATCAACATATTTTGTGGAGGAGACCTTTTGTATGAGAAGCAGAGACGAGGAAGAAGATGAAGATGAAGAGGAGGAAGGTGAAGAGGGGTTTGAAATCCAGGATCAGCTGAGAGTGAGTGACGAAGGAAACAGGGTTGACGATGAGGAAAGAGACAACCAGGAAAGTTATAATGATGAGACCGAAGAAGAAGAAGACGAGGATGATTGTGATGAAGAGATGGAGATGATCATGGTGGTCATAGACGAGAAGGACCAACCTAAGAGGGGTGATTCTAACTGCAGTAACACGGCCGGCGATGAGGACATTTCAGGTGAGTTTACATGTTCTCCCCATGTCAGGGTAGGTTTTCTTCCCCCACAGTCCAAAGACACATAGGTTCTTTAAATTAGGTTTGAATGTCTTTGAATTTTGGCCCTGGAATAGGTTAGAGACCTGTCCAGGGTGGATAGCTCCCAGTCTCGTGATGTTAATCAGTGTGATAAGAAATTCCAGGATCCGCCCCCTGATCCAGAGCCCTACCAGAATTAAATGGGTTCTTCCTGGACTCACAGCGCATCCTTCCACAAAGTTATCATCTCTTTGTTTTTCCCGTCAGAGTCTATTCACTGTGAATTTACATTTTTGTCTTTTACTGTGTTTGACTGTGAGTGAACTTATATACATTTACAGGACAGACGTTAGAGAAACAAACAGCTGCCCAGCGGTTCAAACCCCCGGCCTGGACTCCCAGCGTCATGTGCAGCCTTGGTAAAGACATCTACCACTACGCAGGGGAGGACATCGTCATCTATGAATCCATAGACTCCTTTGGAGCAGTCATGTGGCCGGCAGTGAGTAATTTGTACTCATGCTAAGAGTTTCTTTACATCTCACCTCAGCGGCGTGATTTATTCCTGCCGGTTTTCGTTTTGGTGCAGGCGTTGGCTCTGTGCTCCTTCCTGGACAACAACAGGGAGGAGGTGAACCTACAGGGGAAGGAGGTGCTGGAGCTGGGAGCAGGAACAGGACTGGTCACCATCGTGGCCACACTGCTTGGTGAGAGGTCATCATGACAAACACACCACTCAAAGGACGTCAACTTAAGGAAAATAAATGGAAGGTGTCTTTCTCCCCGACATGACAATCAAACCTTTGTGATCATAGACCATCAAATGTCTCATATTGGCAAACACAAATGCTGATCTAGATACGTCTGTGAAAGACTTCTATAAATCAGTAGGGCTCTGGTGGTAAGGTGTAATTTTATCGTTTTTTTATTTTAATATCTGATTAAAAAATTTGTTCCGGAACCCATCACGAGGGCACCTTCCTGTACTTAATGGTACTGTGTTGATATTTATGTATTTGGACTCCAGCGAGCTCCTTACCTGTTACTGTGAAGATGACACATGTCATGTTTCTGCATCCTCAGGAGCTGTGGTCACAGTCACAGACTTACCGGATGTGTTGAGTAACCTCAGGGCAAATGTGATGAGGAACACCAGGGGGCGTTGCAGACACCTGCCCAAGGTGGAAGTTCTGTCCTGGAGCTACGACCTCGAGCCCACCTTCCCTACATCCCTCTACAGGTACGACTACGTGCTGGCAGCTGATGTGGTCTACCACCACGACTTCTTATCCGAGCTCCTTGCCACCATGAAGCATTTTTGTCGACCCGGGACGAAGGTGATCTGGGCCAACAGGGTCAGGATGGAGTCTGATCTGACTTTCACCGAGAACTTTAAAAAGACTTTTCACACAAGTTTAGTGGCGGAGGACGGAGACATGAAAATCTTCATGGCGACGTGCAGAAAGGGAGACACAGAAAAGGAGTGGTTGGATCACTGAACTGGTTCACTGGGTACAGGCCTGTGGGCCCTAGGGGTTATGTGGCCCTTACATCAGACCCCCTGAAGTGCTTGTGCTAAACGTTTTTTGTTAAGTCAAAGGGCTTTTGAATGAGGATGTGTCGGTCACAGTATTTGGGTTAGGTTTAGGGTTAGCCTTTAACCCAAATCCCACTGACAGTGACATAGAGAACAGATTTTAAGTTTGGCAGCAACAACATGATTGGCGGATTGATATCATAGTAACCTCTGATTGGATCTGCTGATTTGAAGAGGCGGGAGAAAGTCATCCTGATTGAACTAACGCTATAAGCTTCGTTATCAGCATCACAGATGTTCTCTTTTTTGTAGAGGATATTATTTTTGTTAAATATAGTGTGTGTCAGTTTGGTTTTGTTTTTCCAGTTTGGTAAAAAAACATGAAAACAGCGGCATGACTGAGATAAGGTGAAGGATGGGGTCACATACACTGGGCCTTTTACCTCCGAATGGACATCATCTTAATTCCTTTAGGAACAGTTCAGAAAGTCACTAGGATCACATGCATAAATAATGAGAAACGCAATTCGTTAAAAGGAATAGTTCACCAGAAAATGATAATTCAATCATTATCTACACACCCCTATGCCGATGGAGGGCTGGGTCATTTCACCGTGTTTTAAACCACTAACACCAAAAGTGGATATGCTAGTTGACGATGGCATTTCTGACAGTCCCTGAATGCACCTCGTCAGAAGATACCAGCAGACACTTAGACCTCGTTTCGAGTTGAATATGAATGTCGGGCTTGTGGACACTTGGATGACACTACAGGAGCAGTATGGAGGCATGTGTGGGTTTTTCTGAAGATAAGCCCCTAAAATTTCTGTTGTGTTGGAATGGGATGCTCCACTGTGTACCCCTGACACTCAAGCAGTATTTCGTGGACTCAAACACTTGACCCACCCCTCCATCGGCATAGGGGTGAGTAGATGAATTTTAATTTTTAGGTGAACTATTCTTTTAAGGATGCATGTGCTGCACGAGGAAACCAAAGCAAAATATTAGTTTTCTGTATTTTGCCTCCAGCATGAGTCTTACACGGGACATTGCAGTAATGTCAGACTCATTTAATACAGTAATAGGAAATTGAAGAAACACTTTTTTGTCTTGTACTTTATCTTGTCGTGTCTCTATAAACCCATGTATAATGAATTCTCTCATTTTGAAGAACACAACTAAAATATGAAAAGTTGACGCTCAAATTGTATTGGGTGTAAATAAGTGTGAGAGAGACGACCACTGTGTCTTCCGAATTATTTTTATTCAGTGTCATTTTCCTTGTTTGTGACTTGATTTCCATGTGAGCACAAAATGTCGCGACAGTAGCTCAGGTCTTTCCCACATGTTATGGAGGAAGAATGGGTATAAAATAATACTGAGCATTCAACCTCATCCCATAAACATTCTGTAAAACATTGGCATTTACTACATTTCATGACTATAAATACAAACACTCAACATCCAGAAGTTTAAATTCTTCCTGACACCAGCGGAGTGCGGAGCAACAGGTATGAGGCGACTGTCTGGTGCCAGAACTGGACGGTTCAGTCCTGCGGTGAAAGTTAAGGCCGTTCTCGGAGAGACTGTCATAAGCAACGCGTACTGACGACTGCGGAGCCCTGAACATGACGTCTGTCTGAACCAAAACCCGAACACAGGAGAAAGAAAAGGTCAAAAAAATGACAGAGAACAGAACAGAAAAGATAGAAAAAAAAAAAACAGTAAAAATGATCGACACACATTTTTTTCGAAGACCAAAATCAAATCGCTCCTGTAAAGTCCATGTGCACTTGGAGAGGCCTGTGCTGAGGCTGCTGCAAAAAGTAAAGACAAATCACAGCTAAATACAGAAAAGCAAAGTGTTGCTACCTCTGGGTCATTGTGAGTTGTGACTACTGATTGGTCATTTCAGAAAAGATTGATTATTCCCATGAGGACTAAAGGCCTCATCTTGAAAGCAGCTGCTTTTACATTCTTAAGTTTATACCTTCCACTTGTGAGCGGACAGAAAACATCAGGGAAAGACGCCATGAGTTAAAAACATTACTGTATACCCTAATTTCCTTCTTCTACAAAATGTTAAAATGTTCAATTTCACCGTCGTTAGTTTTACTGCTAAAACTTTTCAGCCTTCATAATTAACATGGGATAAACCCAATTGGGTTAAACTGACTATACTACAGTATGTGGCAGGAACTGTTTGTTTTTACAGAAATTAAAAAAGGGCCAATCACAAATCTAAACAGGAAACGACTGAACGGATGTCACACTTGCTCAAAGGGGAACTCCACTCCTTTCCACATTAAAGTCTGTTCTCAGGTCTCGGGTACTAGCCGCCCTGACACAAGTAAGGTGAAGCTTCAGGGGAAACTGAAAAGTCTGACAATTTATTGAAATAAGCTTATTTGAAATAATCGAGCTCTGCAGCCTGTTCCTCCGGACGGTTGCTGTGTGAAACGGTTACGATTTGATGTTCGACGTCATTGTAAGAAGACGGCGGAGAAATTTGAATGAATTCAGACTCAATGTTCATCATGGAAAGAAATGAATGGAAACCAACGATTATTTGAAAGAATAGCTCCCAACAAAATTCTAAAATAACCAAATAAACACAATGGTTCACTCTGATGTGATTTATAATAAAACATACAAAACCACTGGCTTAGTCCTTCCAAGAAAATAATGTGTTTGAAGATAAACTAAAATAAACTTCTGATGAACCCCCCCACTCTAAATGGCAATCGTTTTAGTTTCGTTCACAAAATATGCTCACAGGTTCACATAAAATCATTCACAAACACACGCTAAGAAAGTGGATATGGTCAAAATCTTGTTTCTGACTAAAAATCTTCCAAATAAAACTTTTTTCATACATCCTAGAAGACATGCATATATGCAAAATACATTGATTAGAATAATATTTGTATCATATACCTATTGCATCATAATATTTTTATGTTACGTGTGTCTGTACATTTTATGACATTGTGTCCAAATGCAACATTTGAAATGCGGCAGAGAAAAAACTGGACTACGACATGAACATTTTTACAGTGACATGTGATGTGATCATCCTATGGCTTCCACCAACTGCAACTGTGTTAAGTGAGGTCTGTGTGATGGTCGTCAAATGTGGTGTTTGGGTAACCAGTGTGATGTGTCTGATCAACACCTATGGAGGTAGAAGCAAAGAGAGCAGGTTTGTAGGTTCCTGACAAGTCACCAACAACCTGCATACGGTGCCCGGACACATCACACTGCTGACTCAAGCTTAAAAAACCATATTGACACCAAAGGCTGATGGGAGAAATGACGGCAAGTGGCGGAGTGCTGACTGACGCTGCTGATTCTGCATCCGTCAGGGGTCAAAACCCTTGCACTTCATCTTTCGTCCCATCAGAGAAGGTAAGGTACTTGTAGAAAGGCACCTCAGCACTGTTGTGTATTGAGACTGTGTAATCAGGTCTCGAGACAGACAAGATTCAACGTTAACTGTATAAACCCGGCCATCCTGGAGCCATTAAAAAACAAAGAGACAAGATCAAGTTCTGTCCGAGATTTCCTTCCTTTTGATTCCAGGATCAGGCAGATGCCTGCCCTTGTGTGTCCCAACATAGCGAGTCCTCCTGACGCATCATTCTGTTGTGGTTTTTCTGAAAGTGACTTCAGTGTTTTGAAGAGTTGGGACGAATCCCTGGAGTCCACACTGGCCCTTCCACAGTATTTACATGAGATAATGAGGTTACTGGTATGGGGCCAGAACAGCTGAGGGGGAAGGTCTGGGTGGATTGAAAGCCTCCACATGTGTAGATAACACCAAAATCAAAGACAACATCAAGATATCACTGAACTACAGTATCACAAAATTGTCTCCGTTGATGATATTCAAACAGCCGAGGTGGTATCGCTACGTGGGTCGGCAGAGCCTTGATGTTCAACAAAACATGACTCCACCCTCTCATAAGGTGTCGAGTGTATCAAACTGTTTACACACAGCGTTGTCCTTCATTTTGGTGCTCACCTACATCTCAATCTAAAATAAAGAAACTCTCAGGAGGCAGCTGGTTGGTCAGATGCATAGACCATGTGACCCTGAGGGACACAATATCAAACTACCCTTGTAATGGACCGTGAATGGCCGTGTTGTTCATGCATGTGTGAGTGTGTGTGTGTGTGTGAGTCTGTGTGTGTGCCTAGTAAGGCGTGTAGTCAGTGGGGTACATGACAGGGAGCCAGTTCTCACTGTAGGTGGCGCAGTGTGTCCATCGTAGATGTCGCATTAGCTGGAAAACGAGAAACAGGAAATTAGCAAAACATTCAGTTAACAAAATGATTCAATCACGAATATGTTTTTTTGAATGTTATTCTACTCTAAGGAGTCAAAAATATGTAGCAAATATTTCCGGTTGGGACAAACATCCACTCGTGTGATACCTGGATGCAGTTCTTCATGTTCTCTTTGCTGGGCTTCTCCTCCACCATCTTTGAGGCGTATTTTAAGGCCCGGCTGTACATCTTGTTCACAAGAGCATGTTTGTATGAAAACATCAACACCTGAGCAGTGGAAAAGGCAAAAGACAAACAAAATGTATTACTTAACTGAATTAGTATAAAAGTGGCAAGCTTTTTACAGAAAAACACATTAAATCCACATTTTCAGGTGGGAAGCCGCAGGAGAGCAGTGTTTTAGTTAAGACCTTCAATGTTACGACTGATGACAAAATGCTATAAAACTGGGGTGGGGGGGGGATTCATAGGCAAAGGGATGAAAACAACATCTGACATTAGATGATGCTATTAAATTATGATAACTTCGGTGTTGAAGTATTATGTTATTCACAAAAACCATGAAAAGAAGAAAACCAAAAAAGAATTTGTTTCTTTATTCCTATGAGACTGGGCATTGTAGTTGGATTTAACTCAGTCCCACATTCACTACAACGTCAAGCAAGAAGGAAGAAAAACACATTTTGGTCTTTTCATGGAATTTGTTGACATTGAGAAAAGAGAGATAAGAGTCAGCCTTATCCTTTAACACCTGGAAAATATAGTAAAAGAAGAACAATTTGCAAGAGTTCAATGTAATTGTGTTTGCATGGTACCAAGTCATTCACTTCGGTTGAACCCTTTGCTCACCTTGGAGTCAGTGAGCTCTGCCCACTTCTGCACCTCCCAAAACGTATCTGTCAGAACTTTAGCCACGTTCTGCACAGCGTCGTCAGAACTGCTCGCCACCTGCAACCCATCCTCCTCCTCCTCCTCCTCTACTACTACTGATGCTGCAACTGTTGTTGTTGTTGTTATTGTTATTTGTTCCGTGGCGAGGGCCCCGGCACCTTCCTGCTGTGCAGGAGGCAGCAGGAGCTGGTCAGCCAGTGCACAGCCCTTCCTACACAGAGCGTCCAGCAGAGACGACTTCTGCTTCTCCATGTCACTGGAATGCAGATGTGCAAAATAAGACCTTGTGCTTTGGATGATCTACTCAGGGTTTCCTGGTGTTCTGTGGCAGAGCTGGACCACCTCAAAGACTACGTCGGCTGACTCATTAACACCGATACAAAAAAAAAGAGCTTTTCTGAAATAGTTAGGTTTTAGGCTAAAATAATTTAGACAACTTACAAAATAGCAAACACCATATATTTAAAGAAGAATTACTGGATGGAGTTAAATGCTTAGTAGTGACCATAACAAAAATCTTTTACATGATATTAATCTTAAATTTCCTAACATAATCTACCATGAGCTACTGGTCACACTAGGATTGTGCAATTACCTGGTAGAAACCCTACATTTACAATGTTGGAGTTAATGCTAAATGCTTGATCCTTATAGGGAAAGTAATTGTAAAAATTGAAGTATTGTTATACTGTATATCAGAGTAACTTTCTGTGGTTCTCCTGCTATTGTTTGATGCAGGATTCACATTTCTAATCTTATTAGGAATCTTCAGTGGGACATACGTCTTGATAGAGGCGGCATCGGGCCGAGGGTCTGTCTTCATGGTCAGGTAAACAGCCAGGGCTGTCTGGTCAATGTGGGAGATGACGATGTCGGCAGCTGTCACCACCTCCCTGAGACGTTTGACACGCTCCTTAACACAAACAGGACGAATGACTGTGAGCAGAGATTATAACATCTGGTTCTAAATAAATCAATGCTCCTGACACAGTTTCCTCCATTTGCCCTTTTCTCTTGCTTGGGCGCTCTGTTACCTTCTCAGAGTCCAGCTGATGCAGTCTTTGCACATGCAGTGGAAGGTAATCCAGGTGGTTTTCCATCAGTTCTTCATAGATGGAGCTGGAGTCCAACCTGAAAAGCAAAGAGGGGACCGGACACATGGATAAGTGACAACTGAAAGAATAAAGCTAGTATCTGACATGCGCTGAAGTCAGGATATTTTCCAGAGGGGTTGTATGTGAGAACATAAATGTCCGACTTAGTAGCTTTGGAAATTTTTCCATTTAAAGTAAGCAGATGAGAAACTCTACACACTTTGTCATCCACTGAATCTTCAAGTCCCGCATGGCTTCTGCAAATTCCTCTTTCACATCTTTCTCTTTGTCGGCTTCCTTGTCCTTCTCCTTCCCTCCATTCTTTGTTTTGTTGGGAGCAGGAATTAGATGGTAAACGACTGGTACGATGTCCTGTTTGAACACAAAAGAGTTAGTTTAATGAAAAAACTAAAACTGACACATTCAACAAAGTCTCTCTTTCTACTCTGAATCAGCAGATTCTCACCCTCTTCCTACAAACCAACTCCCTCTGGTTCTCTCTCTTTTTTAATTTTGTTAAGAAAAAAGCTTTTAACACCCAGTTATAAAAGTTGATCAATTACTGATATATTAATAATTTCACTGACCACCAGATAACTTTAACTTCTCCCTATCAAAACAAATGCCAGCTATGACGCAAACTTCTATACAGCAATATTGAAATGCTTTGACATGATTAATGCAGATGCAACAAATCCCAACTTAGTGAGGAATAGGCCATTTTCTAAATGGTAGGAGAGCAGTGGAAGCTCTGTTGTACAGTGTTTCTAGCTCATCCAGTACCTTTTTAAACTTTCCTTGTCGTTTTGCAGAGGCCTGCCCCTGGTGGTCAGAATAACACACAGTGAGGAAGAGAAAACACAAATACACCAAAAAGGATTCGCTCTCTGTCTTCATTTGAACGGTCACCCTCATTCAGAGAGTCTGTCTTTCACCTACCTGTCAGACTTGCTGTTTAACATTTGCTGCAGAAAACAGTGGTGTGAATCTCAGGTTTCTATCTCACTAATTAGACTGTTTAAATACTGTGTGTGTTATACTTAAATAGGTCTCCAGCAATGCGAAGAGAAACATTGAAAAAGTTTTTTTCAATATTGTTTTAAATGACTGATAAAGTTTACAGTCCTTTGCATTAGAGCTTTAGACCACTAAGTACAGTGAGTTCAATCAAACATAATAAAGATGGAGTATCTTCAGATGTGTATGAAACAGCTCCATAAAGACATAAAGGTGAGCTCTAGCAAACCAGAAAGATATCAAGCAGAGACCCTGGGGATAAAACATGCGCAATTGTTGTGAACATAAAAGTAATGATTTTGCAAATGTACATCAGATTAATTCGTGGTTTTTGACAAACACACAAAGTTGGTCTAATGGTTAGTACCAAAACTGCTCAAGTTGCTGGTTACAATGTCATTTTTATTTGTGCCATTTATTTATATTTGTATACTAGCACAGACAAACAGCATAAAAGCTAAAACCAGGCTAATCCCTCCTTTTTGATAAACCTTATATTTTTCCTCAGTTCCAGGTTAGGGGAAATCTTGATAACTTGGCCCAAAAGCAGGTGACCCTCACCAATAAAAGATAATTTTAACCAGTGTAAGTCAGTCGTAGACAGATTCAATAAAAAAACAGATCCATCGTGTTACAATCTGACATAAGCAACATCAGACTGTTTTTACAGAACAATGGACAAAGGCAATTGAGTCAGAAAAAAAAAAACATGCATCAACCCAAAGGATGGAAACCACTTTAAGAAGCAAGGGACCAGACTGAGGTGTGAAAGTCATGGGAGAAACAGTAAATCTGACAGAATCTATAAAAAGTGAAAAGTGAAAAGCGCTGGTCTTTGACCCTGATCATCAGAACCACAGCTACTTAACATATTTAATGACTAAATTTCAGACTTAACATCATTGACCAGAATTGTCAAGACGGCCCTGATAACTGAACGAGCCCTATTACCCTGTGGGTTTGTTAAGCATTCACTCGACTATGTGTGAAAGTGAAAATATAGAGATGAGGAAAGAACGGATTCACTCACTGCTTTCTTGCCATACTCGCTCTTGGAGACAACGAGGGAGCCTGAGAGATAGCAACCTGGACACGTCCCTTTGGGGATCCTGAGAGAGGAAGAAGTCAAAGGGAGAAACACACAGATAGAAAGAATTAATACTGAAATGTCACATTCAATGATATAAATGCCAGGAATATTTTTCCTATTCTATTCTTATGCTGCTACACTGGGATATTTGCAGTTTAAGGGACTCAATAGAATATAGCAAGTGGGAGTAAACATCACTCTTTCCCAGCCTGAAAAGATTATCAGAAACTGAATACACCCCAAGTTACATTTGTTAAATTATACAATGATCTTTATACTTTTCATTTGAGGATAATTGAATCTGTCTTCTATATATTACAAGAGACTGAAGGGATCTCAAGCGAAAGCTGTTTTTTCCTCAGCCGTATCAACATGTAACCATTGTTAATGTCAGTGAGACTTCTTCTGTGCTGAGACCAGTCACCAGTCACACCCATCAGGTGAGGCCTTCTTGTTATCCTTTTATAAATTTGTACTAAAGCAGTTTGGCCAGTTTGACTCACTTGTCGTCTGGCAAGGCTGTGACGTAGAAAGGCTGAGTGGCCCCCGGGCACAGGGTGACGGAGTTGGCCTTCTTCTTGGCCATGAGGGCGGCTCGATGCGACTCATACACATCCAGACTGAGGGTGGTGGACAGACGGTGAGACACCACAAAAGGCAGGTCCTTCAGTCGCTCGAGCTCACTGGACTGCTCGTGGCGAACTTGCAGTCGCACGGTGTAGTCCCCCTTTTCCAGCTTCAGGGAATACTGTGAGGTCAAACAGACAGAAGAGATGATACAGTTCAGTTTATTAAGTGCACACAAGGAACTTATTCTCCTCCTTCTTATCTTTAATCAGTGTGATTATTCAGATCAGAAAGCATTGGTTTAGATGCCCTGCAGTGACATGGTAACTATGAATCTGTGTATAAATGCAGCAGGTCAGAGAAATACAAAGGCTGTGTGAGTATTCAAGTAAGTAATCGGGTCACTTTTTTCTTGCACCTTATGTGTGTACTTTTCATTTTCCTATCATTATTATCCTTTTATTCCTTTTTTTTTAATGTTTTTTGAGGCAAAGAATTTAGTTTCCTTGTCTACAGTCTTTTGTTGTCATACTGATTCAATACCTGGTAACAACTAGTATACATGGCAGAGAAATCTGGGTTCTCATTCCAAATCCTATCTCGGAAAAAAGAGCTACCGCTAAGTGTGAACATCTTGCGATAAAAAAAACATGTAATCTTAAGTGCAGCACATCTTGTCTGAGTGTACCTGGTGTGGGTAGGCGTCTCCTGAGCCCAGTAGTCTCTTGTTCTGATCGAACAGCATCCAGAGCTGACTGTCGAACTCAGACTCATACAGCAGCTCACACAGTGTGGGACAGCTGGGGGTAACCTCTCCACTCTTAGGCTGAGGACAGAACAAAATAAGATTATACACACACACATATTAAAGTAAAAAAAAAAAAAGGTTGATTCTCTTCTGTTGCACTGGCAGTACCTGGTGAAAGCTGTAGGTGAGGACTATCTCGTAGAGTTGTCTGTTATTGGGTAGAACATCCCTCATTCCCAAAGCTTTTGTCTTTGAGCTTAAAGGCCTAGAACCAAAAAGAGACAACAGGGAACACACGTTGAACAGCACTGTTATCACACAGCAATATATACACATGTATGTGAGCGAGCATGTGTGTTACCTGAGAGGCTGAACCCAGGACTTGAGGGTAATAGCGGGGGAAACCTCCTCGTACCTCAGAGGCGACGACACATCAAAACTCGTCACTCCTTCTGATGCAAGCTGGGTAGAGACACACGAGAGTCAGAGAAAAAAAAGAAAAAAGAACTGACACTGCAACTTATTTTGTGCTGTGTCTGTATTCTTACTATGTGCAAGGGAGAGGGAGATGTGCTGAGTCCATGGAACGAGATGCTGTAGTCCACTGTGACGTCACCCAGGCTCGCCCACCAGCGAGCAATGCAAAACTCTACTATCCGACCTGACTGGAGAGGAGATCAAAACAAAAAGGAATTAATCCGACATTATTATATTGCATACATCTAAGAAATTGAGCTACTTGCATTGGCCTTTATTAATATATCTGACTCTGGTATCTTTACTTAATGAGTTCTACACAAATTCGCAGTCAAATAAATGCTTATTATATATAAAATATACGTACCAGCACAGGAAAAGCCTCTGTTAACGAGCCTCTTTCCAATAGTGAAGAGAACTTGTAAAATTCATTAGCTCTGTACGCCTTCTGTTTGACCAGATGCACGGCATGGAGAACAAACTTTGATGACACATCTCCTGAATGAGAGGTCAGTGTAATCTCTGCAGGACACAGAGGTGAATAAAAGAACAACAGGGAGGAGAGGGGAGAAAGGAACCAGAGAGAACAGGAAGTGGGGGAGGAAGACAGGAAGAATTCGAAATTAAAATGTTGCACTGACACCAGAAGTTTCATTTTGAAATGTAAAATAAATCTAAATGTTCAAATAATAACAAATGAAAGTCACTTCCTCAAGTGTAACTAAAACCAGAGTGAAATGTAGCATTAACTTGTGAATCGAAATAGAACACAATTAAACATTTGATACGTTGAATGAAACACTATGAGCCTGACATGATACAGGGTTTCTGCAGCGCACATCACCATAAGTTAGACTTAAATTACACTTTAGGACCATTGGTATCTCACACACAGTGCAATTTAACACCTATTTCAGTCATCCGCGAAAAGCCAGCCGCAGCACAAAGCCTACAGCTATGTTATGAGTGCATACATTCATGTCGCATTTTTGTCACTAGATGACAGCTGTAAACAGACATAATTCTTACAATTATAAAGAATATAATATATTAATCAATTAATTCATGTTCCCTGGAATTGCACCAATTGAAGACAACATACAAGTGCAGAACTCTCACCTGCCCAGGAGGCTCCCTGAGGAACGGTGATGAAGTGCCGTCTGATCTGACCTGGTCTAAAGTGGATGTCCGTGAAGGCCACCTCCTGATTACGATTATCCGTCACTCTGAAGAAAGACACACAGAGCTGTCAGACACACATGCAAACCTCTACTTATTAGTTAAATGAAGACAAATTAACAGAAGAACTCACTTGGTAGGGATAATAACCGTGATGGGAACTCTGAACAGTGGGCCGCAGCTTGGTGCTGCTGTATCGTACCCACACACCTAAACAAACACATTCACAGTGATCAGATTAGCATTAATACAGACTCGGCTGAGACAGCTCCATGTTTTTCCTCCTCCTCTCTGTCCTGTCCTCTACCTCTGTGTAGTGCACTCCCTCTCTCAGTCCGACAGGATCAACGCGGATATTGACGTGACGACACTGGTTCATCAGCTCTAGATGCGAGGGACACTGGACCCAAGGGGCAGCACATGTGAGCGCCAAGTGCAGCTGCAAGGAGATTCGCTCAGAGTTTTCTGT
This sequence comes from Pleuronectes platessa, assembly GCF_947347685.1. Lineage (NCBI taxonomy): Eukaryota > Metazoa > Chordata > Actinopteri > Pleuronectiformes > Pleuronectidae > Pleuronectes > Pleuronectes platessa. The sequence continues at coordinate 23,211,733 of NC_070626.1, forward strand.
GAAAGGTATTAGAGAAAAACAAACTGTGTTTTAAAAAAGAGAAAACACTCAAATAAAAACGTACTGAATGTGCTCCCTAGTAGGAACAGCACCTGTGTTCTCTGGGAAGAAGGGTTCAATTCCGACTCCATGATCTGAAGGGGCAAGGATTTGGCATGGGTCCCTGAGGTAGATACCTCTCTGTGTTCCCACGCTTATTGTGAAGCCAAGGTGGCTCGTGGGTAAAGAGGCATGTTGAGTGAGGTAGTCTAAGGCCTTGTCCACCTGAGAGAAGGAAACAGAGGAAATTACTGAAAGAAATAACATTAACAGCACTTACAGTAAAAAATAAAAGAACATGAGACTGTTACAAGAGACAGAAAAAAGAAACCACAAAATTAAGTTAGGTCAAATTACCTGGATTATTCCATGGCCCTGTGCAAAAACCTCAATGTCATCAACCTTCAGAGCTGTGTTTTCCAGCGCTCTCCTGACCGCAGGAGCCGAGGGACGGATCCCGTTCTGCTTCAGACCTTTATCACACAAAAATCACAAACTAGCATTAGATCTACATTCATGCACACTTGGATATATTCTCACATCAAATATTAGTTCAAGAACACACCCGAGAGGATCAGTGCAATGCCTCCACAGGCATTAGGCGATGACATGGATGTTCCGTTCATCAGCTGGGTACCACGAAGAGTCCAGTTGGGTACAGACGCAATGGCACCACCAGGGGCACTGATGCTGACCCCCAGGGCCCCGTCTGTACTGGGGCCCCTGGATGACCAAGTGTACTGGTTAGCTGGGAGTTTCTCCCTCAGAGAATATTCTGCCACCATCATATCTGGAGTCACATACGCTCCAACTCCTTTGGGGGAAAAGAAGAGAGCAGGAATGTAAGAAATTGTATATTTTTGAACCACAGTTGCCCCAATTTGGAAAGCCATCTGATATTGTGCATTTGTTGTACCCACACGCCAACTCCTACACTTCAGAGTGCATACAATTAAAAAATTAAACTAAGATATACCTTTTCAATGTATGTGTTTTTTCTGTGTGTGTACCTATGACACTGCTAGTGGTTCCCCCTGGGCAGCCAACAGTAGAGAGACACGGGCCGTTGTTCCCTGCACTCGAGACAAATATCACATTGTGCTTCTGGACAGCCTCTGTGATCACCTCACAAATCCTCCTAAAATGGAAAGAAATGACCCAAATAAGCGACCACAAATGTGCAACATAAATTAACCCACACAAGGAATCACCCCATTGTTACCACTGAGCAATACTTACCCTGAATTAGGCCAATGAGTGGCTTCTCCATAGCTGTAGTTTACCAGGTCGCACTTGTAGTTGATTACTTCAATCATCTGTATGTGACAAAGACGTAAGATAAACAAAAAATGTTAAAAGGTTAAAAACAACAATTGAAGCTAAACTTTAATATCCAGCGTCTGTTTAACGTACTGCACGGATGAGTCCTGTGCCTGTTTCCATTGTGCTGAGGCGGGTGTCTCCAATCTTCAAAGCCAGGATCTGGGCACCTGGGGCCACACCATTGCGCTCTGGTTCATCCGGGAAGTAACCTGCTGCGATGCTTGCCACATGGGTCCCATGAGCTCCTTTAAAAGCACAAAGGCAAGTTAGAATGGAGATAACACAATGGAGCAACTGAAAAATGAATATTAATCTTGTGCTAGTATTTGGTTTACCTCCACTGGTGACAATGCAGAGTGTATTTCCCTCATCATAAATATTAATAGAGTAGTTAAGCATCTCAGCATTTCCTAATGTGGCGTATTCTTGAGTCTCTCTGTAGGAGCACAGCACAGTGCACTGGGACAGCTCTCCACATTCTGAAGTGTCCACGACAGCCCTAAAAATTGAAATTTAAACCGATAAATAAAAAATAAACAAACTGGTAACAAGACCAGTAAGAGATGACAGAATCATGGATTATGAGGGAATAGATGTAGTATGGGTACCTCCATGTGACTCCATCATGCCAAAGCACACAGTCATATACAGGACCAGGATCACTGTACTTCTTTTCTAGAGATGCCAGCAGCTCTGACTGACTCTGCAGCTCTTCTTTCTCCAACTTCTCCATCTGGAGGGAGAAAGCAGGGTTGAGGGATACATGTGAGAGAGACAAACCCGAAAAGCAAACATTACATTGCTATGACTAGCATGCAAAGGTTATGAGTAATCAAGAGCTCCACTTGGCAGGTCTAACCTGTGAGGGCGTCGGGTGAGAAAGGTCAAACTCTTCTGCCTTTCGTGAGGCCTCAGCAAGCGCCGCTCTGTGTGGTGGGTCCCATATCTTCTCCTTTCGCTCTTTCTAGTAAACAAAAGTTAAAGTGCCTTAACAACATTGACAAAAGCCGACATTTATTCTAATTGTTTTACAGATTTGACAATGTACAGTCCTGTGTACTCGTTTTTTAGCTATATATTATAATGCACAACTATGGAGTCCAAAACTCAAAGCCATGCCAGAGCTGGCACAAAATTAAAGTCCCCGTCTATCTACCTGTATTCTTTCTTTAAGAGCCTTAGGGAAGAATTCGTAGCCATTTTTAACTCCAATGCGATAATTCCCTGAAGGATTGACCCAGGCAGTAGGAATCTGGAAGACAGAAAAAGACTCGGTGTGAGACAGATATGAAGAAAATATATCAAGTTATCACATCTTCTGTGACAGCTTTCACATAAAGACGTTTACTGACCTTAAGTGTTCGGCCAGAAAGGCCTGCGATTGTCCCGTCTTTAGGTTCTGCCACTGTGGCCATGTTCACGTCACCGCTGCCTGTCGTATCGATGATATCGATGATCTTTGGCTTCCCCTCTGTCGTGACCTAAGGAAACAATAATCATTTAGAGGGTGTAGAGCACATATACAGACACTGACACAGCTTTACAGACACCAATTCAATTTTATTTGTATAGCGCCAAATCATAATATACATTATCTATGGGCACTTTACATAGAAGGTCAAAAATCTGAGGGTATAGAAAACATATTCAGCCTCTGACACAGCACAGCATAAATAAAACAACAAAAATCAAAAGCTGTCACTTGAATCTGAGCTTAAAGCTAAGCTGCACACAAACCCTATCGATGGGAGGATATTTGTTTACACACTGGAGGGGAGCAGATTCAGTCTCTGTCTTCCTTAAACCGGGATTACAGAAAGACAACATATGTCTGAAAAGAAATGGCTGACCTTAATCTATTAACAACGAGCCAACTAACCTCCCGACCATAACGGTATGGGAACCAGCAGGTTTCTACCAACAAAGTTAGCACTGTGAAGCTAACTACCAGGACTCCAGTGTGACTTGGCACTTAAGGTGCAGCTCTGAACGCCTCATTAACCGACAACTGACTGACCCGTAGTTATTTAATTAAACTCACATTAAGCAGGCCACAACAACTAGATCAGATTTGACCACCTGACAGGGCAACTTGTGTTTACTGAGAAACCTAAAGCAGAATAATGCAGATTTTAGCTGCTATGCTAACGTGCTAGGTAACCAGCTACTGTTGGTTAACTGTAAACCATTCTGGCCTTTTAATGTCATTTGGCAACACGACGAAATACATGTTATGGATTATTGTAGTTTGGTTTAGTTGTCATGAATGCTATGAAGCTTAATGCCACAGTTTGCGTGTGCGTTCCTCGATGCTAACAAGCTACATAACTGTGTGTAAATTATGTGAATGAGTGGGGCCTTTAGCTTGGCTAGCTAGAAGCTAACTGACTAACATGAGACAGCCGGTCGGGTTTACCTGCATGCCGGGGGCCCCGGGGTCCACGCCGGTGTCGAGGATGGCGACGAGCACCCCTCGGCCATCGTGCTCGGGGAACCTGGTGAGGTACGACGCGGCGCCGGTTTCTTTCTTGGGGAGCAGCCCGTGGAAGGGGAACGGTTCTTCGGTGGAGTGAGCAGCCATGATCGTGGGGAGCGACGGTGAACACAAAGCGGCGAGACGGGGAACAGAGAGAGAGAGACGAGGAGCGGGGTGAACAGGTTAAAGGGGCAGAGCGAGAGGTTCCTCACCCAGCTGATCTGTTTCCATCCAAATAGAAACACTTCACTGTGTTTGAACCAAACTCATGTGAGGCAGTCAGAAGAGTCTGGATGCATTTTACACACAAAACTCTCTGATCCAGGACATGTGTTTACCAAACTACTGAAGGTGAAAGGTCACTGTTTATATTTACTTCTCAGACACTTACGAATAAAAAAAACATTTATCTTTTCATTTATTTTATTATATATTATTATATTATAGTGATCAATGTCTTACTATGAAAGATGAACACACAAGAGTCAAAAACGCAAAATTCCCACGTTTCCCTTAATGCAAATCTATTGCCTCTATTAGACCATCTATCAACCATGACATCACTGTATCATCATGGATTATCAATTTTGACAAAGCTCCTCCAGGACCAGATACGACGTTATACAACTGTGTTCATTGAATGAGAACTGTTAGGATTTCAAATTTGACCTAGTCTGTGTCTGACTGAACTCTTTACAAATAAAGATAGGAGGTTGGGGCATGAACAGTTTAGCCAGAGATAACGGCCGTCACACGCAACGACAGAACATAGACTGAATGAAAAAGAGGACATTTCAAGCGGAATTGCTGAATCAGTAAGAAAAAGTGGTCGTCCCTTAACCAGAAGGTTGGCAGTTGGATCCCAGTCTTCCCCATCTGCCTGCCGAAGTGTCCTTGGGCAAGATACTGAACATTGTATTGACCCTCATTGAAAAAACTGCTGCCCATAGATAGGTAATGGAGTGAATGTGTGTGTGAATAGGTGAATGGCAATAAAACTAGAGGGAGCAAAGAGGGAGTACAAAGAGAGATAGATAGGCCTTTAGGTGAGAGAGGAACATCACCTTCTATATGTCGGAACTGGTTGATATAATGAAAATCATAATTTTCAGTTGTACTTTGGCATCATCAGGTGTTTCAGCCTTTCAATCGCAATAACGTTAAAAGCTAAACCTGAGTATATAAGTACTAAAGAAAAGAGGAATAAAATACGTAGGGCTGTCAAAATTAACGCGTTACCTCGGGATGATTCATTTGTGGAATTAACATTTTTTTAAGGCATTACTGTCAGGAGGCCTCAGCTGAAAAAAGGACACGAGAGATGGTTATTGAATTGGGCCATCACACCCGTTTACTTTCCTTCACACTTCCAAAACCTCTCTATGAACAGAGCCCTTTCCGTAAGATCCCCTTTCAAAACAAGAGTCACAACCAACACCCTGCTTATAACAGGAACTACACATCAACCTTCTATAATAAAAGCCACTAGATAAAATATCTCACACTTACAAACGAAATATTTTAGTTATGGACAAAAATGTAAAATATCTTTTATCTTTCTGAAGCATATCCCCAAAAGATGGTCGAGACTTTCAACTGATGTTTTCAGGTTTATTTGAAACTTCCATAAACTACACCGTTGTTACAGATTCACTAAGTCTATACAGGAACGTAACTTTCAAAATAAAAGCATGTAAAAAAAAACTCTGTTTTACTGAGATAATTATCTCAGAAAAAAAAAAATACTCAAGTAACTGCAATAAGCTTCCGTATCGTATCACCGTGGTACACGTCCGAAAAACTGCGTTTTACGTTGTTTTGACGGGGGAATTGTCGGCGTGTTCGTTTATCCCAAAGATTAGAAGAGTCTGGTCTAATTAAAGTATTTAACAATTATCACAGCCCAGGCTAAATCAGTTAGCAATAGGTAGTCAATAATGGCCCCGAACAGAAGGCTGATATAGTTATAACAGTAGAAAGTAATGTGATAAAATATTGTAGGGGTGTCACCGCAAATCAATTTGGTTCTCCCTTATTGGTCCACAGCTGTAGTCACATGCCTCTTGTCCCGGAATCCAGGAAGTGACAAGAAGCCCCTCTCCATCACGCTCCTATTCTAATCTGCTGGCTGCTAGGCAATGCTATCCTGACAGTCTGATGCTGTGTCTCATAAATCAGAATCAGAATCAGAATCAGAAAGGATTTATTGCCAAGTAGGTTTACACCTACCTGGAAGTTTCTTTGGTAAAAAAGGTGCATACATTGAACATAAAACATAAAAACACAATAAGTACTTAAAAACACAATAAGTACTTCACATAAGAAAGAAATAACTATATATAAAACAAAACAAAAATATATACCAGATATAAAAAGTAAAATGCAAAACAGGAGGGAATGTGCAATATGCCATGGGCGGTGTGGCTTGGCAGGTTGAACTTCTTCAGCTCTTCTTACCGCAGTGACGACTCTCAGGGTGATGGGGGTGGGTGGGGCTGGGTTCCTTCTGAAGTCCACAACCGTGTCCACTGTTTTCAGAGCATTGAGCTCCAGGTTGTTCTAATCACACCATGTCACCAGATGGTCAATCTCCCACCTGTAGGTGGACTCATCCCCACCAGAGATGAGCCCAAATAGGGTGGTGTCATCCGCGAACTTAAGGAGTTTGACGGGCTGGTGACTGGAGGTGCAGCTGTTGGTATACAGGGAGAGGAAAAGAGGGTAAAGAACACAGCCTTGAGGGGAACCAGTGCTAATGGTCCTGAATTCAGAGACATGCTTACCCAGCCTCACGCGTTGCCTCCTGTCAGACAAGGAAGTCTGTGATCAACCTGCAGGTTGAGTCAGGCAAACTCAGCTGGAAGAGCTTCTCCTGTAGCAGATTCAAGATGATTGCGTTGAAGGCAGAGCTGAAGTCCACAAACAGGATCCTGGCGTAGGTTCCTGAGGAGTCCAGGGGCTGGAGGATGAAGTGAAGGGCCATGACTGCATCGTCTACAGACCTGTTGGCTCTGTAGGCAAACTGCAGGGGTCCAAGAATGAAAGTCGGAAATAAATTATCCTGAGTTATGTCCCTGATGTTCATGAGCATCTCTCTGGTGAAAGAGCTCCCGGTTTTTAAGCAAAAAACTGAATTAACTAACAAAACAAGACGAAACTTTGCGCAGCAAAACACAGAGGCAGCCGTCCGCAGCGCCATCTTTTAACGTTGGAAAACTAGCCTTGAGTAGAAAATGTAATGTTTCTGCTCCCTCGGCTGCACCAAATGAACCATAACAAAATCCCTCGGCCCCCTATCAAGACAGGTGTGAGACTGACCAGCTTTTTTGACGCACATACATTTCTAGCTAATTCCAAATATTAAACACAAAGATCAAAACGTTATTATTAATGATTTGTATAAAGGCCTTATATCTGGCCCAGGCGGCTCCTGCTTTCCCCCCTCCTTTCTTTATATAGAGTTTCAGTCAAACATAGACTCCAGCTAAATATAAATTCCTAACAGAACGAACTGGAAGAAGGCGACAGCTTTAACAACACAGTTGACCTTACTACCACATTATTTCACAATGACAAACGACAGAAACACGGCACTTTTCTGTTGTTTTGGGGCAAACCCCAGCCCTAACCCCAACCTCTTCACCAGTGCTGCTGCTTCTCAATAGAAACACATAGTCCGCTCTATCTCTCACTGTGTCTCGGTCTCTCTCAATGTGTCTTCCTGTGTCTTCCTGTGTCTGCGACTTACAGGAAGTCAGTAACACAGCAAGAGGGAGGGATCTAGTGTTAGATAATGTTACTACTTACAATTATTTAGGCAATAGCATTTCAATAATATTAAGGATAGGGGAGTCTGGAACACCCTCCCCCCCACAGGAATTTGCCCACCATGAACAATGAAACAGACCTCTGAGAGGGGGGTTGTGGGTGGAGCTTTTGGTCTCTCTTGTAGTCAACCAATCAGGCTGCCGTGACGAAGGGCTCATCTGAATATTTCTCCCATCAGCTCTGTGAGGTTGCGAACAACGTGGAGTTTAATAAATAAATACGGTTGATAAATCGGCTTCCAAAGAGAGTTTGTGAGGCTTCAGGTGTGTGTCTGCCTCTGTCTGAGCTCCATGTTAAGTCCCAAAATTTCAGCACCGTGACTAAGGAATGTTCCTGATTCGAAAGGGTTTATATTCAGGTCCCAACCTCTTCATGTTTGTGAGACTTCGGTCTCACATATACTAAAATTGGAACGATACAGAGAAGATTAGCATGGCCCCTGCGCAAGGATGACACGCAAATTCGTGAAGCGTTCCTCATTTTGTTCTATTTTTGTTCCCTTTTTGTTCTCTTTTTGTTCTCATTTTGCTCAAAATGGAAAAGAGGGCAACTGCAGGTGTCTGGCTCCCTCTTGTGGTGGATCAACAGCATCACAGCCACCAAACTGGCCAGAAGCAGACGCTAGGTAGCGCCATGACACAAGGGAAAACCCTGGTGCTGCCTTGAGGGGCTGTCGAAAAAACCATGACACTAGTTAGAGGACGACCTGAGAATGTATTTCATATCCAAGCTAAATTGGTTTTGTAGACTGACATACCCACAACTGAATCGATGTGGTATCAAATCGGATACCGAATCAAAACTTTGTTAATCGGAGTTGAATCAATTTTGGAAATCAGTGGACTAGTTGGGCAGTATAAGTAGGAAAGACGCGGTTCCCCGTTTTCGTTCTGCATGCAGAGCATTTGTACAAGATTCAAGATTCAAGAGTTTTATTATCAAATGCACAGAGATTACAATTAAGCAGTTGCTGGCAATGTAATGCTTGAGTCACAGACTCTCTTCTAACAATGCAAGAATAAAAAATTTTAAAAAATGATTGAATAAAATAGTGTAAAAAAGAATATCAAAACTTTAAAATATGTAATAATATAATATAATACAGCTGAAGAAAGAACGAACAGTAGTGCAATTTTGTGCAATAGTGCAAATATGCCACGGTGCTAGTTTGGTGGAGTTATTACAGTTCAGAGGAGTTTAAGGGTCTTATGGCCTGGGGGAAGAAACTGTCTCTGAGCCTGGTGGTGCGGGCCCGGATGCTGCTTAACGTCGGCCAGATGGCAGTAGGTAAAAATGTTTATGGCTGGTGTGAAAGGGGTCTTTAATAATCCGGTTGCTCTTCTTCCTGCACCGCTGGGTGTCGAGGTCCTCCATGGATGGTAGCGCCGTCCTGGTGATGTGCTGGGCAGACTTCACCACCTGCTGTAAAGCCTTGCGGTTCAGGGCGGTGCAGCTGCCATACCAGGCGGTGATGCAGCCAGTCAGGATGCTCTCTATGGTGCACCTGTAGAAGTTGATTAGAATCCTCTCATCCATGTGGATCTTCCGCAGCCTGCGGAGGAAGAAGAGTCGCTGCCTGGCCGACATCCTAATGGAGTCTGTGTGATGGGTCAAGGACAGGTCATCACTGATGTTGACCCCGAGGAACCTGAAGCTGCTGACTCGCTCCAATGAGACAAGGGGCCGACTGGTTTAAATACAGGAGGACTGCGCGCCCTCTCTCTCTCTCCCAGTGTCAGTATTCATTCATGTGATGGATTTATCGAGCAATGACAATGAAAAAAAGAGCAAGATATTGAACATAAAGGGCCCATCATTTTGTACAATTGAGATGATTACACACTATTGACAACATCAGTAGGATTCTTTGATAATCAATTGCTGCCAATACTTTCCTTTCACCTATATATCTTACACACTCACTGGATCCTTGAGGGGCAAATGCTGACAAATCATAACACATGTGCAACATATTAAATGAGCAGTCTGAGAAGAGAGTAAAGTGCAAAAAAAGGCTTTTTATTAAAAAACGCCACCACCAAAAACACACAAAGAGATCAGTCGTTGTCCTCCTCATCCCTCTGCTCTTCCTCCTGAATAAAAAGTAAAGAGACTGTCATTCCAGTTCAAGAAATGTACAAGATATGAATGAATTTTTTTAGAAAAAATCCCTCCTGTACTTATTCACACTGTTATACACTAGCAGATAGATTGATGTACACATTTTAGCATTTCATTGATATTTTGTTACTCCCAAACTTTGACTGTGCCGTTTGTCCCCTGTATTTACTGTCCTACCTGCTGGCTCTGGGTCTGCCTGGAGGGGGTCTGTGAAGCCTGGGCAGCTTCAGCCTGCAAAAAACAAGATGAACAACATGGTTGATGACAATGATGAGGGAAGCCTCTCAGTCACTGTGCATATCAAGTAACTGACCTGTTGTCTCTCCCTCTGTTTGGCCTCATGGGCCCTTTTCCCTGCCAGCCAGTCATCCACCGAGGATCCCTCGGCACGGGAGCAGAAGTGCTCTGCTCTGTAGCGACTGTGACCATATTCTTTGGTTTTCGGCTGGCCACAGTGCTTGCAGATGAAATGTTCACACCTCTTCCTGGTCTTGATAGGAAGGCCCATCTCCTTGGCCCGACGCTGCTCTTCCTCACGAACCTTCCTCCGCCAGGCAGTGGTTCGGGGCACGGCAGGGGCAGAGGTGGAGGTGGCAGGGGGGGCAGCAGAGGGGGAGGCACAGGGGGTGGTCGGTGTGGAGGAGGAGGCTGCAGTGGTGGTGATGATTTTGTACAGCGCAGGTGCCAGGGCTACACTGTGTGTGACAACCTGACCAGAGGCATCTTCCGGGGGAGAGAGTGTGAGAGGCTGGTCAGGACGCAAAGGTTCCTGCAGCAGAGCCCTGGCTGGAGAACGCAGCTCTGCTCCTGTCTGCTGAGCAATGGGACCCGGCACCGCTGCACGCACCATGGCTGTCATCATCGCCTTGCTCCGCTCGTTGTGCCTGACGGAAAGGAATTCAATGATATTGATTATTAGCATCTTCTGCCCAGTATGAACATTCTTCAATCACACGCACTCATGCAAAAGGCGCTCACCACTGCAGAAGGGTCCGGTTGTTGACCTCTGGGAGTTGGATGGGGGAAGCTGCCAAGAGGTCCCGCCTGTTGTACAAATTGTCTCTGATGACAGAATAGTCCCTCTCAACAGCCCCCCAGCGGTTCACTGGGACCCCAGGGATGGTACAGCCCTCAGGGTGTATGCGGCACAGCTCCAAAAAGATGGCCTCGAGCATCCTGTTGGCATATGGAAACTGTGCCGCTCCCCCGCCCTGCCCGAGATACGAACTATACACAGAGAGAGAGAGAGAGAGAGAGAGAGAGGAGGAGAAAGATGTGTCCTGCGTTACAGACCGGAGTCACGTAGAGCACAATCAAACAACGAATTTGCTGTGGAGAAAATGAAATATAAAAATAGAACAATATATAAAAGGACTATAAGCTGAGTTTGAATGCTGCACGCTACACTTACCTTGTCATGCTGTCCCCTCCAGGCATGCAGGCAGTTTTGGACCAGTGGCCCTGGGGGAAGGAGATGGGCGCCTTGTCCCTGTGTGACAGCTTCTGCCAAAGAGCCACTATCTCCCTCACCTGCCGCTCCGTAACGAAGGCGTGGTGACGGAGCTCTACGAGGGCATGGGCTAGATGGACGGCATGCTGGTAGCCACTGTGTCCATCTGGACCCCGTACCTCCTGCAGTAGACAGAGATACTACAGAGGTCAAGTATTCAATACGCACAGCCCCTTCAAGTCCATCATCAGACTTGACATCGCTTACCTCCTCCTCCACTGCGGGTGGATGATTAGGCTGTGTTGCAACAACGGGCTGCAATGGGTGCAGCTCCTCTTCAAAGCCCTCATGCTCCTCCTCTTCCCAGTCCTCTTCCAGCTCATCCATCCCATCAAGAGCATCATCATCATCTGGGCCCAAGTCCGGCTGCAGAGCTGCGGCACCAGTCTGGGAGTTGAGGTACTCCAACCCGATGAGCTCCCCTACATAAAGGAAAAACAGAAGAAGAAAAAGGAAATGCGGTTACACCTGTCATATATATGTTATATATATGTTATATATATATGTGTTATATAATACAGCTGTTTGTATAATACAGCTGTTTGCATTATACCTGTGTACTCCCCAGGCTGGGTGTAATTCTCTACCAGCGTCCTCCCCAAGAAATGTTGGGTGAGCTGGGAGAGGCCTCTCTGCAGCTGGGCGCTGTAGCAACGCAGTGTCGAATGCCGGGCATTGCCCTCCACTGCAACTCTGGCGCAGTCTTCATTCCATCTCACAATGCCCTCCAGCAGGTACACCTGGAAGTGGAGGGCGTTGGCAGACGTACCTGTGATGGGACAGACAGAGGGTGGAGAACATTAGTTAAGCACGCACACACACACAAACGAACTGGCTCATTCTGAGACACTCACCTGGAACGAACGTGCAAAGGTGGTGGTGGAACCACTCGAGGGAGCTGGTGCCTCTGGCACAGCGGTAGACGGGGAGCTTGACACCCCCCCTGGTCTCCTCCCCTGTCTTCGCATACAGCTCCACTCCCGGCGGGTCCTGAATGCAGCGGAGATGGTGACGCTGTGTCCTCCAAACCTTCTCCATCTCTGCACGGTCGAAGAGTGGGACACCCATGGTGTCGTTCATCTCAGAGAAGGAGTCTAGCACCTCCTGAACCAGCAGCTCCGTCTCTGCTGCGCCCCTTGTGTGGCGGCGGCAGTGGCGGGTCAGCTCCCTGGACGTGGGCTCCACGTTGGCGTCCCCCCCCTCCTCGGACTGTTTGGCCTCTTTCAGGCGGGCCACATCACAGCCATCCCACTCAAGCATGGCAAAGGAAAGCCGGGACATGAATGGGCCATACTGCTGGTGATTGCCGGCGGTGATGGCCCTCGCTAAGCGTTGCATTAGATGCCACACGTCCAGCCTGACCAACAGCTGCTCCCACTCGCCGAACAAGGCCGCTGCCTGAGAAAACCAGTAGAAGAAGACATTCGTTTCCGTTTGAGTCGAGGGATAATAAAGTGGCCTGTAGACATGTTCTTGTTGTTGTTGTTGTTTTTTTTACCTTACAGCGTCCGTGGGTTGAACAGCAATCTTGGTTTACATACAAGACCTGAGGAGGGGCCCTTCCGGCTTCCCTGTACCGCCGCACAAGCCCGGCCGCCATGGGCAACAGTTCGTCCCCCTCAGAGGCGGTGAGGACTGACATGAGCACCTGCCTGTGCTCGTTGCTCACGTTGGTGACCCTTGTGGCCATCCCAGCAGCGTTACCCGCAAGCTTCTTTGTCATCTGAAAATGAGAACGAGACAATGTCACATCTTCAATTATCAAAGTGTGTATTCTCAATCATTCACAAATGATCCAAAGCTTGCCTTTTTGGTGGAACCCAGCTTCAATATGTCCCCAAAGATGGACGTGACCCTGGCTTTCATTTCCTCCAGACGGCCAAGGGCCTCCCTGGCGTAGATGGAAATCAGCCAGGACACAGTGGGGATCGGTTTCATGGGCGGCACAGACACCTGCCCAGACACCTGAAGCTTTCTGAGCACGGAGAGGTAACTCATCGACCGCACCATCCACTCTTTGGTGTGCTGTTCCACCAGAATGGCACGGAGGCGGGACGCACTGTTGCCCAAAGTGCGCTCCTTCATTAGGCCCACCACCCTCTTGTCGCAAGACAACCTGCGGAGCACAAGGTGACTACTGTCAGCTGAGGGTTAAACAACGAATCACACACATACAAAGGCTTTCACATCACTGCCTACTTGTATGTGAGAACCGCTGGAAACAGCTCCTGGTGCGCAAGGTCAAGCTGTTTAATTATATCTTGTGCCCAGGCCGAGTATTTCCTCTTGCACAAACGGCATTCCATGTACTCAGTGCCCATGTTATACCAATTATCAAGGTCAAGCACCGGTCGGACGGTTTTATAGAGCCCAGCACCGGTCAGTTTGTCCCCACATTTTGGACAGGTGAGCCTGTAGGCCCACATCCTGTAGGGCGCCCACAGAAAGAACCGGCACTGGTAGAAGTTGTGGGCAGAGGGGGTCTGTGTGTAGAGGAGCTGGGCTTCTGGGGGGTACCACCACAGGTGCAGCTCGCCGGTGAGGACAGGCTTCTTGCCCGTGCGGCTGGTGAAAAGAGCCCGGCCCACCCAGTCCTGCTGTTCCTCCGGCAGTGTCTGCCTCCAGCCCTTGGGCAGCAGCTGCAGCACAAACAAATCACATATCCAGATTTATCTCAAGAAGACAATATGGACAACTACAAACAATTCTGCGCACATGTCAATACATTTACCTGTGCGCCGATGGACAGCGGTGGGGGGCTGGGTTGAACCAGTCCATCGCTCGAGGGTCCAGGCAACGGTGGCCCAGCCAGGGAGACTGGAAAAAACACAATCTCAAGTTGTCACACTGATATAGGGAGAGCGGGGTAATGTGAGACATCGGGTAATGTGAGACACCTGCTTTATCTAGGCAACAGAACACATTTGTGGTCATGTGACCATTATGTTTTCAAGCCCCTCCCATTCCCCCCTTGCCATGTAGGAGAAGTTGGTGCTGGTGCTGTGGTAAGTATGTTTTCTCACAAAAATGTGTTTCTTGCATGTAAAAGTAAATTTTCTTGCTTTGAACTTAATCAACTGTGTCAAAACAAATTGATTCAGGTAGAAAAACTTATATCGTACATGTTGATGAACTTCCAACATATAAAACCATGTGATTAATGCTAGCTGAAGATTAGCCTGAATTGCTAAGAGATGGGTTTTTTTCTAAAATGTTGGCTGTGGGGTAAAGTGAGACAAATTCTGTGGGGTAAAGTGAGACATGTAGCACAAGTTAAGTTTAGTCTTAAAAATATTTGGGTGTAATATTATATTACATATGTTTTATTTTTAATGTCACAAACATTGTAGAAAAGCCATCATGCCAAGAAACTACACCAGGAAGACAACCTGGGGCCACACACCCCGCAAGGAAAGAAGTCCTTAAGAAAAGCTGGAAGGGATAGAAATATTGACAAGACAACCCTCAAAAGATTCATAAAGAAAAAAGAGAAAGGGAAAGTAAAATCAGTAGCATGGGGTGCAGTAGCTGAGGTAAAGACAATATTCACAGATGAGATGGAGGAGGAGCCAAACACTTGAAACAACTAGCTGACCAGTTCCATGGCCTTGCTCCAGTTAAGTGCCGTGAACTGGCATTTGAATACGCAGAGAAAAACAATATCCCTGTCCCTGCCAATTGGACAGAAAAACAATGTGCAGGTAAGCTAGGGTGTGCAAGAGATCACATGAATCATAATAATCATAAATGTGCTTAATTGACCAATCCCCATGATTCTGTTACAAGTCCGATATTAGTTTTGGAAAGTGTGGTTGTCAATCTAGCTGTGAGGATTTTAACTATTACAACATGTGTTGTTATGGTAGTTTTAAAGTGGAAAAAGTAAGTGGATCACTTTACCCCTTGATTTCTCTGGTCCGTCTCACTTTACCCCTAAGCTGGGGTAAAGTGAGACACAAGACCACTTTTTAAAAACGATCATATTTTCACTGCCCTTTGTCCTGAAGACATTCTGATAATTTCCATTGCTAGAAAACATCCTGAATTAATGGGAAATGTGTTAATTTTACTGATATATAATTTTAGATCGCCTAGAGGGGAGCAAATGTAACAAATGTCTCACATTACCCCGCTCTCCCTACTAACGAGAAAGTTTAAAGTCAAATATACTCACGCTGAGTGTCAACCTCCACTGCAGCGGCAAGGAGAACGTCAGACCCTTCCGAAGATGGGGCCGTGGGTGCTGCGCCTGCATTTGTGCGCAGGAGGACAAATAAATGTGCGTATTAACATATGGAAACACTACTTGTGACCTCTGGTATACAGACAGACAGATCTTACTCAATGCAGCTGGCTGCTGAGGCTGCCTTCGAAAGGCTTGACGGAAATCCATTCTGCAAAGACATTTAGCAGACAAGAAGCAATATTAGTATTGTTTGACACACCCCGCTCGGGATAAAACCGACATGTCAGCTGTGTGATAGAAGAATCCATCAATTGATATTGATACCGAGGAACATTTTAGCAGCACACAAACAGTCAAACAGAAGAGCATATGAATAATACCAATCCAGAATAAGTACACTGCAGAGAGATGAAACCTCTCCCTGAACTACTTATGGAGATGTGTCAGTTCTCTTGTGTCAAACTCTGTGTTTCACTGTTTTTAAACAATGTCACCGACCTCCTGCTTCACGTGAACCAGCTCTGATCTCACTGAGTGTGTCTGGGAGCATGCACGCACACTTTCTCTCGTCCTGGTATTTCACATGATGGCCTTGTAAATTAGAGATAAACATTAGTTTTTTATTAGAATGTATTTTAGAGATATATAGATTTATATTCTGAATCCTGCGTTAATTTTGTGCAAATAGTAGCCTCTATTGGTTTTGTGTAAACGGAATGAGAAATGAAAAAACGGTATTGATCGGTCAAATGGTAGGTGTGACTCGATGTATGAAAAAGCATTGCTATTAGTTGTTTAGCACCGGGCTGATGAAGGCACAAGCTCTTAAGATGTGTTCACTTATCAAAGCATGTACGGAGATGGAAATAAAGAGGTTGTGAACCATCAGTTAAAAGAGTCAGACCATCATTCAGCCGAGGATGCTACAGGCCTGATATGATGATGATTTAAAAAATGAACGTTAACGTTCATCATATGATCACTGATTCGTTCAGTTCAGTTCAGTTTCAGAAATATATGAACATTTGAAAGATCAATAACGGGAAGTTATTAACTTGGCTACAAGCTACGTTGGACATTGAACTTATCCTGTCAAATTAGTGGACAGTACATAAAGTGTATATTATCAAAATTCCAGGTATTAGATGATAACGAAACACAAACACCACTGACTGCATTCCAGTCGTCATCAAACTCTGTGATTTTACATGAGCCAGTGTTTTTTCACTGGCAAACTGTAATCGCATCATTTCACCGTGAAGGCGACTTTTTTAACGTGTAAACAAATTAGAGACGGCCGCAACATCACCGTAATGAACACACATTATTTCACGGTCAACACGGCTTTTTTCCGGCGGAAAACAAATTAAAGAAAGGCTGCGACATGAACGGCACACTTTGCCGGAATGGACACACATTATTTCACCATCAAACATGACAGAAACAAGTAAAAGAAACACGTAGAAATCTTTCCGTCGCTTGCGGTTGGGAAAAGTTGAGGCCGTCTCAAGAAATAACATTAAACCTGCACATTCAACTTGAGTTACTCACATCTCTTTCTCGTGTGGTTTTTCAGATTCGATCGACAGGAATGAAGATCAACTGCTGAATGAATTGTACCTGTGAGGCTGCGATATATATGCAGCCGTGGTCGACAAACCGTCGATCGCCATCTATCGGCCGATCCCAGTAACTCTCTGGACTCACTGGGTGCAGAGCTGCTGGTTTATCGCGTGCATTTCCTTCAATCCAAGTCGGATTCTATAGTAAACTAAATATCAGGACTCTGCGGTATGAAGACGTGCATATCCCGGTTACACGATAACAGCCAAAGCCCCTTAGGACAAATGAATGGATTTAGAAAGTAAAAGGCTGGAGTTCGTTTACTTTGAAACGGATTTGAGAAGTGATGGAAAATACGTTCATTGGTTACAGAAATAAAAATTGTGTTTCACAGCAGAATAAACAAGGAAAATTATATCTGACCTGAGTTTTAGTATTTTGCGGTTTTTCGGACCGAAACCATTCTTTGGTTTAAAAGAGGTCTTTATTGTGAAATATTTGCAGGTGCGGAAAATATTCGGCTTCATTCTGTATAGTACTGGTATTTATTTGAATACAGAGGACTACATACAATTCTATACAAGGCAAGAGTCATATTTGTGTCCATATTCAAAGCAAAGCCTAAGTAAAAAACATTGTGTTGCAGTATCAGCTCATTAACACACGGAGAGTGCACGAAGCAGGAGAGACTTGGTTTAACGTAGGACAGAAGCAAAGTGAAGCGGTCTGAAGAGCAGCAGACACAAAGTGAAGAGGACGACAGTGGTGGGTGGATCGATCCAAATATCGATCATACCATCCAACATTGGTTTTGATATTGATCAATAACACTGTAATGAGATCGACACTTTAGTTTAAGTTTAAGTTTCTCTCCTGTATGCGCTGCTGCGGCTGTCTGTGTAAAGTGTCGCTCGAGTCACAGCGCGGAAGAGGCACACTTTGCCTCCCCCCCACCCTGCTGTGTTATGATGTCTACCGTCACGTGACTCAGCGGCGCCGTCCAGGCAAACAGGCAAGCTGAGCAGGCACACTCCCCAGGCAGCACAGAGATGGAGCAGAAGAATGTCATAGACGAAGTGTATTAAAACTAATAAATGTGAACATGATACCGTTCCTGAGAAAAAACCTCGAACCAAAACCTCTGTTCTGCAGAGGGGGCCAGGGCCCACAGGGGGGCTTCTGGGAATATTTATTTGAACTTAAGGCTTTGGGGGTGGTTTAGTTATTTACACTTGATTTATTCTACTTTGAATATTATTTTTTAATTTCAATAATTTTTCCAAAGGCAAAACCGAAGTGGACTGAAGGGGAGACATTTTCTTTTTAAATTATATTTCCTTAACAGTCTACTTGAAATACAAAATTATAATATTTGTTGTGGAGTGCACTTTGCCTGTTTAAGAAAAAATCCGACATGACAATGTATTGGGAAAAAAATGTTTTGTCACTGTTCTGTTGTTATTGTAGTTTCTGAAACTTTCCTCTTTAATTAATGAGTCTTCAGCTGAGGGCTGGAGGGTGAGTGGAGCGCTTGTAGGCAGCCTGTGGACAGCAGGACGGAAATCCATTCTGCAAAGACAATGAGCAGACAAGAAGCAATATTATTATTGTTTAATGCACCCCGCTCAGAAGACAAACAGACATGTCAGCCTGTTGTGGGGTGATAGACAGATCCATCTTTTGATATTGACCCCCTGGGACATTTAGGCAGGTATCAAAAACAGGAGCAGCACACAGAAAACTCAAACACAAGAGAAAATCTAAATTATTTCATTGTTTGTTGCAGTGATGTTCTAAATAGTTATGGTTGCTACTAGTCTTTTTATTTTTCTAGATAAATAGCTAGCAAGCACAGCTAGCCACATAATTTAGCATTTTAAAGTTTGCCAACACTCACTCAGTATAAAGTTAAGGTATGGGGTCTCATTTATAAAACAGTGCATGGAATTCATACTAAAAGTGTACGTGCGCTCTCCTGAAGGCAATGTTCACTTTATAAATCACAGTCCACCTGGAAACGGCCATGTAAGCAGACCAGGAAGTGACCAAGACAAAAGGAAGCAGAGACAGACATACACAGGTGAAACACATGCAGGGGGCGTGTTCAGAGAGCCCTTTTAGAAATTCAAACAGCCAGTGTTTCTCTGAAGTACCTGGGAACTTCCTCTCACCAATCAGATTGAAGTTGAGAGTAGTTGGTGGCTGTTGAGTCCTTGGTATTGGATCAAAGTGTTGGTGGAGGTGTCAGCTATAAAACGTTGGCTGTTGCTGGTGACCTACTTCTAATCCCCAGATCAAACCTTGTCCCTAGTTATGCGTTTGCATACTTAAATGGTGCTTAAATTAACTATGCGTGGGGCGTATGTGTGTGAGGCTTGGATGTGAGTGCATGTGACTGCCCTCTGCCATGGCATGCGTTATGTGTTTTCGCTGAGATATTAGGCAGTAAGGTTGCTGTGATCACTAGTCAGTTTTTGTTGTGATGCGCCGACAACACTTGACTACATATACGTACATCATTTATCCTTGTAGGATTGAGAGGCCGTTAGCATATGATTCAGGTTTGGTCAATCACTACACAATAATGTTTTGCACAGGGAATAATACACATTTCAATGTGAGTTGAAAATGTTGTCGTTATCAATACTATTGGTGAAGAATGTCATCTTAATGCTATCACCTAGTGACATTAGAAAAACATGACAGACATTATTATCATCAACTTTGTCATTATTAAATAAATTAGGATTATAGTTATAATCATTTGTTGTTTGTGGAATATCAAAATGTAATAATCACAGTACTTAGATTAAGTCAAATGCATGGATACAGTCAATTTCTAACAAGAGGTTCTTCATATATTGGACTGTTTTTGAATGAAGCAGGTCATATATTAATAGTATAATTGGTTTAAATAGTGATCAATTGTCATCGTGAGAAAGTTCCAATACCTAGTGTGTTTAGTCATATTTAATATGTCTGTGGTTTCCTCCTAAGAAATCCACATAGACTAAATGTGAATTTGAGATAAGGTTTCCACTCAATAAAATAAAAACTGTAAACACATGTACTAATAGACAGTAGTCTGGACTCTTAAGTGAAGAACATTGTACTAATAACATTGCATCATGTTGTCACTAGTGTGTAATCATCTAAGTTGTACAAAATAATGGGCCATTTATACCTAAATACTTTATATTTACACCAGGCTAAAGTAAAGGGAGCTGGCAGGGGCAGGGGTCCCGAACCTCAAAGAACCTTTACCAGTTTGAGGCCTTTGTGCTTTAGAGGCTTCCCCACCATGAAGGTGCACATTAATGAGTGAAGAGCTCTAACACATTGCATTAAGGCAAATCCAGTCAAAGTTGACACTGGGCATGACAGGAAGGCTCTCACAAAGTCTATTTTCATGTTTGTCAATGTACTTGAGTAAACTGCAGTAGTACAGGAGGATTGCAAGAGTATGTATAATATGTTCGAGCATAATGTAAAAAGAGATAAAATATGATGGAATATAAAAGGCTATGTGCAGATATAGCATAGGTGAATTTCACAATAAGATGCAGATATATGGAATAGTCAGAATTGACATATTTGTACTATTGACTGGACAAAGATGCTTTATAACTGACTCTGTCCAGTTTGTATTCCAGCGTTTGCATGGCCTTCTGAGACCGCTGTACCACCAAACAATGTGTGTCACTGGTACTGACCTCCCTTTTTCTCAGCTCAGACAGCTTCATCTCCATGTCTGAGATCTGCTCACAATACAGACACACAACTTTATGATCAAATTAGTTTAAACGCTAATTTAAACTAGACATTACTGACATACAAAGTGAAAATGACTTGATAACCTCTCTTTTGAAGCCTTTCTGACATTGCTGTCCTGCTGTTGGTGGGACAAGCTCTTACAGACCTGCTCCTTCCGCAGCTGGTCCATCTCCAGCCTTCACCCACAACACACAAACAGCAGCTTAATACAAATACACACTGTGAACTAGGGCTGCAAACAACGATTTATTCATTATTAATAAAAAACCTTTCCAGAGGTTCTTCTTGTACAATGCGTATTTTATATGTATTACAGACATCTGCAATTTAATTCTGACGGTGTTGTATTTATGACAAGTCAGAATTAAATTGTGCATATCGGATAAGTGGAATGAAAGATTATAGCATATACTATAATATAATTCTACTGAATTGTAGATATCGATAGTGAAATAACACACACTAATTACAAAAGTACTTTGAATCTTACTATGTCATGACAGACCTGAATAATCGATGACTATATTAGCTACCAACTATTTGTATAATGGATCAATCAATAATTTGTTGCAGCCCTATTATGGTCACTGCTGTGGGTAAAGTGTTGGTTTTTGTTACTATTGTTTGCGGATCTGCTCCCGGGCCTGAAGGCTGTGGGCCTTCTGATCTCCTTCCATGATCCTGAACAGGCCTCTGCAGTTTGGCCAGTTCTGACTCTGTTTAAACAACACCATCATGCTGATTGTTACAACTGGACAAATGTAAATTAATCATAATATTATCTGTATTATTAATATCCATCTGTTGTCTCAGCATTTTTCAAACCCAGAGGATCTCTCAGCCTAAACAGCAGTGTCCCAACCTCCTGAGTTGTTAGCAACCGTCAGGCTCTCAGGCAGCAGTAACACCATTATTCCTCCTCATCCACTGACCGCAACCATGTCAATCTGTGTCAAAGGGTCTCAAGACATTGATAATGTAGGAATAATATTACTGTGAGCTTTTCGTTCAAATGCCATATTAGTGGCGTGGCTTTCATCAACTTGATGTGACTTCTTCTGAAGGATTGTAGCTTCACAGTGCAAACTAGACTCATATCTTGATCCAAAAGAGCTCAATCGTCTGGTTCAGCCTGCTGGGTCGGTAACACTGTTCACTCATCATCTTTCTTTTGCTGACTGCAGTTAACAATTTTATTTTTTAGGTAGGTTACACAAAGGATAAATATACATACACAAACAAGTATAAACAAAAGAGTAGATAGATAAATGAATACATAAAATTCGATAAGTATAAATACATGTGTAAATAAATGTACAATTAAAAAAGGATATATGAAATAATAGTTTAACAACGTTACACATTAGCATTTGAAATACTATCAAGTCAACCGATCAAATTTTATTTGCATTGCTCAAATTCACAAATGTGAATTATCTCTGTGGGGTTTGAAAATCTTTTTAAAGGACAAAAATATTCAGTATATTCATAATAGTGTGTATCACAAATTGTATAAACCTCTTTGTGGCCCACACTGTCCCAACGAAGACTGTCTGCTGTATCCAAGTAACAAGCCACGGCTATCAAAGGACAACAAAATGGTCCTCTGTTAGAAGAACGGGTCATTCAGAGGTGACAACAGGGGAAGCTGAGGATTATACCGAGACACCTGAAATTCAAATGAGGAGGTGAATGACCCCCCCACCCCCCCCTCCCCACGCACACACACACACTTACACACTTCCTAGAACTTCCAAGCTGACTTCAAAGTTTCCTGTGTAAGTTTACAAAGTGCTTGTTTTGTTAATAATAATACTGACTGAGTCATGTTACAAACATATATGGTCAGAACCTGACAATTTCAGAGGTTTACAGCCAATTTGCGCCCTTATTAATGTAACTTCATGAACATGTCTTATTAGGTTATTTGCCAGTGTCCATGTGTTCACATGGCAGGAATCTTGAACATGTAAGTGGGCTTCCTTACATCTCCTCTGTTAAATAGGCAGACTTCACACTCACGTACAAATAGTCCTGATACCGGCACTATCCCCACTCACTCCCACATAGGGATGCATATATCAAAGAGCTTGTGAAACTAATCTTCAAGGGGCAGTTAGTTTGTATTGTGAAAATTTTTTTTGTCTAAATGTCCTTTCCAACACTCCTACAAATCTCTCTAATTTTATAATCTAATAATAGACACCAACACTTTCTAAAGTTTCATTATTATTACATGAGCATGGATGGCAAAACATATTGATATACGATGCTAAGTGACTGTTTGAAATACCAACCAACAGTGCATCTTATAAGAGGTTTCATTGAACATGTTCAAGCAAAGGTTGTACATCACAATGACATATTCTTAATATAATTGAAACATTACTGTTCCTACTTAAAAATGAAACCCTTTGCTGATGTGCATTGTTATGTTTATAGTAATTACCTGATTCTTTATACTGCATTCTTAATAATATGGCTCAAGGAATGACATAACATGCCATCAGTCATTCAGCTGACATAAATTGACCTCATCCTATTGTTCTTACACTCATATATCTCTGTGTCTTTTTCTCTGTAGTATGCATGTATAGATCCGGAAATAACTCGCCAGGAGTTACATTACTGTGAGCTTTTCGTCCAAATGCCATATTAGTGGCGTGGCGTTCATCAACTTGATGTGACTTCTACTGAAGAATTGTAGCTTCACAGTGCAAACTAGACTCATATCTTGATCCAAAAGATCTCAATCGTCTGGTTCAGCCTGCTGGGTCGGTAACACTGTTCACTCATCATCTTTCTTTTGCTGACTGCAGTCAACAATTACATTTTTTAGGTAGGTTACACAAAGGATAAATAGACATACACAAACAAGTATAAACAACAGAATACATAGATGAATGAATACATAAAATTCGATAAGTATAAATACATGTGTAAATAAATGTACAATTAAAAAAGGATACATGAAATAATAGTTTGACAACGTTATACATTAGAATTTGAAATACTATCAAGTCAACCGATAGAATTTTATTTGCATTGCTCAAATTCACAAATGTGAATTATCTCTGTGGGGTTTGAAAATCTTTTTAAAGGACAAAAATATTCAGTATATTCATAATAATGTGTATCACAAATTATAAACCTCTTTGTGGCCCACACTGTCCCAACGAAGACTGTCTGCTGTTCCCAAGTAACAAGCCACGGCTATCAAAGAACAACAAAATGGTCCTCTGTTAGAAGAAGGGGTCATTCAGAGGTGACAACAGGGGAAGCTGAGGATTATACCGAGACACCTGAAATTCAAATGAGGAGGTGAATGACCCCCCCACCCCCCCCTCCCCATGCACACACACACACTTACACACTTCCTAGAACTTCCAAGCTGACTTCAAAGTTTCCTGTGTAAGTTTACAAAGTGCTTGTTTTGTTAATAATAATACTGACTGAGTCATGTTACAAACATATATGGTCAGAACCTGACAATTTCAGAGGTTTACAGCCAATTTGCGCCCTTATTAATGTAACTTCATGAACATGTCTTATTAGGTTATTTGCCAGTGTCCATGTGTTCACATGGCAGGAATCTTGAACATGTAAGTGGGCTTCCTTCCATCTCCTCTGTTAAATAGGCAGACTTCACACTCACGTACAAATAGTCCTGATACCAGCACTATCCCCACCCACTGCCACATAGTGATGCATATATCAAAGAGCTTGTGAAACTAATCTTCAAGGGGCAATTAGTTTGGATTGTGAAAAAAAATCCGTCTAAATGTCCTTTCCAACACTCCTACAAATCTCTCTAATTTTATAATCTAATAATAGACACCAACACTTTCTAAAGTTTCATTATTATTACATGAGCATAGATGGCAAAACATATTGATATACGATGCTAAGTGACTCTTTGAAATACCAACCAACAGTGCATCTTATTAGAGGTTTCATTGAACATGTTCAAGCAAAGGTTGTACATCACAATGACATATTCTTAATATAATTGAAACATTACTGTTCCTACTTAAAAATAAAACCCTTTGCTGATGTGCATTGTTATGTTTATAGTAATTACCTGATTCTTTATACTGCATTCTTAATAATATGGCTCAAGGAATGACATAGCATGCCATCAGTCATTAAGCTGACATAAATTGACCTCATCCTATTGTTCTTACACTCATATATCTCTGTGTCTTTTTCTCTGTAGTATGCATGTATAGATCCGGCAATAAATCGCCAGGAGTTACATTACTGTGAGCTTTTCGTCCAAATGCCATATTAGTGGCGTGGCTTTCATCAACTTGATGTGACTTCTTCTGAAGGATTGTAGCTTCACAGTGCAAACTAGACTCATATCTTGATCCAAAAGAGCTCAATCGTCTGGTTCAGCCTGCTGAGTCGGTAACACTGTTCACTCATCATCTTTCTTTTGCTGACTGCAGTTGACAATTTTATTTTTTAGGTAGGTTACACAAAGGATAAATAGACATACACAAACAAGTATAAACAAAAGAGTAGATAGATAAATGAATACATAAAATTCGATAAGTATAAATACATGTGTAAATAAATGTACAATTAAAAAAGGATATATGAAATAATAGTTTGACAACGTTACACATTAGCATTTGAAATACTATCAAGTCAACCGATCACATTTTATTTGCATTGCTCAAATTCACAAATGTGAATTATCTCTGTGGGGTTTGAAAATCTTTTTAAAGGACAAAAATATTCAGTATATTCATAAAAGTGTGTATCACAAATTATATAAACCTCTTTGTGGCCCACACTGTCCCAACGAAGACTGTCTGCTGTTCCCAAGTAACAAGCCACGGCTATCAAAGGACAACAAAATGGTCCTCTGTTAGAAGAAGGGGTCATTCAGAGGTGACAACAGGGGAAGCTGAGGATTATACCGAGACACCTGAAATTAAAATGAGGAGGTGAATGACCCCCCCACCCCCCCTCCCCACGCACACACACACACTTACACACTTCCTAGAACTTCCAAGCTGACTTCAAAGTTTCCTGTGTAAGTTTACAAACTTGCGCCCTTATTAATGTAACTTCATGAACATGTCTTATTAAGTTATTTGCCAGTGTCCATGTGTTCACATGGCAGGAATCTTGAACATGTAAGTGGGCTTCCTTCCATCTCCTCTGTTAAATAGGCAGACTTCACACTCACGTACAAATAGTCCTGATACCGGCACTATCCCCACTCACTCCCACATAGGGATGCATATATCAAACAGCTTGTGAAACTAATCTTCAAGGGGCAGTTAGTTTGTATTGTGAAAAAAAAAAATTAGTCTAAATGTCCTTTCCCACACTCTTACAAATCTCTCTAACTTTATAATCTAATAATAGACACCAACACTTTCTAAAGTTTCATTATTATTACATGAGCATGGATGGCAAAACATATTTATATACGATGCTAAGTGACTCTTTGAAATACCAACCAACAGTGCATCTTATAAGAGGTTTCATTGAACATGTTCAAGCAAAGGTTGTACATCACAATGACATATTCGGAATATAATTGAAACATTACTGTTCCTACTTAAAAATAAATCAGTGTAAAACCCTTTGCTGATGTGCATAGTTATGTTTATATTAATTACCTGATTCTTTATACTGCATTCTTAATAATATGGCTCAAGGAATGACATAACATGCTATCAGTCATTCAGCTGACATAAATTGACCTCATCCTATTGTTCTTACACCCATATATCTCTGTGTCTTTTTCTCTGTAGTATGCATGTATAGATCCTGAAATAACTCGCCAGGAGTTATACGTCATGACAAATGAGGCACACAACCAATGCACACAAGTTATGGTGAAGCTTGTCCGGCTGAAGAAGGCTGCTCACCAACAAGCTGCTTCATTTCAGCAGCAGCTGAATACTGCACAGAGCAAGTTAAAAAATGCCATGCACGAAGTAGAGGTGCTGCCATCCTGGGCAGCATTTTGTAGTGATGGTAAGTTTATTGATTTGTTTGAATCCAAATAGGATAACATTGCATTCTGTATTATCCCTGCGTACTGTATTTGCTATGTTTGCTTTGTTTACAATGCTTTATAACAGGTTCCAGCCTATTTCCGAACCAATACAAGAAGTATCCAGTATACACATTTCCAGCTCAATATTAAAGTTTTCACAAAACCTTTTTAACATCTTGCCACAATGACAGTATTATTATAGGACACGAACACCATTAATGAATGCTTACTTTTGTACAGACAATCACTCATCTACATTGCATATTATATATAAAACCACACTGAATAATGCAACTTTTCATTCCTACAGATATGATGGAAACCTCAACACAAACAGATGAACGGCTGAGGAGACAACCAGCAAACCAAAAGCATAATTTTGTAGTTAAATGACTGCTTTCAAAAACTGTAGATATGTATCTAAACCTGCAGAGACAGAGAAAGACAAATGTATAGTGTGGCTGTTTAAATTATATTTTCTTTATAATGTAAATAAATCTTTACAGCTTCATTGGTTTCATGTGATTCTTGATTTTCTAGTCAGTACAATGTGATGTTATTTTGTTGTGTGTACATTTCATTTGAGTAATGTAATATCCTTGTTACACGGATGTAAAGCCTTGAGTTCAAATAAATATTCCCAGAAGCCCCCCTGTGCAGAATATAGGTTTTGGTTCGAGGTTTTTGTTCAGGAACAGTATCATGTTCACATTTTTAAGTTTTAATACACTTCGCCTATGACATTCTTCTGCTCCGTCTCTGTGCTGCTTGGGTGCTGTGCTGCTGGCCGGGGGGGGGGGGGGGGGGGGGTGGGGGAGGCGCCAAGTGTACCTGCTCCGCTTGCTTTGTTTGCCTGGATGGCGGCGCTGAGTCACCGGACGGTAAGGGGGGCGGGGGGGGGGGGGGGGGGGGTTCACAAATGAACGTATTTCAGACACTTATGTTTCAAAGTAAAGCTCCAGCGTCTTACTTTCTAAATCCATTAATTCGTGCTAAACTGCTTTGACTGTTATCGTAAGACCGAGATATGCAAGTCTTCATTCCGCGGAGTCCTGACATTTAGTTTAGTATAGAATCCAACTGCAGTGGGTCCAGAGAGTTACTGGGATTGACCGATAGATGGCGATCGACGGTTTGTCGACTACGGCTGCATATATAGCGCAGCCTCTCAGGTACAATTCATTCAGCAGTTGATCTTCATTCCTACCGGTCGACTCGGAAAAACCACACGAGAAAGAGATGTGAGTAATTCAAGTTGAATGTGCAGGTTTAATGTTATTTCTTGAGGCGGCCTCAACTTTTCCCGACCGCAAAACCACGGAAAGATTTCTACGTGTTTCTTTTACTTGTTTCTGTCATGTTTGATGGTGACATAATGTGTGTGCAAATCCGGCCAAGTGTGCCGTTCATGTCGGCGCTGTCTTTAAGTTTTTTTCCGCCGGAAAAAAGCCGTGTTGACCGTGAAATAGTGCGAGTTCATTACGGTGATGTCGCTGCCGGCTCCCGTTTTTTCCGAGTTTAAAAAGTAAACTTTCACGGTGAAATGATGCGATTACAGTGTGCCATAGAAAAAACACTGGCCTCATGTAAAATCAGAGAGTTTGATGACGACTGGAATGCAGTTAGGTGGTGTTTGTGTTTCATTATCATCAAATACCTGGAATTTTCATACAATACACTTAATGTACTGATCACTAATTTGTGGACCAAGTTGTGCCTTTATCAACGATCATAACCGTTTTTCAGTAACTACTTTTTCAAAATAAAGGCTTAATATTTCTCATTCCGTTTCCACCATTTCAAAATAAATGCATCCCAACCAATAGGGGCATCTATTTGCACAAAATTAATGCAGGATTCAGAATATTCATCTATATATCTATAAAATACATTCTAATAAAAAAACTAATGTTTAATCGGCCATTTACAAGGCCATCATGTGAAATACCAGGACGAGAGAAAGTGTGCGAGCGTGCTACTAGACACACTCAGTGAGATCAGAGCTTGTTCACATGAGTAAGGGGTGTATGTGTTGTGTTGTATCATCATCACTTGCATCTACTGTACAGTAATTTTTTAGGCTGAAACGGAGCTTGTTACCAAGTTCTCGCTTCCAGCCATTCATTATTCAATCACCTTCTACTGTAAATATCTGTATTGTCTCCATGGACTGGTTTTACTAATATGCTTCTGTGTTGGACTGTTTTGTGTGCTGCTACTGTCTTCTGTGACTGCATGAATGTTCCTGGGGATCAATATCAATAGATGGATCTGTCTGTCAATCACAACACAACAATCTGACCTGTCTAACGTTGCTGGTTGTCTGCTTTATGTCTTTGCAGAATGGATTTCCATCCAATTTTGGTTCAGGCCAATGAGGGGTCAGCAGCAGGTCCGTCGGCCGCTGCCCCTCCTCCAGCTGCTCCCCCAGCTCAGCAGAGAGCTTCGCGGCCTGCATCGAGTAAGGCCTGCCTGCCTGACTTTAGCTAATGAGCAGTGTGTTCAAATGTTAATAAGCACATTCATTTGGCCTTAAAATTAATGTTTTAAGGACAAACATTGTTATTTCTATATCTATATAGATATAAATATCTATATAGATATATTTATTTATGTATTATCACTGTGACAACTTGAGAGTGTGTATTTTACAGTTTCCCGGGCTGGATCCACCCGGCTTGGACCCTCCCTGGCTGGATCCACCCGGCCTGGACCCAACCGGGTTGGACCTGCGGTCGATGCACCTCATCATCCCCCACTGCTGGTCCCCGGCGCGCAGGTAAAAGTGCGGAAACGACTTGTGTGTAGTTGTCAATATCGTCTTAATTTCGAGTTTAATCTGGATATGTGATGCGATTGTCCACGCAGCTTCTGCCCAAGGGCTGGAGGAAGACGCTGCCGGAGGAACAGCAGGAGTGGTTGGGCCGGGCTCTGTTCACCTGCGGCACGGGCAAGAAGCCTGTCCTCACCGGCGAGCTGCACTTCTGGTGGAGCCCTCCGGGAGCCAGGGAACTCTACACCCAGATCCCCTCTGCCCAGGCATTCTTCCAGTGCCGGTTTTTCTTGTGGGCGCCCTATAAGATTTGGGCCTACAAGCTCTCCTGCCCCAGCTGCAAGCGGCAGCTGACCGGCGCTGGCCTGTACAGGACCGTCCGCCGAGTTTTAGATATTGATAATTTTTATTTCATGGGAACGGAGCACTTGGCATGCAGGGCATGCAAAAAAAGGTACGCAGCCTGGGCCCAAGAAATATTGAGTCAGCTGGACCTGGCTCACCAGGCACGGTTTCCAGCTGTGCTCACTAAAAAGTAAGCTGCAATCTTGAAGCGTGTTTAGGTGTGTGTGTGTGTGTGTGTTTCTCCGCTGACAGTAGTCTCCTCGTGCCTTTGCAGGTTGTCTTGCGACAAGAGGGTGGTGGGGATGATGCAGCCCCGCACTATGGGAAACAGCCCGTCTCGCCTCCGTGCCGCTCTGGTGGAACAGCACACCAGAAAGTGGTTGGAGAAGATCATGCGCTACCTGTCCGTGCTGGAACTGCTCCAGGTGCCCGGCGTCCCTCCGCAGCAGGTGACGGTGCCGCCCCTGAGACCTGTCCCCAACGTGCCCTGGCTGATTTCAGTCTACGTCATGGAGGCCTTCAGTCGTCTGGAGGAGACGAAAGCCAGGGTCACGTCCATCTTTGGGGACATCCTGAAAATGGAGTCGACCAAGAAGGCAAGCACAATAAATATATGGAATTATTAGTGGGAAACACAAAAACACACACGTGACTTGACATGCTTCAGTTCTCATTTCAGATGACCAAGAAGCTCGCTGGTCATGCTGCCGGGACGGCTGCCTGTGTCTCCAACGTGGGCAACGAGCACGGGCAGGTGCTCATGTCTGTCCTCTCCGAGTCCGAGGGGGACGGGCTGTGGCCCATGGCGGCCGGGCTGGTGCGGCGTTACAGAGCGGCTGGAAAGGCCCCACCTCGGGTCCTGTATGTTGACCGGGACTGTTGTTCCATCGTCGGACGCTGCACGGTAAAGAATACAACATCAACAACGACAACGTCAGGTTGCCTGATTTATCCAACCGATACAAATGTCGTCTTCTTCCTCTTCTTCAGACGGCGGAGATGTTCGGCGAGTGGGATCAGCTGGTGGTGAGGCTGGACATTTTGCACCTCATGCGTCGCTTTGCCAGGGGCGTCACCACCGACAGCCACCTGCTGTACGGCGTGTTCATGTCACGGCTGTCGTTTGCCATCTTCGAGTGGGACGGTGGCGACTTTACGCGCCTGCAAGAGGCAAGGCAGTCCCGTCTGGATCCCACGTCCAGAGAGCTGGCCCGCCACTGCCGCCGACGTACCAGGGGCGTGGAGGAGACAGAGCGGCTCATCCAGGAGCTCCTGGACACCATGTGGGATGCCACTGACATTATGGGTGTCCCCCTCATCGACCACCCAGAAATGGAGGAAATTTGGAGCACGCAGCGTTGCCATCTCCAGTGTATCCAGGACCCGCCGGGAGTGGCGCTGTACACAAAGACGGGGGAGGTGACCAGGGGCGGCGTGGTGCTGCCCGTCTACCGCTGCGCCCGAGGCTCCACGTCCCTGGAGTCCTTCCACCTCCACCTGTGCCAGTTCATTCCGGGTGGGTGTGTGTGTCAGGATGAGCCAGCATGTTCCTTTTGACTGCCTGACTGACGTCCTTCTCCCTCCTCTGTCTCTCCCCTCGCAGGCACATCTGCCAACGACCTCCACTTCCAGGTGTACCTGCTGGAGGGCCTGGTGAGGTGGAACGAAGACCGAGCCCGGGCCGCGGTGGCCGGCAATGCTCGGCGCTCCACAGCCCGCTGCTACAACGCCCGGCTGCTGAGCAGCGTCAACAGGTTGAGCAAAAAGTTCATGGGGATCACGCTGGTGGAGAACTTCACGCAGCCTTGGGAGTACACAGGTACACCAGCGTATATAACATAGGTGTAATGCACTGAGGCTTTTGCAGGGTACAAACCCCATTTCTCTTTTTCCTCTTCAACTCAGGGGAGCTCATCGGGTTGGAGTACCTCTACTCCCAGACAGGGGGCGGCGCTTTGCGGATCGGCTCCCGGGCCTGAAGGCTGTGGGCCTGCCGATCTCTTTCCATGATCCTGAACAGGCCTCTGCAGTTCTGACTCTGTTTAAACAACACCATCTTGCTGATTGTTACAACTGGACAAATGTAAGTTAATCATAACCTGTATTATCAATATCCATCTGTTGTCTCAGCGTTTTTCAAACCCAGAGGATCTCTCAGCCTAAACAGCAGTGTCCCAACTTCCTGAGTTGTTAGCAACCGTCAGGCTCTCAGGCAGCAGTAACACCATTATTCCTCCTCATCCACTGACCGCAACCATGTCAAACTGTGTCAAAGGGTCTCAAGACATTGATAATGTACGCATAATATTACTGTGAGCTTTTCGTCCAAATGTCATATTAGTGGCGTGGCGTTCATCACCTTGATGTGACTTCTTCTGAAGGATTGTAGCTTCACAGTGCAAACTAGACTCATATCTTGATCCAAAAGAGCTCAATCGTCTGGTTCAGCCTGCTGGGTCGGTAACACTGTTCACTCATCATCTTTCTTTTGCTGTGAGGACAAAAAATGTAATTGTTAACTGCAGTCTAACAATTACATTTTTTAGGTAGGTTACACAAAGGATAAATATACATACACAAACAAGTATAAACAAAAGAATAGATAGATAAATAAATACATAAAATTCGATAAGTATAAATACATGTGTAAATAAATGTACAATTAAAAAATGATACATGAAATAATAGTTTGGACAATGTTACACACCTCTTTGTGGCCCACACTGTCCTAAACGAAGACTGTCTGCTGTTCCCAAGTAACAAGCCACGGCTATCAAAGGACAACAAAATGGTCCTCTGTTAGAAGAAGGGGTCATTCAGAGGTGACAACAGGGGAAGCTGAGGATTATACTGAGACACCTGAAATTCAAATGAGGAGGTGAATGACCCCCCCCACCCCCCCTCCCCACGCACACACACACACATACACACTTCCTAGAACTTCCAAGCTGACTTCAAAGTTTCCTGTGTAAGTTTACAAACTTGCGCCCTTATTAATGTAACTTCATGAACATGTCTTATTAAGTTATTTGCCAGTGTCCATGTGTTCACATGGCAGGAATCTTGAACATGTAAGTGGGCTTCCTTCCATCTCCTCTGTTAAATAGGCAGACTTCACACTCAGATACAAATAGTCCTGATACCGGCACTATCCCCACCCACTCCCACATAGGGATGCATATATCAAACAGCTTGTGAAACTAATCTTCAAGGGGCAGTTAGTTTGTATTGTGAAAAATCTAAATGTCCTTTCCCACACTCTTACAAATCTCTCTAACTTTATAATCTAATAATAGACACCAACACGTTCTAAAGTTGTATTATTATTACATGAGCATGGATGGCAAAACATATTTATATACGATGCTAAGTGACTCTTTGAAATACCAACCAACAGTGCATCTTATAAGAGGTTTCATTGAACATGTTCAAGCAAAGGTTGTACATCACAATGACATATTCGGAATATAATTGAAACATTACTGTTCCTACTTAAAAATAAATCAGTGTAAAACCCTTTGCTGATGTGCATAGTTATGTTTATATTAATTACCTGATTCTTTATACTGCATTCTTAATAATATGGCTCAAGGAATGACATAACATGCTATCAGTCATTCAGCTGACATAAATTGACCTCATCATATTGTTCTTACACTCATATATCTCTGTGTCTTTTTCTCTGTAGTATGCATGTATAGATCCGGAAATAACTCGCCAGGAGTTATACGTCATGACAAATGAGGCACACAACCAATGCACACAAGTTATGGTGAAGCTTGTCCGGCTGAAGAAGGCTGCTCACCAACAAGCTGCTTCATTTCAGCAGCAGCTGAATACTGCACAGAGCAAGTTAAAGAATGCCATGCACGAAGTAGAGGTGCTGCCATCCTGGGCAGCATTTTGTAGTGATGGTAAGTTTATTGATTTGTTTGAATCCAAATAGGATAACATTGCATTCTGTATTATCCCTGCGTACTGTATTTGCTATGTTTGCTTTGTTTACAATGCTTTATAACAGGTTCCAGCCTATTTCCAAACCAATACAAGAAGTATCCAGTATACACATTTCCAGCTCAATATTAAAGTTTTCAGAAAACCTTTTTAACAACTTGCCACAATGACAGTATTATTACAGGACACAAACACCAATAATGAATGCTTACTTTTGAACAGACAATCACTCATCTACATTGCATATTATATATAAAACCACACTGAATAATGCAACTTTTCATTCCTACAGATATGATGGAAACCTCAACACAAACAGATGAACGGCTGAGGAGACAACCAGCAAACCAAAAGCATAATTTTATAGTTAAATGACTGCTTTCAAAAACTGTAGATATGTATCTAAACCTGCAGAGACAGAGAAAGACGAATGTATAGTGTGGCTGTTTAAATTACATTTTCTTTTTAATGTAAATAAATCTGTACAGCTTCATTGGTTTAGTGATTCTTGATTTTCTAGTCAGTACAATGTGATGTTATTTTGTTGTGTGTACATTTCATTTGAGCGATGTAATATCCTTGTTACACGGATGTAAGACAGGTTACATGTATAATATACATTTATTCTTGATGTAGAATTTTGCTCATCAGTGCCCAACACTAAACTTCACCTCTCTCCCATTATTTTGTACAATTTAGATGATTACACACTAGTGACAACATGATGCAATGTTATTAGTACAATGTTCTTCACTTAAGAGTCCAGACTACTGTCTATTAGTACATGTGTTTACAGTTTTTATTTTATTGACTTGAAACCTTATCTCAAATTCCCATTTAGTCTATGTGGATTTCTTAGGAGGAAACCACAGACATATTAAATATGACTAAACACAGTAGGTATTGGAACTTTCTCACTGTGACAATTGATCACTATTTAAACCAAATATACTATTAATATATGAACTGCTTCATTCCAAGTCAATCCATTATATGAAGTACCTCTTGTTGTAGAAATAGACTATATCCATGCATTTTACTTAATCTCAGTACTGTGTTTATTACACTTTGATATTCCACAAACAACAAATGATTATAACTACAATCCCACTTAATTTAATAATGACAAAGTTGGTGATAATAACTTCTGTCATGTTTTTCTAATGTCACTAGGTGGTAGCATTAAGATGACATTCTTCACCAATAATAATGATAACAACAACATTTTCAAGTCACATTGAAATGTGTATTATTCACTGTGCAAAACATTATTGTGTAGTGATTGACCAAACCTGAATTATATCACGCCCCACGCATAGATAATTGAAGCACCATTTAAGTATGCAAGCGTTTCATAGCTGACACCTCCACCATTACTTTGATCCAATACCAAGGACTCAACAGCAAACAACTACTTTCAACTTTAATCTGATTGGCGAGAGGAAGTTCCCACAAACTTCACAGAGACGCTGGCTGTTTGAGTTTCTAAAAGGGCTCTCTGACCACGCCCCCTGCAGTTCACACCAAGAGGTGTCGGTTTGCAGCGAGGGCTTAATTCTGAAACGGACCCCTACAATTCACACCACGCCCAGCCCAAGTGCTCTGCATGTGATACCAACCGATCTGATTGCGTGACTTGTGTGGCTGTATGTGTGTGTATCTGATGCAATTACATAAAGACATTCATTTTCATTCCAATGGTTTTACATCCCCTGAGTCACCAAATATTAAATGTTCACTTGCAATCTTTCTGCTCCGCCTCTGTCACACAGCAAAAACTAGATAATAGAAATATATGCGCCTCCCATCAACCCTCTGCTTGTCAACATATTTGCCTGATCAAATGAAACCCTGAAACTCAGATGATACGAGGAAGACCCCTCATGTGTTTCACCTGTGTATGTCTGTCTCTGCTTCCTTTTGTCTTGGTCACTTCCTGGTCTGCTTACATGGCCGTTTCCAGGTGGACTGTGATTTATAAAGTGAACATTGCCTTCAGGTGTGCGAACGTACCCTTTTAGTATGAATCCCATGCACTGTTTTATAAATGAGGCCCCATACCTTAACTTTATACTGAGTGAGTGTTGGCAAACTGTCAAATGCATAATGCTAATAAATAATATGGCTAGCTGTGCTTGCTAGTTATTTATCTAGTAAAATAAAATGAATAACTGCAACCATAACTATTATGAACATCACTGCAATTTTTTTTAAATGTTTTTTTCTTTTCTTGTGTTTGACTATCTGTGTGCTGCTACTATTTTGTATACCTGCCTAAATGTCCCAGGGGGTCAATATCAAAAGGTGGATCTGTCAATCACCCCACAACAAGCTGGCATGTCTGTTTGTATTCTGAGCGGGGTGCATTAAACAATAATAATATTGCTTCTTGTCTGCTCATTGTCTTTGCAGAATGGATTTCCGTCCTACCTTCCACAGGCTGCCTACAAGCGCTCCACTCACCCTCCAGCCCTCAGCTGAAGACTCATTAATTAAAGAGGAAAGTTTCAGAAACTACATTAATCACATAACAGTTACAACACATTGTTTCATTGTCACGTTGCAATTTCTTCTTAAATAGACAAAGTGCACTCCACAACAAATATCATAAAACATTTAAAACAAAGAAAATGTCAACTAGAATGTTAAGGAAAGACAATATAATAATAAAATAAAATGTATTCCCTCCTGTTTTGGCTTTGAAAAAATAATTGAATAAAAATACCATTATTAAATATACAATAAATAAAGTGTAAATAACTGACCACCCCCAAAGCCTTTAGTTCAAATAAATATTCCCAGAAGCCCCCCTGTGCAGAATATAGGTTTTGGTTCGTGGTTTTTGTTCAGGAACAGTATCATGTTCAATTTTTCAGTTTTAATACACTTCGCCTATGACATTCTTCTGCTCCGTCTCTGTGCTGCTTGGGTGCTGTGCTGCTGGCCGGGGGGGGAGGAGGCGCAAAGTGTGCCTGCTCCTCTTGCTTTGTTTGCCTGGATGGCGGCGCTGAGTCACCGGACGGTAAGGGGGGGGTTCACAAATTAACCTATTTCAGACACTTATGTTTCAAAGTAAAGCTCCAGCGTCTTACTTTCTAAATCCATTCATTCGTCCTAAACTGCTTTGACTGTTATCGTAAGACCGAGATATGCAAGTCTTCATTCCGCGGAGTCCTGACATTTAGTTTAGTATAGAATCCGACTTCAGTGAGTCCAGAGAGCTACTGGGATCGGCCGATAGATGGCGATCGACGGTTTGTCGACCACCGCTGCATATATATCGCAGCCTCACAGGTACAATTCATTCAGCAGTTGATCTTCATTCCTACCGGTCGACTCGAAAAAACCACACGAGAAAGAGATGTGAGTAACTCAAGTTGAATGTGCAGGTTTAATGTTATTTCTTGAGGCGGCCTCAACTTTTCCCGACCGCAAACGACGGAAAGATTTCTACGTGTTTCTTTTACTTGTTTCTGTCATGTTTGATGGTGAAATAATGTGTGTCCATTCCGGCAAAGTTTGCCGTTCATGTCGGCGCTGTCTTTAAGTTTTTTTCCGCCGGAAAAAAGCCGTGTTGACCGTGAAATAGTGCGAGTTCATTACGGTGATGTCGCTGCCGGCTCCCGTTTTATCCGAGTTTAAAAAGTCGCCTTTCACGGTGAAATGATGCGATTACAGTGTGCCATAGAAAAAACACTGGCCTCATGTAAAATCAGAGAGTTTGATGACGACTGGAATGCAGTTAGGTGGTGTTTGTGTTTTATTATTATAAAATACACTTTGTGTACTGTCTTCTAATTCTAATAAAAAACGAATGTTTAATCGGTCATTTACAAGGCCATCATGTGAAATACCAGGACGAGTGAAAGTGTGCGTGCGTGCTCCTAGACACACTCCGTGAAATCAGAGCTCGTTCACGTGAAGCAGAACGTCGGTGACTTTGTTGAAAAACTGTGAAAAACAGAGTTTGACACTAGTGAACTGACACAACACTGGTGTCAACATCTCCATAAGTAGTGAAAGCATTGTACTAGTAGTTCAGGTGGTGGTCACGCGCTCCGCGGGCTCCGTTGTGCTCAGCCTCATATCCTAGACTCCTTTGAAGCACAGCCCCTCCCTATCCTAATGTTTTAGCCAATCGAAAGATCGCCGAATTCTCGCAACGTTCGATTGGCCAGTTGCTTTTGGAACAACTGCTCTCTGATTGGCTTACTGCCCAACTTTAGTGTGCAAAGCGGGAGTCTTGTTCATTCTGCCGGGGAACTTCGCAAGACACACATCAACCGAAGAATAAACTACAGTGCTACGAAGCGAGATGTGAGTAGAGTAGCCCACGAGCAATGTGCATGTTTAATGTTCTTTTTTCTGCTGTTTGCTTGTTTCTTTCGAGTGTCACGGTTAAACAATGTATGTACAGTAAGGTCATTGTAATGTCAGCGCCTTATTCCGGCGTAATTCCCCCGTTTTTTCGCGGTCAATAATGTCCGTACAGACCGCTAGCTTCGTTGCGGGATCCATGTACTTGTCCGCCGGATAAAGGGAGTTTTTCACGGTCAATAATGTCCATACAGACTGCTAGCTTCGTTGCGGTCTGTATGTACCTTCCGCCGGGTAAAGGGGTGCTTTTCCCGGGGAAGAATGTGCCCACAGACCGCTGACCATTGCGCCGTTTAATGTACTTTTGCGCCGGGAAAAGGTTGCGTTTCAATGCTGTCCGTACATTACGCTGACATCAAACCGACCTCATGTAAAATCCTGCTAACTGTACAGGAGTAAGTGGTGTATATGTGTTGAATCCAGAAATGGGCAAAAATACATCAAAAATGTTTTGATACAAAAAAAACCTCAAATAAATGTATTAAAATAAAATACAAAATACTGGGGCCAGAAAATTTAATAAAATACAATACATGTATTTTGTATTTAAAACATAGGAAATACTTTTTCTGGATTTTACGTTTTCTCACAATTTTAACAGCCCATAATATTTGGCTTTGTATCAACAAGAAAATATTCATCACATATGAATAGCATCACACATTAGGCCTGTGTATACTATACAAGACAATTTTGATCCTTAAAACCAGTTGTACACAGGTAAAGAACCTAAATAAATTACTGTAGATCAAGTTCTGCACAGAAAAATTAATCAAGGTAAAAGGTAAATATTCAATCAAATCTGCACACAGTATTTTAAATACAAAATTACTCCACTCTTAAGTATTTTGTTACAAATTACGATAGATTTTTTATCGGCCCTGTCAAATACAAATAACAACATAATCAAAAGTAATAGAAAAATGTATATTAAATACGAGTAATATAAATACTGCCCATCTCTGGTTGTATCATCATCACTTGCATCTACTGTACAGTCATTTTCCAGTCTGTAACGTAGCTTGTAACGATGTTATCACTTCCAGCCATTCATCTTTCAATCACTTTCTACTGTAAATATCTATATTATCTCTATGGACTGGTTGTATTCATATTCTTTTTTGTGTCACTGTTTTGTGTGCTGGCACTGTATTTTGTGCCTGTCTAAAAGTTCCTGGGGATAAATATCAATAGATGGATCTGTCTGTTAATCACAACACAACAATCTGACACGTCTAATGTTGCTGGTTGTCTGCTTAATGTCTTTGCAGAATGGATTTCCGTCCGGTTTTCAGGTGCCTTTCAACTAAAGTTCTGTGCCTAAAGGTGTCAGCTGCTGCGCTTGCAGTGGCCCAACGAAATCTTAGGTCCACCACGGCATTCGCCCTGAAGAGACCAGAGGCAGTGAGGGAGGAGGCCAAGGCCCGCATCCTCCAGGCTGAAGGAGACCCTGAGTGCTGGCAGCTGGTGCTCAGTGAGAGCCAGCTCCAGTTTGGCAAGTACCGGGGTCAAACCTTTAAGTGGCTCTTCAGGCATGATGTGGGCTACGCCTGTGAGATCCTGGTGTATCACATGCAGGAGAGAGAAGTCGGGGACACCTCCCAGTCGCCTCTCGCCGTCAACAAGGACGCCCTCGCCTCCTACGCCCGGCTGTTCCCACAGATGATGCAGCTGATCCAGTGGCGTCAGATGTGCGAGGGCTTTGTGTCGGTGAGGGGCATGGACCGGACGCTGGTGGGGTTCGGTGCGCACGCCGGCATGTCGCTCCAAGCCCTGTATGAGTCCACCAGCACAGTGTGTCAAACGTAAGTATTTCGGCCACAGGTGCAGTTGAGGATGCAAGCTGACGCGTGTTGACACGATACTTTGATCTTTTTCCCGTCTGCAGCTACATGCGGTGGCTTAAGGCCCAGCAGTGCGGCATGGGGTCACTGATGCACACTGTAAAGGTGTACATACTGGGCCGGGAAAAAGAAGGGTCAGCAGCAGGGCTGTCGGCCGTTGCCACTCCTCCACCTGCTCCCCCGGCTCAGCAGAGAGCTTCGCGGCCTGCATCGAGTAAGGCCTGCCTGCCTGCCTACCTGTCCTAGCTAATGAGTAGTGTGTTCAAATGTTAATAAGCATATTCATTTGTCCTCCTCTGCACAAACGAGGTGCGGGATCTGCGGCCCAAATAATAGAGCTGTCTGACGACGACGACCTCTTCACTGCTGCCGTGGAGGATGACACTCTGCGTGAGTGTATGTGACTTTAAACATCGTTGTTACTATATAAATATATCTATATAGATGGATCTATGTATTATCACTGTGACAACTTGAGATTGTGTATTTTACAGTTTCCCGGGCTGGACCCTCCGTGGCTGGATCCACCCAGCCTGGACCCAACTGGGCTGGACCTGTGGGCGATGGTCCCGGGATCGAGGCCATATATCGGAACGAGCCTCGCGGCCCGCCCGTTGCGGAGGAGCAGCAGCAGGAGGTGGAGGAAGTAAGCCTCGTCGAGTTGGACGATGCAGGGAGGGACCGTTTGCCGCGCCTATTAAATGCCTGACCTCTGTGGTTGCTTCCTCTGTCTGTTGCAGGTTGTACTCGGTCCAGACGGACACGGCGGGTACCAGCACGCCGCCCATCTGGCCCAGGCATTGGTGGCGCTGCGTGAACGCCCGTATGTTACGCAGAGAGAGGGGAGGGAGATAGGGGCTCTCTGGCAGAAGCTGTCAGACAGGGACAAGGCCCCTATCTCCTTCCCC
Source organism: Pleuronectes platessa (assembly GCF_947347685.1). Lineage (NCBI taxonomy): Eukaryota > Metazoa > Chordata > Actinopteri > Pleuronectiformes > Pleuronectidae > Pleuronectes > Pleuronectes platessa. Next base: position 23,252,776 of record NC_070626.1, read on the forward strand.
CCACGGCACCAGAAGCAGCAGCGCAGGGCAGCTGCACAGTTCCCGGATGCCAGCAGGCTGCTGCAGGCCATCTTCCTGGAGCTGTGCGGCATTCACCAAGAGGGCCGTACCATCGCCGGGGTCCGGGTGAACCGCTGGGGGGTCATCATGACGGACTACCGTCGGATCAGGGAGAACTTTTTCAACACTTGGGGGCTGTCAAAAGCTGCCCCGGTCCAACTCCTGGAGGTCAACCAGCGGACCCTTATGCAGTGGTGAGAGAGCGCCTTTGCGTGCGATGTGTAGAATGTGCCTACGGGAAGGAAGATGCTCATAATCAATATCATTGAATTCACTTCCATTAGGAACCACAAAAGGAGCAAGCAGAGGATGGTGGAAATAGTGCGCCAGGGGTTGCAGGCCTCTGCATCCCACCTCGTCGCCTCCACCTCTGCATCCCACCTCGTCGCCTCCAGCTCTGCAGCCCACACCATCGCCTCCAGCTCTGCAGCCCACGCCATCGCCTCCAGCTCTGCAGCCCACGCCATCGCCTCCACCTCAGCAGCCCACACCATCGCCTCTAGCTCTGCAGCCCACACCATCGCCTCCAGCTCTGCAGCCCACGCCATCGCCTCCAGCTCTGCAGCCCACGCCATCGCCTCCACCTCAGCAGCCCACACCATCGCCTCCAGCTCTGCAGCCCACACCATCGCCTCCAGCTCTGCAGCCCACGCCATCGCCTCCACCTCAGCAGCCCACACCATCGCCTCTAGCTCTGCAGCCCACGCCATCGCCTCCAGCTCTGCAGCCCACGCCATCGCCTCCAGCTCTGCAGCCCACGCCATCGCCTCTAGCTCTGCAGCCCACACCATCGCCTCCAGCTCTGCAGCCCACGCCATCGCCTCCACCTCAGCAGCCCACACCATCGCCTCTAGCTCTGCAGCCCACACCATCGCCTCTAGCTCTGCAGCCCACACCATCGCCTCTAGCTCTGCAGCCCACACCATCGCCTCCAGCTCTGCAGCCCACGCCATCGCCTCTAGCTCTGCAGCCCACACCATCGCCTCCACCTCAGCAGCCCACACCATCGCCTCTAGCTCTGCAGCCCACGCCGTCGCCTCCACGTCTGCATCCGACGCAGTCGCCTCCACCTCCGCTGCCGTGCCCAAAACGACTGCCTGGCAGAGGAAAGTCCGTGAGGAGCAGGAGCGGCGGCGAGCTGCGATGGGCCTTCCCACGAAGAGCTGGAAGAAAAGGGAACATTTTATCTGTAAGCGCTGTGGCCAGCCAAAGACCCGGGAATACGGCCACAGTCGCTACAGATCCCAGCATTTCTGCTCCCGTGCGGAGGGCCGCTCAGTAGAGGACTGGCTGGAAGAGAAAAGGGCAGAGGAGGTGGCACAGAGACAACAGGTCAGTGACCCGATACCATGCACTGCGCCCGACACGCTTCCCACATCATTGTCATTCGTTAACCGTGTCGATCGTCTTGTTGTCTGCAGGCCGCCGAAGCTGCCCGGGCCTCTCAGACCCCCTCCGGCCAACAGGGAGGGCAGTAAAATGCGCGCAGTTTGTGAGTATGAAATATCAATGCAATGATAGAGAGTGTACATAGATTGCACATTAAATAGCGATTCTAAAGGGGGGAGTTCTTCTGCTCAGCTAACGAAGGGCCCGGCAGAAAGTCTCCTCAGGAGTGGCTGAAGTCACAGGGCGACGTGCCCATCCCGCGCACCACCCTGTGGAGGATGAAGAAGGCGTTGGACCGGCCGAAGGAGGAGGAGGGACAGACGAAGCCCAGAACGCAACACAAAGTGCGGGCCTGCAAGCGCTACGGGCAGCCTCCCTTCAAAGACTACAGCCACAGCCAGCTGAACCTGCTTCGAGGCAAGGTGTTCTACTGCGTTATGCAGGACGGCGTGAGCGTGGATCTGTGACAGGATGTTCATCGGACCAGGGAGAAGGAGGTGTGTATTTGCCTTTAGCCTTTCTGTGTTTTCTTCATGTCCTGTGACTGACTGTCACTTGTTACGCAGGAGACAAAGAAGGAGCAGAGGTAGGGAAGGCTGCGAGGAGAGGGAGAAGGAGCAGCGGGAGGGAGAGAGTTCAAAGAGGTACGTTAAAGTGTTGTCCTTTTTACTTTGCGTGCCTGTGTGTTTTCTTCTTGTTTCTCGCACCCGAATGACTCGTCCCTTTCCTTGTTATTCAGGAGGACACGGAATCACAAGCGAGCTGCCCAGTGTGTGTGTGTGTGTTTTTTATTTCGCAAATAAAAGTACTTATTTCTTTACATCTTGTCAGACTGCTCATTTCACATCTTGCCCATGTGATGTTGCATTTGTCATCATATCGATTCAATGAGTGTGTTAAATGTAGGTGAAAGGGATGGAGCTTTATTTATTGAAACTACTACTCTAAACAAATATATATATATATATATATACATGCATACAACATAATGTTTACAGCTTCATATTAACGCCCATCAGAGGTTAACACAAGGGCTTAATATATCTCCTTCCTGTATTTCTTTGTGAAAGGGATGCAGCTTTTTTTATTTAAACTACTCTAATTAAATATATATATATATATATACATACATACAATATAATGTTTAAAGCTTCATATTAACGCCCATCACAGAGGTGAACATAAGGGCTTAATATATCTCCTTCCTGTATTTCTTTGTTTATGCTGTTCCTATCCTCGCCACGAGAGGGATGCAGAGGGATGAGGGAGGGGGCGGCTCATCCTCCCGTGTTTACATCCGGCCCGTCGGTCCGCGTGGCTCATTTACGTTCCAGGCTCCGACCACAGTGACGCGGGCCTAATCTGATGCGGCGTTCCTACCGCTACACCATAAAGAAAGGGCTTCGGGTAAACTTTCTCAAAACCTATTTTTCAGTCGGCAAAAAACCCTCTCTCGTTGCAGGGGCCAAAGTCAAGGAATGCGTCTGCGGACCAAGCTAATGTACTCTGTATCGTTCCAACTTGAGTATATGTGAGACCAAAGTATATAATATGGTTATGACCGGAATATAATCCCCTCTAAATCAGATGCTTTCCTTAGTCATAGCTCAGATGCCTCTATCAGAGCTCAGATAGAGGCAGACACACACCTGGAGCCTCACACTCTCTTTAGAAGCCGCTTGATCAACCATCTTTATTCATTAAACTCCACAAGCTCACAGAGCTGATGGGAGAAATATTCAGATGAGCCCTTCGCCCCGGCAGTCTGATTGGTTGACTACAGGCGAGAGACCAAAAGATCCACCACAATTGCAATGTTTCAATAACATATTTATATAGTGGACTGAGTGAAAAAGTCCAGAGTGACTGTTTGTATACTTTGAGGGTACCTAGTGACCCCCTTCAGGTAATTATGTATAGTTAAAGCCCAGAAAATGTGTATTACACAATATGCGCCCTTTAAGAAAACCCATGTAAAGGGAAAAGTTATGAACATGCTTAGTGAAGTTCCTTCCCATGTGGAAGAAAAGCTGAACTCTACAGAATGTAAACAAAAGCAGAGATTCTCTATGGTTTTTGGTTTGGAAAGAGGGTTCACTCTGCACACAATTTGAGACACTAGATGATTTGAACTGATTTGTTTGGTTGTGGATTTCTGGACTTTATCGTTGCTGACTACATTTATATATTTCTCTCAGTGGGCATTCTGAAGGACATCTTGATCCTATCAACAACAGCACAGGGTGTAATGGTCCATTCATTTCCTGCACTTATTTCAAGTTCATTGTATGTATTTTATGTAAATTAATTGTTGTAAAGCACCATGAGCTGCATTTCATTCTATTCTTGCTCCCATCCTGTAAATCTTGTAGTTGGACCCGCTGCATGATGAGGACTCTAGATGGTGCTATGATACATATAGTCTTGTGATTGCTGCAGTCAGGCTGTGCTCTTTGATCGGAGGTAATTCTCAGTAAAGTTTAACAGTGCTCCTGTTTTATTTCAAAAATTATTTCAGATTTTAAACATAGAATAGGATAGATCTTCAGTTTGCTTCATTCTTTCTTTATCTAAACCTCAGATCATATCTGGCTATATATATTAAATCTGACATATAATAAATAAATAAATTAAACGCAGGATGATGTGATGGGAGGGTGATGTTTAATGTTTGAATAGTTAGTCTAACTGAAATGTTGATTATAGGACTATGTCCATCCCTACATGTGGTGTTCATGTATGTTTTATTGTGTACAGATGCAATGTAGTGTGGAAACAGCAAAATTAATGACTAAAATGTGATTAACATAAATACTCTGCTTATATGAGTTGGATGAATTAATTGTTACTAAGCACTATTTTTACACAGACTAATTTTAATGCACTGAAGTCTTGATTCATGCTCTATTCATAGAGATTTTATTTGTCTGTCCCATAATACCAGGATTAACTCTTTACATGTCAACCGCCAGTAGGCTCCCCTCAGTGTTCATGCCTCTGTCCACCATATGCATTCACACGCGTACTCTTTATGTTACAGAATGTGCTCATACGAGGGGAAAAAAAGAGCACAAGTTGCAGAAGGGCGGGTTAGAGTACAGTTATTCAAAGTGTGCCGACGCCCTCAAACCCTGCCCTGGTGGCTGTGGCTTTGTGTGTAATAAAACAATAGCGAGCATCCTTTACACTAATCCAGTTAGAATCAGCATCTGCTTTCTCTTCCTCTTTCTGTCAGTGGCTGTGCATCGTCACCCAAACACACACACACAAAGCAATCCTTTATGTGTCTTTGTTCAGATTTTGTGTTTGTTTTGCTGTCAATAAATGAGACCTGCAAAATACGAGAGGTTTCTCTGTTTCTGTTTTGGGTTAGGGTTAGACACATAGACAGTCATAGACCACTTTTAGGGACATTGCCTTAACCATGACCATAATAACCACTAACCCTCGCCCATAAACTAACGTGAACCTAACCCTAACCTTAACTACTGACCCACAAATTGGCTTTTGTCCAATGTTTTTGTCCCTAATAGGGTAAGCTGTCCACTGGATGTTGGTCTGCAATGTGTCCCTAAAGGAAGCTTAAGACACAATACACACACCATATACACACATACACAAGCCTGAGGTTTAGTGTTTACCACAGGGCGTAGTCACTTTAGCAAAATCTTTAACACTTTATATGTAATGTTGTGCATACAGTTGAAAAAAAAGCAAAACTGCATTTTCCTGCAGATATCAGTGGTATGTCATGATATGAGCATCCCTTGACTGTTGCACAGTAGTCCTATATTATGGGGATCTTAAATTCAAAGCAAACAGAAGAGCTCTCGATTTACCTCTTGTATTAAATCATAGAGAAATCCAGTTCCAGCTCAAAGGCCACTCCCGTCTTTTTACAAGCTGGACAAACATTCTGCTGACCTGATGTGGCCAACATGAAGAACCGACATCATCACCGGAGCCCCCACATGCTAGCATCAGGTTTTTCATTGCAACGAACCTGGAGAGGTTATTCATGCAGCCTGGTTAATGCCTCAGTTCTTATCTAGGAAAATAGCTTAGAGATAGTCAAATGCACACAAACTTCGTCACTGATGTGCATACACAGGCACAATATGCTCAGTCAGTGGAAAAAGTTCTTGAGTCAAAGTCAAATATAAGTTACATCAATTCATTAAAATATACTTATATACTTAGTACCAGAGGTTAAATTGCTCACTTGGCAGAATGGCCTATTTTACATAACTCCAATAATATATTTGGACTTATGATTGACGGGTAGTTTATCTATGATAAGGCATCATAACAAATTTTACTCCTGTAGCTGGTCAAGGATCGGAAAAGTTTGGCTGCACAAACCTGTGCTCGTGTTTTTCTTCAGTCTTTACTGAGGTTTGTGAAATACTGGATCATTTGACTTCTGTAGACCTTAATAAAGAGGGGAAATGATTCTTATGTGGAACTGCTTACAACTCATGGACATCTGAAACCTGCGTCCATAGGCCTCCACTGGACACTGCTTTTTGTAAGTGGTCAAAAGTCCAAAAAGGTTCATGGAAAACTGGACTGAACTCTAGAATAAGTATCTCAAAACTGTTGTATGGTAAAGTACTGCACTTCAGTACAGTACCACAGATGACCAGAATAAACAAACCGAAGCTGCCAAATTAGAATATGTAGCTCTTAAATGCACTGTACTAGCATCAATAGCAGTATGAAATAGAAACACTCAACTTTCCAATATGTATCTAAGTCTGTAGTTGAGTAAACATACTTTACTTGTCACTTCTGCCCTCAGTTACTTTAAGTCCATGGCAGAGTTGCTGCTCTGTGTGATTTCTCTTCACAAAAGTGTGACAGAGCAACAGGATTGATGAGACGTAATGTCACCTAATGAGATTTAGAGCTGTTCTAAAGGAGTCTCAGCTAATCCCAACACCTTGGACAGCAGCAGACGCACTGCAGCTCGTCCCTGGTAGAGACAGTTGTCCCGGCTGTTCTCTAAGTCCCATTTCTCGGCTGGGTTGGGCCTGGCCAGCCGGGTCTGTGCAGTGTTCCAGACCAGAGTTGGGTTATTTTGAGGAATGTGGTCATGGTGATCTCAGAGGTGTGGCCCAAAAGGCTCAAGCGTGGGCAGATGATGACCCTGCACCTTTCACCTGAGTGGATCTCAAAGCCAGTCCAGACATCCCTCCCAACGTGCACCTCGTCCATTCATCCATCTGGTAAATTTGGCCCAGGATCAGCGTCCGCAGGAAAAAGGGGAGCACTTAAACTTTCTTGGCTATTTCTGTCTTGTTAGGTGGCTGCCTTAAAGAACATTTCTGTGGAACTCTGAGAGACACAAACTTGATTTCTAATCCTGAGGGAAAATAAGAAATACACATTACCATGATATACAGTATCTCTCCCAAGCTGAGTTAGTGGTGGATACTGTATTGCTTTGTGTGTTCATGAATGAAATCTAGGCACAGATTGACACATGACCAATCAAATCATCTTACTAACAAACTTAGTATTAACAGAATTTATAAATTAGTAACACATTCCCTGCATTTCACAGTCTGTAAACCTCAGATGGTAGGAATAGCAATAGTTAATCATCGCTCCACAGATATAAATAACAGTATCAAGCTGTTTTGTTGCTTTTTGCACTTGCGGTCTACAGTATCTAAGACAGGAAACAATCAGGGGTGATCCAGTGGAGTGGGGCCCCACACTGCAGCATGTGGGGCCACTCTAGGGGGATAACGCTCACAGACACAGAGGATGTTTTGTCAGTTCTCAGAGAAGTTGGGGGGACAAATAAATCCCGAAGCACAGGAGGATGGTGCCAGCCAATGCTTGTATTCATAAATATATTTTAACCATTCAACATTATAGGCCAGATCTAGTCAATTCAGAATTTAGCCAACCAATTCATGAGGAAATTAAAGAGGGGCAGGAACTTTGTAGACATGTATGAGGGGTGATTAATGCCTAGGAAATCCAGCAGCATAGCAGCCTCTTTATGAGGGGTGATTAATGCCAGGCATGGGCCAGAAGACAAGCTGTGTGATTTTTGGCACTGTACATTTCCCATGATTCACGAGGTTAAAACGTCAGGGGAATTTATTTTTTAAATGTAAGTGCTCAACTATATAAAAAGAACAACATTTTTAATAAACTGAAGATCTTAACCGTCCATAGCTTTGTTGCCAGGCGACGGCTGTAACGGTGGTAACAACAAGCTTGTGAGTAAGACCAGACCGTCTAACTTCCCTACGGCAGTGTACACGCTGTTGGAGGATGCAGCCGATGACAGCCTCTGTGTCCTGTGCAGAATGCGGCCGCTGAATTGATAACCAGCTTGTGTAGTGACCAAGTCCTACACTTTAGCCGCTACTGGCTGCTGATGAGGGAGATTATTATGACTGGTACGCCTTAAAAACGTTTGAGTCTTTTTCTACTTCTCCCAGTACTGTAAGTATGATATCTTTTTATTTGTTCACCACAATGTCAGTCACTTGCAATGCTGTTTGTAAAACAAAGTAAAACATAACCCCCCAAATAAAACATTTCTGAGCACCGTTAATAAATGTTAGCTTCCCTGCTCGTTCATCATCAGCAATACCTATGATGATGGTCATGAACTTAAGTAACTACCTGTGGCCAACCTGGCATCACTATACACCCCCTTCTGCTTGGAGGAGTGTTACATTATTTAAAATTTAAGTGTGTAACATCTGTATTTGTAGACACTAGGGGCACTAACCACCAGACCAGGTATGATTTAGAGTAAAGGGAGCAGGTGTGTTAATGTAAAGGGAGGCACCAGGAAGGGACTTTGTCTATGCCTGGACAATGGACTTCTTAATTGCGAGACTGCATCCAACTAAACTGGTGCATTAGTGGCTTCTTGTTTTACGTTTATTTTGAAGAAAAAAATGTTTTTTTTACAGAAAGCCACCTCACCCTCCCCTTCCAAACATGGGAGAGAGCCTGTAGTAGCCTTCAGATGTTTAATTTGTCCAGTTCGGTTAACTGTAAAAAAAACATGCTGGCCTCCGTAGAGAGGACCTGCTCCCGATGTAAATATAAAGTATTTAAATATAAATTGCCCATTTGTAGGCTAATGAAAACAACAATTTGTACAATTTAGTTGAAGCCTCTATTTTATATTCCATTTCTCCCAATAGATCCCTTTCACCTAAATCGTGCACACTGGACCTTTAATCCCCCCCAAAGAAACAAATTTGCCTCATCCAGCTTGTGTCCGGTTGGGAGAGTGGGCGGGACTCTGTCTACAGTTCACATTCCTCAATGACGCCACTTTCTCCTTGTTTGTGCGCCGCTGATCGCCCTCCATACTTCTGTGTGGGCGGTGTTGTGTGGAGCCACGCCTCCGCTGCTGCCGCTGCCGCTGCCGCTGCCGCAGCTGCACAGACGCCGAGGTCCCGCTTGTACTCAGCCAGCCAGCAGCGGCGGAGGTCGGGCCGGAGTGCGATCGCTGTCCGGAGCGCATAGATGTGCAGAACCCCTGGAATAACCGAGTGCTGGAGAGGCCGGAACCGAGCACTGTGGAGCACCGCGTTCTAGCCGCCGAAAGGGAACGAGCCACGGCCACAGCATGGCGGTGGAAGAGGAAGGTCTCCGGGTTTTCCAGAGCGTTAAAATAAAAATAGGTAAGAGCAACAAAACAAAAAAAAAATCCCTGCCCTCCCCCCAGTGTTAGGCAATGCTATCCTGACAGTCTGATGCTGTGTCTCATAAATCAGAATCAGAATCAGAATCAGAAAGGATTTATTGCCAAGTAGGTTTACACCTACCTGGAAGTTTCTTTGGTAAAAAAGGTGCATACATTGAACATAAAACATAAAAACACAATAAGTACTTAAAAACACAATAAGTACTTCACATAAGAAAGAAATAACTATATATAAAACAAAACAAAAATATATACCAGATATAAAAAGTAAAATGCAAAACAGGAGGGAATGTGCAATATGCCATGGGCGGTGTGGCTTGGCAGGTTGAACTTCTTCAGCTCTTCTTACCGCAGTGACGACTCTCAGGGTGATGGGGGTGGGTGGGGCTGGGTTCCTTCTGAAGTCCACAACCGTGTCCACTGTTTTCAGAGCATTGAGCTCCAGGTTGTTCTAATCACACCATGTCACCAGATGGTCAATCTCCCACCTGTAGGTGGACTCATCCCCACCAGAGATGAGCCCAAATAGGGTGGTGTCATCCGCGAACTTAAGGAGTTTGACGGGCTGGTGACTGGAGGTGCAGCTGTTGGTATACAGGGAGAGGAAAAGAGGGTAAAGAACACAGCCTTGAGGGGAACCAGTGCTAATGGTCCTGAATTCAGAGACATGCTTACCCAGCCTCACGCGTTGCCTCCTGTCAGACAAGGAAGTCTGTGATCAACCTGCAGGTTGAGTCAGGCAAACTCAGCTGGAAGAGCTTCTCCTGTAGCAGATTCAAGATGATTGCGTTGAAGGCAGAGCTGAAGTCCACAAACAGGATCCTGGCGTAGGTTCCTGAGGAGTCCAGGGGCTGGAGGATGAAGTGAAGGGCCATGACTGCATCGTCTACAGACCTGTTGGCTCTGTAGGCAAACTGCAGGGGTCCAAGAATGAAAGTCGGAAATAAATTATCCTGAGTTATGTCCCTGATGTTCATGAGCATCTCTCTGGTGAAAGAGCTCCCGGTTTTTAAGCAAAAAACTGAATTAACTAACAAAACAAGACGAAACTTTGCGCAGCAAAACACAGAGGCAGCCGTCCGCAGCGCCATCTTTTAACGTTGGAAAACTAGCCTTGAGTAGAAAATGTAATGTTTCTGCTCCCTCGGCTGCACCAAATGAACCATAACAAAATCCCTCGGCCCCCTATCAAGACAGGTGTGAGACTGACCAGCTTTTTTGACGCACATACATTTCTAGCTAATTCCAAATATTAAACACAAAGATCAAAACGTTATTATTAATGATTTGTATAAAGGCCTTATATCTGGCCCAGGCGGCTCCTGCTTTCCCCCCTCCTTTCTTTATATAGAGTTTCAGTCAAACACAGACTCCAGCTAAATATAAATTCCTAACAGAACGAACTGGAAGAAGGCGACAGCTTTAACAACACAGTTGACCTTACTACCACATTATTTCACAATGACAAATGACAGAAACACAGCACTTTTCTGTTGTTTTGGGGCAAACCCCAGCCCTAACCCCAACCTCTTCACCAGTGCTGCTGCTTCTCAATAGAAACACATAGTCCGCTCTATCTCTCACTGTGTCTCGGTCTCTCTCAATGTGTCTTCCTGTGTCTTCCTGTGTCTGCGACTTACAGGAAGTCAGTAACACAGCAAGAGGGAGGGATCTAGTGTTAGATAATGTTACTACTTACAATTATTTAGGCAATAGCATTTCAATAATATTAAGGATAGGGGAGTCTGGAACACCCTCCCCCCCACAGGAATTTGCCCACCATGAACAATGAAACAGACCTCTGAGAGGGGGGTTGTGGGTGGAGCTTTTGGTCTCTCTTGTAGTCAACCAATCAGGCTGCCGTGACGAAGGGCTCATCTGAATATTTCTCCCATCAGCTCTGTGAGGTTGCGAACAACGTGGAGTTTAATAAATAAATACGGTTGATAAATCGGCTTCCAAAGAGAGTTTGTGAGGCTTCAGGTGTGTGTCTGCCTCTGTCTGAGCTCCATTTTAAGTCCCAAAATTTCAGCACCGTGACTAAGGAATGTTCCTGATTCGAAAGGGTTTATATTCAGGTCCCAACCTCTTCATGTTTGTGAGACTTCGGTCTCACATATACTAAAATTGGAACGATACAGAGAAGATTAGCATGGCCCCTGCGCAAGGATGACACGCAAATTCGTGAAGCGTTCCTCATTTTGTTCTATTTTTGTTCCCTTTTTGTTCTCTTTTTGTTCTCATTTTGCTCAAAATGGAAAAGAGGGCAACTGCAGGTGTCTGGCTCCCTCTTGTGGTGGATCAACAGCATCACAGCCACCAAACTGGCCAGAAGCAGACGCTAGGTAGCGCCATGACACAAGGGAAAACCCTGGTGCTGCCTTGAGGGGCTGTCGAAAAAACCATGACACTAGTTAGAGGACGACCTGAGAATGTATTTCATATCCAAGCTAAATTGGTTTTGTAGACTGACATACCCACAACTGAATCGATGTGGTATCAAATCGGATACCGAATCAAAACTTTGTTAATCGGAGTTGAATCAATTTTGGAAATCAGTGGACTAGTTGGGCAGTATAAGTAGGAAAGACGCGGTTCCCCGTTTTCGTTCTGCATGCAGAGCATTTGTACAAGATTCAAGATTCAAGAGTTTTATTATCAAATGCACAGAGATTACAATTAAGCAGTTGCTGGCAATGTAATGCTTGAGTCACAGACTCTCTTCTAACAATGCAAGAATAAAAAATTTTAAAAAATGATTGAATAAAATAGTGTAAAAAAGAATATCAAAACTTTAAAATATGTAATAATATAATATAATACAGCTGAAGAAAGAACGAACAGTAGTGCAATTTTGTGCAATAGTGCAAATATGCCACGGTGCTAGTTTGGTGGAGTTATTACAGTTCAGAGGAGTTTAAGGGTCTTATGGCCTGGGGGAAGAAACTGTCTCTGAGCCTGGTGGTGCGGGCCCGGATGCTGCTTAACGTCGGCCAGATGGCAGTAGGTAAAAATGTTTATGGCTGGTGTGAAAGGGGTCTTTAATAATCCGGTTGCTCTTCTTCCTGCACCGCTGGGTGTCGAGGTCCTCCATGGATGGTAGCGCCGTCCTGGTGATGTGCTGGGCAGACTTCACCACCTGCTGTAAAGCCTTGCGGTTCAGGGCGGTGCAGCTGCCATACCAGGCGGTGATGCAGCCAGTCAGGATGCTCTCTATGGTGCACCTGTAGAAGTTGATTAGAATCCTCTCATCCATGTGGATCTTCCGCAGCCTGCGGAGGAAGAAGAGTCGCTGCCTGGCCGACATCCTAATGGAGTCTGTGTGATGGGTCAAGGACAGGTCATCACTGATGTTGACCCCGAGGAACCTGAAGCTGCTGACTCGCTCCAATGAGACAAGGGGCCGACTGGTTTAAATACAGGAGGACTGCGCGCCCTCTCTCTCTCTCCCAGTGTCAGTATTCATTCATGTGATGGATTTATCGAGCAATGACAATGAAAAAAAGAGCAAGATATTGAACATAAAGGGCCCATCATTTTGTACAATTGAGATGATTACACACTATTGACAACATCAGTAGGATTCTTTGATAATCAATTGCTGCCAATACTTTCCTTTCACCTATATATCTTACACACTCACTAGATCCTTGAGGGGCAAATGCTGACAAATCATAACACATGTGCAACATATTAAATGAGCAGTCTGAGAAGAGAGTAAAGTGCAAAAAAAGGCTTTTTATTAAAAAACGCCACCACCAAAAACACACAAAGAGATCAGTCGTTGTCCTCCTCATCCCTCTGCTCTTCCTCCTGAATAAAAAGTAAAGAGACTGTCATTCCAGTTCAAGAAATGTACAAGATATGAATGAATTTTTTTAGAAAAAATCCCTCCTGTACTTATTCACACTGTTATACACTAGCAGATAGATTGATGTACACATTTTAGCATTTCATTGATATTTTGTTACTCCCAAACTTTGACTGTGCCGTTTGTCCCCTGTATTTACTGTCCTACCTGCTGGCTCTGGGTCTGCCTGGAGGGGGTCTGTGAAGCCTGGGCAGCTTCAGCCTGCAAAAAACAAGATGAACAACATGGTTGATGACAATGATGAGGGAAGCCTCTCAGTCACTGTGCATATCAAGTAACTGACCTGTTGTCTCTCCCTCTGTTTGGCCTCATGGGCCCTTTTCCCTGCCAGCCAGTCATCCACCGAGGATCCCTCGGCACGGGAGCAGAAGTGCTCTGCTCTGTAGCGACTGTGACCATATTCTTTGGTTTTCGGCTGGCCACAGTGCTTGCAGATGAAATGTTCACACCTCTTCCTGGTCTTGATAGGAAGGCCCATCTCCTTGGCCCGACGCTGCTCTTCCTCACGAACCTTCCTCCGCCAGGCAGTGGTTCGGGGCACGGCAGGGGCAGAGGTGGAGGTGGCAGGGGGGGCAGCAGAGGGGGAGGCACAGGGGGTGGTCGGTGTGGAGGAGGAGGCTGCAGTGGTGGTGATGATTTTGTACAGCGCAGGTGCCAGGGCTACACTGTGTGTGACAACCTGACCAGAGGCATCTTCCGGGGGAGAGAGTGTGAGAGGCTGGTCAGGACGCAAAGGTTCCTGCAGCAGAGCCCTGGCTGGAGAACGCAGCTCTGCTCCTGTCTGCTGAGCAATGGGACCCGGCACCGCTGCACGCACCATGGCTGTCATCATCGCCTTGCTCCGCTTGTTGTGCCTGACGGAAAGGAATTCAATGATATTGATTATTAGCATCTTCTGCCCAGTATGAACATTCTTCAATCACACGCACTCATGCAAAAGGCGCTCACCACTGCAGAAGGGTCCGGTTGTTGACCTCTGGGAGTTGGATGGGGGAAGCTGCCAAGAGGTCCCGCCTGTTGTACAAATTGTCTCTGATGACAGAATAGTCCCTCTCAACAGCCCCCCAGCGGTTCACTGGGACCCCAGGGATGGTACAGCCCTCAGGGTGTATGCGGCACAGCTCCAAAAAGATGGCCTCGAGCATCCTGTTGGCATATGGAAACTGTGCCGCTCCCCCGCCCTGCCCGAGATACGAACTATACACAGAGAGAGAGAGAGAGAGAGAGAGAGAGGAGGAGAAAGATGTGTCCTGCGTTACAGACCGGAGTCACGTAGAGCACAATCAAACAACGAATTTGCTGTGGAGAAAATGAAATATAAAAATAGAACAATATATAAAAGGACTATAAGCTGAGTTTGAATGCTGCACGCTACACTTACCTTGTCATGCTGTCCCCTCCAGGCATGCAGGCAGTTTTGGACCAGTGGCCCTGGGGGAAGGAGATGGGCGCCTTGTCCCTGTGTGACAGCTTCTGCCAAAGAGCCACTATCTCCCTCACCTGCCGCTCCGTAACGAAGGCGTGGTGACGGAGCTCTACGAGGGCATGGGCTAGATGGACGGCATGCTGGTAGCCACTGTGTCCATCTGGACCCCGTACCTCCTGCAGTAGACAGAGATACTACAGAGGTCAAGTATTCAATACGCACAGCCCCTTCAAGTCCATCATCAGACTTGACATCGCTTACCTCCTCCACCACTGCGGGTGGATGATTAGGCTGTGTTGCAACAACGGGCTGCAATGGGTGCAGCTCCTCTTCAAAGCCCTCATGCTCCTCCTCTTCCCAGTCCTCTTCCAGCTCATCCATCCCATCAAGAGCATCATCATCATCTGGGCCCAAGTCCGGCTGCAGAGCTGCGGCACCAGTCTGGGAGTTGAGGTACTCCAACCCGATGAGCTCCCCTACATAAAGGAAAAACAGAAGAAGAAAAAGGAAATGCGGTTACACCTGTCATATATATGTTATATATATGTTATATATATATGTGTTATATAATACAGCTGTTTGTATAATACAGCTGTTTGCATTATACCTGTGTACTCCCCAGGCTGGGTGTAATTCTCTACCAGCGTCCTCCCCAAGAACTGTTGGGTGAGCTGGGAGAGGCCTCTCTGCAGCTGGGCGCTGTAGCAACGCAGTGTCGAATGCCGGGCATTGCCCTCCACTGCAACTCTGGCGCAGTCTTCATTCCATCTCACAATGCCCTCCAGCAGGTACACCTGGAAGTGGAGGGCGTTGGCAGACGTACCTGTGATGGGACAGACAGAGGGTGGAGAACATTAGTTAAGCACGCACACACACACAAACGAACTGGCTCATTCTGAGACACTCACCTGGAACGAACGTGCAAAGGTGGTGGTGGAACCACTCGAGGGAGCTGGTGCCTCTGGCACAGCGGTAGACGGGGAGCTTGACACCCCCCCTGGTCTCCTCCCCTGTCTTCGCATACAGCTCCACTCCCGGCGGGTCCTGAATGCAGCGGAGATGGTGACGCTGTGTCCTCCAAACCTTCTCCATCTCTGCACGGTCGAAGAGTGGGACACCCATGGTGTCGTTCATCTCAGAGAAGGAGTCTAGCACCTCCTGAACCAGCAGCTCCGTCTCTGCTGCGCCCCTTGTGTGGCGGCGGCAGTGGCGGGTCAGCTCCCTGGACGTGGGCTCCACGTTGGCGTCCCCCCCCTCCTCGGACTGTTTGGCCTCTTTCAGGCGGGCCACATCACAGCCATCCCACTCAAGCATGGCAAAGGAAAGCCGGGACATGAATGGGCCATACTGCTGGTGATTGCCGGCGGTGATGGCCCTCGCTAAGCGTTGCATTAGATGCCACACGTCCAGCCTGACCAACAGCTGCTCCCACTCGCCGAACAAGGCCGCTGCCTGAGAAAACCAGTAGAAGAAGACATTCGTTTCCGTTTGAGTCGAGGGATAATAAAGTGGCCTGTAGACATGTTCTTGTTGTTGTTGTTGTTTTTTTTACCTTACAGCGTCCGTGGGTTGAACAGCAATCTTGGTTTACATACAAGACCTGAGGAGGGGCCCTTCCGGCTTCCCTGTACCGCCGCACAAGCCCGGCCGCCATGGGCAACAGTTCGTCCCCCTCAGAGGCGGTGAGGACTGACATGAGCACCTGCCTGTGCTCGTTGCTCACGTTGGTGACCCTTGTGGCCATCCCAGCAGCGTTACCCGCAAGCTTCTTTGTCATCTGAAAATGAGAACGAGACCATGTCACATCTTCAATTATCAAAGTGTGTATTCTCAATCATTCACAAATGATCCAAAGCTTGCCTTTTTGGTGGAACCCAGCTTCAATATGTCCCCAAAGATGGACGTGACCCTGGCTTTCATTTCCTCCAGACGGCCAAGGGCCTCCCTGGCGTAGATGGAAATCAGCCAGGACACAGTGGGGATCGGTTTCATGGGCGGCACAGACACCTGCCCAGACACCTGAAGCTTTCTGAGCACGGAGAGGTAACTCATCGACCGCACCATCCACTCTTTGGTGTGCTGTTCCACCAGAATGGCACGGAGGCGGGACGCACTGTTGCCCAAAGTGCGCTCCTTCATTAGGCCCACCACCCTCTTGTCGCAAGACAACCTGCGGAGCACAAGGTGACTACTGTCAGCTGAGGGTTAAACAACGAATCACACACATACAAAGGCTTTCACATCACTGCCTACTTGTATGTGAGAACCGCTGGAAACAGCTCCTGGTGCGCAAGGTCAAGCTGTTTAATTATATCTTGTGCCCAGGCCGAGTATTTCCTCTTGCACGAACTGCATTCGATATACTCAGTGCCCATGTTATACCAATTATCAAGGTCAAGCACCGGTCGGACGGTTTTATAGAGCCCAGCACCGGTCAGTTTGTCCCCACATTTTGGACAGGTGAGCCTGTAGGCCCACATCCTGTAGGGCGCCCACAGAAAGAACCGGCACTGGTAGAAGTTGTGGGCAGAGGGGGTCTGTGTGTAGAGGAGCTGGGCTTCTGGGGGGTACCACCACAGGTGCAGCTCGCCGGTGAGGACAGGCTTCTTGCCCGTGCGGCTGGTGAAAAGAGCCCGGCCCACCCAGTCCTGCTGTTCCTCCGGCAGTGTCTGCCTCCAGCCCTTGGGCAGCAGCTGCAGCACAAACAAATCACATATCCAGATTTATCTCAAGAAGACAATATGGACAACTACAAACAATTCTGCGCACATGTCAATACATTTACCTGTGCGCCGATGGACAGCGGTGGGGGGCTGGGTTGAACCAGTCCATCGCTCGAGGGTCCAGGCAACGGTGGCCCAGCCAGGGAGACTGGAAAAAACACAATCTCAAGTTGTCACACTGATATAGGGAGAGCGGGGTAATGTGAGACATCGGGTAATGTGAGACACCTGCTTTATCTAGGCAACAGAACACATTTGTGGTCATGTGACCATTATGTTTTCAAGCCCCTCCCATTCCCCCCTTGCCATGTAGGAGAAGTTGGTGCTGGTGCTGTGGTAAGTATGTTTTCTCACAAAAATGTGTTTCTTGCATGTAAAAGTAAATTTTCTTGCTTTGAACTTAATCAACTGTGTCAAAACAAATTGATTCAGGTAGAAAAACTTATATCGTACATGTTGATGAACTCCCAACATATAAAACCATGTGATTAATGCTAGCTGAAGATTAGCCTGAATTGCTAAGAGATGGGTTTTTTTCTAAAATGTTGGCTGTGGGGTAAAGTGAGACAAATTCTGTGGGGTAAAGTGAGACATGTAGCACAAGTTAAGTTTAGTCTTAAAAATATTTGGGTGTAATATTATATTACATATGTTTTATTTTTAATGTCACAAACATTGTAGAAAAGCCATCATGCCAAGAAACTACACCAGGAAGACAACCTGGGGCCACACACCCCGCAAGGAAAGAAGTCCTTAAGAAAAGCTGGAAGGGATAGAAATATTGACAAGACAACCCTCAAAAGATTCATAAAGAAAAAAGAGAAAGGGAAAGTAAAATCAGTAGCATGGGGTGCAGTAGCTGAGGTAAAGACAATATTCACAGATGAGATGGAGGAGGAGCCAAACACTTGAAACAACTAGCTGACCAGTTCCATGGCCTTGCTCCAGTTAAGTGCCGTGAACTGGCATTTGAATACGCAGAGAAAAACAATATCCCTGTCCCTGCCAATTGGACAGAAAAACAATGTGCAGGTAAGCTAGGGTGTGCAAGAGATCACATGAATCATAATAATCATAAATGTGCTTAATTGACCAATCCCCATGATTCTGTTACAAGTCCGATATTAGTTTTGGAAAGTGTGGTTGTCAATCTAGCTGTGAGGATTTTAACTATTACAACATGTGTTGTTATGGTAGTTTTAAAGTGGAAAAAGTAAGTGGATCACTTTACCCCTTGATTTCTCTGGTCCGTCTCACTTTACCCCTAAGCTGGGGTAAAGTGAGACACAAGACCACTTTTTAAAAACGATCATATTTTCACTGCCCTTTGTCCTGAAGACATTCTGATAATTTCCATTGCTAGAAAACATCCTGAATTAATGGGAAATGTGTTAATTTTACTGATATATAATTTTAGATCGCCTAGAGGGGAGCAAATGTAACAAATGTCTCACATTACCCCGCTCTCCCTACTAACGAGAAAGTTTAAAGTCAAATTTACTCACGCTGAGTGTCAACCTCCACTGCAGCGGCAAGGAGAACGTCAGACCCTTCCGAAGATGGGGCCGTGGGTGCTGCGCCTGCATTTGTGCGCAGGAGGACAAATAAATGTGCGTATTAACATATGGAAACACTACTTGTGACCTCTGGTATACAGACAGACAGATCTTACTCAATGCAGCTGGCTGCTGAGGCTGCCTTCGAAAGGCTTGACGGAAATCCATTCTGCAAAGACATTTAGCAGACAAGAAGCAATATTAGTATTGTTTGACACACCCCGCTCGGGATAAAACCGACATGTCAGCTGTGTGATAGAAGAATCCATCAATTGATATTGATACCGAGGAACATTTTAGCAGCACACAAACAGTCAAACAGAAGAGCATATGAATAATACCAATCCAGAATAAGTACACTGCAGAGAGATGAAACCTCTCCCTGAACTACTTATGGAGATGTGTCAGTTCTCTTGTGTCAAACTCTGTGTTTCACTGTTTTTAAACAATGTCACCGACCTCCTGCTTCACGTGAACCAGCTCTGATCTCACTGAGTGTGTCTGGGAGCATGCACGCACACTTTCTCTCGTCCTGGTATTTCACATGATGGCCTTGTAAATTAGAGATAAACATTAGTTTTTTATTAGAATGTATTTTAGAGATATATAGATTTATATTCTGAATCCTGCGTTAATTTTGTGCAAATAGTAGCCTTTATTGGTTTTGTGTAAACGGAATGAGAAATGAAAAAACGGTATTGATCGGTCAAATGGTAGGTGTGACTCGATGTATGAAAAAGCATTGCTATTAGTTGTTTAGCACCGGGCTGATGAAGGCACAAGCTCTTAAGATGTGTTCACTTATCAAAGCATGTACGGAGATGGAAATAAAGAGGTTGTGAACCATCAGTTAAAAGAGTCAGACCATCATTCAGCCGAGGATGCTACAGGCCAGATATGATGATGATTTAAAAAATGAACGTTAACGTTCATCATATGATCACTGATTCGTTCAGTTCAGCGTTCATGAGAAATACATGAACATTTGAAAGATCAATAACGGGAAGTTATTAACTTGGCTACAAGCTACATTGGGCATTGAACTTATCCTGTCATATTAGTGGACAGTACATAAAGTGTATATTATCAAAATTCCAGGTATTAGATGATAACGAAACACAAACACCACTGACTGCATTCCAGTCGTCATCAAACTCTGTGATTTTACATGAGCCACTGTTTTTTCACTGGCAAACTGTGATTGCATCATTTCACCGTGAAGGCGACTTTTTTAACGTGTAAACAAATTAGAGACGGCCGCAACATCACCGTAATGAACACACATTATTTCACGGTCAACACGGCTTTTTTCCGGCGGAAAAAAAATTAAAGAGAGCTGCGACATGAACGGCACACTTTGCCGGAATGGACACACATTATTTCACCATCAAACATGACAGAAACAAGTAAAAGAAACACGTAGAAATCTTTCCGTCGCTTGCGGTTGGGAAAAGTTGAGGCCGCCTCAAGAAATAACATTAAACCTGCACATTCAACTTGAGTTACTCACATCTCTTTCTCGTGTGGTTTTTCAGATTCGATCGACAGGAATGAAGATCAACTGCTGAATGAATTGTACCTGAGAGGCTGAGCTATATATGCAGCCGTGGTCGACAAACCGTCGATCGCCATCTATCGGCCGATCCCAGTAACTCTCTGGACTCACTGGGTGCAGAGCTGCTGGTTTATCGCGTGCATTTCCTTCAATCCAAGTCGGATTCTATAGTAAACTAAATATCAGGACTCTGCGGTATGAAGACGTGCATATCCCGGTTACACGAAAACAGCCAAAGCCCCTTAGGACAAATGAATGGATTTAGAAAGTAAAAGGCTGGAGTTCGTTTACTTTGAAACGGATTTGAGAAGTGATGGAAAATACGTTAATTGGGTACAGAAATAAAAATTGTGTTTCACAGCAGAATAAACAAGGAAAATTATATCTGACCTGAGTTTTAGTATTTTGCGGTTTTTCGGACCGAAACCATTCTTTGGTTTAAAAGAGGTCTTTATTGTGAAATATTTGCAGGTGCGGAAAATATTCGGCATCATTCTGTATAGTACTGGTATTTATTTGAATACAGAGGACTACATACAATTCTATACAAGGCAAGAGTCATATTTGTGTCCATATTCAAAGCAAAGCCTAAGTAAAAAACATTGTGTTGCAGTATCAGCTCAATAACACACGGAGAGTGCACGAAGCAGGAGAGACTTGGTTTAACGTAGGACAGAAGCAAAGTGAAGCGGTCTGAAGAGCAGCAGACACAAAGTGAAGAGGACGACAGTGGTGGGTGGATCGATCCAAATATCGATCATACCATCCAACATTGGTTTTGATATTGATCAATAACACTGTAATGAGATCGACACTTTAGTTTAAGTTTAAGTTTCTCTCCTGTATGCGCTGCTGCGGCTGTCTGTGTAAAGTGTCGCTCGAGTCACAGCGCGGAAGAGGCACACTTTGCCTCCCCCCCACCCTGCTGTGTTATGATGTCTACCGTCACGTGACTCAGCGGCGCCGGCCAGGCAAACAGACAAGCTGAGCAGGCACACTCCCCAGGCAGCACAGAGATGGAGCAGAAGAATGTCATAGACGAAGTGTATTAAAACTAATAAATGTGAACATGATACCGTTCCTGAGAAAAAACCTCGAACCAAAACCTCTGTTCTGCAGAGGGGGCCAGGGCCCACAGGGGGGCTTCTGGGAATATTTATTTGAACTTAAGGCTTTGGGGGTGGTTTAGTTATTTACACTTGATTTATTCTACTTTGAATATTATTTTTTAATTTCAATAATTTTTCCAAAGGCAAAACCGAAGTGGACTGAAGGGGAGACATTTTCTTTTTAAATTATATTTCCTTAACAGTCTACTTGAAATACAAAATTATAATATTTGTTGTGGAGTGCACTTTGCCTGTTTAAGAAAAAATCCGACATGACAATGTATTGGGAAAAAAATGTTTTGTCACTGTTCTGTTGTTATTGTAGTTTCTGAAACTTTCCTCTTTAATTAATGAGTCTTCAGCTGAGGGCTGGAGGGTGAGTGGAGCGCTTGTAGGCAGCCTGTGGAAGGCAGGACGGAAATCCATTCTGCAAAGACAATGAGCAGACAAGAAGCAATATTATTATTGTTTAATGCACCCCGCTCAGAAGACAAACAGACATGTCAGCCTGTTGTGGGGTGATAGACAGATCCATCTCTTGATATTGACCCCCTGGGACATTTAGGCAGGTATCAAAAACAGGAGCAGCACACAGAAAACTCAAACACAAGAGAAAATCTAAATTATTTCATTGTTTGTTGCAGTGATGTTCTAAATAGTTATGGTTGCTACTAGTCTTTTTATTTTTCTAGATAAATAGCTAGCAAGCACAGCTAGCCACATAATTTAGCATTTTAAAGTTTGCCAACACTCACTCAGTATAAAGTTAAGGTATGGGGTCTCATTTATAAAACAGTGCATGGAATTCATACTAACAGTGTACATGCGCTCTCCTGAAGGCAATGTTCACTTTATAAATCACAGTCCACCTGGAAACGGCCATGTAAGCAGACCAGGAACTGACCAAGACAAAAGGAAGCAGAGACAGTGATACACAGGTGAAACACATGCAGGGGGGGGTGTTCAGAGAGCCCTTTTAGAAATTCAAACAGCCAGTGTTTCTCTGAAGTACCTGGGAACTTCCTCTCGCCAATCAGATTGAAGTTGAGAGTAGTTGGTGGCTGTTGAGTCCTTGGTATTGGATCAAAGTATTGGTGGAGGTGTCAGCTATAAAACGTTGGCTGTTGCTGGTGACCTACTTCTAATCCCTAGATCAAACCTTGTCCCTAGTTCTGCGTTTGCATACTTAAATGGTGCTTAAATGAACTATGCGTGGGGCGTATGTGTGTGAGGCTTGGATGTGAGTGCATGTGACTGCCCTCTGCCATGGCATGCGTTATGTGTTTTCGCTGAGATATTAGGCAATAAGGTTTCTGTGATCACTAGTCAGTTTTTATTGTGATGCGTCGACAACACTTGCCTACGTATACGTACATAACTTATCTTTGTAGGATTGAGAGGCCGTTAGCATATGATTCAGGTTTGGTCAATCACTACACAATAATGTTTTGCACATGGAATAATACACATTTCAATGTGAGTTGAAAATGTTGTGTAATGTCGTCTTAATGCTATCACCTAGTGACATTAGAAAAACATGACGTTATTATCATCAACTTTGTCATTATTAAATCAAGTAGGATTATAGTTATAATCATTTGTTGTTTGTGGAATATCAAAATGTAATAATCACAGTACTGAGATTAAGTCAAATGCATGGATACAGTCAATTTCTAACAAGAGGCACTTCATATATTGGACTGTTTTTGAATGAAGCAGGTCATATATTAATAGTATAATTGGTTTAAATAGTGATCAATTGTCATAGTGAGAAAGTTCCAATATCTAGTGTGTTTAGTCATATTTAATATGTCTGTGGTTTCCTCCTAAGAAATCCACATAGACTAAATATGAATTTGAGATAAGGTTTCCACTCAATAAAATAAAAACTGTAAACACATGTACTAATAGACAGTAGTCTGGACTCTTAAGTGAAGAACATTGTACTAATAACATTGCATCATGTTGTCACTAGTGTGTAATCATCTAAGTTGTACAAAATAATGGGCCATTTATACCTAAATACATTATATTTACACCAGGCTAAAGTAAAGGGAGCTGGCAGGGGCAGGGGTCCCGAACCTCAAAGAACCTTTACCAGTTTGAGGCCTTTGTGCTTTAGAGGCTTCCCCACCATGAAGGTGCACATGAATGAGTGAAGAGCTCTAACACATTGCATTAAGGCAAATCCAGTCAAAGTTGACACTGGGCATGACAGGAAGGCTCTCACAAAGTCTATTTTCATGTTTGTCAATGTACTTGAGTAAACTCTAGTAGTACAGGAGGATTGCAAGAGTATGTATAATATGTTCGAGCATAATGTAAAAAGAGATATAATATGATGGAATATAAAAGGCTATGTGCAGATATAGCATAGGTGAATTTCACAATAAGATGCAGATATATGGAATAGTCAGAATTGACATATTTGTACTATTGACTGGACAAAGATGCTTTATAACTGACTCTGTCCAGTTTGTATTCCAGCGTTTGCATGGCCTTCTGAGACCGCTGTACCGCCAAACAATGTGTGTCACTGGTACTGACCTCCCTTTTTCTCAGCTCAGACAGCTTCATCTCCATGTCTGAGATCTGCTCACAATACAGACACACAACTTTATGATCAAATTAGTTTAAACGCTAATTTAAACTAGACATTACTGACATACAAAGTGAAAATGACTTGATAACCTCTCTTTTGAAGCCTTTCTGACATTGCTGTCCTGCTGTTGGTGGGACAAGCTCTTACCGACCTGCTCCTTCCGCAGCTGGTCCATCTCCAGCCTTCACCCACAACACACAAACAGCAGCTTAATACAAATACACACTGTGAACTAGGGCTGCAAACAACGATTTATTCATTATTAATAAAAAACCTTTCCAGAGGTTCTTCTTGTACAATGCGTATTTTATATGTATTACAGACATCTGCAATTTAATTCTGACGGTGTTGTATTTATGACAAGTCAGAATTAAATTGTGCATATCGGATAAGTGGAATGAAAGATTATAGCATATACTATAATATAATTCTACTGAATTGTAGATATCGATAGTGAAATAACACACACTAATTACAAAAGTACTTTGAATCTTACTATGTCATGACAGACCTGATTAATCGATGACTATAATAGCTACCAACTATTTGTATAATGGATAAATCAATAATTTGTTGCAGCCCTATTATGGTCACTGTTGTGGGTAAAGTGTTGGTTTTTGTTACTGCTGTTGCGGATCTGCTCCCGGGCCTGAAGGCTGTGGGCCTTCCGATCTCCGTCCATGATCCTGAACAGGCCTCTGCAGTTTGGCCAGTTCTGACTCTGTTTAAACAACACCATCATGCTGATTGTTAGAACTTGACAAATGTAAATTAATCATAATATTACCTGTATTATTAATATCCATCTGTTGTCTCAGCATTTTTCAAACCCAGAGGATCTCTCAGCCTAAACAGCAGTGTCCCAAGTTCCTGAGTTGTTAGCAACCGTCAGGCTCTCAGGCAGCAGCAACACCATTATTCCTCCTCATCCACGGACCGCAACCATGTCAATCTGTGTCAAAGGGTCTCAAGACATAGATAATGTAGGAATAATATTACTGTGAGCTTTTCGTCCAAATGCCATATTAGTGGCGTGGCGTTCATCAACTTGATGTGACTTCTTCTGAAGGATTGTAGCTTCACAGTGCAAACTAGACTCATATCTTGATCCAAAAGAGCTCAATCGTCTGGTTCAGCCTGCTGGGTCGGTAACACTGTTCACTCATCATCTTTCTTTTGCTGACTGCAGTTAACAATTTGATTTTTTAGGTAGGTTACACAAAGTATAAATATACATACACAAACAAGTATAAACAAAAGAGTAGATAGATAAATGAATAAATAAAATTCGATAAGTATAAATACATGTGTAAATAAATGTACAATTAAAAAAGGATATATGAAATAATAGTTTGACAACATTACACATTAGCATTTGAAATACTATCAAGTCAACTGATCAAATTGTATTTGCATTGCTCAAATTCACAAATGTGGATTATCTCTGCGGGGTTTGAAAATCTTTTTAAAGGACAAAAATATTCAGTATATTCATAATAGTGTGTATCACAAATTATATAAACCTCTTTGTGGCCCACACTGTCCCAACGAAGACTGTCTGCTGTATCCAAGTAACAAGCCACGGCTATCAAAGAACAACAAAATGGTCCTCTGTTAGAAGAAGGGGTCATTCAGAGGTGACAACAGGGGAAGCTGAGGATTATACCGAGACACCTGAAATTCAAATGAGGAGGTGAATGACCCCCCCACCCCCCCTCCCCACGCACACACACACACACACTTACACACTTCCTAGAACTTCCAAGCTGACTTCAAAGTTTCCTGTGTAAGTTTACAAAGTGCTTGTTTTGTTAATAATAATACTGACTGAGTCATGTTACAAACATATATGGTCAGAACCTGACAATTTCAGAGGTTTACAGCCAATTTGCGCCCTTATTAATGTAACTTCATGAACATGTCTTATTAGGTTATTTGCCAGTGTCCATGTGTTCACATGGCAGGAATCTTGAACATGTAAGTGGGCTTCCTTCCATCTCCTCTGTTAAATAGGCAGACTTCACACTCACGTACAAATAGTCCTGATACCAGCACTATCCCCACCCACTCCCACATAGGGATGCATATATCAAACAGCTTGTGAAACTAATCTTCAAGGGGCAGTTAGTTTGTATTGTGAAAAAAAATCCGTCTAAATGTTCTTTCCAACACTCCTACAAATCTCTCTAATTTTATAATCTAATAATAGACACCAACACTTTCTAAAGTTTCATTATTATTACATGAGCATGAATGGCAAAACATATTGATATACGATGCTAAGTGACTCTTTGAAATACCAACCAACAGTGCATCTTATAAGAGGTTTCATTGAACATGTTCAAGCAAAGGTTGTACATCACAATGACATATTCGGAATATAATTGAAACATTACTGTTCCTACTTAAAAATGAAACCCTTTGCTGATGTGCATTGTTATATTTATAGTAATTACCTGATTCTTTATACTGCATTCTTAATAATATGGCTCAAGGAATGACATAACATGCCATCAGTCATTCAGCTGACATAAATTGACCTCATCCTATTGTTCTTACACTCATATATCTCTGTGTCTTTTTCTCTGTAGTATGCATGTATAGATCCGGAAATAACTCGCCAGGAGTTACATTACTGTGAGCTTTTCGTCCAAATGCCATATTAGTGGCGTGGCGTTCATCAACTTGATGTGACTTCTTCTGAAGGATTGTAGCTTCACAGTGCAAACTAGACTCATATCTTGATCCAAAAGATCTCAATCGTCTGGTTCAGCCTGCTGGGTCGGTAACACTGTTCACTCATCATCTTTCTTTTGCTGACTGCAGTCAACAATTACATTTTTTAGGTAGGTTACACAAAGGATAAATAGACATACACAAACAAGTATAAACAAAAGAATACATAGATAAATGAATACATAAAATTCGATAAGTATAAATACATGTGTAAATAAATGTACAATTAAAAAAGTATACATGAAATAATAGTTTAACAACGTTACACATTAGCATTTGAAATACTATCAAGTCAACCGATCAAATTTTATTTGCATTGCTCAAATTCACAAATGTGAATTATCTCTGTGGGGTTTGAAAATCTTTTTAAAGGACAAAAATATTCAGTATATTCATAATAATGTGTATCACAAATTATAAACCTCTTTGTGGCCCACACTGTCCCAACGAAGACTGTCTGCTGTTCCCAAGTAACAAGCCACGGCTATCAAAGGACAACAAAATGGTCCTCTGTTAGAAGAAGGGGTCATTCAGAGGTGACAACAGGGGAAGCTGAGGATTATACCGAGACACCTGAAATTCAAATGAGGAGGTGAATGACCCCCCCACCCCCCCTCCCCATGCACACACACACACTTACACACTTCCTAGAACTTCCAAGCTGACTTCAAAGTTTCCTGTGTAAGTTTACAAAGTGCTTGTTTTGTTAATAATAATACTGACTGAGTCATGTTACAAACATATATGGTCAGAACCTGACAATTTCAGAGGTTTACAGCCAATTTGCGCCCTTATTAATGTAACTTCATGAACATGTCTTATTAGGTTATTTGCCAGTGTCCATGTGTTCACATGGCAGGAATCTTGAACATGTAAGTGGGCTTCCTTCCATCTCCTCTGTTAAATAGGCAGACTTCACACTCACGTACAAATAGTCCTGATACCAGCACTATCCCCACCCACTGCCACATAGGGATGCATATATCAAAGAGCTTGTGAAACTAATCTTCAAGGGGCAATTAGTTTGGATTGTGAAAAAAAATCCGTTTAAATGTCCTTTCCAACACTCCTACAAATCTCTCTAATTTTATAATCTAATAATAGACACCAACACTTTCTAAAGTTTCATTATTATTACATGAGCATAGATGGCAAAACATATTGATATACGATGCTAAGTGACTCTTTGAAATACCAACCAACAGTGCATCTTATAAGAGGTTTCATTGAACATGTTCAAGCAAAGGTTGTACATCACAATGACATATTCTGAATATAATTGAAACATTACTGTTCCTACTTAAAAATAAAACCCTTTGCTGATGTGCATTGTTATGTTTATAGTAATTACCTGATTCTTTATACTGCATTCTTAATAATATGGCTCAAGGAATGACATAACATGCTATCAGTCATTCAGCTGACATAAATTGACCTCATCCTATTGTTCTTACACTCATATATCTCTGTGTCTTTTTCTCTGTAGTATGCATGTATAGATCCGGCAATAAATCGTCAGGAGTTACATTACTGTGAGCTTTTCGTCCAAATGCCATATTAGTGGCGTGGCGTTCATCAACTTGATGTGACTTCTACTGAAGAATTGTAGCTTCACAGTGCAAACTAGACTCATATCTTGATCCAAAAGAGCTCAATCGTCTGGTTCAGCCTGCTGGGTCGGTAACACTGTTCACTCATCATCTTTCTTTTGCTGACTGCAGTTAACAATTTTATTTTTTAGGTAGGTTACACAAAGGATAAATAGACATACAAAAACAAGTATAAACAAAAGAGTAGATAGATAAATGAATACATAAAATTCGATAAGTATAAATACATGTGTAAATAAATGTACAAGTAAAAAAGGATATATGAAATAATAGTTTGACAACATTACACATTAGCATTTGAAATACTATCACGTCAACTGATCAAATTTTATTTGCATTGCTCAAATTCACAAATGTGAATTATCTCTGTGGGGTTTGAAAATCTTTTTAAAGGACAAAAATATTCAGTATATTCATAAAAGTGTGTATCACAAATTATATAAACCTCTTTGTGGCCCACACTGTCCCAACGAAGACTGTCTGCTGTTCCCAAGTAACAAGCCACGGCTATCGAAGGACAACAAAATGGTCCTCTGTTAGAAGAACGGGTCATTCAGAGGTGACAACAGGGGAAGCTGAGGATTATACCGAGACACCTGAAATTCAAATGAGGAGGTGAATGACCCCCCCACCCCCCCTCCCCACGCACACACACACACTTACACACTTCCTAGAACTTCCAAGCTGACTTCAAAGTTTCCTGTGTAAGTTTACAAACTTGCGCCCTTATTAATGTAACTTCATGAACATGTCTTATTAAGTTATTTGCCAGTGTCCATGTGTTCACATGGCAGGAATCTTGAACATGTAAGTGGGCTTCCTTCCATCTCCTCTGTTAAATAGGCAGACTTCACACTCACGTACAAATAGTCCTGATACCGGCACTATCCCCACTCACTCCCACATAGGGATGCATATATCAAACAGCTTGTGAAACTAATCTTCAAGGGGCAGGTAGTTTGTATTGTGAAAAAAAAAAATTAGTCTAAATGTCCTTTCCCACACTCTTACAAATCTTTCTAACTTTATAATCTAATAATAGACACCAACACTTTCTAAAGTTTCATTATTATTACATGAGCATGGATGGCAAAACATATTTATATACGATGCTAAGTGACTCTTTGAAATACCAACCAACAGTGCATCTTATAAGAGGTTTCATTGAACATGTTCAAGCAAAGGTTGTACATCACAATGACATATTCGGAATATAATTGAAACATTACTGTTCCTACTTAAAAATAAATCAGTGTAAAACCCTTTGCTGATGTGCATAGTTATGTTTATATTAATTACCTGATTCTTTATACTGCATTCTTAATAATATGGCTCAAGGAATGACATAACATGCTATCAGTCATTCAGCTGACATAAATTGACCTCATCCTATTGTTCTTACACCCATATATCTCTGTGTCTTTTTCTCTGTAGTATGCATGTATAGATCCTGAAATAACTCGCCAGGAGTTATACGTCATGACAAATGAGGCACACAACCAATGCACACAAGTTATGGTGAAGCTTGTCCGGCTGAAGAAGGCTGCTCACCAACAAGCTGCTTCATTTCAGCAGCAGCTGAATACTGCACAGAGCAAGTTAAAAAATGCCATGCACGAAGTAGAGGTGCTGCCATCCTGGGCAGCATTTTGTAGTGATGGTAAGTTTATTGATTTGTTTGAATCCAAATAGGATAACATTGCATTCTGTATTATCCCTGCGTACTGTATTTGCTATGTTTGCTTTGTTTACAATGCTTTATAACAGGTTCCAGCCTATTTCCAAACCAATACAAGAAGTATCCAGTATACACATTTCCAGCTCAATATTAAAGTTTTCACAAAACCTTTTTAACATCTTGCCACAATGACAGTATTATTATAGGACACGAACACCATTAATGAATGCTTACTTTTGTACTGACAATCACTCATCTACATTGCATATTATATATAAAACCACACTGAATAATGCAACTTTTCATTCCTACAGATATGATGGAAACCTCAACACAAACAGATGAACGGCTGAGGAGACAACCAGCAAACCAAAAGCATAATTTTGTAGTTAAATGACTGCTTTCAAAAACTGTAGATATGTATCTAAACCTGCAGAGACAGAGAAAGACAAATGTATAGTGTGGCTGTTTAAATTATATTTTCTTTTTAATGTAAATAAATCTGTACAGCTTCATTGGTTTAGTGATTCTTGATTTTCTAGTCAGTACAATGTGATGTTATTTTGTTGTGTGTACATTTCATTTGAGCGATGTAATATCCTTGTTACACGGATGTAAAGCCTTGAGTTCAAATAAATATTCCCAGAAGCCCCCCTGTGCAGAATATAGGTTTTGGTTCGAGGTTTTTGCTCAGGACCAGTATCATGTTCACATTTTTCAGTTTTAATACACTTCGCCTATGACATTCTTCTGCTCCGTCTCTGTGCTGCTTGGGTGCTGTGCTGCTGGCCGGGGGGGGGGGGGGGGGGGGTGGGGGAGGCGCCAAGTGTACCTGCTCCGCTTGCTTTGTTTGCCTGGATGGCGGCGCTGAGTCACCGGACGGTAAGGGGGGCGGGGGGGGGGGGGGGGGGGGGGTTCACAAATGAACGTATTTCAGACACTTATGTTTCAAAGTAAAGCTCCAGCGTCTTACTTTCTAAATCCATTAATTCGTGCTAAACTGCTTTGACTGTTATCGTAAGACCGAGATATGCAAGTCTTCATTCCGCGGAGTCCTGACATTTAGTTTAGTATAGAATCCAACTGCAGTGGGTCCAGAGAGTTACTGGGATTGACCGATAGATGGCGATCGACGGTTTGTCGACTACGGCTGCATATATAGCGCAGCCTCTCAGGTACAATTCATTCAGCAGTTGATCTTCATTCCTACCGGTCGACTCGGAAAAACCACACGAGAAAGAGATGTGAGTAATTCAAGTTGAATGTGCAGGTTTAATGTTATTTCTTGAGGCGGCCTCAACTTTTCCCGACCGCAAAACCACGGAAAGATTTCTACGTGTTTCTTTTACTTGTTTCTGTCATGTTTGATGGTGACATAATGTGTGTGCAAATCCGGCCAAGTGTGCCGTTCATGTCGGCGCTGTCTTTAAGTTTTTTTCCGCCGGAAAAAAGCCGTGTTGACCGTGAAATAGTGCGAGTTCATTACGGTGATGTCGCTGCCGGCTCCCGTTTTTTCCGAGTTTAAAAAGTAAACTTTCACGGTGAAATGATGCGATTACAGTGTGCCATAGAAAAAACACTGGCCTCATGTAAAATCAGAGAGTTTGATGACGACTGGAATGCAGTTAGGTGGTGTTTGTGTTTCATTATCATCAAATACCTGGAATTTTCATACAATACACTTAATGTACTGATCACTAATTTGTGGACCAAGTTGTGCCTTTATCAACGATCATAACCGTTTTTCAGTAACTACTTTTTCAAAATAAAGGCTTAATATTTCTCATTCCGTTTCCACCATTTCAAAATAAATGCATCCCAACCAATAGGGGCATCTATTTGCACAAAATTAATGCAGGATTCAGAATATTCATCTATATATCTATAAAATACATTCTAATAAAAAAACTAATGTTTAATCGGCCATTTACAAGGCCATCATGTGAAATACCAGGACGAGAGAAAGTGTGCGAGCGTGCTACTAGACACACTCAGTGAGATCAGAGCTTGTTCACATGAGTAAGGGGTGTATGTGTTGTGTTGTATCATCATCACTTGCATCTACTGTACAGTAATTTTTTAGGCTGAAACGGAGCTTGTTACCAAGTTCTCGCTTCCAGCCATTCATTATTCAATCACCTTCTACTGTAAATATCTGTATTGTCTCCATGGACTGGTTTTACTAATATGCTTCTGTGTTGGACTGTTTTGTGTGCTGCTACTGTCTTCTGTGACTGCATGAATGTTCCTGGGGATCAATATCAATAGATGGATCTGTCTGTCAATCACAACACAACAATCTGACCTGTCTAACGTTGCTGGTTGTCTGCTTTATGTCTTTGCAGAATGGATTTCCATCCAATTTTGGTTCAGGCCAATGAGGGGTCAGCAGCAGGTCCGTCGGCCGCTGCCCCTCCTCCAGCTGCTCCCCCAGCTCAGCAGAGAGCTTCGCGGCCTGCATCGAGTAAGGCCTGCCTGCCTGACTTTAGCTAATGAGCAGTGTGTTCAAATGTTAATAAGCACATTCATTTGGCCTTAAAATTAATGTTTTAAGGACAAACATTGTTATTTCTATATCTATATAGATATAAATATCTATATAGATATATTTATTTATGTATTATCACTGTGACAACTTGAGAGTGTGTATTTTACAGTTTCCCGGGCTGGATCCACCCGGCTTGGACCCTCCCTGGCTGGATCCACCCGGCCTGGACCCAACCGGGTTGGACCTGCGGTCGATGCACCTCATCATCCCCCACTGCTGGTCCCCGGCGCGCAGGTAAAAGTGCGGAAACGACTTGTGTGTAGTTGTCAATATCGTCTTAATTTCGAGTTTAATCTGGATATGTGATGCGATTGTCCACGCAGCTTCTGCCCAAGGGCTGGAGGAAGACGCTGCCGGAGGAACAGCAGGAGTGGTTGGGCCGGGCTCTGTTCACCTGCGGCACGGGCAAGAAGCCTGTCCTCACCGGCGAGCTGCACTTCTGGTGGAGCCCTCCGGGAGCCAGGGAACTCTACACCCAGATCCCCTCTGCCCAGGCATTCTTCCAGTGCCGGTTTTTCTTGTGGGCGCCCTATAAGATTTGGGCCTACAAGCTCTCCTGCCCCAGCTGCAAGCGGCAGCTGACCGGCGCTGGCCTGTACAGGACCGTCCGCCGAGTTTTAGATATTGATAATTTTTATTTCATGGGAACGGAGCACTTGGCATGCAGGGCATGCAAAAAAAAGTACGCAGCCTGGGCCCAAGAAATATTGAGTCAGCTGGACCTGGCTCACCAGGCACGGTTTCCAGCTGTGCTCACTAAAAAGTAAGCTGCAATCTTGAAGCGTGTTTAGGTGTGTGTGTGTGTGTGTGTTTCTCCGCTGACAGTAGTCTCCTCGTGCCTTTGCAGGTTGTCTTGCGACAAGAGGGTGGTGGGGATGATGCAGCCCCGCACTATGGGAAACAGCCCGTCTCGCCTCCGTGCCGCTCTGGTGGAACAGCACACCAGAAAGTGGTTGGAGAAGATCATGCGCTACCTGTCCGTGCTGGAACTGCTCCAGGTGCCCGGCGTCCCTCCGCAGCAGGTGACGGTGCCGCCCCTGAGACCTGTCCCCAACGTGCCCTGGCTGATTTCAGTCTACGTCATGGAGGCCTTCAGTCGTCTGGAGGAGACGAAAGCCAGGGTCACGTCCATCTTTGGGGACATCCTGAAAATGGAGTCGACCAAGAAGGCAAGCACAATAAATATATGGAATTATTAGTGGGAAACACAAAAACACACACGTGACTTGACATGCTTCAGTTCTCATTTCAGATGACCAAGAAGCTCGCTGGTCATGCTGCCGGGACGGCTGCCTGTGTCTCCAACGTGGGCAACGAGCACGGGCAGGTGCTCATGTCTGTCCTCTCCGAGTCCGAGGGGGACGGGCTGTGGCCCATGGCGGCCGGGCTGGTGCGGCGTTACAGAGCGGCTGGAAAGGCCCCACCTCGGGTCCTGTATGTTGACCGGGACTGTTGTTCCATCGTCGGACGCTGCACGGTAAAGAATACAACATCAACAACGACAACGTCAGGTTGCCTGATTTATCCAACCGATACAAATGTCGTCTTCTTCCTCTTCTTCAGACGGCGGAGATGTTCGGCGAGTGGGATCAGCTGGTGGTGAGGCTGGACATTTTGCACCTCATGCGTCGCTTTGCCAGGGGCGTCACCACCGACAGCCACCTGCTGTACGGCGTGTTCATGTCACGGCTGTCGTTTGCCATCTTCGAGTGGGACGGTGGCGACTTTACGCGCCTGCAAGAGGCAAGGCAGTCCCGTCTGGATCCCACGTCCAAAGAGCTGGCCCGCCACTGCCGCCGACGTACCAGGGGCGTGGAGGAGACAGAGCGGCTCATCCAGGAGCTCCTGGACACCATGTGGGATGCCACTGACATTATGGGTGTCCCCCTCATCGACCACCCAGAAATGGAGGAAATTTGGAGCACGCAGCGTTGCCATCTCCAGTGTATCCAGGACCCGCCGGGAGTGGCGCTGTACACAAAGACGGGGGAGGTGACCAGGGGCGGCGTGGTGCTGCCCGTCTACCGCTGCGCCCGAGGCTCCACGTCCCTGGAGTCCTTCCACCTCCACCTGTGCCAGTTCATTCCGGGTGGGTGTGTGTGTCAGGATGAGCCAGCATGTTCCTTTTGACTGCCTGACTGACGTCCTTCTCCCTCCTCTGTCTCTCCCCTCGCAGGCACATCTGCCAACGACCTCCACTTCCAGGTGTACCTGCTGGAGGGCCTGGTGAGGTGGAACGAAGACCGAGCCCGGGCCGCGGTGGCCGGCAATGCTCGGCGCTCCACAGCCCGCTGCTACAACGCCCGGCTGCTGAGCAGCGTCAACAGGTTGAGCAAAAAGTTCATGGGGATCACGCTGGTGGAGAACTTCACGCAGCCTTGGGAGTACACAGGTACACCAGCGTATATAACATAGGTGTAATGCACTGAGGCTTTTGCAGGGTACAAACCCCATTTCTCTTTTTCCTCTTCAACTCAGGGGAGCTCATCGGGTTGGAGTACCTCTACTCCCAGACAGGGGGCGGCGCTTTGCGGATCGGCTCCCGGGCCTGAAGGCTGTGGGCCTGCCGATCTCTTTCCATGATCCTGAACAGGCCTCTGCAGTTCTGACTCTGTTTAAACAACACCATCTTGCTGATTGTTACAACTGGACAAATGTAAGTTAATCATAA
This sequence comes from Pleuronectes platessa, assembly GCF_947347685.1. NCBI lineage: Eukaryota > Metazoa > Chordata > Actinopteri > Pleuronectiformes > Pleuronectidae > Pleuronectes > Pleuronectes platessa. Next base: position 23,288,000 of record NC_070626.1, read on the forward strand.
CCTGTATTATCAATATCCATCTGTTGGCTGATCTCTCAGCCTAAACAGCAGTGTCCCAACTTCCTGAGTTGTTAGCAACCGTCAGGCTCTCAGGCAGCAGCAACACCATTATTCCTCCTCATCCACTGACCGCAACCATGTCAAACTGTGTCAAAGGGTCTCAAGACATTGATAATGTACGCATAATATTACTGTGAGCTTTTCGTCCAAATGTCATATTAGTGGCGTGGCGTTCATCACCTTGATGTGACTTCTTCTGAAGGATTGTAGCTTCACAGTGCAAACTAGACTCATATCTTGATCCAAAAGAGCTCAATCGTCTGGTTCAGCCTGCTGGGTCGGTAACACTGTTCACTCATCATCTTTCTTTTGATGACTGCAGTCAACAATTACATTTTTTAGGTAGGTTACACAAAGGATAAATAGACATACACAAACAAGTATAAACAAAAGAATAGATAGATAAATAAATACATAAAATTCGATAAGTATAAATACATGTGTAAATAAATGTACAATTAAAAAATGATACATGAAATAATAGTTTGGACAATGTTACACACCTCTTTGTGGCCCACACTGTCCTAAACGAAGACTGTCTGCTGTTCCCAAGTAACAAGCCACGGCTATCAAAGGACAACAAAATGGTCCTCTGTTAGAAGAAGGGGTCATTCAGAGGTGACAACAGGGGAAGCTGAGGATTATACTGAGACACCTGAAATTCAAATGAGGAGGTGAATGACCCCCCCCACCCCCCCTCCCCACGCACACACACACACATACACACTTCCTAGAACTTCCAAGCTGACTTCAAAGTTTCCTGTGTAAGTTTACAAACTTGCGCCCTTATTAATGTAACTTCATGAACATGTCTTATTAAGTTATTTGCCAGTGTCCATGTGTTCACATGGCAGGAATCTTGAACATGTAAGTGGGCTTCCTTCCATCTCCTCTGTTAAATAGGCAGACTTCACACTCAGATACAAATAGTCCTGATACCGGCACTATCCCCACTCACTCCCACATAGGGATGCATATATCAGACAGCTTGTGAAACTAATCTTCAAGGGGCAGTTAGTTTGTATTGTGAAAAATCTAAATGTCCTTTCCCACACTCTTACAAATCTCTCTAACTTTATAATCTAATAATAGACACCAACACGTTCTAAAGTTGTATTATTATTACATGAGCATGGATGGCAAAACATATTTATATACGATGCTAAGTGACTCTTTGAAATACCAACCAACAGTGCATCTTATAAGAGGTTTCATTGAACATGTTCAAGCAAAGGTTGTACATCACAATGACATATTCGGAATATAATTGAAACATTACTGTTCCTACTTAAAAATAAATCAGTGTAAAACCCTTTGCTGATGTGCATAGTTATGTTTATATTAATTACCTGATTCTTTATACTGCATTCTTAATAATATGGCTCAAGGAATGACATAACATGCTATCAGTCATTCAGCTGACATAAATTGACCTCATCATATTGTTCTTACACTCATATATCTCTGTGTCTTTTTCTCTGTAGTATGCATGTATAGATCCGGAAATAACTCGCCAGGAGTTATACGTCATGACAAATGAGGCACACAACCAATGCACACAAGTTATGGTGAAGCTTGTCCGGCTGAAGAAGGCTGCTCACCAACAAGCTGCTTCATTTCAGCAGCAGCTGAATACTGCACAGAGCAAGTTAAAGAATGCCATGCACGAAGTAGAGGTGCTGCCATCCTGGGCAGCATTTTGTAGTGATGGTAAGTTTATTGATTTGTTTGAATCCAAATAGGATAACATTGCATTCTGTATTATCCCTGCGTACTGTATTTGCTATGTTTGCTTTGTTTACAATGCTTTATAACAGGTTCCAGCCTATTTCCAAACCAATACAAGAAGTATCCAGTATACACATTTCCAGCTCAATATTAAAGTTTTCAGAAAACCTTTTTAACAACTTGCCACAATGACAGTATTATTACAGGACACAAACACCAATAATGAATGCTTACTTTTGAACAGACAATCACTCATCTACATTGCATATTATATATAAAACCACACTGAATAATGCAACTTTTCATTCCTACAGATATGATGGAAACCTCAACACAAACAGATGAACGGCTGAGGAGACAACCAGCAAACCAAAAGCATAATTTTATAGTTAAATGACTGCTTTCAAAAACTGTAGATATGTATCTAAACCTGCAGAGACAGAGAAAGACGAATGTATAGTGTGGCTGTTTAAATTACATTTTCTTTTTAATGTAAATAAATCTGTACAGCTTCATTGGTTTAGTGATTCTTGATTTTCTAGTCAGTACAATGTGATGTTATTTTGTTGTGTGTACATTTCATTTGAGCGATGTAATATCCTTGTTACACGGATGTAAGACAGGTTACATGTATAATATACATTTATTCTTGATGTAGAATTTTGCTCATCAGTGCCCAACACTAAACTTCACCTCTCTACATAATGCAATGTTATTAGTACAATATTCTTCACTTAAGAGTCCAGACTACTGTCTATTAGTACATGTGTTTACAGTTTTTATTTTATTGACTTGAAACCTTATCTCAAATTCCCATTTAGTCTATGTGGATTTCTTAGGAGGAAACCACAGACATATTAAATATGACTAAACACACTAGGTATTGGAACTTTCTCACTGTGACAATTGATCACTATTTAAACCAAATATACTATTAATATATGAACTGCTTCATTCCAAATCAATCCATTATATGAAGTACCTATTGTTGTAGAAATAGACTATATCCATGCATTTTACTTAATCTCAGTACTGTGTTTATTACACTTTGATATTCCACAAACAACAAATGATTATAACTACAATCCCACTTAATTTAATAATGACAAAGTTGGTGATAATAACGTCTGTCATGTTTTTCTAATGTCACTAGGTGGTAGCATTAAGATGACATTCTTCACCAATAATAATGATAACAACAACATTTTCAAGTCACATTGAAATGTGTATTATTCACTGTGCAAAACATTATTGTGTAGTGATTGACCAAAATGAATCATATCACGGTGCTTAAATAGATAATTTAAGCACCATTTAAGTATGCAAGCGCAGAAATAGGGACAAGGTTTGATCTGGGGATTAGAAGAGGGTCACCGGCAATAGCCAACGTTTCATAGCTGACACCTCCACCAATACTTTGATCCAATACCAAGGACTCAACAGCAAACAACTACTTTCAACTTTAATCTGATTGGCGAGAGGAAGTTCCCACAAACTTCACAGAGACGCTGGCTGTTTGAGTTTCTAAAAGGGCTCTCTGACCACGCCCCCTGCAGTTCACACCAAGAGGTGTCGGTTTGCAGCGAGGGCTTAATTCTGAAACGGACCCCTACAATTCACACCACGCCCAGCCCAAGTGCTCTGCATGTGATACCAACCGATCTGATTGCGTGACTTGTGTGGCTGTATGTGTGTGTATCTGACGCAATTACATAAAGACATTCATTTTCATTCCAATGGTTTTACATCCCCTGAGTCACCAAATATTAAATGTTCACTTGTAAATCTTTCTGCTCCGCCTCTGTCACACAGCAAAAACTAGATAATAGAAATATATGCGCCTCCCATCAACCCTCTGCTTGTCAACATATTTGCCTGATCAAATGAAACCCTGAAACTCAGATGATACGAGGAAGACCCCTCATGTGTTTCACCTGTGTATGTCTGTCTCTGCTTCCTTTTGTCTTGGTCACTTCCTGGTTTGCTTACATGGCCGTTTCCAGGTGGACTGTGATTTATAAAGTGAACATTGCCTTCAGGTGTGCGAACGTACCCTTTTAGTATGAATCCCATGCACTGTTTTATAAATGAGGCCCCATACCTTAACTTTATACTGAGTGAGTGTTGGCAAACTGTCAAATGCATAATGCTAATAAATAATATGGCTAGCTGTGCTTGCTAGTTATTTATCTAGTAAAATAAAATGAATAACTGCAACCATAACTATTATGAACATCACTGCAATTTTTTTTTAATGTTTTTTTCTTTTCTTGTGTTTGACTATCTGTGTGCTGCTACTATTTTGTATACCTGCCTAAATGTCCCAGGGGGTCAATATCAAAAGGTGGATCTGTCAATCACCCCACAACAAGCTGGCATGTCTGTTTGTATTCTGAGCGGGGTGCATTAAACAATAATAATATTGCTTCTTGTCTGCTCATTGTCTTTGCAGAATGGATTTCCGTCCTACCTTCCACAGGCTGCCTACAAGCGCTCCACTCACCCTCCAGCCCTCAGCTGAAGACTCATTAATTAAAAAGGAAAGTTTCAGAAACTACATTAATCACATAACAGTTACAACACATTGTTTCATTGTCACGTTGCAATTTCTTCTTAAATAGACAAAGTGCACTCCACAACAAATATCATAAAACATTTAAAACAAAGAAAATGTCAACTAGAATGTTAAGGAAAGACAATATAAAAATAAAATAAAATGTATTCCCTCCTGTTTTGGCTTTGAAAAAATAATTGAATAAAAATACCATTATTAAATATACAATAAATAAAGTGTAAATAACTGACCACCCCCAAAGCCTTTAGTTCAAATAAATATTCCCAGAAGCCCCCCTGTGCAGAATATAGGTTTTGGTTCGTGGTTTTTGTTCAGGAACAGTATCATGTTCAATTTTTCAGTTTTAATACACTTCGCCTATGACATTCTTCTGCTCCGTCTCTGTGCTGCTTGGGTGCTGTGCTGCTGGCCGGGGGGGGAGGAGGCGCAAAGTGTGCCTGCTCCTCTTGCTTTGTTTGCCTGGATGGCGGCGCTGAGTCACCGGACGGTAAGGGGGGGGGGGGGGGGTTCACAAATTAACCTATTTCAGACACTTATGTTTCAAAGTAAAGCTCCAGCGTCTTACTTTCTAAATCCATTCATTCGTCCTAAACTGCTTTGACTGTTATCGTAAGACCGAGATATGCAAGTCTTCATTCCGCGGAGTCCTGACATTTAGTTTAGTATAGAATCCGACTTCAGTGAGTCCAGAGAGCTACTGGGATCGGCCGATAGATGGCGATCGACGGTTTGTCGACCACCGCTGCATATATATCGCAGCCTCTCAGGTACAATTCATTCAGCAGTTGATCTTCATTCCTACCGGTCGACTCGAAAAAACCACACGAGAAAGAGATGTGAGTAACTCAAGTTGAATGTGCAGGTTTAATGTTATTTCTTGAGGCGGCCTCAACTTTTCCCGACCACAAACGACGGAAAGATTTCTACGTGTTTCTTTTACTTGTTTCTGTCATGTTTGATGGTGAAATAATGTGTGTGCAAATCAAGTGTGCCGTTCATGTCGGCGCTGTCTTTAAGTTTTTTTCCGCCGGAAAAAAGCCGTGTTGACCGTGAAATAGTGCGAGTTCATTACGGTGATGTCGCTGCCGGCTCCCGTTTTATCCGAGTTTAAAAAGTCGCCTTTCACGGCGAAATGATGCGATTACAGTGTGCCATAGAAAAAACACTGGCCTCATGTAAAATCAGAGAGTTTGATGACGACTGGAATGCAGGTAGGTGGTGTTTGTGTTTCATTATTATAAAATACACTTTGTGTACTGTCCACTAATTCTAATAAAAAACGAATGTTTAATCGGTCATTTACAAGGCCATCATGTGAAATACCAGGACGAGTGAAAGTGTGCGTGCGTGCTCCTAGACACACTCCGTGAAATCAGAGCTCGTTCACGTGAAGCAGAACGTCGGTGACTTTGTTGAAAAACTGTGAAAAACAGAGTTTGACACTAGTGAACTGACACAACACTGGTGTCAACATCTCCATAAGTAGTGAAAGCATTGTACTAGTAGTTCAGGTGGTGGTCACGCGCTCCGCGGGCTCCGTTGTGCTCAGCTTCAGATCCTAGACTCCTTTGAAGCCCAGCCCCTCCCTATCCTAATGTTTTAGCCAATCGAAAGATCGCCGAATTCTCGCAACGTTCGATTGGCCAGTTGCTTTTGGAACAACTGCTCTCTGATTGGCTTACTGCCCAACTTTAGTGTGCAAAGCGGGAGTCTTTTTCATTCTGCCGGGGAACTTCGCAAGACACACATCAACCGAAGAATAAACTACAGTACTACGAAGCGAGATGTGAGTAGAGTAGCCCACGAGCAATGTGCATGTTTAATGTTCTTTTTTCTGCTGTTTGCTTGTTTCTTTCGAGTGTCACGGTTAAACAATGTATGTACAGTAAGGTCATTGTAATGTCAGCGCCTTATTCCGGCGTAATTCCCCCGTTTTTTCGCGGTCAATAATGTCCGTACAGACCGCTAGCTTCGTTGCGGGATCCATGTACTTGTCCGCCGGATAAAGGGAGTTTTTCACGGTCAATAATGTCCATACAGACCGCTAGCTTCGTTGCGGTCTGTATGTACCTTCCGCCGGGTAAAGGGGTGCTTTTCCCGGGGAAGAATGTGCCCACAGACCGCTGACCATTGCGCCGTTTAATATACTTTTGCGCCGGGAAAAGGTTGCGTTTCAATGCTGTCCGTACATTACGCTGACATCAAACCGACCTCATGTAAAATCCTGCTAACTGTACAGGAGTAAGTGGTGTATATGTGTTGAATCCAGAAATGGGCAAAAATACATCAAAAATGTTTTGATACAAAAAAAACCTCAAATAAATGTATTAAAATAAAATACAAAATACTGGGGCCAGAAAATTTAATAAAATACAATACATGTATTTTGTATTTAAAACATAGGAAATACTTTTTCTGGATTTTACGTTTTCTCACAATTTTAACAGCCCATAATATTTGGCTTTGTATCAACAAGAAAATATTCATCACATATGAATAGCATCACACATTAGGCCTGTGTATACTATACAAGACAATTTTGATCCTTAAAACCAGTTGTACACAGGTAAAGAACCTAAATAAATTACTGTAGATCAAGTTCTGCACAGAAAAATTAATCAAGGTAAAAGGTAAATATTCAATCAAATCTGCACACAGTATTTTAAATACAAAATTACTCCACTCTTAAGTATTTTGTTACAAATTACGATAGATTTTTTATCGGCCCTGTCAAATACAAATAACAACATAATCAAAAGTAATAGAAAAATGTATATTAAATACGAGTAATATAAATACTGCCCATCTCTGGTTGTATCATCATCACTTGCATCTACTGTACAGTCATTTTCCAGTCTGTAACGTAGCTTGTAACGATGTTATCACTTCCAGCCATTCATCTTTCAATCACTTTCTACTGTAAATATCTATATTATCTCTATGGACTGGTTGTATTCATATTCTTTTTTGTGTCACTGTTTTGTGTGCTGGCACTGTATTTTGTGCCTGTCTAAAAGTTCCTGGGGATAAATATCAATAGATGGATCTGTCTGTTAATCACAACACAACAATCTGACACGTCTAATGTTGCTGGTTGTCTGCTTAATGTCTTTGCAGAATGGATTTCCGTCCGGTTTTCAGGTGCCTTTCAACTAAAGTTCTGTGCCTAAAGGTGTCAGCTGCTGCGCTTGCAGTGGCCCAACGAAATCTTAGGTCCACCACGGCATTCGCCCTGAAGAGACCAGAGGCAGTGAGGGAGGAGGCCAAGGCCCGCATCCTCCAGGCTGAAGGAGACCCTGAGTGCTGGCAGCTGGTGCTCAGTGAGAGCCAGCTCCAGTTTGGCAAGTACCGGGGTCAAACCTTTAAGTGGCTCCTCAGGCATGATGTGGGCTACGCCTGTGAGATCCTGGTGTATCACATGCAGGAGAGAGAAGTCGGGGACACCTCCCAGTCGCCTCTCGCCGTCAACAAGGACGCCCTCGCCTCCTACGCCCGGCTGTTCCCACAGATGATGCAGCTGATCCAGTGGCGTCAGATGTGCGAGGGCTTTGTGTCGGTGAGGGGCATGGACCGGACGCTGGTGGGGTTCGGTGCGCACGCCGGCATGTCGCTCCAAGCCCTGTATGAGTCCACCAGCACAGTGTGTCAAACGTAAGTATTTCGGCCACAGGTGCAGTTGAGGATGCAAGCTGACGCGTGTTGACACGATACTTTGATCTTTTTCCCGTCTGCAGCTACATGCGGTGGCTTAAGGCCCAGCAGTGCGGCATGGGGTCACTGATGCACACTGTAAAGGTGTACATACTGGGCCGGGAAAAAGAAGGGTCAGCAGCAGGGCTGTCGGCCGTTGCCACTCCTCCACCTGCTCCCCCGGCTCAGCAGAGAGCTTCGCGGCCTGCATCGAGTAAGGCCTGCCTGCCTGCCTACCTGTCCTAGCTAATGAGTAGTGTGTTCAAATGTTAATAAGCATATTCATTTGTCCTCCTCTGCACAAACGAGGTGCGGGATCTGCGGCCCAAATAATAGAGCTGTCTGACGACGACGACCTCTTCACTGCTGCCGTGGAGGATGACACTCTGCGTGAGTGTATGTGACTTTAAACATCGTTGTTACTATATAAATATATCTATATAGATGGATCTATGTATTATCACTGTGACAACTTGAGATTGTGTATTTTACAGTTTCCCGGGCTGGACCCTCCGTGGCTGGATCCACCCGGCCTGGACCCAACTGGGCTGGACCTGTGGGCGATGGTCCCGGGATCGAGGCCATATATCGGAACGAGCCTCGCGGCCCGCCCGTTGCGGAGGAGCAGCAGCAGGTGGAGGAAGTAAGCCTCGTCGAGTTGGACGATGCAGGGAGGGACCGTTTGCCGCGCCTATTAAATGCCTGACCTCTGTGGTTGCTTCCTCTGTCTGTTGCAGGTTGTACTCGGTCCAGACGGACACGGCGGGTACCAGCACGCCGCCCATCTGGCCCAGGCATTGGTGGCGCTGCGTGAACGCCCGTATGTTACGCAGAGAGAGGTGAGGGAGATAGGGGCTCTCTGGCAGAAGCTGTCAGACAGGGACAAGGCCCCTATCTCCTTCCCCCCACGGCACCAGAAGCAGCAGCGCAGGGCAGCTGCACAGTTCCCGGATGCCAGCAGGCTGCTGCAGGCCATCTTCCTGGAGCTGTGCGGCATTCACCAAGAGGGCCGTACCATCGCCGGGGTCCGGGTGAACCGCTGGGGGGTCATCATGACGGACTACCGTCGGATCAGGGAGAACTTTTTCAACACTTGGGGGCTGTCAAAAGCTGCCCCGGTCCAACTCCTGGAGGTCAACCAGCGGACCCTTATGCAGTGGTGAGAGAGCGCCTTTGCGTGCGATGTGTAGAATGTGCCTACGGGAAGGAAGATGCTCATAATCAATATCATTGAATTCACTTCCATTAGGAACCACAAAAGGAGCAAGCAGAGGATGGTGGAAATAGTGCGCCAGGGGTTGCAGGCCTCTGCATCCCACCTCGTCGCCTCCACCTCTGCATCCCACACCATCGCCTCCAGCTCTGCAGCCCACGCCATCGCCTCCAGCTCTGCAGCCCACGCCATCGCCTCCACCTCAGCAGCCCACACCATCGCCTCTAGCTCTGCAGCCCACACCATCGCCTCCAGCTCTGCAGCCCACACCATCGCCTCCAGCTCTGCAGCCCACGCCATCGCCTCCACCTCAGCAGCCCACACCATCGCCTCCAGCTCTGCAGCCCACACCATCGCCTCCAGCTCTGCAGCCCACGCCATCGCCTCCACCTCAGCAGCCCACACCATCGCCTCTAGCTCTGCAGCCCACGCCATCGCCTCCAGCTCTGCAGCCCACGCCATCGCCTCCAGCTCTGCAGCCCACGCCATCGCCTCCAGCTCTGCAGCCCACACCATCGCCTCCAGCTCTGCAGCCCACGCCATCGCCTCCACCTCAGCAGCCCACACCATCGCCTCTAGCTCTGCAGCCCACACCATCGCCTCTAGCTCTGCAGCCCACACCATCGCCTCTAGCTCTGCAGCCCACACCGTCGCCTCCACGTCTGCATCCGACGCAGTCGCCTCCACCTCCGCTGCCTTGCCCAAAACGACTGCCTGGCAGAGGAAAGTCCGTGAGGAGCAGGAGCGGCGGCGAGCTGCGATGGGCCTTCCCACGAAGAGCTGGAAGAAAAGGGAACATTTTATCTGTAAGCGCTGTGGCCAGCCAAAGACCCGGGAATACGGCCACAGTCGCTACAGATCCCAGCATTTCTGCTCCCGTGCGGAGGGCCGCTCAGTAGAGGACTGGCTGGAAGAGAAAAGGGCAGAGGAGGTGGCACAGAGACAACAGGTCAGTGACCCGATACCATGCACTGCGCCCGACACGCTTCCCACATCATTGTCATTCGTTAACCGTGTCGATCGTCTTGTTGTCTGCAGGCCGCCGAAGCTGCCCGGGCCTCTCAGACCCCCTCCGGCCAACAGGGAGGGCAGTAAAATGCGCGCAGTTTGTGAGTATGAAATATCAATGCAATGATAGAGAGTGTACATAGATTGCACATTAAATAGCGATTCTAAAGGGGGGAGTTCTTCTGCTCAGCTAACGAAGGGCCCGGCAGAAAGTCTCCTCAGGAGTGGCTGAAGTCACAGGGCGACGTGCCCATCCCGCGCACCACCCTGTGGAGGATGAAGAAGGCGTTGGACCGGCCGAAGGAGGAGGAGGGACAGACGAAGCCCAGAACGCAACACAAAGTGCGGGCCTGCAAGCGCTACGGGCAGCCTCCCTTCAAAGACTACAGCCACAGCCAGCTGAACCTGCTTCGAGGCAAGGTGTTCTACTGCGTTATGCAGGACGGCGTGAGCGTGGATCTGTGACAGGATGTTCATCGGACCAGGGAGAAGGAGGTGTGTATTTGCCTTTAGCCTTTCTGTGTTTTCTTCATGTCCTGTGACTGACTGTCACTTGTTACGCAGGAGACAAAGAAGGAGCAGAGGTAGGGAAGGCTGCGAGGAGAGGGAGAAGGAGCAGCGGGAGGGAGAGAGTTCAAAGAGGTACGTTAAAGTGTTGTCCTTTTTACTTTGCGTGCCTGTGTGTTTTCTTCTTGTTTCTCGCACCCGAATGACTCGTCTCTTTCCTTGTTATTCAGGAGGACACGGAATCACAAGCGAGTTGCCCAGTGTGTGTGTGTGTGTTTTTTATTTCGCAAATAAAAGTACTTATTTCTTTACATCTTGTCAGACTGCTCATTTCACATCTTGCCCATGTGATGTTGCATTTGTCATCATATCGATTCAATGAGTGTGTTAAATGTAGGTGAAAGGGATGGAGCTTTATTTATTGAAACTACTACTCTAAACAAATATATATATATATATATATACATGCATACAACATAATGTTTACAGCTTCATATTAACGCCCATCAGAGGTTAACACAAGGGCTTAATATATCTCCTTCCTGTATTTCTTTGTGAAAGGGATGCAGCTTTTTTTATTTAAACTACTCTAATTAAATATATATATATATATATACATACATACAATATAATGTTTAAAGCTTCATATTAACGCCCATCACAGAGGTGAACATAAGGGCTTAATATATCTCCTTCCTGTATTTCTTTGTTTATGCTGTTCCTATCCTCGCCACGAGAGGGATGCAGAGGGATGAGGGAGGGGGCGGCTCATCCTCCCGTGTTTACATCCGGCCCGTCGGTCCGCGTGGCTCATTTACGTTCCAGGCTCCGACCACAGTGACGCGGGCCTAATCTGATGCGGCGTTCCTACCGCTACACCATAAAGAAAGGGCTTCGGGTAAACTTTCTCAAAACCTATTTTTCAGTCGGCAAAAAACCCTCTCTCGTTGCAGGGGCCAAAGTCAAGGAATGCGTCTGCGGACCAAGCTAATGTACTCTGTATCGTTCCAACTTGAGTATATGTGAGACCAAAGTATATAATATGGTTATGACCGGAATATAATCCCCTCTAAATCAGATGCTTTCCTTAGTCATAGCTCAGATGCCTCTATCAGAGCTCAGATAGAGGCAGACACACACCTGGAGCCTCACACTCTCTTTAGAAGCCGCTTGATCAACCATCTTTATTCATTAAACTCCACAAGCTCACAGAGCTGATGGGAGAAATATTCAGATGAGCCCTTCGCCCCGGCAGTCTGATTGGTTGACTACAGGCGAGAGACCAAAAGATCCACCACAATTGCAATGTTTCAATAACATATTTATATAGTGGACTGAGTGAAAAAGTCCAGAGTGACTGTTTGTATACTTTGAGGGTACCTAGTGACCCCCTTCAGGTAATTATGTATAGTTAAAGCCCAGAAAATGTGTATTACACAATATGCGCCCTTTAAGAAAACCCATGTAAAGGGAAAAGTTATGAACATGCTTAGTGAAGTTCCTTCCCATGTGGAAGAAAAGCTGAACTCTACAGAATGTAAACAAAAGCAGAGATTCTCTATGGTTTTTGGTTTGGAAAGAGGGTTCACTCTGCACACAATTTGAGACACTAGATGATTTGAACTGATTTGTTTGGTTGTGGATTTCTGGACTTTATCGTTGCTGACTATATTTATATATTTCTCTCAGTGGGCATTCTGAAGGACATCTTGATCCTATCAACAACAGCACAGGGTGTAATGGTCCATTCATTTCCTGCACTTATTTCAAGTTCATTGTATGTATTTTATGTAAATTAATTGTTGTAAAGCACCATGAGCTGCATTTCATTCTATTCTTGCTCCCATCCTGTAAATCTTGTAGTTGGACCCGCTGCATGATGAGGACTCTAGATGGTGCTATGATACATATAGTCTTGTGATTGCTGCAGTCAGGCTGTGCTCTTTGATCGGAGGTAATTCTCAGTAAAGTTTAACAGTGCTCCTGTTTTATTTCAAAAATTATTTCAGATTTTAAACATAGAATAGGATAGATCTTCAGTTTGCTTCATTCTTTCTTTATCTAAACCTCAGATCATATCTGGCTATATATATTAAATCTGACATATAATAAATAAATAAATTAAACGCAGGATGATGTGATGGGAGGGTGATGTTTAATGTTTGAATAGTTAGTCTAACTGAAATGTTGATTATAGGACTATGTCCATCCCTACATGTGGTGTTCATGTATGTTTTATTGTGTACAGATGCAATGTAGTGTGGAAACAGCAAAATTAATGACTAAAATGTGATTAACATAAATACTCTGCTTATATGAGTTGGATGAATTAATTGTTACTAAGCACTATTTTTACACAGACTAATTTTAATGCACTGAAGTCTTGATTCATGCTCTATTCATAGAGATTTTATTTGTCTGTCCCATAATACCAGGATTAACTCTTTACATGTCAACCGCCTGTAGGCTCCCCTCAGTGTTCATGCCTCTGTCCACCATATGCATTCACACGCGTACTCTTTATGTTACAGAATGTGCTCATACGAGGGGAAAAAAAGAGCACAAGTTGCAGAAGGGCGGGTTAGAGTACAGTTATTCAAAGTGTGCCGACGCCCTCAAACCCTGCCCTGGTGGCTGTGGCTTTGTGTGTAATAAAACAATAGCGAGCATCCTTTACACTAATCCAGTTAGAATCAGCATCTGCTTTCTCTTCCTCTTTCTGTCAGTGGCTGTGCATCGTCACCCAAACACACACACACACACAAAGCAATCCTTTATGTGTCTTTGTTCAGATTTTGTGTTTGTTTTGCTGTCAATAAATGAGACCTGCAAAATACGAGAGGTTTCTCTGTTTCTGTTTTGGGTTAGGGTTAGACACATAGACAGTCATAGACCACTTTTAGGGACATTGCCTTAACCATGACCATAATAACCACTAACCCTCGCCCATAAACTAACGTGAACCTAACCCTAACCTTAACTACTGACCCACAAATTGGCTTTTGTCCAATGTTTTTGTCCCTAATAGGGTAAGCTGTCCACTGGATGTTGGTCTGCAATGTGTCCCTAAAGGAAGCTTAAGACACAATACACACACCATATACACACATACACAAGCCTGAGGTTTAGTGTTTACCACAGGGCGTAGTCACTTTAGCAAAATCTTTAACACTTTATATGTAATGTTGTGCATACAGTTGAAAAAAAAGCAAAACTGCATTTTCCTGCAGATATCAGTGGTATGTCATGATATGAGCATCCCTTGACTGTTGCACAGTAGTCCTATATTATGGGGATCTTAAATTCAAAGCAAACAGAAGAGCTCTCGATTTACCTCTTGTATTAAATCATAGAGAAATCCAGTTCCAGCTCAAAGGCCACTCCCGTCTTTTTACAAGCTGCACAAACATTCTGCTGACAGGATGTGGCCAACATGAAGAACCGACATCATCACCGGAGCCCCCACATGCTAGCATCAGGTTTTTCATTGCAACGAACCTGGAGAGGTTATTCATGCAGCCTGGTTAATGCCTCAGTTCTTATCTAGGAAAATAGCTTAGAGATAGTCAAATGCACACAAACTTCGTCACTGATGTGCATACACAGGCACAATATGCTCAGTCAGTGGAAAAAGTTCTTGAGTCAAAGTCAAATATAAGTTACATCAATTCATTAAAATATACTTATATACTTAGTACCAGAGGTTAAATTGCTCACTTGGCAGAATGGCCTATTTTACATAACTCCAATAATATATTTGGACTTATGATTGACGGGTAGTTTATCTATGATAAGGCATCATAACAAATTTTACTCCTGTAGCTGGTCAAGGATCGGAAAAGTTTGGCTGCACAAACCTGTGCTCGTGTTTTTCTTCAGTCTTTACTGAGGTTTGTGAAATACTGGATCATTTGACTTCTGTAGACCTTAATAAAGAGGGGAAATGATTCTTATGTGGAACTGCTTACAACTCATGGACATCTGAAACCTGCGTCCATAGGCCTCCACTGGACACTGCTTTTTGTAAGTGGTCAAAAGTCCAAAAAGGTTCATGGAAAACTGGACTGAACTCTAGAATAAGTATCTCAAAACTGTTGTATGGTAAAGTACTGCACTTCAGTACAGTACCACAGATGACCAGAATAAACAAACCGAAGCTGCCAAATTAGAATATGTAGCTCTTAAATGCACTGTACTAGCATCAATAGCAGTATGAAATAGAAACACTCAACTTTCCAATATGTATCTAAGTCTGTAGTTGAGTAAACATACTTTACTTGTCACTTCTGCCCTCAGTTACTTTAAGTCCATGGCAGAGTTGCTGCTCTGTGTGATTTCTCTTCACAAAAGTGTGACAGAGCAACAGGATTGATGAGACGTAATGTCACCTAATGAGATTTAGAGCTGTTCTAAAGGAGTCTCAGCTAATCCCAACACCTTGGACAGCAGCAGACGCACTGCAGCTCGTCCCTGGTAGAGACAGTTGTCCCGGCTGTTCTCTAAGTCCCATTTCTCGGCTGGGTTGGGCCTGGCCAGCCGGGTCTGTGCAGTGTTCCAGACCAGAGTTGGGTTATTTTGAGGAATGTGGTCATGGTGATCTCAGAGGTGTGGCCCAAAAGGCTCAAGCGTGGGCAGATGATGACCCTGCACCTTTCACCTGAGTGGATCTCAAAGCCAGTCCAGACATCCCTCCCAACGTGCACCTCGTCCATTCATCCATCTGGTAAATTTGGCCCAGGATCAGCGTCCGCAGGAAAAAGGGGAGCACTTAAACTTTCTTGGCTATTTCTGTCTTGTTAGGTGGCTGCCTTAAAGAACATTTCTGTGGAACTCTGAGAGACACAAACTTGATTTCTAATCCTGAGGGAAAATAAGAAATACACATTACCATGATATACAGTATCTCTCCCAAGCTTAGTTAGTGGTGGATACTGTATTGCTTTGTGTGTTCATGAATGAAATCTAGGCACAGATTGACACATGACCAATCAAATCATCTTACTAACAAACTTAGTATTAACAGAATTTATAAATTAGTAACACATTCCCTGCATTTCACAGTCTGTAAACCTCAGATGGTAGGAATAGCAATAGTTAATCATCGCTCCACAGATATAAATAACAGTATCAAGCTGTTTTGTTGCTTTTTGCACTTGCGGTCTACAGTATCTAAAACAGGAAACAATCAGGGGTGATCCAGTGGAGTGGGGCCCCACACTGCAGCATGTGGGGCCACTCTAGGGGGATAACGCTCACAGACACAGAGGATGTTTTGTCAGTTCTCAGAGAAGTTGGGGGGACAAATAAATCCCGAAGCACAGGAGGATGGTGCCAGCCAATGCTTGTATTCATAAATATATTTTAACCATTCAACATTATAGGCCAGATCTAGTCAATTCAGAATTTAGCCAACCAATTCATGAGGAAATTAAAGAGGGGCAGGAACTTTGTAGACATGTATGAGGGGTGATTAATGCCTAGGAAATCCAGCAGCATAGCAGCCTCTTTATGAGGGGTGATTAATGCCAGGCATGGGCCAGAAGACAAGCTGTGTGATTTTTGGCACTGTACATTTCCCATGATTCACGAGGTTAAAACGTCAGGGGAATTTATTTTTTAAATGTAAGTGCTCAACTATATAAAAAGAACAACATTTTTAATAAACTGAAGATCTTAACCGTCCATAGCTTTGTTGCCAGGCGACGGCTGTAACGGTGGTAACAACAAGCTTGTGAGTAAGACCAGACCGTCTAACTTCCCTACGGCAGTGTACACGCTGTTGGAGGATGCAGCCGATGACAGCCTCTGTGTCCTGTGCAGAATGCGGCCGCTGAATTGATAACCAGCTTGTGTAGTGACCAAGTCCTACACTTTAGCCGCTACTGGCTGCTGATGAGGGAGATTATTATGACTGGTACGCCTTAAAAACGTTTGAGTCTTTTTCTACTTCTCCCAGTACTGTAAGTATGATATCTTTTTATTTGTTCACCACAATGTCAGTCACTTGCAATGCTGTTTGTAAAACAAAGTAAAACATAACCCCCCAAATAAAACATTTCTGAGCACCGTTAATAAATGTTAGCTTCCCTGCTCGTTCATCATCAGCAATACCTATGATGATGGTCATGAACTTAAGTAACTACCTGTGGCCAACCTGGCATCACTATACACCCCCTTCTGCTTGGAGGAGTGTTACATTATTTAAAATTTAAGTGTGTAACATCTGTATTTGTAGACACTAGGGGCACTAACCACCAGACCAGGTATGATTTAGAGTAAAGGGAGCAGGTGTGTTAATGTAAAGGGAGGCACCAGGAAGGGACTTTGTCTATGCCTGGACAATGGACTTCTTAATTGCGAGACTACATCCAACTAAACTGGTGCATTAGTGGCTTCTTGTTTTACGTTTATTTTGAAGAAAAAAATGTTTTTTTTTACAGAAAACCACCTCACCCTCCCCTTCCAAACATGGGAGAGAGCCTGTAGTAGCCTTCAGATGTTTAATTTGTCCAGTTCGGTTAACTGTAAAAAAAAAACATGCTGGCCTCCGTAGAGATGACCCGCTCCCGATGTAAATATAAAGTATTTAAATATAAAATGCCCATTTCTAGGCTAATGAAAACAACAATTTGTACAATTTAGTTGAAGCCTCTATTTTATATTCCATTTCTCCCAATAGATCCCTTTCACCTAAATCGTGCACACTGGACCTTTAATCCCCCCCAAAGAAACAAATTTGCCTCATCCAGCTTGTGTCCGGTTGGGAGAGTGGGCGGGACTCTGTCTACAGTTCACATTCCTCAATGACGCCACTTTCTCCTTGTTTGTGCGCCGCTGATCGCCCTCCATACTTCTGTGTGGGCGGTGTTGTGTGGAGCCACGCCCCCGCTGCTGCCGCTGCCGCTGCCGCAGCTGCACAGACTCCGAGGTCCCGCTTGTACTCAGCCAGCCAGCAGCGGCGGAGGTCGGGCCGGAGTGCGATCGCTGTCCGGAGCGCATAGATGTGCAGAACCCCTGGAATAACCGAGTGCTGGAGAGGCCGGAACCGAGCACCGTGGAGCACCGCGTTCTAGCCGCCGAAAGGGAACGAGCCACGGCCACAGCATGGCGGTGGAAGAGGAAGGTCTCCGGGTTTTCCAGAGCGTTAAAATAAAAATAGGTAAGAGCAACAAAACAAAAAAAAAATCCCTGCCCTCCCCCCAGTGTTAGAGGCTGAATGGATGGCTCCATATTAACGGGCCCAGGCAGCGAGGGGACTCAGATGTGCTGTTGTAATTCAAATCACACGCTCGCCTCCTGTAAAACTGGAAATGTGAGGGAGGGAGGTTTTGCAGTCCTGTGGGAAACACTGGGGATTTGGCAGCTGGCTCTTGGATCCACATCATGTGCGCTAGATGGGTTTACATATGGAGACTGGGGCCGACTGGCTGATCTTTCACATAAAGGCTTCCACAGCTGCACATATATCCAGATGCGTTGTTTTCTCTAATCTGCAGATCAGACAGAGCCCCTCACTCCGCCTCAGCTGCAGACACCCATTCATGCTATTGCACCCTCTCCTCTCTCTCGACCCCCCCCCCCCCTCCCCCTTAACTGCTTCATGCTCGACTGTCTTGCTATTGATTGTTAGCCTAGATTTCTATATTTAGATGTGTAGCTGGTCTCCAGTGGGTACCCCTGGTTTGTAGCAGGCATGTGCTGCATGCGAATCTTGTGAATGGAGCCATGAGTATGTTGGCTCCAGGGGAGAGGTGTCTTTTCAGAAACCACAAGAAATAAACCTCCCTGATGTAGAAGTAGAAAAATTGCATAGTGGAAACAGCACATTAATACAAATACTAACATAATCACATGTATCCCACACATTGCTATAGATATTTCTAATCCTAAAATAACATAAGACAGGATAAGACTTTATTTATCTTTCTGTGATTCCTTGTGCCAGCTGGCTCCAAGACTATGGTGTCACAATACGTAATAGAATACAGTGAATAAAACACTAGAGTACTAAGTCTAAAGTCTGAAAAGAGTAATTACGAACCAATAACAATAGAGAATAAAATAAGCGAGTTAAATGAGATAGTAAATACGAAACTGTCGCAATAAGATGTGATGACAATTGGAGTATGTAATGTGGAATATTGCAGATGATAATGACATTATTTGATGAAAAAATAGTTATATTACATGTTTCACATTAATAGTAATATTGCACTAAGCATACTATTGCAGTTGTACTGTATATAGTGTTGGTATTATTTATTATTATTAGTTACTGAATATCTTTTGTCCTCCCTGCAGAACGGGTGATGATAATAATCATTTAATATGACATAAGAAGGTCACCGTAAACTCAGTCTTCGGTAACATAGATATAGCATGTACATTATGGTTACAGCTAACTATTATTGTCATTAATGTGTGGATTATGCTATTCTGTTCGAGGAATCATTTTCAAAATGCGATCTGAGCTGTCGGACAACTTTAAGATTTTTTTTTGAATCCATCTGAATATTCAAAGCTAACTGTCACTTCCTCTGCGTGGGCTGTAATTGTTATCTCGGGTCACTGTGGGACGTTTGTGACTCTTTCTCTGACATCTGGCACTCATTTCATCCTGGCTGTGCTTTCTGGTTTGTTTTGCCTCCAAACATGCGACAGAAGGGATGAGCCGAGGGGAAAAAAATGACAACAAACAGAGACACAAGCTGTGGGGCTGTGCGGTGATGCCAGCCAGCATCAGAACAAAATACTCTGGTGGCCAGTTTTTCTTCTTCTACTGAGCTGATATAACAAAGTTAGGCCTTATTCTTAAGCTCCTTACCTGCTGTTAAATTCGGTTGAGCAGTCCCTGGCAAACAGCTGTAAGAAAGAACCAGCCTGAGTGGAATTAATCAGATAGCCCGGCCCCAGTGAGATAATATGCCCAGACATGTAACTCCAGGGAAAGTTGTAATAGTCAGATCACAAAGGCCTCATTAGTTTGCTGCACTTTGTGAATGGATGTTCAGTCATTCAGGGTCATTGAGTTCCTGAAACTGGAAACCGAATGACTGGAAGACCTTGTTCTGTCTCCCACTTGTTTTCTAATACACAAACCGCTTCAAAAACAGTGGTAGAGGAAGTAATCAGATCCTTTTATGAAGTCAAAGTACAATACCTGATTAGAAGTCATCCAGATGTGTCATGATCAAAACGGTCAATAGTCAAAGCATGGACCCGAATGACCCCTATATTAATGATATATAGCATTTTAATGTCGTAGTTTGTTAATCAGTGAGTGGATGCCTAAAGAACCTTTTTCACAATTGAATAATTGGTTCAAATGTACTATATGTAAGAATGTGAAGGAATTTATATGCTTTAATAGCAGTTTTTTCCTAATTTCCTACATTTTTATTGTATCATATAAAATGTTATGTATCAAGTGATGTGAATTGATTAGTTCAGTCATGTAAACTTATATTTTAAGATATAGTAATATGATGCTTTATAAATTCAATTCTTCTAAAGCACAGTTCATTCGATGCCTACAAGATTTGTCAATAACAAAGGTTTTCTTTATGTTACTCATAGCTTCACGTTTTTTCTCAAGCAGAAATGCAGACAAATCATCTGTCACTGAATTATAACTTTTAGATTTCCTGGTTGGTAGTAACGGGTCTGAGGGTGTAGATGTTGCAGTGTGATCAGTGTGTGCCTGGTGGCTGCTGTTCGCTGTGTCCAGACAAACTGGGATTTATTAATGGGCTGAACCAATAGCATGTATTGGTTGGCTTTGTTTTATATTAATGTGAATGAATATATTTGAGTTTGGACATTATGACACTCAATGACGTGACCGTGGACTTAACCACAAAACATCATTGATTAATTGAGGTGACAGATAAATTCATAAAGTAACTGTTATTCAGCCAGCATAGCTAATTTACAGCTGTTAAATAAGCATAGTGGAACCTCTGAAAAGTAATCTGGTAAAATTACTATTCAAGTACCTGAAATTTCTACATTTCTACATTGCATGAGTAAATGTACTTAGCTGCATTCCTCCACTGGAGATATGACTTCATATTACCGGGGACAATAGTTGTTATTATTAGTTATTTACGGTTGACTGACGTTCATTAAAAACATTCATGCTGTTGTCACTTCCAAGTCCAGACTCGGTCCTGGCTCCTCTGTACTGTCACAGGGTGACGACAGGCCAGTTCACATTGTGTGGTTACCTAGCAGCAGTCGTACTTGCTGTCAGTCTGATTCCAATGGCGCTCTGCTCCCACTGATGTCTCTGTAACCCTTGCATCACATTGTTTTCATGGAAGTCTTGTCCTTTGGCATGAGGCTGCGGTTGGCTGATGACTCAGAGCCGTAAATGTGTCACATATTTGTAGCAGAGAGAGACAGCGAGAGAGATATGGGGGGGGGGGGGGGGGGGGGGGGGTATTGGTATTATTGTTATGCTCCGCCAGGTGAGGACTCCTCTCAGTTTCCTGGAGGAACGCAGGATTTTGGAAACCGACCTGCAGGCCCCCGGGTCGGCACTGTCTGGGGGAACACAGGAAACAGGAAACTACCCCCAATTCACTTCCTGATTGGTTGGAATAGGCTACAAAAGAATTGTGTTTTTTCCTGCATGGCAACACGCTAATACAAAGCAGATGTAGTGGGACTCAGAGCGGGGGACAGAGGTGGTGTCTCTCACACAGGAGCAGGCTGGGCTGCGTCTGTCATAGCTTTGAGAGACGGGGGCACAGCTGGAGTCGGGACTTTGCCCTAATTAACAACAACATATGTCCACCGGACGTCTCTGTCACCGCAAGAAACACAGTTTGATCCCCACTCCTTCGAAGAGATGCTTTCAAATAAATGACATAAATATCTTATTTTCCACTGTGAGTTTATCAATGGTCATGAGCTCATTCACTGCAGTTCAAACTTAAAGCTATTCTCTAGTTCTTTACCTCCAGCAGCCCTGTGGAGCAATGTTTTTACTAGTGGGCCAGTGTTTTGTTAACATCTCACACATATATGACGACACACATGTACGTGCATACTCACATGTCACATTTGTTTATATTTCACACTATTCTGCTGATCTAGTGACCTGAAAATAGAAAAATGCTCCATTAAAGGCGATGGAAAAGAAAATATCAGGGGGACATTTCAATACCGGCACTTTAAGATGAGAAATAAGACCCATTCGAGATGCCTGTTACACCTGGGAGCTACACAAGAAAAATGCCACAGGGCACATTTAATTACAAATTTTAATAGAGAACCTAGTTTTTCCAAATATACCTCATGGGTAAATCTGATCGTAATAATAGCTACTAAGATGCTAATTAGAGCGGTTTGAAGGAACCAAAACAGTGAAGCTGTCGGCCAAAACAGAAACAGAAACAAAAACAGTTTAGCTTAAAGCTCCTCAAAAGCTTCTTAGAGATGAGAGGGAGCTGCGGAGCTTGGTGGTGATTATTCTTGAGTTTGTCACATTAACCTGTTCCACATTACACATTAGTTTATTTTATAATCTAGATGACATAATATGTATCTGTGGAACAATGACAACAAAATATAAAAATCTTATTGTTGGTTTATTAGCTATAGCTGCGTTGTCTCTGTGTAATTTGCTGTTTCACAGTGAATAGTTGAGAGCCTTCCAGAGCTCATTCGGTGCCTCTCACCCGATGATTTGTCCCAGGATAACTTATTGGATTGGCCTGAGAGAATATCTCCACCACACATGGCACCGCCTGGCCTCACTTCTCCTCGTAAGCTACTTGATCCTCTCCGCTGACGCCTGTGTTGGCGTGACACCACGCCATAGCGGCAACAAAAGAAAAAGTGTCATGTTTGAACGTAGTGGGAATAGCGCTCAATGGTTGAGTGGACCATGGTGCAAGAAACATTAGATTGCAGATCGCGTGGAGGAGGTGAAGGGCTGGGGGTCCAGGAAGCGGGAGTGGGCGGCTGAATTCGGGCAGCTCAGGCTGGATGACTCAGGCCACGGCGAGTAGCCTGGGAGGGAAAAGTCAGTTTGTAGTGACAGTGCCCCCCCCCCCCCCCCCCCCCCTCCCCCTTCCCTTGACAGCTGGCCAACAGAGGTTCCCAAACTTCCTCCCGTCCAGACTGAATAGGAGACATGGCGTGACGAGGAGGGGGGTGGGGGGATGGGGTGCTGAACGCTTCATCTGTGTGTGTGTGTGTGGGGAGGACTCCCGCTCTTATTTAGACTTCAAATTGCATTTAGTCGAGAGTAATAACAAGCTGCATATGAGGCTGTAATATAATGATTACGTCCTGTTGGTAATCAGTTGTCTGTGGGGAAAGTCTTGCGTATATTCTCCATTTTGTCCTCGAAGGCCGGGAAGCAGTTTGCTGTAAACATGTGTGTTGACGCAGAGCGCGTTTCGCTTCATGCCGCTTTAGGCCGGTGGAAATATCCGGGTTACGTTCAGCAGCTCTTCCTGCCCTCAGCACTGTGGGACAGAACACAGTACCAGGAAACATGGGGAGGTATCACCACAGGCCCAGCATGCAGGGTCAGCAGTGGTAAATAGAGGGCTGCGGAGTGCCGCTCCTTCAGGATGCCCTTCAGGTGCCCCGTGGGAGACGCCGACTCGATCCCTTTCCGGAACGACCTCTACCTGCTGGCAATGACATGAAGAGTGAAAACGTACACCTGGCTGCGCAGTGGAGGGAGGACTTCAAGTGTCAAGAAGCATGAGAAGCAGTTCAAAAAGAGAAATGAACTGCAGCAGAAAGTCGTTCAAAACTCCATTTCTGTAGGAAACAGCTCCACTCATGCTGATTAAATCAGGTTTTGCAAGCGTGTTACTCACCTCTGGCTACATGAGCAATGTCAGCTTGCCACATTACAGGGACTCGGCTTGCGCTTTCTTTCCTGTGATTGCAAAAGATATCATATCTGTCAACATTGTGTGTGCCAGGCCTGTTTGTGAGTGCGGCTGTACGGAGCACAGAATAAGGGCAGAGTTGACCTTACTCTACATCTTTAAGCGTTTACTTCTGGAAGTCAAAAAGTAAACAGAATGTTTTGAGAATTACGTGAAAGAGTGGGGGGGTTGTTGAGGTTAAACCATGTCCTGATCAGGACGTTCAGACCTGAGGAAGCAACCTCGTCCGCTCAGCCTCTCCTTGAACTTCTAACTTCCCTCATCTTCGAGTGAACATACCAGGTTTCAGATCACAAAGCTGATTGTCTGCGCACAGTGTAACTTCACTGTGTGTGCCCCGTTTGCCTGTTTGTGTATTTTACTTTTACTCAAGTTTTCCATTGAGTCTAACGAATCTGTGTGAACATTAGCTCCGGACTCCACTGGGCAGAGAGAGAGTTTGATCAGTAACCGAACACCAGTTTATCGCCTTCAGCTTTTAACTCTCATGCTGCTCCAGCAACTGTTGTGGTCGTGTGGAAACCTCAGCAGCTCAGCTGGTTTCAGTGGTGGTTTATTACTCCCCCTTGGTATGGCCAGCAGGGTATAAATGCTGACTGTGACCATCTATTAAACCAAATCAGCTGCTAAACCAGACAAATCACAAGTATTGACACTGACGCCGACAGGAAATGTGTGGATTATTAATTCCTGATGTGTTTCGTTTCATCTGTTTTGTGTTTGATGCATCGTATTCTCCAACTTTTTCTAGTGCTGAGAACATTATTAGAAAATTGTCGGCAAGATCCCAAAGGTTAATACGTCAGGCTTGATTAAAACTCAGAGACATGTTCCTTAATGATGCTGTTATGGTGTAGCTATCAAATAGTATCCTGCTCTCACGTAAATTAAACTTTAGTGAACCAGGAAACAAACAGATTCAGTGATTTTTGGAACTGTTTATGTCACATGAGACAGAGCTTCCATGAATAAATCTAAATAACCTAATAAGAACGCTGCCATCTTGCGATCAGCGAATGGAGCCATGGTAACGAGGTCCCGTCGATTCACATCCACGACCAATTGTGAGTCAGTCTCAGCTGTCAATCATTAATTAAACACTTAAAATCAAAGTCACAGGACCAATGAGCACTTGAATGTGTATGAAAAGACAAACCTAAAATGACAGAAACCATCTTCACTTTTTAGTCCTTTCTATGTCCCATCATCTAACATGGAGGACACAGGGTTAATTACCTATACCGCAGCCAGCCAACAGGTGGCAATCAATACGCTTTGGCTTCACTTTGTGGGAGAAGTTATGTTATCGAGTTTGGTTATGGTGATTTGAAGCCATAAAAATACTGACTCATGATTGGTTGAGCACATGTACTGGCAGGACCTTGATTCCACGGCTCCATTCCCCCGATCACTACTGGGCAGACTCTGGCCTCAAATGCAGAAGGGGACAGCGTTCATTTTTGGACAGTAGGAGGAAGTGGGGGACGCATCTTTATTAATAGTCTATGATGAAAATGAAAAGTTGCTCACTGGGCGCACAAGAAAAAAAAAAATAACATGTCGAATCCAGAAAGTCCCGTTTGAAAAACAGATGAATGCGTCAGATGCCGTAACACTGAGAAGAGACTGGATTTACTTCTCTGGAAAGTTAGGAAGGAAGCATGCGGCGACTCTGAGGGTCAAAGCAAAACAGCGAGTGTGTGTGTGTGTGTGTGTGTGTCTGTATGTGTGTGTGTGTGTGTAATGTTATTATGTTTCTTGATTTCCAGCGAAGCAGTTCTTGTTATGACTCAGTAGATGATAATTAACAGTGGGATTATATTGTACAAGTTTCACTCCTTGTCCTTTCTCACGGTGTCTCTCTCCGCATTACAAGCTCAAACACACACACACACACACACTGACACACATTGTCAGGGGTAACTGGGTTGTTCGCTGCTTTTAAGCTACATCTTGGATCCAGTCGAAATTCCATTCTCCTCATCTCATTTCCTGTTGTACTTTCTCCAAAGCTAACCGCTCTCCAGTTTTCTATCTGGCTGACGTCTCTCTCTCTCTCTCTCTCTCTCTCTCTCTCTCTCTCTCTCTCTCTCTCTCTCTCTCTCTCTCTTTCACACCGCGTCTCCTCGAATGTGTTCATGTCAGGGACGATTACGAGTCGAGCAGAGCTGGAGCTGAGTAGCGGAGGAGGAGGGGGAGGAGGAGGAACAAAGCTCCACGTTCACTGTGTCCATAATGGTGTTTTCAAACACTTTTGCTTCCTCATTCCCCCCCCAACTCAACTCACGATCAGGATTGAGACGAGGAGTCAAGTTTGTTAACGTGTTGATGTGTTATTTTTCACTCTCTGCCTCTCTGGGGTGATCCTCTTGTCATCATCAGTGCTCACTGCTCTCTCATGCACACCACACAGCGCTAACACACGTGCCCACAGTGTGTTTGCACTGTGTTGTTTTGCTCAGATACTAGGGCAAGATATTCTCCAAGGGCAGCTGCAGTGATGCTTGATGAAAAGAGAAAACTGCTGTCATTGCTGTTGTTGTTGTTGTTGTTGTTGTTGTTGTTATTATTGTTGTTGTTATTTTTTTGCTTGTTTTGAATCTTGAAGGACGGGAAAACACACCCCTCTGGAGAAAGTAAAAGAGGGAAAGATGAAAGAAGGGAAGCAACCATAAATAGAGTGAAGGGAAATTAAGGTTAAAGCTAATTTTGAAAAAAAGTTAAATGGACGAGGATGAAAAGAAAGTAACGAAGCAGAAGGAGAAGCAGGAGACAGAGAATAAAGTGTTTAATGGCAGGTTACTGGAAACTCACAAAAGCTTCTATACAAAAAACATCACTATAGTCATACTTCCCTTGAGCTGACAAACTCTCCAGTCCCTGCTTCTTATCAACTCGTCCAGAAATATAAGACGACTCTCTAGCACTTCCTTCTCCCCTAAACAGGAAGCTGCGAGATGTCACCCCTGTGTATAGTGACTGGGCTGATGCTCCTTGAGTCACTGGTTGTTTTCTATCTTGAGGCTGGATAAAGTACACCATTCTAGACTAATACAATGCTGGATAATGATGGGACAGATTCGGTTTCATACAGACGACCACCTGATGAGTGCAGTTGACAGACGGGATTTCATCTTAATCCAAATATAGTTTTTTTATTAGGTTCTGGAATTAGCACGTTCACTGTTTTTCTTTGTCAAATTATTGTAAACAGAATATCTTCGGTTTTTCTTCGCTGACTCGCACCAGTTACAGGAGTCACCTGGTTTTATTTAAAGTTTATGAACACGTGGAGGACTGCTTAATGCGTAGTCAGGTTTCTGCTGGATTCCTCCAAACTGTAGGTCTGGCGACTTGTTAACTTCAGTGTGTTGTTTTATGTTGCGTCATTTTTTTAACACAGAAGATGACACCTTTGGCGGACGTGCGCCGAGTAGATCTTGCACAGAGAACCCAACACCGGGATTAACAGTAAAGAAAATAGATATGATAACTTAAAAAAGAAGAGAACACAGTTAAAACACTTACCCCCACATACAGACAATAATAACAATTTATACAGATAATATTAATAATAATAATAATACCTTTATTTGTATAGCACTTATCTAAAGAAGTTTACAAAGTGCTTAACAAAATCCATGGCAAGTAATTGAAGGATATGAGAGGATTTAGGGTTAAAGTTCGGGAATTTGCTTGTTTACTTGTTAGCGCTCCCTCTTCAACCGATTGGATGACAAGACTGATCAGTTTTTTCAGTTTACACTTGCGTGATATATTATTATAACTCATCTCAGCATGGTGGAAGAATTATTCATGCTTCCCTTCAAATGGGAAGACAACTAGACGTTCACTGTATCTATGGCAAGATTTACGCCTCTGCAAGTTGAGTCACTTAACACACACACACAGTAGTGCCATGATATTTTGGTTACCTGGATGATGGTGCGTTCCAGTCATGGACCACACATGTCATGAATAAGAGTTTGGAAGGAACTCAGGAGTGGGTCGGGTGAACGAGGAAGATAACAGGAGATAAAGTAAGTGTTGGGGAGTAAACGAGAGAGAAAAGAAGAAACAGGAGGAAGATCAAGAAACTGAGTGAAGTGAAGGGATAACGACGTAGATAAGAGTGACTTATATCATTGATCTGCTCTCACACGTAAACACACAGTCTGTAAAAATAAATCTAAGTAATAGAATGTGCACCATGTTTTCCAACTCTTTAGCGAGGGAATGTTGGGTTGTGAATTTTTGAAAAGTAAGTTTGTAAGTATCCACATTGTGTGTGGATTGTCACAGTGTCGCCCCTTAAAGTAAAACAATTCAACAATTCATAAGTCTCATGCATTACGGCTACTGGAGAGCTCCTCTTTAGTGACTGGCAATTTGTTGTTGCTGCAGCTTGAAGTAATGTATATTACATTTTCAATAAAATACACTGTTTCCTAGCAACATAATCATATTATGTAAATCCTATTAAGCCTTTACAATCTTGTGTTCCAAATTAAATATAAGGAGTTACGAAATTAAAAAAAGTTTTTAATGATATTCTTTTTTTCCAGTGCTGTATCAGACCCTTACTCATTTTCATGACCCACAGACACTTAACCTCCTCCTGAAAATCATTAAACTGAAACAATGCAAGTAGGATTGGAAAAAAGTAGAATATTAGTTTCAATTTTACTGAGCTTCAAACCAAAAATGTGGGGGAAGGCCACAGAGAGTTTCTGTTGGCAAGTAGCAGCACCCACCCACTGTCCCATGCTTTCATTGGGAAGAAGTCACTCATTAAAAGCCAAATATAACAGTACAAGATTTACCACAGCTCAGCTTGTTGTCTGAATGGTAGCATCCGATTCCTGTGCAGATAATGGAGCGTTATTGGAACAAAAAACTGACACAATATTGGGTTAACAACACACGTGTAACTATATACCACAAAGTCCTGAGTGTCCCCAGGGTGAAGAGAAACACAGTCAGGGACATGGCAGTGACTAACATGGATCCACGGCTTCATAATGGAGAATATATTGCTCCTGTGGGATTGGAGCATGTTTGGTGTCAGGTGTATGTGTGTGTGGATGTGTGTTTTTGTGCGACCTGGTGTGTTTGTTTGTCTCGGTGGGTGGTTGGACCACATTCTTGTGAAAGGGAGTGCTATCTGTCACACACATGTGATGAACAGATTGAGCTTCAGCAGGATTCAGGAAATGTCCCACGCAGATTCTTTCATTCACAGATCTGATAACGCACACACACACACACACAGACACACACACACAAACACACACACACACACACACACACACACACAAATATACACACACTTGTTATATTGACATTCATTTGTGTTTCCGAGAGCATGAGTTGATATTTGTGTGTCCAGTGAAAAAATACCCTGATACATTCAAAGCTAAAACAGGTGTAATCTTGCATAACCCTTTTTTTCTACCCCTTTTTGATTCTGCCTACTTTCAGTGTTCTTAAATAATTCATCATTTATAGCAGTGTGCATGAATAAACATTGCTTACAACAGCGTCCCTAAATAATATCTGCTCCCTCTCCTCCTGTTTCTTGTTGTAGGAGAAGCAAAAAACCTCCCTCCTTACCCGGGGCCCAACAGGATGAGGGACTGCTACTGCACCGTCAACCTGGACCAAGAGGAGGTGTTCAGGACCAAGATTGTGGAGAAGTCACTCTGGTAAGCTGGGGGCCCCTTCACCCATTTGCTTTCTTCCTCATCCTTTCACTGGGTAGATACAGACGTGGGCAATAGTGAAAGTCAAATGAAGACTCAAGGCTGATATATGGCGCAAACATGTAAATATAAAAGAAAACATACAAGTTATATTTCCCTGAGAGGCTCAGAGAAGCTTTTCTATGATAAACTATATAGATAAATATAGACACCACTGAGCAGCTACAGAATCGCAGACTGCATTCACTGGCTCGACCAATCGCGGTTCAGTCTCAGCTGTCAATCACGAGATCTCGCTACGATTTGATGGCATCAAATAACTGATTAGAACCAAACTTACTGGAAAAGTAAACATTTGATACATCAACAACTTAAAGTGACGGAAATTTTTTTTGTGAAAAATGAATTTCATTTTGGGTTTGGTCCACGTGACATCTATCAACATGGAGGAGGCAGGGTTTCTTACCTATACTGATGCCGACCACCAGGGGGCATAAAGATGATTTGGTGTCACTTGTGGGGACTGTAGTTATCGTAAATTTTTATGGTTTGCATTTACTTACTTTTCTAGAAGACAACTCTCAGGTTTTATTCCTCTTCTTGTCAACACCTGATTCAACTCAGTTACCAATTGTTTCTATTCATTATTTTATTCTACTTAAGTTATCAATCAGCTAGCCTCAGGCCATAGAATGTATATAAAGATGGAGGACACGTCTCCTCTTCCTGCCACTTTTCAGAAATGAAGTCAGGATACACAGCTCAGCAGATCCAGTATTTTATCGCAGCATTACTTGTAGATCGTGTTCGTCTGAACAGATTGTGACTCTCTAGCCTCGAGCTTTCAATTTTTTAGTCCGGGTTAATGAAAAGCTCATTACAGCACAAAACTGAATTAGATTGATTCAAGCGCCTTGTATTTGTGGTATTGTTTACGAATGCAGTCGGGTCTCTGTCTGTCTTCAGGGCCACTCAGTAACTTCTTCAGTTACTCAGTAATTGTTGGCGGCGGCCCCGAGGCCTCGGCTCACGAGATTCTCATTGCTGTGATTTCTATGGTCGTGGTTTAGGTAGCGCTGTGTGCGGCGGTGGACGGACCTTCCAGCCACTGGACACAAACAGGCTTATTGTTGTAGCAGAGTCCACATGACTCATGGCAAGATGGGGACACATGTGGTCTCTATTTTAGGTTCTGTCCGGGTGGAAGGCTTCTGTCTGTGCTGTTTGCTTGAAGGTGAAATTAAACCTGAATGTTTCAGTAACCGGGACAAACAGAACAGACAAATGTTCCAGAGGCAGAAACAGTTTACAGATTAACCAATCAAACAGTGATAGAGCGAGCACAAGAACAATAGGGCAATCACACAACTGATTATTATGTACTATTATGTACTTATTATGTACACATGTAATCATCACACTGAGTACTGCGGCACACAACTGTGTTGATAGACAGGTTTATAACAGGTCACATATCATTTCTTGCTCATTAAGAATCGTTAGGGATACAGAACAACCTCAATATAAAACTGTGTTTCATAAAAGACTGTGAAGGTACAACCACACTGTAATTATTAAATAAATAAGTAATTATGTTTTCTGGAGCACAAATTTTCGGTTCTGAAATTGTTTTCTAATAGCTTTCTCACTGTTATGAAAACTTCATATGTAATTATAAGGTAGTAAATCTTAATATTCAGATGCTGAATTCAAAATTATGTGATAAGGTCTCTTTTTTTCCCATACATTTGCGATTTTGGGCTGTGTAAATAACATTGTAAACAATATGTTTCCCGATCTGCATGCTGCTGCGTTCAAAACATATTACACACATGTGACTTGAGAGGATTTTGTTTTTATTTGAAACATCCGTCTTTTCATATAATTAGCAGCTTAATTTCTTTGGGGGATTTTTGTTCCTCCCACATTTCTTTCTTCCCTTCAAGATGCTACTTGACTTCTTTCAGCTACTAAATATGTGGCACTTCATTAAGAATCCTTTGAGTGTGACATGCAAAAGAAGGCGGAGCAGACACAACCAAACAAGATGAAGAGGAAACACCTGCAAGCTGCCAACAGTTTCCTGATGAAGCACATTTAATACAACATTTTGGTCAAAGAGTAACCTCAAGAAAGGCCTTTGAAAACGCATGTGGGAGTGTTTCCTTTTCTTCTTTAGTTGTAAAACTGAATTTGTGGTAAAAACATGTTGTATCAGGCGACAGATCAAATCTAATCTCATCTGACTTGTGTCTCCTCTCCCCCTTCAGTCCGTTCTACGGGGAGGATTTCTACTGTGAGATCCCACGAAGCTTCAGACACCTCTCCTTCTACATCTTCGACAGGGACGTGTTCAGGAGGGACTCCAGCATCGGTGAGCAAACAGCTGCTCCGTCTGTTGTTTTTCACACCGGGGCTCGAACGCAGCTTGCAAGATAAAATTAGATTTGCTTTATTCATGTTGTGTGTTTGGAAAGAGAAAATAAAAGCCTCAACAGGCTTCTTCACCATGATTCCACAGAAGCTAAAGCACATTGGGGGGCTTTTTAGAATTTTTTTTATAAACAGAGTAGTCTTGCAATTGTGTTATAAAACAGCGGCGTTCTTGTTTGCGTGTATAAATTCTGTTTTAATGCAAAGAAGCTACAGAAAATCAAGGTAAAAGCAACATGTAACAAACACTGAAATGTCTGATTTAAAATTTCAGCTTCAACATATCATTTAAAATTAATAAAATCTAAATACTAAGCTGCTCTGCTGGTTGCTCTAGCTTTGTATTAAACAGCTGACAACATATTTCACAAAGTGGAAAAAAGTTGTGTATCTCTTTGAGTGTGGACGGATGTTTTTGTTGGTATTACAGGGTGGGGTAGTTTCATATGGTGTGTGTGTGTGTGATTGTTGATGTGATTAGTGACCGCAAACTGCTAAAATCTTTCTTGGGTGTGATTTGTATCTTCAACACCATCGCTGGTCCTCTGTGTGTGTGTGTGTGCATGGGTGTAACTCAGTTTCAGAGTAGACATGACAAGGTCATTTCCAGTTCACTGACTGTGACTTTGCCAGTGTTTCTGCACCAGGTGCATGCATGCAAGTGAGCGGCATATGGATTAACAGTAAGTGATCAGGCATGTGAGCTTGTGTGGGTGTTTGTTGTTGCTGGCGTCTGAACCCTTCTGGCTTTTTAGGAAAATGTAAAAGCACGTACGTGTCTTCATCTCATTTATCTGTCTCGTGTGTTACTGTGTGTATAGGCAAGGTTGCAGTGAAGAAAGAGGACCTGCAGAAATATCACGGCAAAGACACCTGGTTCCAGCTACAACCTGTCAGCGCTGACTCAGAGGTGCAGGTCAGTACAGAGAGAACGTGCACACACACACAAACACACACACACAGACACACACACACACACACACACACACACACAATTACCCGCACAAAGCATCTTTCGTGATCTGAAACAAAGGGCTGTTTTAAGTATTGGAAATTAAATTCAGGTAATGTAAATTTACTGGTATCAGAATATTTGTATCGACACCCACACGTTCTAACTTCCCTTGCCTGCAGTATATGCACAAATGTATAAGTGTGATAGTGTGTCTGCAGGTTCATGTTTGCAGCGGTGCAGACCCCTAACAAACAAAGCATGTGTGCACCTAAAACACCTGAGCTGCAGGTTCAAAGTCACCTGGCTGCCTCCGTGTATACGGTAAAAGCAACAAGGTGTTCACCCCCATCACAGCTCAGTTTGTCACCAGCCGATCAAAGAGGGAGATCACAACTTTCATAAAGATCACTACAGTTTCTACATTCTCACTGGTCATTCATTAATGACAGTTGCTTGTGATAGAAGGTGAAGTCCGTGTTTGAGTCGAAGGTTGTGCTTTTAATGTGGAAAGTAACGATAACAGATTATCGTGGAGTGTTACAGAAATACGTCCTGTAAACACAGACTAAAGCAAATCGTACCTTATTGTCCTGCTGGGAGACAGTCCTGACTGAAATGTTAATCTCAGATGTAGATTGTTCAGTTTCAGGTTCTGATCTTGCACGTGCTGCACAGCGACACACAGAGTAGTGACCGGGTGTCTTTTCCAGTTTCCTGTTGATTTTCTAGCGTGCAACTATTTTATATTGTACAAACTCTTGCTCTACCTATAGCCAAAAGTGTGTAGACACAGCTCTGCATGTACTCTTGGTCTTAGACTATGATGTAAACAGTTTTGACTTAGCCACTTAGGGCCCTGTCGAGTATCTTTGCTAGTTTTGGATGCAGTTGTCATTTTCCTGCACTTGTGCAGCATCTGAGCTCACATGGCCCTGCTGGTCCTGATATAATGGATGGATTGATCAATACAAACCTGGTCTGAGGTCAGTGGCACCAATGGTCTTCCTCTGCATTCGAGCAGGTTTGTTTCCTCTGAAGAGAAGCCATCTCTCCACCAAGGTGTAAGAGCACCTGACTTTGAAAGGGGACAAGAGATGGCACTGTGAATGGTTTATTGCACGTTCCATTAATAATTAAGAGGCAAGTGAAGACACCTTTTTTCGCTATTAAATTAATCAAAGTGGCCTCGAACACATCCTTGCACTCTGCATCTGCAAGGTTGAAATAGAGCGTGCACCATTTGCACTTCAACTTTTGTCTGACTGTCTTCCTTGGCTGCACACACCTGTAGTCAGAGCTGTGAACCTGTCACACTGTCGATGTTACTGATATAAGATGTCACTTTCGCCACAGTTTACATCGGGGATGTTAACTGAGGGTTTGCTCAGCCACGAATAAACTCAGTGAATATAACGGTACATTCATATTAACAGTTACATAAAATACCCTAAAGACAATCTGAGTAATCTCAATCTGTATTCTTAGCTACAGGCAGAACTGTGTTAATGTTGACATTAATGATCTAAGGGGTTTAATTATATAAATATTCCAGTAATCAGCTATGGAGAGCTGTCCTGTTCTACATGCCTATTCAATACATCAAATATTTTACACTATTCACTATTCAGCAGTCTCACTCACCCACACACACACATGCACACACGGAGAGGATCGCACACACCCAGCAAATGGTGCCCCCCCCCCACACACACACACACAGAGTGAGCGACACAGTAAACAGTGAACAGTAACATCTGCAGACAGATGGGTGTGTGTAGCCCTGGAGCAGGGATCTGAGACAGAGACACATTCATCCGAGGAGCTGGGGAGAGGAAGGATGTGTGAGACAGTGACAGAGAAGAGAGAAAAGCGAGGGAGAAGGATCAAATGAAGTAGGAAGATAGAGTGTCTCTCTTCTCTTTTCAATAGAGGACGCATTGTTTGACCTGTGCGCACATGTATAAGTGCTTGTGTTTGTTCCCTCTGCTCGAACGGGCCCCGAAAGAGCTGCGCCTGTGAGTGTGCATACTGATGCTGTTAATTAATGGAGCTTTTCTCGACAGCTGCACCGCTACACTGTCATTATGTCATTAATCCAATCACTTCAGAGGGGGAATAACTTCAGCATGACGCTCAGGCTCACAGAGACAGTGTCTCTGGTGTCGGAGGGATGCCGCCATTTCTTTTATGTGTGTGTGTTTATTTTAAGGAATAATGTTTATGTTTATGTTTAAGATTTAATGTTTATCTGTCAGTTTTTTTGGCTCAAAGTACAGACTATAGAACAGCATTTGGAAAACAGTTTCAACTATATCCAACCTTATACAATATATACAGGATATAAGATGACGGATGGACAAATGGATACAGTATGCGCTCAGGTTTTCCTTGTGACTCTGTATATATATACATATTTCCGTAACGCTTTGAAATAGTTTGGACTCAAGGATGAACTGATTAGAATCAGGTTAAAGGTCAAAGTCACTGTGATGTCACAAGACAGGTTTTGCGAACATGATATCTGAGAATCCCCTCGAGGGACGCGTTAACTGTGACCACACATAACTCAAGCAATCCTATGCTTATTGTGACAACATAAACTTAATACCGTCTATTGAATCCCTTCAAAGTCATGGAGTTGAAACCCATTTGGTTATTTTCAATGAAGACTGGAGAAAGTTTGAAAGTCTGACATCTTCGATTGGATTAGGTTGCGCGTTGTTGTCAGGCTCGACTCTAATGCACATACACACTGGTGTTAGTGAGTGGTTCTCACTGGATAGTGAATGTCTTCCCGGTCACTGGGCACTTGGCCGTGTGAAGTGTTCTTAATTAATCGTTAACAACCAGAACTTTGAACTGTGTGTTATCTCATTGGAAAAATATGTGATGAATAAAAAAGTGTATATTTGTGTGTGTGTGTTGTGCAGGGAAAAGTGCACCTGGAGCTACGTCTGAGTGAAGTCATCACCGACAGCGGAGTCATCAGCCATAAACTAGCCACACGGTGAGGAACACACACACACACACACACACACACACACACACACACACACACACACACACACACACACACACACACACACGCACACACAATTGGGACAAAGACAAATTTATTTCCCACGCCCTGCTGGTTACAAAAAAAGTCAGAATAAAAAATATACACTTAAACTTGGAAATACAGTTTTATAATGATAACAGTGGAACACTAACAGTGTAAAGCCAAAGATTATAATAATGAACAAAAAGGTTAATCCACCCACTGCAAAGGTCGGGAAAGTCTGAAGTGTTGAGTTATAAGCAAACAAAAAATTCTGTTTATTCAAAGTTTCCCACCAGAACGTAGTGAGTGCATCAGGGGTGTCACAATATGAAACTCACACCAAAACCACAATACAACTGACGTGGTCTTATGTTGAAATACAGGATGACGGAACCATGATAGATTAACAGACTGATTTTGGTGATAGCATCGTCTTTTGGGATCTCATTACTTTAGTCACTAAGAAAACAAATCCCCCGTGTGTTTCCTGTGTTTCATACTTTTCTTTAATTGCACAATATGCATCCACGTTGTGCTGCACGCAGTCGACTTCTTTACCTTTGACACCTCACTGCTGCCAACTGCAGATCACTGTGTAATTTTACACATTCTGGAATTGGAAGTCATGAATTTGTAAAGCTGCTCTTACGAATGTGTGTGAGTGTGTCGTTGTGTGTGTGTGTGTGTGTAAAATGTGTTTGCAGGGGAT
The DNA here is from genome assembly GCF_947347685.1 of Pleuronectes platessa. Taxonomy (NCBI): domain Eukaryota; kingdom Metazoa; phylum Chordata; class Actinopteri; order Pleuronectiformes; family Pleuronectidae; genus Pleuronectes; species Pleuronectes platessa. The sequence continues at coordinate 23,324,540 of NC_070626.1, forward strand.
CAATGATATGCCTCTGGATGGATAACTCAGTGTGTGTGTGTGTGTGTGTGTGTGTTCTTGTTTGCTCTCCAGCTCTTCTTCTGTAACTTGTAAAGTCTGATGATGAGCCAGCAGGGCTCTGCTCACAGAGCACACTGTGGGTAAGGAGCTTAGAGTGTTGAGCAGAAGGTCATTTAGTCACATCTCTATGAAAAGACCTGTGTGTGTGTATGGGACTAACTGTGTACACTCAGCGCTGCACATCAAACTGATCGACTGCAAGAAAATCGCACACTACACACTTGTTTTTACTGTTTCATGTCAAGGTTAAGGTCATTTGCAGTGTGTTCGATATCTCATACAACGGCAGATTCAATCTGTGCCCAAATCAATCGCTTGTCAAATGTCCGTCTCATCTGTTAATCAGGGAAACAATTATTTGATGTGTACTTTTACTTTTTAGTTTGGCCCATGTCCCATCCACTCACATGGAGGAGGCAGGATTTATGACCTTTACTGCAGCCAGCCACCAGGGGTGATCCTGATGATCTGGCTTCACTTTTGAGGAGCTGTCATGTCGTCCAATCTTTACACACAGTCTTGGATTTAATTAGTTATCTGAAGCTATAAAAATGATGTGAAACATCACGATTGACTGTTGAGACTAACTCGTTGTTGGTCGAGCGTGCGTATCAATGGAACTTCACTACTGCGGCTCCTTCCCCGGATCCCTGATCGCTAGCATGCAAACTCTGGCTCCAAATACGCAAGATGGCGACGTTCATATCCATGACATTTTTGCGTCATGTCTAGACAGTTGGAAGAAGCAAAGACGCGCGGGCCATCTTTATATGCAGTCTATGGGTTGGAAGTAAATATAAATTATTTTGAAAAGCCACATCTTCAGATTTGGTTAATTTTCAAATTTGCACTGTTGCTGACCCAAGTGGCCCCAGAGGCAACTCAGAATAATACATCGCCCTCTAGAGGCTAATATTTTGATTGTTATCTAATATGTTTACTTGTGGTATGGACGCAGTTGGTTTTGTACAACAACATCTGAGGCGTCTCATGGCAAAACACATGTTTTCCTTTTTGTAAATACTCAATTCCGTGTGATAATTTAACTCAATATTGAATCTAACTAATTTTAAATAGTGTATCAGTCCCCGACACTGACTCATGATCCCATCTGCTTCCTTTATGTGGTGTTCGTTTAGGGCTCGGGTTGATTGTGATGTACTTTATTTCCTACGTTTATGAGGCAAATTGTTTTGGACAGGATGCGTGGGCGCAGTAAAAGAAGCACATTAACCTAATATGAGTAATGTCAACTAACACAAACAACACGTCTGCCTCTCGCCACCACTGTCTGGCACATCAGAGCAAACAGCGGCGATGAGGGAGAGGGACAGTGAGGCCTGGATAGTAGGCCAAGCAGGGGTTATATAAACAAGCTTATTGGACAGGAAGTACTCTGGCATTAGTGATGCTTAACCCAGCCCACTCCTTATTCCTTATTAGGAACGTGTGTGTGTGCGTGTGTGTGTGCGTGTGCGTGTGCGCGTGTGTGTGTGTTTGTGTGTGTGTGTGTGTGTGTGTGTGTGTGTGTGTGTGGGCGCAGCACTGTGATTTGCTGTGTAATACATCATGTGGAGTGACGAGTGGTGCATCACCATGACACACAGGAAGTGATTCGTCCTACTGGGTGTCCTGTCCTGTTTGGTTTGCTAATCCCCTTACAACATGATGTCATCAGGGTTAGGGATGAATGAATGAATGGTGGGAGGGATGAATGGATGGATGGATGCATGAGAGAATGAATGAGCCAATGGAGGGATGGATGGATGAGTGGATGGAGGGTTATGCAACTATATTTTATGTTTGTGTATCTTCCAGAATGAATGTTTGTCTTCTATTTTTTAGCTCAAAGAACAGAGCTTTGATCATAGATGGATACACAGTTTGAAAATGTGAACGTTAAATAAAATGCAGTGATCAGAAGCACAAGTTATATTCCAATTTCCCAAGCTTTGTTTTCATTATTTCTCTCAAGATACATTCTCTTCTGCATTTTATATCGTATTTCTTTTGTCTCTGTGGACTTTTTATTTGTGTTGTATCTGAAGTTGCTGGACCATTCAGGATTTTAAATGTCTTTGCCAACTGCTCACATGTAATTACTTCCCTCCCTTTATCAAATTTGTACTTAAGGACAGTGTATTGGGATTTTTATTACATAACACGACAAACAATTATCTTCTGGTTCATACAATTCAACCTAGCTGCGACTAGGGACCAGAGCACCCTCGTCATTTAGTCAGACTTGGGTCAATGGCCCAGAACAATGGAATCACATTAGATTTATACTAAATAAGCCCCTCCTTTCACAGAGGTAGAATGTTTATCCAATCAGCTCTCTGCGTGTTGTCTTCAGGCTTAGATTTGGTCACTCTCAATCTGAATGAGGACCCCTTCGAAGTCTCACTACACATTTCCATCAGGCCTCTGCTGAGACTCAAACCTGTTTCTCTCAGTGAAACCCCCATTCTCTCAGACCCCCTCGTCTGCGCCGTTTAAACACCTATGGTCACTCTGTTCCACACAGTAAGATAACCCCTGCTGTGAAAACCCTTTTCTTTCAGCAGCAGGCTCAGGAGTCTCCAGCCAATACACATCAGCACAGAGGATTTCACCAGTCTAACTGCAGAAAACATCTTAGGATATTACATTCTATATATATACACTTGTCAATCTTTCATCAAACTTATCTAAATACAAAATGTCCCATCACAGACAGTTACTGAAAGAAAATGTACTTTGTTACTTCCCACTGAGAAAACTCAAAGTGCTCTAAACTCAGGAGCAGTGAGTACAGTGTGTTGTTATATATCTGTGACAAGGGTCCAGCTCACTAACTTGATATGATGCTGACGTTTTTGTACATTGAAAAAAGAATAAACTTGTGTCCCTCATTCACCAACATGTTGTTACTTACTGTGTTAAAATAAAAAGTCAGTTTAAAACATTGTTTTACGCATTTAACAGTTAATCCGTTCCCCAAATTAAAAAATATAAAATTTTCAACAATTGACAAAGATAAGATACAACTTTAGTGATCCCACACTGAGGCCATTCACTTGTTGCAGCAGCGGACAGAATGTCAGAAGGAGGTACAAGAGAATAAAGAAACAAAATACAGAATATTTACTTAATAGGCTGTAAACGTTTCACTGTGGAAATCTTGTTTTGTATAGAAATATCTTGAGTAATTTGCAATGGTAAAAAGACACGAAAAGAAAAAAAAGATGGGAGCGGCTGTAAGTGGGTGCCACTTGTACGAAGCCGTCTTTCAGGTGATTTGTGGATTAAACGCTAAATCTAAATAGGCTTTCAGTCACTTCAATTGTTTTTATGCATCTCCACTGTTATTATTATCTATTGGATGACAGCCACAAGTTTCCTGTAGCCACAAAAAGGCTGCAAGCACAAATGTTTTACCTGCTAACACTCAACACATATTGTTTCAGGCAAATAGTTTGAAATCTAACTTAGTCTAATAAACGTTTGTATTGAATAAAATGGTTTTATCTACCACATAACTTTTACTGTTATGATCCCTGACATCTGGGCAATAAGGGCAGGCAATCAGAGGAGAGGATGAGATCATGCAGTGTTAATGATGCGTTTACTATGTCATGTTACAGGTGTGTGTTTGTGTGTGTGTTTTTATGTACGTGCATGTGCTGACACACTATATGTTCATTAATCAATGTCGTCTCTATGTGTTTCTACAGAGTGTTGGAGTGCCAAGGTCTTCCAATAGTCAATGGCCAATGTGATCCCTACGCTGCTGTTTCCTTACTCGGACCCTCAAGGTGATGACCTCACCAGTCTCCCCCCACACCTTTGATTTCTCCTGATTGACTTGATACCAACATGTGATTTGACCTTCATGCCTCCACAGGTCAGATGCCAAAAAGACCAAGGTGAAGAGGAAAACCAACAATCCACAGTATGACGAGGTTTTCTATTTTGAGGTAAAAGTTTCCTGCATTTTACTTGTTTAGTTCAAAATAAATCCGTTGATGTGAAGTTGTGTGTTCGTGCCGGGAATCAGTCAAATCCAAAGAGACGATGACTTGATTACACATCACAGCTGATATTTATATAAATTGGTTCATATAACGTCAGACAACCTCCCTGAGTCGATCACTGCCCCAGTTAACCGTCGCTCTGCTCGGACATTATTGTTTGGCTCCTCCCTCTGGCCTCCAGGACTCAGCGGGACAAGAGTATGATTGATGCAGACGAACCACCAAACAATCCGGCCCATTGATTTCTGCCTCGAAAAGACCGTCTCATTTATTCCCAATGTAGAGCCCCCCCCCCCCCCACCCTGTGTGTCACACAAAGAGCTCCGCGTCCACATGCAAACTCAGGAGGTTGATCACGCTTCTGTCATGTGTTCCTGCTCCAAACCTACATGAACCATGACACGTTCTTCCCTAGAGCAGTTTCTAGAGTTTTCCACACCAGAAATGGATGTTGTGTCAAGTCCATTTTATTTATATAGCCCAAAATCACACATATTTGCCTAATATATTTGTCGCCCAACCTGTCGATCTCGATCTACCAGTCGATCTCCCAGTCTTCACTGTCGATCCCCCAACCCCATGGACACACTGGCTGTCATCGCGCCGCAGACCAGTTGTGTGTCGGTTTTCTGTTTTTCACACACACTATGTGTCCGCTAGTGACGGTGGAGCTGCAGGTTTATCTCCTGCATTTCCTTCAAGAACAAGTTGGTTTATCTACTAAAGTAAATGTCAGGACTCTATCTGTCTGTCGATTACAATCAAAGCCCCGTTGGAACAAATGAGTGGATTCAGAAGGTGAAACACTGGAGTGCTTTTACTTTGAAACGGGTTCAGAAATACATTTGTGTCATAGACAGATAAACATTGTGATTCCCACCAGAATAAACAGAGAAAATTATCTTTCACCTGAGTTTAAATGTTTATCTGATGAATTTATGACACAAACAAATGATGCAATACTTTCTGTATGCCTTTTCAAAATAAAAGCACTCGAGCGTTACTGTTGATGGAATCCATTCCCTTGTTTAAAAGTTTTTTTTATAATATTTGTAGGGGCGGGAGATGCAAGGCTTCATATTGTGTAGTACTGGTATTTATTTGAGTACAAGGGACTTCTTTCATACAGGGCAGTAATGTGGCCATATTCAAATTAAAGCCTATATGTAAAACCATTGTGCTGCAGTAGCAGCTCCTCTGCAGAACATGTTGTGGAACTGAGAAGCTACAAATTGTGCATTGTAAATATGAATTGATATTAATTTGAATATTGTATAATATAAAAGAGGATCACCCTCCTAAGAGGGTTTCTTGGAGAATATTAGGGTGCTAGATCTCGGCTTACGTTTAGAATAAAAAAGTGAAAAGGTTGGTGACCATTGCTGTAGAGCATACTGTACTCTTGCTGACTTACAAACTAGATAATCAAAACTTACAAATTAGAAATTAACTATTATTTTTTTGTGTTTTATTCATCAGCCAATAGTTCTCTCTATAGATGTTTCGAATATATAAATGTTATAAGTAAAATTGGGGCAGACTGTTCTTTGCTCAAATCTTTGTTCACCTGCATGGTTTCTGTGGAGTTTACATGTTTTCCCTGTGATAAGCTGAATGGATAATTGATGGAATCCTAATTCTGAAGGGACATATTCAGTTTGCTTGTTTTACATGGTGAAAACTGAGATACAAAAACAGATGGAATAGTTGCAGATTAATCATCTGCAGATTGATTAATGTTTGAACTCTTCCACCAGCACATTTCTCATGATGCATTTGACTCTGTAGCGCGCCAGCACAAAAATCCTGACTTCTACTCCGCCTCCATTTCTAGGTAACACGACCATTAAGTTACACGAAGCGACATTTTGATGTCGAAGAAGAGGACGTTGACAAACTGGCCCTGAGGTGAGCCAGGAGCGGTCTTAAAGGAATCTAACTTTGTGTCTTTTAAAGCTTCTCCCATGTTTGAGCTGTTTCCCCATTGTCTGTCTTCAGGGTGGATCTGTGGAACGCCAGCAACCTGAAGTTCGGGGATGAGTTCCTGGGAGGCGTGCGGGTTCCTCTGCGAGTCCTGGGTCAGGTCGGGGTTCATGACGCATGGTGAGAGAAATGTTACTGACACGTAAAATCACCACGTTCTGTCCATGGGTGGGAAGTTACTAAGTAAATTCACTCATTACTGTATTGAAGTACAAAATTGAGATTAATGTACTTATGTCTGGTGTCTACTTGAAATTTCAGGTGAAAATATTTTACTTTTAACTCCCTTTATTTGACCCCTCAAACACAAAGTCAGTGTCAGTTGTGAACCCAACATTGATATTTTGAATGGATTATGTATCAGTCAAAGTTTGATTCTATAGCATGTTTATTACGATGACAAGTATAGACTAAGTTTGAGTTGAATGAGTTGAAGATGTATAAAACAAAAATAAATATATATAATGGGGACCTAATGTACATATATTTGTTATGAATAATAGATAAAATAAAATCAAATAAAGAAACAGATAAAACGTTTATTATTTACACAAAAATTAGATACGCAGCAAATCTCCAACAACATTTGCTTCTTTATGGCTCAAGATAATAAAGTCATGAAGCCATGAATCCAAAAAGAATAACATAACGGATGCGTAAAGTCTTTGAGGGAAACTGGAAACACCTTTCACATCATAGTCATTTTATCATCGTCAATGAAAACATAGCTCAGTGCAGCTTTAAACTAAGTTTTAAATATCTTTTAGTCTGAAAATCATTCATTTATGAAAATAATTCAAATCAAAGACTAATCAGTGACACTGTGGATATTTTGCCCCTTTTCTCCTTCAGGTACTTTCTCCAGCCGAGGGAGAACGGAGGGAAGACAGTGAAGGTGGAGGAGCTCGGCTCTCTGCGTCTGAACATCGTTTACACCGAGGACCACGTCTTCCCGTCTGAACATTACACTCCTCTCAGAGATCTGCTGCTGTACTCTGCTATGGTCCAGGTACAGTCCGAGCATGTTAGCGTGTGTCAGCTCCGCTCAGACATTCACACGCAGCTGTCTGATCGCCTCTTGTTCACTCCTCGTCCTCTCTGTTCAGCCCGTGTCAGCGTCCACCGCTCACACTCTGGGGGAGGTGTGTCGAGAAAAGCAAGAAGCCGCCATCCCCCTCGTGCGTCTCTTTCTTCATTACGGCAAGATCGTGCCTTTCATCAGCGCCATCGCTCACGCTGAAGTCAACCGGACACAGTGAGTGTCATGTCGCACCTTTTCACTTTGAATAACACCAGAAACAAGCTCCGCAGCTATAACATGATTCAGTTTGACCTCAGGGTGCAGCTTTTATCTTTATTTGCAGTAGAATGAGTAGAATTCTTTTTTTTATAAGCCTATTATATATCAGGGATTTCTTTTAAGCTGCTAATTCAGTTGCAGATGTATCACCACAGGCGTTTCAGACATGAATTCTGACAACTTCTGAAAAATTTTATCTGGATATGTTCAGGATTTTTCTTTTCACATATAAAGAATGCAGCAAGAGATGGTCCAAGTCAGACGCGTTCACAACAACAGAGAATGTTCAGAACATTCAGTCGAGGAGTGGCCGCTACAAAGAAACATGCAGGAGGCAGAACATGACATATAAATTTGACACCAGCGTCGGCCTTTATCAGCTAAAACTCTTAAAACTTGTTATCTTTCTTAGTTAAGATCCTTGTCGATGGGCTCTAATTTTACTTTACCTTAGAGATATTTGTAATCTTAAAAACATCATCTACACACCTACTCGCTTGACTGTGAATTTTCCCAAAAAGTTTGCTGCTGCCTTGTCACACGGGCTGACTCAGACATTCTCCTGAAATCTTACAAGGGGGACTCCCAGGAAAAGGTCCTGAAAATGTCCTGGGAGAACCTGACTTAGTCATTTGCGTGCTCACGTTCAGCCCTTATGGAATACTTCAGGACAATGCCGTGACTTCAGTGCATGTCTGAAAACAGGTCATGATTAGTTTTTTAGTTTTTTTTATCGACTACTTTGATCAGACTCTCAAAACATATTCTACCTCTTTAATATTATTAACTTTGGATATTAAATTACTGTCAGACGTCAGGTTTTTCTAATTTAGTTTCAGCTTTGTCGTCTCATTGAGTTAGTTTCGGTTTGTGCTCAGTATCGCACTCTGCTTCCTTTTCGCAGGGATCCAAACACCATTTTCCGGGGAAACTCGCTGACTTCTAAGTGCATCGATGAGACCATGAAGCTGGCAGGAATGCACTATCTGCAGGTCACACTTAAACCCATCATAGATGAGGTATGACGCTGCAATACTCCCGTGCCCTTTTTCCTTTGCTCACAGTATTTTTCCACTGTATTTTAACTCGTCACACATGTGGCCCGTCTGAGGATATTTTAGAAAATCAATTGCCAACAGAGGTTTTAATGCTTTTTCTAAATCGTCACAGATCTGCGCTGAACACAAACCCTGTGAAATCGACCCGGTGAAGCTCAAAGAGTCGGAGAACCTGGACACCAACAGGGTAAAAAGGCGTGTGTGTCTGTGTGTGTGTGTGTGTGTGTGTGTGTGTGTGTGTGTGATTGTGTTGGGTTGATCATTGGCGTGTTGTGTGATACCTCCGCCCTGCTCTCTCTCTCCTCAGGAAAACCTTCGTCAGTATGTCGACCGCATCTTCAACGTCATCACCACCTCTGGCGTTCGCTGTCCCACCGTCATGTGCGACATCTTCTTCTCTCTGAGAGAGTCCGCTGCCACTCGTTTCCAAGGTACCTCACCTCCTGAACAAAATACCAGAGATGGAGGAAGAAGAAAGAAAGAAAGCGGCTAATAACAAACAGGAAACAGACAATAAAGAACAGGATGTACGAGATGTCCAAGGACATTTTTTTTCCTGTTCGCTCAGGATCGCAAGTTTTTTCTTTCTGTTTTGTGCTCAGCTCTTTGTGTCAAACCTGAAACCACTTAAGCCTCCTGCACACTTATTATGCCTGTGTGTCACAATGTAGACCCATTATCATATACTGCACTGCCTCCTGTTGGCCATCACGAAGCACTGCAGTCACATGAGGCACAAGCTGAGAAATATTATATAAAATGTGTTTAAAAATAAAAATGGTCCCAAACCAAATTTGATTACAAGACAAAAATCTTCTTTTTGTAATAAATATAAAGGAATTAAAAAACATTGGTTATAAATTAGTGCCTTTATATGCGTTTAAATAACATATTTATGCATATATTTAAAATAACTGCCCAATCATGAGAAAGATTCAGATAAAGACCTTTTTAATATCTCACAGGGTTTCTCAAAGGTAATTAACAATTTAAATATTTCACATGTGAACAGCAAACATATTCTATATCATCCATGTTCACAAATTAGATTTTATCAGTAAAGGCTACAATAAATTGGAATGAATTTACTTCCTCAGTCATTTTTCCAGAATGACTATAAGTAATATTTTGGGTGTTATATTAATCAGCTCACCCTGTTTTGTGTTTTTCTTCTCTCCAGTCGACCAGGATGTACGATACACAGCAGTGAGCAGTTTCATTTTCCTGCGTTTCTTTGCTCCAGCCATCCTCTCCCCCAACTTGTTCCATCTACGGCCGCACCATCCAGTGAGTCGGAACGATGAACACTTGGAGTTAATGCTATCAGAGATGTGTTTTAGATTGCGTGCCTGCAAAACAAACACAGTAAATTCCAGAAGCCCCTTAGTTCAAAGCCACAGTATCACTTTACCTTGTGTGTAGATTGATAACTACACTAACACTTGTGGTTGTTTTACTATATTGTTTTTTTGTTATTGGCTTCCTAGTCATACGCCGTAGTTGAACATTTTCTTATGGTTGTTTTTATGTGTGTGTGATTGTGGACCTGCTGTTTTGAAGGATAATGTGTCTTCATCCTTGAATATACAAGTTAACTCATTACTCTGGAAATAAGAGCATTTTTTAAGAATTTTAAAATGACCTGGAAACAGTAGCTTCATGTGTCACATGATCTTCCTCAGCAGGTTGAGCTTGTTTAGTTATCACAGAAAAATATATATTGTTCAAGTTCCACATTTTTCAAATTCACGTTGCTTAAAAGCTGAAATTCAAATGTGATTCTTGACCATGGAAACACTATTTTAGTTTTTATATATGACCTTAATTAATAACGCAATATCTTTCTTTGATTTTTTTTTTGTCTACCTTTAACCTTTGTTTTACTTGATGTCTGTTTTGTCCTCAGGATACCTCCACCTCACGAACCCTGACCCTCATCTCCAAGACGATCCAGACCCTGGGAAGTCTCGCAAAGTCTAAATCTGTGAGTTTCTCCGCTCAAAGTGTATTTTCCTATTTTCAGTTATGTTATTTGACTCGGCCCCATTGTTTTTTTTTATCTTAACCTTTACACTGATCTGTCTTTTCATCCTGTTAAGGCCAACTTCAAAGAGTCTTACATGGCTGCGTTTTACGACTACTTCAACGAGCAGAAATATGCGGACTCTGTGAAGAATGTGAGTGTTTGGCTTCCTACCTTGTTGCTTTCAATAGATCTTGCTCAAATGTTCTTTTTGACTTGCGTATCAAGTGAATCTAGATGAACACCCATCAAGGGGTTCAATTATTTGAACTATTTTGGCCAAAGAACCGACAAAGGGTTTCATGTGAGAGTGAACAAACAGACAAATAAAATCCTTCTCTTCCCTCTCCAGTTCCTGGACCTGATCTCCACCTCTGGCAAATGGGATCAGAAGAGCATTGAAACACCCATCATGCTCAAAGAGGGGTAAGCAGCCAACTTACTGTCAAACTAATACAAGTAAAAAAAATACCAGCAGAAAAACAGACCACAAATCCAGAAGCACCCCAAACCAAATAGAACATTTATTTCACATGACTTGGTTTTGTAATCCTAATAAAACTGTGGCTTATACCACATCAGCCTCTTAATTTGACTGCTAATGACGTTTCTTTCAGACAAAACAGCTGAGTTGATTTCTACGGCTGCACTTTACCGAATACTTTAACATTTTGGTAAACTGTTACTTTCCTGGGAGAGTAAAATGAGTAGATTGATACCACTCACATCTGTAGGGTAAATATATAACACTACAGGTCTGTGATCAGCTGCTCAACTTGTGCTTCCTTTATTTTTTACTTTATTTTATACTTTTTACTTGCCTGTGTCATTTTATTGGCAATCCTTGGCAGCGTATGCCACTTGTAAAGGAGATATACACAGTTTTTATTCTGTTCTGCTACAAATACTGGATGTAATCTGGGAATAGGAAGGATGTCTTTGGCTTCAAACTAATTCAGATTTATTATGGATTTGAGGAAGCTACTAGTTTCAGGTTCACATTAGGTTTTCTGGTGCTGGTTAGCAGATTACGTTTACCTTTAGATGAAGCCAGGCTACATGCTTCCTCTGTCTTAATGCTACGCTAACCGGCTGTGGGCTTCAGCCTCACACTGAGCAGACAAGAGAGTGAGAGTGGTATCTACTATCTATCATTACACCAAACTGTTATTCAAAAAGCAAGTAAGAGCTTTTATTTTGACAGTATTTAAAAGCTAAAATTTCGGAGAGTTTCCAGCTGTTGGTGGTTGTGCCGGTGCCTCGCTCATCAACACCCCCCCACCCTTCTTTTGTTTCTGCTACCGGGCGTAGGAGTGTAAAACTCACAATAAAGAGGGTTGATGGGAAAGGGTCAAAAGGCACAAAGGGCAGGTAAGCGCTTCTCTGTAAAAAGGCTTTGCCCTTGTGACCCCGCCCCCCTCCTGTGTGTGCACCGTGACCCCCCCCATCCAAACCGAGCTGGCCATTTTCTCCCCCACCGACTTCCCTGCTCTGCCGTAGACGCTGCTGCACTTTACTTTATATCTGGCCTGTGTAAAAGCAACCTGAACCGTGACACTGTGGCTGTTGACTGCTGGTATAAAGTAAAGCTGATTGTCCTTCTCGCCCCTCGCCACGCCACACATGCCTGGTGTGATGGCCGCAGCAGGGGTTGGTTACTGTGCAAACATTTCTTAGATTTCATATCTGCCCGCATCTTGACCCTCAATACCTCCTGTGCAGACTGTGACCATATCCCAACCGGACACATTAGAGACCCCAGCTCAGCGCCAGGCGTCACGGCAGATGTGAAACCAGCACTTTTTTTCTTTTTTCGGGCTCAGTAGTGAAATATGAGAACGGTTTTCCTGTGGGTGACTGTTAGTGTTTATATCCCTGGTACTTTGAATTCCATGTATTATGTGGCCCTCAAACTTAAAAACGAAGACATCTCGGCGTTTACAATGCTTTAAAGGAACATGTCGGTGGTTTTATATGTTTAAATAACAAATATATCTCACATACAATCCCACATATTTCATCAGAGTGTTAAAATGAACTTACAGAGATTTGAAGCTTCCTTGATACAGCTAATCCTCCTGAGTAGACAGTCACATTTATTTATTTATAAATGTATTTATCATTTAGATGTGGCAAGTTGACAAGCTCTGCAAACCGAGAGATTTTTTTCTGGATCCATCATTACATTTTTACGGGAAAAAACTGAATGTACAAAAGCATGTATATATGAGATTGCCACGTCAAAAAGACAAAGATACTTAGTTTACAATGAAAATAAACACAGGGAAGAAGCAGTTCCTTTAGACCGAGAAGAACAAAGACAATAACAAATCTTTTTGACAATTTTTTTTATAGTAAAATTCTTAAAAGTCTTAATCATTTATAAATAATTGCTGATTAACTTTCAATTAGGACCTTCTCAGTTTAATATTTCTTTATATTTTTGCGTCTAAAAGAATTGCCAACACTCAAAGGGTCATTACACCCATTAACGGCACAACACACAATTCCTGTCGACAACTGCATAACCACATGACATGCTAATATAACATACAACATACATGACACACACTGTAATTAGTGTTATTGATTTACTATCTCAAGTAGCTGCAAGTTCTTGATTTATACAAATTATAGGTGATTAGTTAAAATATGTAAAAACACCTCTGGTACCTTTAATCTGCCGACATGTCTCTTTTTTAAACCCATAGACTTTTAAATTTATGAATGCTGTACTGAAGTTTTTTTAAATATTCAGCAGAGATGAATCGAAAGAACTGACAGCATGCAACTGGAATGATAAAATATTACTGACTGTACAAGATTATTTTAACCAGAACAGAGTGCTGGATATACCAACTGTTAGTATGTGAAGTAATTAATTTATGCAAGTAAACATTTACATATTGCACATGTGTAAAAGATGTATTTTGCCAGAGAAATGAAAACTTAGTGAAATATCAAAATATGTCAAGGTTTATAGTGTGTTTTTTTCTCTCTCATCCATTTACCCCACAGATTTATGATAAAGCGAGCACAGGGGAGAAACAGGTTTGGGATGAAGAACTTCAAAAAGAGATGGTTTCGCCTCACGAACCACGAGTTCACCTACCACAAGACGAAAGGTGCGATTCAAAGTTTCTCACAATCTCAAATGTCACAATTAGTTGATCTGGACATTCTGCAACACTTTTCCTGCAAGACCCCAAGAAAAATCTCTTTCTGTGTTCTTCATATATGGGAGGCCAACTATGGACCCAATTTTCCAGACATTTTTCAGAGAGCATGTGTGAAAACCTTTTCTTTCTCATGTCTGATGTGTATCTCTTCCCTTCAGGTGAGTGCGCTCTGTGCAGCATTCCCATAGAAAACATCCTGGCGGTAGAGCGGCTGGAGGAGGAGTCTTTCAAAATGAAAAATGTAGGACCTCACAAACTTTATAGCCTTTAATATTTGTCCAAAATCTGTCCCACATGTATCTTGATTCCCTCGCTTACTTCTCCTTTCCGCTCTCCCTCCTCCAGATGTTCCAGGTCATTCAGCCAGAGCGAGCCCTCTACATCCAGGCCAACAACTGTGTGGAGGCGCGCGACTGGATCGACATCCTGACTAAAGTCAGCCAGTGCAACCGCAAGCGCCTGAGCACCTACCATCCCTCAGCCTACCTCAACGGCCACTGGCTCTGCTGCAAGGTCTCAGCGGACACAGCCCCGGGATGTACGCCATGCACCGGGTTCGTGAACTCGTCCAGATCGATCCAGCATCACCTTCTCTCCCATGTCTCTCCCTAATCTTTTCCATTTGCCTGCGTTTTCAGCGGCCTCCCGGCAAACATTCAGCTGGACGTGGACGGAGACAGAGAGACTGAGAGGATTTACTCCCTGTTCAGCACGTACATGACCAAACTGATCAAGATGCAAGGTGTGCAGGATTTCATGTGTCCCGTGTTTATCTCCTGTGATCATTTGCACACTGTCCCTGACTCTGCCGCCTGGTCTCCCCCCGCAGAGGCCTGTGGCAGCAAGTCAGTGTACGACGGGCCCGAACAGGAGGAGTACTCCAGCTTTGTCATCGACTGCCCGCAGGAGACATACAAAACCCTGAAGCTGATCGTCTCAGCCGTGCAGACTTTGGAGCAGCAGCACACCAAGTACAAACGGGACAAGTTCAAGAAGACAAAGATCGGCAGCCAGTACGTGGTTTATTGTACTATACTGTATTTAATGCATTGGTGCCTGAGAACTGTGCGGGAAATGGGAGATTTCTAACTGTAAAATCAACACTGAGCGACCTGAAGGTGGTGCTATGGTACAGTGTTATTCATTTGACGTGTGCAAAGGATGTTGGAGATTGAACGAAGCAATTCTAACATTTTAAATAACTTAAACTGTGAGCTGGATTTTCCCTTCAGTCCTCCAGCTTTGTTGTCGACTTTTATCAAATGTATGCTCTATTCTGTCTCATGAGACGATTCTCTAACCTCCTGCCTCCTGCTTCCACAGAGAGCACCCGATTGGAGACAAGAGTTTTCAGTGCTACATCCGCCAGCAGTCTGAGAGCTCCACCTACTCCATCTAGCCATGATGCCAAGAACCAGCATATTTTTCACTTCTGCAAAAAAAAAAATCCATCTGAACACTGCTCTGGGTCTAGCATTGAGTTTTAAATCTTTATGTTTTACTAAAGAAGAAGGTGAGATCATTTATCTCATATTGTTATCCGTAAATTAATATTTCTCTCTTTTTTTTAAATGACGTTTCCAGAAGTAGACAATGAGCGGGATCGGAGACTTTGAGAAAATAAGAGTTTTAAAACCCACTGGCAGACTGAATGAGCTGTGTAGATGGAAACAAAATTCTGCAGGACCTCGTGGTGCATCACACCAGGTTCGGAGAAACAGACCTCAGATCAGTAAGGACAGAAAGAGAGGAACAGGCGTGGATGCGTCTGACGAAGATAATCACACCACGAGTCTGTTTGAGTCTCCTTTCCCTGATGTGACGAGAGAACAAACAAACGTTTTCACTGGACAGTTCTGACAGTGAGCGACACGCACTTTAATCGTCTCCAGATCTGTGGATGAACAAGCCTCGCAGCACACTTTCAATTTTATCTGTTTGATTTGTTTTTAAAGTTTGTTTGAAATGTTCCGTTGTATTTCACGTCTGACAGACCAAACTCTAGAAGGAAAGGACCGTGTTTTGAACCCTCTGTGGGTTTTTTGTTGTTGTTTTCGTTATGTTTTGTCCCCAACCTCCTCAGGAAGGCTGCGAAGGTCGAGAGAACACAAGAAGGGATTATCAGAACCAAGCACGGCCCGAAAACAGCTTGACGTTTGCCATGAGAAAATCACTCCACGGGCAGTTTTACCCCCCATTTAAAAAAAAAAAACCCTTATCATCAACGTTCTAACGGGTGCACAGGTTGAAGAGTTCACGTTTGGAGTCTTGTTCTGTTGTGGTTACACTCTTAGTTGTGCCCTGTGTAACCAGTACCTGGCTTAAACAAATAGCTTGTATATTTAAGTTAAAGTTTTTTATTTCTGCCTACACGGAGTCTGACAAACTCACAGATGTCTTTTTCTATCTCTGTATGCTGATTGAAGCGTGTTAAGAAGTCTGCGAATGTTAAGGTGCAACTTCTCTTTTGAGTAAAGATAGATATCGTGGATGGAAGATGATTTCATCTCCATCTTTGAATGAAGACATTAGATCATATCCAAGTTCAAAAAAGATTTTAAAGTGTTTTGGGCCACTCCCACAGTTTGTGAATTTGTGGCACAACTTTATTTAGGAAAATGTACCATGTAACCAGAATTTAAACTGAAATAACAATGTGTTCATAATATACACCCATTGGCTCTATATATTCATGTTGCATACAACAGCTCTACAGCTAATTCTGCCCTTAGAATTTATATATTGTTCCTGTTTCTGTCAGGAATCTATAAATTCAACTAGAATTACACAGGTAAAGTGCAAATCTCTGCCAAGGCCAAACAATCCCCTTTATGAAACCACATTTTAATTGACGAGATCCAGATTTATTTATTTTTTGGGATCTGCCCCAAATTGCATACACTCTTAAAAGAAAATTTGTTTTGAGAAATCAATATCAATGTGTTAAACACAGTGTTAAAGAAAGTAAAAAAAGTAATGTCTTGATCCACACCCTGATTTAAAGCTGCACCAAAGTGTAATGGGTTCAATTTTTGGTTATGTCCCAACCCTCCACAAAATTTAAAGCAGAATAAGAGAAACATTTCTGAATATTAACAAACTGCAACATGAACCAGGAGCCTCTGGGCCACTGTAGATCTGGGGCCTTTGGGCTGTAGCCTCTTTTCCCAACCACTCTAACCCCAAAATAAGAATAAATGAGCAACTATTACAGGATCTGCATGGAGAACCTTTCCATGTCCCTAACATCCAGTAAACAAGATCAGCAGTCAACATCACAGGCAGCATACAGACATGATGAAGGCAGGTGTGTGTTAAACTCTGCGTAAGAGAAAAAACGAAAACAAACGATCCCTTCATGCGTAACACAAAGCAGAATCTGTGTGAGTCCGGCTCATGCGCTGTGATGCTGGGTTCTTAGCTTCACTCCTAATTATAATTATTACATGTACTAACGTTATAACCAGTCTCCAGTTATGCTTGTGAAATGGATGGTGTGTTCCTGGTTGTGTTGCCCAGTTGGCTGCCTGATGATGGTCTTTCTGTTCTAGAGACTTAGCTCCATCTTACTTTTTTTGGAACCTCTTTATGTGCACTCCTCTGAGAAACTGCCCGCTGTGAATCTCACCGGTCAGGATTTTGTTGAAGGTACAGGATTTTTAGTCGTTAACCCGGCCGTGTTGTGTAGTTCGACGCCTCCCCTCCCCCCCCCAAAGGCAACCGCCTCTCTCTTTTGGCTTCCAACGTTCATCAGCACTCATCCTCTCGCCAAAACCTGTGCATGTGAAGTTTAGTCGTAGCCACACGGGGGCGGTGGCCTCCGCAGTGTGCGACCAGGTGACCACGAACCACTGAATAGAATTTTTGTATTTTCCCCAAAAATGGTTGTGTAGCCTAACTGGGTGCTCTGGTGGTCACTAGATCCCCCTCAAACAGTGCCAGTCATCACTTTTCTAAAATTATTTTTGAGAAAAAAAACATACAAAAAAATATATCATTGTTTAGACATTGTTTTTTTTATATATCTCAGAACCTATAACTGTTTTCATAACGGACAGCGGTTATTCAGAGGACTTTCTTTTTCTTTGTCGAATATGTGGATCTTGCGTGCAGGAGAGGAGAGATTGTTCGACTCTGTTTTCTATCTTTGTCTTGTCATACAGGAATCTTGCTGTGCGTCTGAATTCAATGACTGAGGTGTGTGTGTTTTGTGTATGTGTGTGTGTGACTGACAAGACGGGTTGTATTGCCAATTGAATGAACCCAGTGTTACAGGTCAGGAAAGGCAGCATCCCACTTAAAAAAATACAAAAAATCACTGCCTGTACTTTTACTAAAGACTCTCTAGTCGCCCTGTGGGAGAAGTTGCTCTGCTCTGGCCTCATATGAAGTTTCTCCTCTTTCCCCTTGTATAGAACCACTGATCCTTTTTGAGACACATTTGCCAATTTATTCTCCCAAAACATGAAACACAGCAAAAACACTCCTGTCTCTCGTCCCCAAACTGGAAACCATATTTATTATGTTTTTGTTTTTCAGTTTCTCTTTTGCCAAACCTTCCCAGAAACATCAGTGGAGTCGGTGGTGGTGGGGGGAGGGGGGGGGGGGGGGGGTAACTGCAGTTACAGTAATCCGAACTCCCCCTTTCCCCCCTGCAGCCTATACAGGAATGAATTATGCAATAATTGTGTTTCAGCATGCAATAATATTAACAAACACCCCCCATCACCACAAATTAACAGCGCACATCTGCTGACCTCTTGCAGCAAAAAATGCTTCTTCGGAGAAACACGTGATTATCATAAAGGGAGAACAGTGTATTTTGTACAAATATTTTAAAAGTATTAAAGTAAGCCTGTTATTTGTGTACATAAAGCAGCTGAGTGAATGGTGAAAATGTGATGTGTTTTTTTTTTCCTGAATAACTAAATGAAACCGATATTAATGCAAACATGGAGTCTGTGTCATTTGTTCTTTAGGGTTGTTTGAATCCAGATGTTTTTCACAGCAAACGTGACAATATGATGTGGCAGGAAGAATACAGGCGACATACTTTAATGTGCACTTTCCTGGTGCGTTTTAATTAGATATCGACATGGAACAGACATTTAATAATTGTCATTACTTTCATCTGTATCTTAAAAGTCACTTGCAATCAAACAAATGCCTACTAAATTATTTCCACTGTTGTCAAGTCATTGTTTTTCAGCTAGTGTCTATCATCTACAGTGAATCAGCTGATTTTAAAATTGATGTTGTGATGAATCAAATTTCTCAGACATTTTCACATATTATTAAAATCCTTCTCCCAGTTTTAATTCCTTTTTTTCCCTTTGTTCTTGAAGCATTTGCTGTTCTGGAAGAATGATTAAGGTAAAAGATAAGAGGTAGTCACCAGATATGGACAAATGTGTATGAATAATTGTATGAATCAGGGTTTTTTGTTATACACCTGTTGATCACACTTGAGATGTGCCTGTAACAGTTTGAAAAGACTCAGTTGTGTGGATGAAGCCTTCTGTGGGGTGGTGGGGGGGGGGGGGGGGGGGGGGGGGGGGGGGGGACTTTTGTATGTCTGCACCCAGGGGCTCATTTTCCTCACTCCGGCCATGAGCTGACCTCACTGGTGTCTTCATGTGTGGTCCAGCAGATGCAGGGAAGTTGATTTAACTCCAATTTAAAGTGAAGACACTTCTGGGAAACACAAAACCATTTTTAACATTATATTCGACCAGAGAGCAGCAACATCCCTTTTGTTGTGCGTCGCATAGCAGCGGCTCATTATCCTGACAGCATTAGGGTTGGCTGCAGATCATGAGGCTGTATGTCGGCCATTGTGACCTGAGCCACTGACCTGTGTGGGTGTGTGTGTGTGTGTATGTGTTAGTGTGTGTGGACTGGAAGTCTCTTCGGGACCAGTAGACCTCCTGGTCCTAATGAGGCTAAACGTCAGGTGTGAGGTTAATGTTGGTGTGAAGATCAGGACTATAGTTAGGTCAAGGTTAGAGTTAGTCTGGATTGGTCAGGGTTCAGATGAGCGGTACGGTTTCAGTGGTTAGGCTGATAGATGCAGATAAATGGATGGATAGAAAGATAGAAAGATAGATAGATAGATAGATAGATACATACATACATACAAACATAGATACATACATGGATGGACGGATAGACAGACAAACAGACAGACAGGTGGATGGACAGATTTGAGTAAACAATGTGTGTGTGATTGCAGCTCTCTCTCTCCCCCTCTCTCTATATCTGCTCTCCTGGCAGCCTACCATCACCCCCCACCCCCTCCTCTCTCTCTCTCTCTCTCTCTCTCTCTCTCTCTCTCTTTCTCTCTCTCTCTCTCTCTCTCTCCATGAAAACACTTTCGGGAAGAAATAAGTTTAGTTGTTTTCTCTCTCTCTCTCTCGCCCCCCCCCCCCTCTCTCTCTCCCTCCCTCTCTCTCTCTGTAGTCACAGGAGCTCCGAGCCAGACGAGGCCTCGCATGAAGAACGGCTCGACTATGTGGAGGAGGAAGAAACGTCCTCTCGGGGAAACCTTGGCCTGTCTCGTGTTTCTCGTGACGCTCGTCGATGCCCATCGATGTAAGTGTTTCGGACATTTCACGGTTTACACGGTGAACCCACACGTACCTGCGGGGAACCGGCGCGAGGCTCAGCGTCCCGGTCAGAAACCCGCAGCTTTTTCTTTAGAAGCACAGAGTGTAAAACTTTGGACGAACACCAGAGAAGTGTCGTGACTTCTGCTCTGAACAACACGAGCCGCTCGTGACCACAGCACCAGGTCATTTCTGGGAAATAACGGTTTCGCAATGGCCGTGTTATTTTGGGTATTTTGTATCAGTCAGGCCGTTTCATAGAAGTGTAATTAGGTTGTGTCCACTTCAGCCACATCAGCTCGAATCTGTCAGCAGGAAACACAGCACTGACATTCCTGCTGGGATCATGTGTTGTTATAATGAATTAATCACACAAGAGAGAGGAGAGTAATCTGTGATAGGTTTAGACCTGATGTTGTTGTTAGCCTTATGTCTAAAAGGTCCTTATCTTACTTTAAATTGCAATATATAGATAGATAGATAGATTAATACTGAGGCTGGACGATATGCCCACAATTATCACATCAGTCAATATCGATAGTTATCACGATAATATCACATAAGAAGTAACTAAGTGATTTTACTCAGGCATTGTACTTCATTACACATTTGAGGTCCTTGTGGTTTACATTATTATTGGCATTAATGCTGAATCTCAAAATGAATTATTTGACCACCACTGCTTTTAAATGCAAAGACTGAGGTTGTGGTTTTAAACTCTTCTTTATGAGCAGAGAATGACAAACACTTGATAAACAGCAAAACATGTTATACATCTGAGCTGGATCAGTTATGTGTTATAACTCCTCACTGTGCTTTCACGATGGTCCATCAATTTATCGATTATATTGCTATCGATGATAATTATTGCTAATGTTTTATTCTTCACACATTACGTTTAATTGAGTGTGTTTGTGTGTCTATTTAATTTCCCAGTCCTGAGCCAGACCTCAGCCTCCCAGTTCCTGAGGAGGCACCGGAGAGCCAACTCTCTGTTTGAGGAGAGCAAGAAGGGCAACATGGAGAGGGAGTGCATCGAGGAGCTGTGCAACAAGGAGGAGGCCAGGGAGATCTTTGAGAACGAGCCGGAGACGGTAAACCAGTGCCTTGGTCGTATCATGAAATGCATCTGAATGATCTTCAACACATAACACGAAAGATAATCGTTCACTACATTCCTGAGTTTATAAGCAGTACAAAAAGCAATGGCCAAATTTCTCACGAGCTAGCCTCCTCAAATTCTTTATTTTTTTTTCTAACATACATATTAAACAATCGCAATATAGTCAATCTACTTTCAAATAGGTTTTACAAAGCCAGTGAAAAGGCTGAAGTGAATTTAATAACAATTTACTTCAATATCTAACAGTGTTTTTTCAATTGATTAATCATGTCAGCTTTAGATCAGATGCTATATCTTAAAAACAACTTTTCTAACAGTGAAATCTAGAAACAACTTGAAATGGTGATACTGCTTTAATTTGGACTGATTCACTGATTTGGAGAAGACTCTGTGTCTTCTCACCCTCTCGTCCCCGATTCTCTCGTTTGATTGTATTTTGTCGGAAGGGAATATTTGTTGAATCTCAATTTTTTTCCCACAGGAATACTTCTATCCCAAATATGTTGGTAAGTTTTCTGGGTTTACTGTCTCCTTAAAGATATTGTGAGATAAATTAGTTTTGCCTTTACTAGCCTGTCCCGATGAACACCACTCTCTGTTGCAGTGTGTCTTGGTTCACACCGTGTCGGCATCAACAACCACAACTCGGACTCTTCCATCCCATCGGACCTCCGCACCTGTGTGAACGGTGAGGGGCTTTCCCGAGGATCACAAATTACTATCTGTCTCAGAAGTGAAATACTTTCAATGACATCCTCTGGGTTAGTGACTTAAACTGTTGGTTTCAGAGATCAGTAACCAGTGCACACCGTTTCCATGCTACAAGGAGGGTACAGAGGACTGCAAGGACGGCCAGGCCACCTTCACATGTGTGTGTAAGCCCGGCTGGAAGGGGGTTCGCTGTGAGGACGGTGAGTCCTGATTAAAAAAAATTCGCATAAACATCCTGTGGTTTTTTCTTAGAATTGAACCTAAGACTGATATATTTCGCTGTTTGAAATGCTGAGACATTTTTCTGTGTGATGTGTTGACAGACATCGATGAGTGTTCAGATCCTGAATTTCCAGCGGGATGTAATCAAAAATGTTACAACGTCCCCGGCAGTTTCTACTGCATGTGTGAAGAGGGCTACCTCATCAATGACAAAATCAACTGCGAGGGTAAGACTTCATTGTGTTCATGTTAAAGTTTAATCAGAGATATAGATTCTGATACAGATAGCAGCATCGGAAAGGCCTGACAATACCAAGTCTTAAAAGCACATACAACTGCTGTATTCTTTTTCTGGAACTCACTTCGTCTTTCTAACTGTTCCTCTGTGCTGACACTGGTGAATCCTGATCTTAGATTGGAGAACAAGAAGTGATTTCCGGTAGAGTAGCATTAGCCAGAAGAGGCTTTTTTAGATATTTCATGCGGAATGTCTAACAAGTAAAACAGCAACATAGTAACATAAAGCTGTTAAAGTACTTTAAGGAAGTTGTTATTTCTTTAAATTTATTGGTATCGGATCGGTACTTGGTATCAGCCGATACGCAAAGTCCATGTATCCTATCTATGTGTGCGTATTAGTGGTATATGTCACATATATAAAGACATCCAGCTGTGGTACTGTCCACATGGAAGAGGAACATTTAGTCTGACTAAGCAGCTGAGAAAACATATGTTTCTGTACAGTGTATTATTCTTTTAATAAGTTTTGTTTTTTAAATGTATTCATCCGGACTGGGGAACCCTGCGCACTTCATAACAAAACTGCTCTCCCAGCTGTCGTCCTCAGGGCCCTGGAGTATTTGTTGTTTTTTTTAAAGCTGACCAGATTTTACCTCTTTTGGAACTGAATGTGAAAAACTTTTAACATCTGAAAAGATTGGCCCTTGTTTTATTTACCATTCTCATTTCTAGGAGCTACAACCCACCCTATCTGCCCTCTTTTGTGATGAGTCAGTGTTTGTCTTCGAGTGGATCAAATGCTCATGGAGTTCAAAGTCTTGACAAACATAGTCTGAGTCAATTTGGTCAATTTATCTGCTCCTATTTTTTTGATAGGATTTAAGAGATACAAGACCATGAAGAGGGTTGTGCACAAACAAATCAAACTAAGTGTTTAGTCGTTCACATAGGAACTCTGAACCAGAATGAACGAATCAATACAGAAAATCTCCCGGGTTCTGATGAGGTGATTATATCCAACCAGTTTGCTACTGAGAGTTCACATCCAGTCGAGTGAGCGTGATGACAAGAGTTCAAACATGACCACATGGCAGAGGTAGCTGGCTGAGGTCATTGCAAAGGCTAAGAACGTATGTGATCCTAAGCAAAGCAAATACAACAGGGGTCAGATTGAGACGAACAGGTGGAGTAGCAAATAAAGGCTGAGCGGTGGGCCGACGCATTTCAATTTGAAACCACCTGAGAGGGTCTAATTGGTGGAACCTGTCCTTATAAAATGCCAGGACCTGTTATGGATAAGATGCTGGAGCTCAGGTGTTTAGGCGTATTTGGGAGAGATTGGTGAATTGGAAGAACACCTGAAAACCCACATCACATGACTATACACATACCCAGAGTGTGTTTGTAAACAGGAAGCAGGTTGTCTATTTGTAGTCGGTTACTCAGTTACAGAAAATAATACAAACAAACAGCTCAAACTGAAATGATGAAGAGTAAGAGTAGAGATTTATTTTCTGGCGTAGCAGCATTTAGCATTCATTGTGTGAATGGGGACAATCACACACAGCAGAAAACCAGGGAATGAAGTCAGAAGCAGCAAAAACAGTACAAAAAACTGAAAACCTAAATCCTATTGCCTCAGTGTCTCTTCATGTGTCTTGTCAGGGACCGATCAGATGTTTCCCCGATGATATTTCCTGATGGATAAGAATCATCTGAATTAGAAAGTAATAATATTCAGCAGCTTCCTCGATCCCGGAACAGTCTCTGCACTCCATTATGGGACAATGCTCATGTCACTTTTCCAACAATATGCAGGTGTCTTAAATCTGCATGACAAGAAACCTGTCAAAATGCAGCTTGATGATATTTTTTTTTTATGAATCAGCACTCAGATCTATCATAGTACAAATTCTCATGAGTCATTATCCATTGTCACTGTTTTCCAGATATCAACGAGTGCCTCATGTATCCCAGTATTTGTGGAAAACCGGCTAAATGTGTCAACACGCCTGGGATATATGAGTGCCAGTGTCCGCCGGGATTTAGATACAACTTCTCTTCCAAAACCTGCAGCGGTGAGACTTCATTTTATTGCTCCTGTTTTTACCACCTAGTGTCTAAGACTACTTCCATCAACCAGCTGCCACAGACACTTGAGCCAAACATCACTGCACGTTCATGTTTCTTTTTTTCCCCACTGCTGCAGATGTAGACGAATGTGAGTGGAGCGTGTGTGACGGCACGTGTATAAACACAGTGGGCAGCTTTGCGTGTCACTGTGATGGTCGTCAGGGCTTTCGTTTGGTGGACAATCAACGGTTCTGTGAGAAAATCCCTGTTTGTGTGGACCTGTACGACCACAAACACTCAGAGATGCTCTACCTGGGGGAGCATTTCTCAGGCCTGCCGGTCATCTACCTGCTTTTCCGTCTGCCGGAGAACACAAAGTTAGTCTATAAGTCACACACACACACACACACACACACAGTCAAGTCAATGTGTTAATTTGACCTAACCTTAACCATAAAATCAGATATTTGTATGTTATGTGAAATTGCTTTATGTCCCCTTTATTAGATTAGATTAGATTCAACTTTATTGTCGTTGCACAGTACAAGTACATATACAACGAAATCCGGTTTAGCATCTAACCAGAAGTGCCAAAAAATGGCAGTTACAGTGCAGAGATGGAATATGTAAATAAATATGAAGTACAGTTAGGAATATACATGGAATATAAATGGAAATATAAATGGAATATGAACAGTATTAAGAGGTAAGGTATGATATAAGAATGATGAATACACTAAGAGCAAGATAAATATAGGTACACTATAGGTGGGATAATACAGTAAGAATAAGTTCAGTTTATGAAGACAAGTCCCCATAATATAGTGCACTAGACTTGATGGTTGAGATCTATGATTAATTACAGTAGGCATCGTATATGTCAGTTGTCATTGTATGGTAATGCAATTAAAATGTGGATTTATTTAGAGTGGAGTTTTGAATGTGATTGTTGATTAGTAGTAGTAGAAGTCGACAAAAACAAAACAAACTCAAATGTCCATAAATATTAAACAATTGTTGGTACGAATATTGTTAGTGAAAACATGCTAAAGCATTCATAGAGACGATGCAGTTACATTCATAGTGTGTGAATTGATATTTCTGTCTGATGATGACGTTAGGTTTGCAGCAGAGTTCGACTTCCGCACGTTCGACCCAGAGGGAGTTGTTCTGTACGCTGAGTCCTCCCAGGACTCGTGGTTCATGTTGGGGCTGAGGGACGGTCGCATTGAAGTCCAGTTCAAGAACCAGCACACGTTCAAGGTCACCAGCGGAGGAAAAGCCATAAATGATGGACAGTGGCATGTGGTGAGAAAGTGCTATAGTTCACAAATTCACTAAACTGAATTGATATAAAGTGGAGTTGTGTTGTGATAACTGTGCGTTCTAGTTTCAAACTATGTTGAGTACAGTATCATGTATAACACGCAGATCTCTGTGGATGAACTGGAAAGCAGCATCAGTGTGAAGATCAGCAAGGAAGCTGTGATGAGCATCAACAGCCCTGAGAGTCTCTTTACTTCAGTTAATGGCAAACTGGAGACCAAGGTCTACATCGCCTGTCTGCCCAACCGCACAGACAACATCATCAAACCTGTAAGCTGAACACACTCTACTGAATCACCCAGCTGACATGGTGGATGCTAAAATAACAATCTGGATAAAGTGTTGACTAAGATACTGGGCTGTAGTCCAGAAATCCCAAACTGCTGCACTCTGTGTTTCTGTCCGTCTGTCAGATCAACCCTCGACTCGACGGCTGCATCAGGGGCTGGAACTTGATGAATCAAGGAGCATCTGGGGTGAGGGAGGTCATCCAGGAGAAGAAGAGTAAACATTGCTTTGTGTATGTGGAACGAGGGTCTTTCTTCACTGGGGCAGGACTGGCACACTTCAACATTGACTACAGTGAGTAAGTTAAGTTATACATTATTAATCCCTATGGTAAAATTGTTTATCTCTATATTTGATCCATCCAAATACTTACGATTATTGAGCAGACGCAGCGTAACAAATTATGTTTTGTGCTTAGTGCTTTGATCCAAAGAGAGATGTTAACAAACATGCCTCTTTTTTGGAGTGGGAGGAAAATTGATGAACTAAGAAGCAAAATGTTACACACAGAAACACCCCAGGTTTGTCCTGTTGGATTTTGAACAAAGCCTTATTCTATGTAGAGGTACAGACAAGAGCCCGACCGATTTAGTCTGTTGGCCGATAAAAACTGGCCTTTCACAGACACATTGGTATCGGTGTGTATGTTTGCAGATATGTGCCGATACAAAAACTTTTATATTAGAGAATAAATGGTGCAGAAAATATTACATTAAATTATTTTTAGTTTTCCTTAATTAAAATTTTAATTTTATTTCACTTTTTCGGGACTCTAGAACAGACCCACACAGGTACAAAGTAGAACCAGCAGGGTTCATATATTCCATATCCTTTCACATTATGACTCATCTTGGCTTTATGTAGACAGACTTTCTTCAGAGTTGCAACCCGGTGATTTTGAGAAAAACCAAACATGTTTTAATTAAGTAAAGCTATAATCATGGGATTTTAATCATTTTTCTAAATGTCCAACCTGACAAAATATATGCAACTAAATTGTGTTTCTCTGTGTGTATGTGTGTGTTTAACAAGGTGATTCTGGAAGCTGGAAAGTGGATATAAAGCTGAACATACGTCCGTCCAGCAGCACAGGCGTCCTCTTTGCTCTTGTCTCCAATAACATAGTCCCCTTATCGGTCGCTGTAGTAACGAAGGGCGATGGAGAGGCTGTGAGTTCATTTTGTTCACACTTTTTCTAGAAATCAGCTCATATCTATCTTAAAGTTAAGATGAGTTCAACTTTGCGATGTTATTGCCCTCCATTCTCCAGGACCTGCAAGTGTTCTTGGACGGTGTCTCCGTGGCGAAGCTGGACTCACTGATGTTGTGTTACCCTGAGCGGCTGACACTGCAGCTGAGCGTGACTCCCACAGAAATCCAAATCTCAGCCAACTCCTCCACGGTTACGTACATGGCATCTGATGCCCTGCAGGTGGCACTGGAGCGCCTCAATACCACCATGCAGAAACCCATCAGTACATACATTGGTGGGATACCAGGTTCGTCAGAGCAACAAGTACAAGTTAGCTTTGGGCAAAATATATATCAGCTGTAAATTGCAATGTGGCCAACGTCTGCAATCTGTCTCAGAGATTACCAATTCCGGTTCAAAAACCCAAATAATGACAGTTAAACAAATTTCAGCAGATGATGCCACTAAATTAAAATGTTCAAAAGAACATGAACATCTGTACAAAGTTACCATAAATCGATTTAATAGTTGTTTAGACATTTCAGTCCGGACCAAAGTGATGAAGCCACCAAAAGCCAAAACTTTGTCCTAAGTTGATTTATCCTCCCCTGAACAATCAACTCTCATTGATGTGTTCTTGATTGTATGAATAAACAAAGTAATTCAGTGATGTCAGTCTGTCCTGGTGGGGGGGCTGGAACATTCAAGGTTACTTTTATACCTCTGCCAAGTAGGTTATGTTTTCATTGGTGTTTGTTAACTTTAACTTTGAGAGGTAAAGGGTCAAGTCCAACTCTTTCCATCTTAAAAACATCTAAATAGAGTGAGTTTTAGATTTCATATTCATGGAATACATCCCAAGGCAGGATTAAAATCCAATTGTGAAATGTACGCTGGCTTTTATTGTTACTTTTTGTTATTATACCATGTTTTGACCTTGGTCAGGGCTGTGTTCTCCTCCATCTCTCATTGTTGTCACACTCTCTCTCTCCTAAGACGAAGTCCCGTTACCTGCCACCCCTGTGACGGCGTTTTACCACGGCTGCATGGACATCTCTGTCAACGGCCGCCAGCTGGACTTCGACGAGGCTCTCGGCAAACACAACAGTATCAAGAGTCATTCCTGTCCTCCCTTCTCTCCCCCCGAAGTCCAACATGATCCACCGCACCCGCACACAAAGTGACCTTAATTAACTGCAGTGTCACTTTTTGCAGCGTCCCACAGTGGCCACCTCCTGGGACATTTTGGAATGAGAGATATATATGGGATGGTGGGGGAGGGGGGTTTGAGAAATGGCAAGAAGAGGAAATAGAGGTAGATGGTTATAGTCATTTTTGTCGACTTTCTCAGATCGGTTTATTTTAAGCTTTTGGTAAATACAGCATTATTGCTCCTGTTCTGGGAGCATTTCGTCCAGTTTTTTTTGTGCTTTTGTTTTTCTTAGTGTTGCACAGTGAAAGCTGGCTTGCCAGTGACCTACTCAGAAACTGGATGACGTAGTCATAGCACTTTGTTGCAATGAATTCAATTCTTTCCAAGAGGCTTTGAAATAGAGCTGAGCTCTGTAGTGCACTTACCATGTGTTGAGCAAGAGATGGGTGATGTTTGTGTAGAGGATTAAACAAATGGTCACATTGGACCAGGCTGGGAGACCACCTGCATCTTTTTTCTCCTTGCTGTTGAATCATAGTACGATGTCTAAAATCTCGTTCACTTAGGTCTCATTGAGAAAGACATCTGGAGAAAACCAGCTGAAATTGTGTGGGTCGGTTGTGGCGGGGAAAACCACAGAGGAGAAAGTGGAGCCGCCAGGCTTTCGATCCAACTCTGCTCCAATTTCTTGATTGAATCATTATCCCTAAGAAACATGTGTTATGATTTAATCGTTCCCAGAACCCACCATTATTGTCACCACCTCTCATTGTGGCTGTAAAAACATCAGCTGTTCTTCTATTTCTGTCCTCATCTTCAGCGTTCTCCTGTGTACACTATTTGACTTGTATATAAAACAGGCCATCTTTAATATATAACTTAAATGTACTTGTTCATTGTTGTTTGTTTGTTAAAATAAAACTGAGCAAAGCAATCTCATTTTGATGCTGTTGAATTTTAAAACTGTGTTATTTCTGCCCTCGCGCCAGAACCAAGGCCAGTCAAGAAAGTGTCTTTTTTATATTACACCTTTCAAAGTACCCAAGGCTGCTTCATAGAGTAAAGAAAAAAAGAAATAAAAAACTAGCCAAGGTCAGAAATGGCAAATTAAACTAATGGTAACAAGCCTTTGTGTACAGGTTGATTTTAAGTGATGAGGCATTGAGGATCTGGAGAGAGTTTCATAGTGTGCAAACCCTAATGCCAATTAGCTTCTCAGCCTACTATGGAGGATGGTGAGCAGACTTGTAGAGAATGACATGAAAAGTGATGGTATTGTATTTAAAATGACTTAAAGGTAGTTACTTTATATTTGTACCTGGTTTTAAAATAAAGTGATCCTAATGCGCATTAGTCCAACATATTGAACAATATCCTGAGTCCACAGTCCAGTCACTAAATATGCTTTCATTCAAAATTAATCAATGTAATATATAGTATAACTTAAAATATGTTGTCTTTAATTGTATTTAATTGTGTAATTGTACATTCCAAATAACTTTAATACTGCAACCATAGACTTTACATAAAGATGGATGACATATCAGCTCTCCAAAAGTGAAGCCAAGGTTTCTCATCGCCACCTGGTGGCTGCAGGAAGGAAGGGTACGCATACCCATACACCATTCTACGTATAGTGGGATTAAAACAAATCAAACAGGATTGGATGGGTATTAAATCACCATCATTTCTTAATTTGCGGTTTTTTGAGTGTTGAATGCACTGATTCTAAATCGCTTTGGTGACAACTTAAATGACATGTATGTAATGAAATGTGAATTTCAGTGGCTCTCTCTGCCACCACTTGAGAATCTGGAATAGGTAACCTTATTTGGTTATTTTCGTAAATAATGAATTCTCCTTCAGTTTTCTGCTTGTTAAAAAACAATTTATGTGTGGTGGTGGGGGGGCCAACAGCACATTTGCTGCCCCAGGACCCCTGTTTCGAGGTGGCTCCGGCCATGAGTGGTAACAGTGGGGCTGCATCACTGACAAACTCCTGCCCACAGATACTCCCCCTCCCGAGGCAGCTGCAGCCGAGGCGTGCAGCAGACTGAGTCCGGCCACAGAGCACCGAGCACCGGAGCGGAGACACACAGAGAGGAGGCTCGGGAAACTTAAGTAAAGCCCGCAATGGGGGACCAGCTGAACCGCAAGTGAGAGTAAAAAGGAAAACGAGGTCGCTGGTAGTTAATGCGTGAGAAGCACCGCACAGTTTAGCTCGCAACCTTCCTGCGGCGGTGAATTAAACCCGCATCTGCAAAAAAGAACCGTGAACGGGATCCACCTGAATACCTGCAGTGTGTCCTCGGGTGCGGACAGTGGTGACATTGAGAGACGCGTTGGGGGGACAGAGACACAGAGGAGAAGCGGAGGAGAAGGAGGAGGAGGCAGGGAACGGGACAGGAGAAAGTTTCCGGAGCTTGGCGCAGACACAGCGGCTGAATAATGCGGCTGACCCCGACGAAGTCCCTCTCATCGGCCGCCCTGCTGATCCTGCTGCTGGGTGTCCGGTGCTCCCACGGCAGTAAGTAAACACTCGCATGCTAGGTGGCTAGCTAACCCTGCTAATTCCCCTTTGACATTTGTGTTGCGGCTGATTTATCAAAGTCATCAACTGCTGAGGTTTCGCAACCTCCCTCCAATGTTTTGTTTAGTTTTATTTTGGAGCCGCAGATTTCTCCAAACTCCCCCGAGCTGCTTGACCCCTTCCTTGCCCCCTGCTCCTTTATGAACACCGTGTATTTAGTTTTCTTCTTCTTCTATTTTTAGTTTCCTTGTCCCCCGAGGAGGCGAACCAGTTCCTGAGCAGACACCGGAGAGCCAACCAAGTGTTCGAGGAGACGAAGCAGGGCCACTTGGAGAGGGAGTGCGTGGAGGAGAGGTGCACCAAGGAGGAGGCCAGGGAGGTGTTTGAGAACGACCCGGAGACTGTGAGTACTTCACTTCTTTATACAGCCAGAGGACTCTAGGCATCTAGGATGGTTCTAGATGCACACAGAGGGGGCAACTGTATGACCGACATCTATCCTGATTCAGTTAAGCCGCTTCAGACACGCCGGATAATCTCCTGACCTTCTCCAGATGGGCTGTCTGTGAGAACGCAAATATCTGAAGTGGCTTTCAGACATGCACTGAACTCCGGATAATCTCCTGACATTCTCCAGAGGGGCTGTCTGTGAGAACGCAAATCTCTGAAGCCGCTTTCAGACATGCACTGAACTCCGGATAATCTCCTGACATTCTCCAGAGGGGCTGTCTGTGAGAACGCAAATATCTGAAGTGGCTTTCAGACATGCACTGAACTCCGGATAATCTCCTGACATTCTCCAGAGGGGCTGTCTGTGAGAACGCAAATGTCTGAAGTGGCTTTCAGACATGCACTGAACTCCGGATAATCTCCTGACATTCTCCAGAGGGGCTGTCTATGAGAAAGCAAATCTCTGAAGCTGCTTTCAGGTGTGCACTGCACTCCGCAGTACCTCAGTATTTTCACCAGAGGAGATGCATGAGTGAACGCAAGGGTCTCAGTGAGACGCTCTGTAGTTTCAGTGGACTTCATCCACCTGACCTCCTGGTATATGTCTGTAGAAGTCCAGGAGAAGTAGATGTGTGAACACAGCAGATGACACACTCGTAGAAGACCTTGACAAAGATGTCAAGAGAGCTTCAAGTGATAAGAGTCAACGCCAGTGTCCAAGTGCTGTAAACAAAACTGTGAACCCCCGCAGCAGAATTGATGCGTTACATCCTGCCCCTGCCCGTTGCGCCACCCGTCACGTTAACACTTCGGCCATTCCTGTGTTGTTGTGAACACGTCTGAGTGAAGAATCTCCTGCTGAGTTGTTCCTTTGACAAAGGCCAGCTCCAGAGAAAGTAAAGACCCAATTGTGTTGGCATTCATTGAACAGATTTGGGAACTTGTTCCTTGTTCAAGGACATTGTGTACTTGAATGCCCCCCTGGCCCCACCTCTGGATCCGCCCCTGTGTGTAGCGTCAAAACAAGACTTAAATGTTTTGTCTTTTCAGTCAAGGTTGCATTTAGTTCCAACTGACCCAAAACAAACACATCATCACACCCCCCTCATCTCTGTAGGCACCAAAAAACTTAATTATTTGATCTTCAAATAACGGTTATCACTATTACAATATATAATGTAACTTCTGCCACTGTGTATTTGTCATTTACCATAAGGCTGCGAGGTTGGTTGGTTTCATATTGACGTTAAACTGATGAATGCAATGTGACACTAGACTAATGATTCATTGTCTGGGCTGGTGGTGTTCATGCTCCAATAAGTCCAGATCGCTGATAGCCATCATTGCACATAACATGTTCGTGTCAAGGACTTGGGATGTTGTTGTCGTCTCCTCTTAGTTTGTTTCTGTGACAGACGTTGAGTCAGTGTGACTAGGCTGGAATTTGTGAAAGTACAGTATAAGTGAAGACGCTGCTTTCCCTGTACATAGTCACTTATGTCTTCCATTCGCTAAAAGTGGCTCTGTCTGCTGGAGATCTGCTCGGCTTAGGTTCCTGCCAAAAATAGGAAACACCTGGATATCTCTTCTCCATCTCAACATCTGTAACGTCTGGACATGTCCACGACTACATGTCCTTACACACAAGGGCACATGAATGATGCAAACGAACCCCTCTGATTGGTCTCTTTAGGAGCTGATTAGCAGTTTCATTCAACTCCCACTAATGCACGTTGCCTCACCAATTTGCATTGGTGAGGCAATGCAATTGCCCCCCCTGTTTTTCTCATGTCCGTTTCACCAACAAACCAAATCCATCGCGCCTCGTGTGCTCAGGAATATTTACTGCCGATTAGTTTCCCTTCTGGTTTCAAGAATGCGCGAATCAGCCTCTGTCCATGTGAATACCTAAGCCTGCTTAATACTACTCGGGTTAATTATGCAAATCAGATCCAGAGATATAAATAACCCAGTGTGTCAGAAAACATGCTACAGCTTTTGAGCCAAGAGGTGTAAACATTCATTAGCTTAAGACCTTTCATTCTTAATTCTTAATTCTTAAAGCAGACGTCTGTGTGTGGTATGTTGCATGTGTCAGCGTGTGTGTGTTTTGTTAATCAACAGGATAAGTTATGGTGCAGACTCCTGCCCGAACATCTTCAGAATGTCATCTGTCAAGAAATATGAGCAACAAGTAAATTCTGGCAGTGCTAAATGTTTTTATTTTTGCATTTTGTCAGTTTAATTGCATGATTGATAAATCAGAGATTCGGAACAAGTTTAAACTGTGTGCACAGGGAGTGTTTGTTAGCATAGTGCCGGTGAAGCCTCTGCCGCTCTTTAATGGTCGCCTTTACTCACTTTAGACACTGCGAATGGTGGCAGAGAGCGAGTGAATGAGGCAATCCATGACTCAGATTATTCGTAAGATTATCCAAGTGCGGAGACATGGAAGCCGTCGGAGGGAGGATTAAACGTGGAGCAGAGCTGGGTTCAGGGGAAAAGGTGAAGCTAGGTGACGCTGGACGCACATCAGCCGTGTAGCAGCGATTGGACGCCTGTAGCTTTTCTACCATGTCGTGACAGAAAGCTGCAGTCTCATCCATAGCTGCATTATTCATTCTAAAAAACCTGTCTCTGACTCTGCATTTTCTTCTACTGCAGCTCTCCTACTGCAGATAGAGAGAGAGAGAGAGAGAGAGAGAGAGAAAGAGAGAGGTGTTCCCAGATACTGGCAACAAAAGCGATTACTCCAAGTTTCTGGACTCTCATCTGTTAACTGACTTTTCCAGAGGGACAGATAATCAATAATAAGGTTTCCCACCTGAGTATTACGCTTTCTAATCACCCAGAACTTTGTCTACTACTGTCACGAATCAGCAATCCCATTGGGGTTATAATCAGGCTTCATGTGTCTGGCTTTAGCACAACTTTCCTCCGATTGCTGATTCTTTTTTATACCTCAGCTTGCTGCATCTGGTTCCTACTGCAGCATAAGCTCCCTAAAGTCTCTTCCCTCTGTTCCTTCTCCCAAAATTTTGAAAACTGCTGCCAGGAGGAGAGAGGGATGCTACAACTATCCGGAATGCAGAGAATTCTCAGGAAGCCCCTGGCAAAAGGCCGCACCCATTAGAGAAAGAACACACACACACACAGATTACAGTAATCACTCTATAAGCTCTGTCTCGATATAACACACAGACACCTACAGCTTATGGACCAATGCCACACTTGAAATGAATGATTATTTGTGAATCGCTCTTGCCTGCTGTGAGTACGAGCACAGAGATCTGGTCGAAAACGAAAAACCAAATCCTGAGATTGTGTCAAGCATTAGCAGAAACATCCCTACTAGTTTTAAGCATCTGTTTGGATTATCATGCTCTGTTAAGATTCGTGTTTATGCACCTTATTAACTTTATCCGTCTCTTCTCCCTGATTTAGGACTACTTTTATCCAAAGTATTTAGGTAAGTTTTCATTTTGACACAAACCCTTCATCTCTACTCATAACAGCCAGATTTTCTGGTTATACTTTTGTAATCAGGTCATTCAATTTCTTCACTTTTTTCTCTCTCTAGCCTGCATGGACAAGTTTGGAGACTCGGAAAAGAAGAAACAGGATCTGGTCACGTGTGTCCACAGTAGGTTTTTTCCCACCATTACTTATCTGTCTGTCAACTTCACGTTAAGGCTGATTATAGAAGTTTATAGCTGCTGCTTTTTCCCCCCTCGCCATTCCCCTCTCATTTTTCACTGTGCAAGTATCACTACTTCCAGAGGGAGCTACCTAGATGTAGTGCAGGGTTGGGCTACACTGCAGTATCATTGCTCTGCAGTCACATGCCGGCACACACACTCTTACAAAAAGGGTAATGTAAGGAAGGATGATGAAAAGATGCTGGATTTTGTTTGCGTCATCTCCAGGTCACCTCCTGCGGTGTGTGTCTCTGACGTTGAAGGGATCGTACCATATGTGCGTGATCCCAGCAGGTCGCTATCGGTAGCATTGCAGCACTTTGTCACGGTGATGCCGCACATTGGTGAATGAGCAACACACCCCTCTCCACGTCACACACTCCCTCCCTCACGCTCTGGGTGACTGCACCAGCTCCTCCGTGAGCTGGCTCAGCGTGCGAGAGTGACGTGAATCAAACGTCGGTCGTGAGTGGAGCACAGGATTTCTGCTGCATCAGGATACAAGAGACCGGCACCGACCCGGCTTGGCTGCGATTGGCCGAGGAAGCAGGGAGAGGGGTGTGGTGGGGGGGTGTTGGTTCCGTGACTCAGCTGCAGCATCGTGGCACTTAAAGATACGGTGGTTCTTTTTTTTTGCTTCTTTTTTTGCTTATCATTCAGTACACCATCGTTCTCTCTCACTGCAAATCTCTGTCCCCCTGCACCTGTTTCAGTCAGAGGGGGACGGTAAACCAGTATCTGTTTAGTGGTGGGTTGTAAACCATTATCTATTTAGTGGTGGGTGGTAAACCAGTATCAAAAAGCAGATTCCACAAATACAAATTATTTGATTTTTTTTTTAGACCATGCTACCAACAAAAGTGTATTTATTTGTAGGCACAACAGAAAGAGTTTATTCTTACAATCCTTCCTGCATCTATCCCCTTTATCTGCTATCCCTACTTAGTTGCATCCATATTTTGTTTATTTCCATTTCACAATTATAGCGAATGACATTTGACATCAACAAATAAATTTAGATTTCTGCATCATTAAAATGAAATCTGATTATACAATTATACAAAAGTTTCATTGCTCTAGTTGTCGAGAGAACTTTCATTCACTGATTCTCAATATTGCTGTTTATGACTGTGAGAAGTTACATGACTCATCCTTTTGCTGAAAGCCGTGCATTTATTTGATGCCTTTGAAAATATACATTTTATTAATCATCAGTATCTTCTGCACTTTCTAAATGACATAACACAGTATCCATTCATTTGTGGTTGGTGTAAATTGGCAGTAAAATCTGGCAGAAATGCAGCTTTATACATCTGCTTCTTGTAATTGATGCTCATTTTCACTTAATCTTTTGTCTATATTTAGTAAGATAGATACAACATTGCATTGTATTGTCAGCCAATGGAAAATGATTTGCTTGCTAATGTGAACTCTCGCTCTCTTGATCCTCTCATTTCCCCCAAGCACTGTCCCTGTGTGTAACTCTCTCTTCCTGAGCTGCAGCTAACATGCCCGGACTTGTCGAGCACTCAAAACTCCTCTTCTAGGAAAAAGAAACTGAAGGGGGAGAGAAAAGATTTACACAAGCTCACTTACACAAGTTTGGCGAGAACTCAAGTGACACTATTTAACAGAAACAGGACAAACCTAAATGAAGAGATAGTTAAATACAGATACAAACATCCGTTTCTTCTTCAGTGCTGGAGGTCAGGTATGCTGGGAAGGACTGAACTAGGGCATCTCTGGCAGGAGAGCTTAGCCAGCATTAGGCTATTTATATTGACGTCCTGATATGCAGAACATCAGAGATGCCCTTCGTCTATCTGGTATCGCTTTACAATCACATGTACCGAGCGCATCCGGTTTGTACCAACCACAAAACAATGATGACACTTAATTCCTTGCATGTGTCTGTCTTTGTTTTTCCTTTCTCTTGAAGATATTCCAGACCAGTGCTCTCCCTCCCCGTGTAACGCCAGAGGTACGGTGCGCTGCGAGGACAAAAAGGGCGACTTCCTGTGTCACTGTTTTACAGGCTGGATGGGCGCCAGATGTGAGAAA
This sequence comes from Pleuronectes platessa, assembly GCF_947347685.1. Taxonomy (NCBI): domain Eukaryota; kingdom Metazoa; phylum Chordata; class Actinopteri; order Pleuronectiformes; family Pleuronectidae; genus Pleuronectes; species Pleuronectes platessa. The sequence continues at coordinate 23,361,831 of NC_070626.1, forward strand.
GGTACCGTCATCCTTGACTTTGAAAAAGATAGAGAGAATATATAGCAGGAAAAAATTGCGTGCAAGAGAGGAGCAGAGGTTGAATTTTTGCCCCGTCATTCTGTGTCATGTCCAGCGTCACTGGGTAGATGTCAACACTGTGACCTTGGTTCTGACAGCCAATCCCTGCCCTGTCAACTGAGAGAAAGAGCTCTATCCCTCTCTCTTTTATTAGTCCTATATTATATTTCTCATCATTTTACATCTCAGTGGTGCTGGAATTTATTTACCTTTGCTAAACTCCATTTTAGTTTTTATTCTATTATAATTGCTGCAGCTGTTATTGTTGGAGTGAATATTTAGAAACCAAGTGCTGCTGCTGCTGCCGACACCGCTGTTATTAATGATGTGTGAATTGTGTGTCACATCAATATGAACTCTATGAACGGGAACTGTGGTCACAGAGTTCACATCAGAAACCCAGCGAGTCTCTGCAGAGAGTCAAAGCTAGTTACTCTGTGTGTAAATCTGTATCTCCTCTGAGAAAAAGTGAAATTCAGAGCAAAGGCTTTTCAAATATTAAGTGAATAAACGGATCAGGAAAACATCCAAAACTTAAAAACACACACACTCTGTGAGGGAGAAATATGTTTGTCTGATTTATGGAACGGCCATCATTCCTCACATTTCCACTCTGACTCATCCTGCCACCTTACCGTGAGAGGAAACCAAAGCAGATTCAGTCGAACTCAGTCCGAGCCTTTTCCACTTGACAACCGCACTGCTCCTAAAACACTCCGCCACAGTGTGTCAGTTACTTGTAAGCCGTTTTAACAAAGCACTAATTCATAGGATATTTATGTCGGCTCTTCAACCGGTCTCAAACTAACCATTCCGAATGTCAAATGTGAACTTTTACAACTGGTCTCGTTAAGTACATTGGGATCCTGAATTTGCCTGCTATGGGAAATCTCAACACACGCCTAACAACCTAATGCTGTGCACGGCCCATGATGATGTTTTTCCCTGCGCTCACGCTGACTGCACTACCATCCTATTCGCAGATGTCGACGAGTGCAGCAAGAGAAACGGAGGGTGTGATCACAAGTGCAACAACACTATGGGCAGTTACCGCTGCTCCTGTCACCAAGGATACATGTTGGTAGGACGCCAGATGTGTAATGGTAAGCCACAAACCACAGATGCACATAACCTAACAACTGTATTCATGTAGGTCCTGCAGAGTTTGCTTTGGAGATTTAACGACTTCAGTCTCTGAGTTATTTATTATTATTACCCTATAACTTTGGTTGTTAGTTCTAATACTTTTGTCGGTAGGTTTCTTTTTTTATTATACACACAAAGGATTAGATCATGTCTTTTCCAGCAGAGGGGTTGATGTTAAGGTCATCTTGGTTTTATTGAATCTCCATCAGTCTTGTGCAGCTGTGACCACAGTTTGTGTCTTTCAGATGTGAATGAGTGTGAGGACGCAGGTGTGTGTGGAACAGCGCGATGTGAGAATAAGGACGGCGGCTATGAGTGCTTGTGTGATCACGGCTATGTCTACGACAACGAAACCAAGACATGTGTTGGTAAGTGTACTCACACACACACACCACACACACACATTAGAAGAAAGTCACACACAGTTTGATGAAAAGTAAGTGAAGAGCAGCTTCAGGCTCAGCGGGAATTCGTGCAGCTGGGTTGCGAGGTCAGGAAAGGAATGCAGAGACATTTGCAGACACTGTTTAAGTAGGTAACAGGTCAATGTCTAGTGGGTTAAATTTGTTCAATGGCTGCAGCAGTACGGGTCAGAAATCTTCCCTCCTCCATGTTAATTAATTGGACATTGAGCAAACTCAAAAGTCAAAATATGTCAAATACATTTTACTCAAAAGATGGTTTCTGTTATTTGAGTTAGTTGTAATATCTCTGGTGTTTCTTGAAGTGTTTTGTTTTAATTAGTTATTTGATTCTATAAGAATAGGGTGAAAAACATCACTATTGACAGCTGACTCATGATTGGTCAAGCACAGGTATCAGCAGGGTCCATCCCCAATCAGCACTGCCAAGACTCTGGCAAATGTGAAAGATGGCAGAATTACTGGATAGAGGGAGGAAGTGGAGATGTTGTCCATCTTTTTATATAGTTGATGCTGATGTTGATGTTACAATCACATTCTTCTTATAATGGAGCTGGGTGTAATGAGGAGCTCAAACTATACAAATCTGTTCTTGTATATATCAAACAGGATAAATCCTTGTTCTCCACAGAATAAATAGTAGTAAACATTAAATGGCTCAGTCTGTATTTAAATACACAAGGAGGATTTGGTTTTCCCACGAAAAAGCCATGTATTTTTATTCAATAAGAAAACAGAAAGATAAAATTTATATTTTTCACTGACAACATGGAAAAGTCATCAGTCACTTCTGTGCCCTGTTGTGCTCGGCTGTGGAAACCAGACTTTTCATAACCTCCATGTCTCTCCTCAGAGAAATAACAGTAATTATAGACAAGGTCCTCATGGCCATGTAAGGTTGTACACGGAGTAGAGAGACACAACCCCGTCACTGTCAAAGACCACTTGGCTCGAGTGTTGTTTGCATTCCCTGATAAGACATTTTCTTTCATACATTCCTGTGATGTTTTTCTGATCCTAGTAGGTTCATGTTTTGACTAATTCCACCAATGAGGTGACTTTGTTAACTTACAGAACGGTCTGCTTCTCTGAAACTCTTTGTACCTCAGTATTCACTTTCATCTCTCCTTCTCTTTAATTTTTCTCCATCCTGCTCTGTCGCTCTTCAGATGTGGATGAGTGCTTGACAGGTGTGTGTGCAGGGGAGTGTCTGAACACTCCCGGGAGTTTCCGATGCTTCTGTGATGGTCGACAGGGCATGAAGCTTGGCCAGGACCTCAGGGGCTGTAAGGTGAAATACACTAACTGTTGTATATTGAGCAACCATTTCAGATTTCAGCTTCCACTCTAGTTGTAAAAGATCTATAAAACTATAAACAACTTTCATGATCTTTTATACAATTCGGAGAGGAAAGGTCTCAAAAAAAAACTGAGACATTTTCTCTTGCCCGCCATTGGCAGCACTGAAGGTAAAAATGTTTTTATGAGTGGATACCAGATTCTGGGAAAAGTCAAACTTAATGTCATTAAACACCTTGTTGTATCCTTTCCTATATTAAAAAGTCTTCAATTGAACTCGGTGAACCTGCAGAAACCTGTTGTATGAGTGAAAATGCAGCTTTGGGAAACTTGTGTGGTTCTCATGAACTGATCTCCAGTTTGTTGTTTGTCTGTTTTTTTCCTTTAGAATATAACTCCCTGTTTGTCGCCGTCTCTGAAGAGGAACTCTCGTTCTCTTTACCTGGGCCGCATGTTCAGTGGCGTGCCGGTGGTGAGGCTGAGATTCCGTCGGAGGATTCAAACTGGGTGAGAAAATAGTTCTGTGTTGATGCTCATCATCTTTTGACAAACATGTCTGACCTCTTCCACATTTATTCACGAGTTTCACTGAGTAGAAAGATTGAAAGGATCAAAAGACAATGATTGACCTTTTCCAGTTCCATGATTCTTGTTATTTAACTTAAACTAATAATGAACAATTTTTTTTTCCAGTAACGTTACTTTTTGCCAAATTTGTTTGGAAATGTGTCGCATTACTCTGGCAACAAATCATCCCAGTACTACAATTAGAAAAGTATTGACCTTGAAAATGTTTTCAAGTTCCTGCATGTTTGTTGATTTTAAAATGCCTAAGAAGATAAGGGGATTAACTTTCTCTCAGAAATATGCTCCCACTTGACTCTCTTTCACTTCCTTTCAAATTGTAGTTGAAAGAAAATGCTTCAGGCAAAACCTTTTATGAGTTTTTGTTAACCCTAACCCTAACCCTTTTTTTATAGAGTGTTTATGGTAAAGTGAAAATCTAGGGTTGAATAGTTCATCCCAGGTCTTAAAAGAAACATGTTTTTTTCCATACATAGACACCGTGAGAAATTGAATCAGCTATTTCAAAAAATATTTTCTAATATTAGCGGGAAGGAAAATACCACCCACATTATCAGAGTGGGTAGCAGATAAAACTATTTTTGTCACACATTATGTTTACTCTGTCATTTAAACTCACATGCTCATACCTAACCTCCCCTCAATCTCCACCTCTTCTCACAGCTTCTCAGCAGAATTCGACCTCCGTACCTACGATCCTGAGGGGGTGATTTTCTTTGCCGGTGGTCACCTGAACAGTTCCTGGATCGTGCTGGCAATGCATCGCGGGAAGCTGGAGCTGCAGCTTAAGTATGGCACAGTCAGCAGGGTGACCAGCACCGGACCAATCGTCAATGACGGCCAATGGAGAAAGGTTGGAGGCTTCAGCCATCGTGGAAAATTAAACGCTGTCTACAGGAGCTTCATTAGCGGATCCAAAGTTCCTCAAATGTCCTGTTTTGTCGTCAGATCTCCGTGGAGGAGCAGGGGCGGAGTCTGGTGATTAAGATCGACAGGGAGGCCGTCATGAAGATCGCAGTGAATGGTGATCTGTTTACACTGAAGAAAGGCATGCACGAACTCAACCTCACCGTGGGCGGAGTCCCATTCAGAGAGGATGGCCTCGTCAATCAGGTGTGTATTTGCATGTGCTCTTGTGTTTTCTTGAATTTGTACCGTACGTTTTTTACGTATTCCTCGATTGTGGTGCTCATTTCACAGGTGAACCCTCGTCTGGACGGCTGCATGAGGGAGTGGCGGTGGCTGACGGGCGAAGACTCCTCCATACAAGAGACCATTCGGTCCAACGACAACATGCAGTGCTTCAGCACAGAGAATCCTGGAGCTTATTACCCCGGCACAGGCTTCGCTCTCTTCAACATCAGCTATGGTACAGCGTGTGTGTTAGCGTGTTTGAAGCTTGCATAACTCAGTTTAATTACCTTCTTCCTGCAGCAGTTAGTCAATGTTTCATTTGTTTGGATCACTATAAGTTGATTTACATTACTGCCTACACTTTTGTAAACGATCTTGTTTGTCGACAAAGTTCATGACTTTCTGTTCTCACGTCAGAATCACAGAATCTGAGCCTCAAGTTGACCCTGCGTCCAACCGTCGCTATGGGCGTGCTGTTTGCACTTGTTTACCAGGACAGAGTCCCTCTCTCCATCGCTCTGGCCAACTATCATCCTGGCACGGATGAATGGAGAGATGTGAGTAGATGTGTGTGAAAATAGTTTGTATAAAAACTGTGTTTGTTTTGGAAACTTACCTTTTTTGTGTGTCTTCAGTTTGTTCTGGTGTCTACCGGTGATGCCATCATCGCCAGTTCTCCCGCTCCACTGTGTGACGGTGAGAGTCATGAAATCCAGGTGACGATCACAGGCAACCAGACGCTGCTGCTGGTCGATGGCCTGGCTGGAAGAAGTGAAGACACTGAAGTTCCTACCGACCTCTTCTCTCAATCCACCACCTTCCTAGGAGGCATCCCTGGTGAGGGCCCACATGTTTATGTGCACACTTTGCAGGATGTTATTCTAAAATAAATAGCAGTGGCATTCCATTCAGACAAGCAGGGCACAACGCGCTAATGCTCAGTTAGACAATACCGATGTGGAAGCCATATCTCTCCTTGTATCTGATCACACAACAGTGTCCTGTCCCATGAATGATCCTGCCTGTTCATAGGTCAAACTGCAGTTCAGGTTTTTAGTCAGTAAATAAATGCTCCAGCTCATCAAGACCCAAAACAGGCTCCTGCTCCAAATTTTGCCCCGATAGCAGAATTTCTCTCACATGTTGTGATCCAACATAAACACCCACTGTCAGATATAACTGTGACAATAGGATGATAAGTTTCAGAGAAGTCTCTTAATTTTGCACTTCTGTCACACACTGGTTTGTCTCATTTCTGTGAGGAACCTCTGCTGCTGAGTAGTTTGGATGAACCCAGAACAGTCTTACAAATGATCAGAACTTAGAATTCTACTTATTGAAATAGTAGATGTATCTCAAGCTGTTCTAAGTTATTTTATAGTAAGTGGAAATTAGGTTATTCATTAAAGGCACATTGAAAAACTAAAATGAACTTCAGACATTTTCTCCTACGTTATTGTTGGTTATTCTTGTATTTAACTTTAAATTTAGTCACAGCTTCCTTCGTTCTGCACAACTGTGAAATATTCCTCAAACTGGAAAGATAACATAATAAGGATTTTGTGGTTTTTGCCAAATTGTTATTCTGAAAAAAAACTGTCCCCACACTCGTTCTCATGTTGTTGTTTCATCCCTCAGACGACGTCCTGTTGGTTTCCACGCTGGTTTCAGCCCCCTATAGCGGCTGCATGGAGGTCAGCGTAAACAGACGGCCTCTGGACTTGGACCAGGCCATGCATAAGCACAACGACATCCGCTCACACTCCTGCCCCCTGCTGGACTCCCACCAGTGACCAGCGTGTCAGTCTGCCAAAACTGATCCATAAGCAGTTGATTGAGGCAATGGGGAGGATTTCCAATAGGTTTATAAAAGTTTTTGACCAGTGGGGGAGATCTTTTAGATTGGAATGTAAACAAAAAAAAAAACTAGACCAGGTATTGTGGTGCAGACTGAGCCTTAACCCAGGATCAGCCTGTCCCTCCACTGTGACAACACTGCTGCCTAGAGGTGTGTGCAGGGATTTTCACAGTATTGTCAATTAGTTGGGTTGTTAGTCAGCCGGTGGTCAACATCCGCTTCACTGAGCAGAAGATTTGGGAATAAATGCTGCACAACATTGCCTCAGAACTGCCCATGTATCACAACCTTGTCAGCCCACAGGAACATACAGGGTCTTATCTGTAACATGTTAACTGGTTGGTCTCGGGTCAGCCTATTGCGCCTGGCATCCTGTGCTCAAAATACAGATCTGACTGGAAATGACTCTTAGCTGCAGCATCTCAGCTGATAGAGCTGAGGTCATGTTGCTTACATCCAGTTCACCTGAGGCCCACGTTCACAAAGCTTCAAATAATCAAAGCCTCATGCAGAATCCGATGAAATAGGGGAAGAACACAGGCACCGAATAGAAAGTCAAGAAATCAGCTGAGAGAATGTGGAATAGGTACTCGGATCTAGTGTTTGGTGTATAATGTTTGAGTAGTCGATTATGGACTTAATAATTATTATCTGCTCCTTATAAGACAAATCTTGTCCTCTACCAGGCTTGATGTTATGCACAGCTTTGTGCTCTAGAGAAAGCCTTGCACATTGTTGCAGGTAGAAATGGACTGCGTCCTGAAGCCATTTTCTCAATCGAAGCAGCAATCCATGTCTGCCTGCAACCTTAAAAACCGACCACGTGCCTGCCAAGAACAACCAACCCAAACTTCTCGACAGGTCAACCGTTTCACAGGGGTGCAGTGCTGTGACACACAAACAGAGCAGTCAACACACTATGCATTTTGGAAGTATTACAGTCCGTTAAAGAACTTGTCCGACACCCTGAATCTCAATAATCAATCGATATAACTTCATCACGATGGCCCCTTCTTTCCCTAAGAACCCCCCCACACACACACACACACACACACACTCACAGTTGAAAACCTGCCACATACACGAGCGGCGGACTACAGATTAGTCTCAGAAGCACAGGGACACAGGAAGGGGCCCGCTCCATGAAGGAGAGAGAGCACTGCATCAATCGCACCACACAAGCTACTGAGGGTTAAGAGAAGAGTGCGCTGTAAAATACTGAATATGTAAATAATGTGACTGTACAATGCTTTATAGAAGACAGAAAACAAACACTACCTTATGCTCACTGAGGTTTTCTGCACATTTTAAGTTGATCCAAAGTTAAACCGTAATCCGAGTCGCTTCATTTCATCTGCTTCTTTAGAAAAAAAAGGGTTGAGCAACAAATCCATTCCCTTTTCATTTTTTTTTTTTGCATCAGAGCAATAGCCAGGGATCTAAGTACTGTCAATCATTAGGTACTCTGTTTTTAATTTAAATTTATAGGTGCTGAGCAAATCAAAACTCAATAAAGATAAAGAATGTCAGGAGCATTGTGATTGAGAAATACCAAAAGGGCTCCAGTGCTATTTGACTTCTCTCTATAATGTTTCATTTTCCAGTTTTCTGATGAATGACTGCCGGAACATAGAGCTTGATGTGTTATGTTTTTTTTTATAATATCTGTTGTTGTATATTGAACTTCTCTTTAGTTTTTCACTTTAACTGCCAGTATGTGTATGATGCTGAGAGAAGTCTGCCTTTTCAGTTTTAAAACTTCCCTCAACAGTGAAAAATCCTATTTAAAAACAAAACAAAAATAAAAGCAATCGTATGAAATGTGTTTTCCAACAATGGATTTGTATGCTATGTGGTTATGTTACAAGATAAACTTTCATTTCCTGCTCCTTGTGTGACATGTTGTTATTGTTCTAAAGGTTTAGCAGTATAGCCGTGAGTGGTAATGAGGGGGTAAAGGTAAATGTAGCGCAGCACTGAGTGATGCTGTTACACTGATGCTGAGTCAACTTCAGTAAACAAACACACAACATGTGGAAGGTGGATTTTTTTATTACGTTCAGACAGAGATAGACTTTCCATTTCCTCATCTGAAGACTTTGTGCTAACCTAGGCCTAACTTGCAGCTGGCGTGTAACTTCTCTAGAAAAACGAGTAGTGTAACTACAGTGGCCCAGAAGTGTCAAACAGGATGCACTGACGATAGAAGTGAGTCTGCAGTGTTGTGGCTTTTATATTTGTGATGTGACTTTTGCATTCTGATTGACACTCGTGGGCCACCATATCAATCTTCAAATTTCCTCTCCTGACTTTAAGCAGCTAAACAAATACACTTTTCCCCAAAAATATAATAAAGCCCTTACTCCATGTGTATTTCATACTTCATTGATTTCTTACAGGTGCCTTTTCTATACATAATCTATCTCGTGGCAACAGCTACAGCCGCCCATCCCACAGCCGTGAACATGCATCATAAATAATATATCCAGTGTATTAACTCTAAAGTGCACATTAAATGATTCACACAAACATAAGTAACATCATTTACTCTCCAGTTCACATTACAAGAAAGCCCTTTTATTTACTCTACGGTAGATAGTTTAGTGAGACAGTCCACACATACACCTGTAGAACAGAAACAAACTGTCAGATCACAGTTGATTTTATACAATCTCTTTATGTAATGTGTGAGCATCTGAACATCAGCTCTAGGGTTAAAGGAAATGAGTTAGACAGACTTTGTTAACCTTTGAACAGAATGAGGGGGGCTGTCTTTATGCTAAGCTAAGCTAAGATAAACAGCTGCTGGCTCATATTTACCTATAGATGTGTGAGTGGTATCAGTTTTCTCGATCTACAACCAAGTCTGTGTTTCCAGAATCGATTCTCTCAATGAATGCACATGAAATGTATATATATATATATATAAATAATGTCTATATATTCACACTATAAATCTGTTCAGTTCACGTCCACCAGAAACATGAAACAGCTTTTAAATCAGAATTGGTGAGACTCACTGGTTGGTTTTCCTTCTATAAGGTCACCTAAGAAATGTCTGAAATATGCTACACTCCGGCTGATCAGATCAGATCCCAACAGGCCTGAGGGATCAGCAGGCGTAAGGAGGAGGTTTCTCAAAGGAGCCGAAGGAGGATCCGTAGAGGACGGGAGCGTTGGGAGTCAGCATGTAGCCGCCTGGTTCCTGGCTGGCTCCCTGAGGCTGGGTGGAGGCCTGGGAGGGCGGCTGGTTCTCCTCAGACGGGCAGGAGGTGGAGGAGAGGCCTCCGTCTGGGTTCATCTGGGGCGTAGCAGGTGCCTGGTAGTTGCTGTTATGCTGCAGGTGAGGAGAGGAGAGAGGGAGTGGTGTTGTGGTTTGTGAACATAGAACCAAAGATACTTGACATTATTTCACACATTGTCATGTGAGATGTGGGATTGTGTAGTTTGTAGAAGCCAAGACATATCATCAAATATTAGACATAATCAATAATAAATCTGTGAAACATAATCAGCCACAAAATTTAATCTGGTCATTGATTGTTCCTGTTGTTTTGCTCCTGGCACGTACCTGCATGGACATTGGATAGTTGGGGTAGGCTGGCAGACTCTGTCCTGAAGGACAGAACCCAGCGTAGGTGAGCATGTGCTGGGTGGGGTTGTACAGGATGTGGGGTGGTGGTGCAGGACTGGGAGCCAGTTGTGGATTAGGCTTCTGCTGCGGGAAACAAAACGATGAAAATTGAACTTTAGAAAATGCCAGATGTTTATTGTAAGTGTGGAGTTTTAAACCTTCGACAGCCATGTTTATTTTACTCAGGATGAAGAGGACCTTTAATCTCTGTTTTTCTTTTTTTCTGGACTCACCATGTCCTTGTACGCGCCGAGGATGGCGGCAGTGATGATGCCCAGGAACAGGCCGATCACGTTGAGCACCACTGAGGCCCACAGCAGACGGTACAGGTGGATCACGTCCCAGCAGCTGCTGACACCAGTGAACTCGAAGTACTGTGTGTGGTAGTCTGTGCTGGAGGAGGGACGGGGATGGGTCAGGACATTAATCACAGAGGATTTATTTTTCAAATTAATGTTCATATTAAGTCTTTTAGTTGCATCGGACGATTCGATTGTTTTGATTTCCTTTTCTTTGTGTATTTCATATATTTCTGAGCAGAAATGTGAGTCCCATGAGTAAGTAGAAGCTCAGTTGCATTGCTCACCTATCACAGTTGTACAGGTAGCAGCAGTAGCAGGTGTTGCTCCTCAGTTTGAGCTTGCAGGCTTTGTCAAATGAGCGACACGTCACCTGCAGGTTAAAAATTCTCTTAACATTTTGTTATGTCAGCAGAAAAGCAGGAGCTGGACGAACACTTTAGACAGAGATACATGAACTGAAGGTAAATATCTGTTTATATCCATAACTTCTATTGTAACCTATCTATTGCATCATCTGACCACTAGATGTCCTTATACAATCAGTTTATTATTTTGGGGAGAAAACCAAACTGTTTGACTTATTTAACAATAGTGAAATTTAATGATTTGTTGAATGCAACAGATATTCTATTCAATATTTTGTATGAGCGCCTCCTCCTGGGCATGGACAATATACCAGTCTGCTAAAAAATGTGAAGAGAAGCTGTGATGTTCATCTGTTTGTGTTTCAGTCTTCTCCTGCCAAGTGTCCTGAGACTGGGCGTCATCATTAGGGCCCGAGCACCGAAATCGGTGAGAGGCCCTATTGAATCTGTAAGGATTTTTATTTCATTCATTATCTGTGATGACAAACCTGCATTCACAGTCTGTTCATCTTTATATGTCCTCTCTCCTGCACATGCAGCTGATCTGTCACCGAAACACCACTTTGTGCAGCATCACAAGCACTCATCCATCTCTTTTTCAACACAGGTTGTTCCTTCTCCCATCTTTATGAAATCTGGTCAATGACTTATTCTGGTAGTTTCCTTACTATATGAACACATGCTGCATTAGACACAACAGTGGCCAAATTGAAGAAGCTGGGATGTTCACGGGTACTTCTATAATGTGTAATAGTTTTTGTTGCCTTTAGATTGTACTCTGGGACCTGTATCTTCAGGTAGTCCATCTGACTTGTTTGTATTCAGCTAGATCAAACACCCTAGGACACTTTATCTCAAAATTTGATTATTGGGCCATGATGCAGTAGGCTTTTGTTGTTTATCGTAGGAGTTACAATCACCTCTGTGTAGTAGTTGTCGTAGGCGTAGGCCGATCCACTGGTGTGGTGGCACATGTCCTCCTGCAGGGGTCTCATGTCCTGTGTGTTGGAAATATCAGAGAGAGTTTGTTCAATTCATGAAGCAAAATGTCAGTGTAGAGAAGCTGATGTACGAGTTTATTAGACGACTTTGGTCCTGAATCTCATACACGTCAATGTAATAAAACCTCTAACAGAGCTGAATTGTGTCAGTTCAGGAATCATTGAAGTGCAAAAGATTGAGAACCTCTGATTTAAAGGGTTCACTAATGTTTTGTGTGCGTCTGTCCATCCTCCCGCTGTTTCTCTGTCACTGCAGCAGTGAAGGTTTGCTCTCACAGCCCGTCCCCTGCATCCTCCAGCACTAAACCTCACTCGACTTGACACAGTGTGAGAGGTAATAAAATCATTTTCATCGTCCAGAGCTTGAAGGTGCAATAACTGTGACTTTTACTGTCCCGTGAGTGGAGAAAGAAAAGCATTTCTGCAGGGCTTTGATTGGACTGGTGATCGATATCAGCGAGCGGGTGCCAGGTGCTGAGAGCTCCAGCTTTTTAAACTCTGCTCCTGCTCCATACTCATTAAAAACCTCATTAAAATTCATTAGGCCGATGTGACAAACTGAAGTGTTTGTGTACGTGCACGTGTCCAAACATTAAAGATGTGCAGGAGGGGAGCGGCTTTGACCTTATCTGACCTCTTCGCGTTTTCAGTTCCCTAACAAATGCAGGTATGTTCAGATGTGATTTTGAATGCATGTTGATTTAGCCTGGGAGACAAAGATGTGTTGTGCCGTGGAGAATTGTGGGTAAACATTTAATCAGAGCCCTGTTGTGCTGAAGGTTTTTCCACAGCTCCTCTGGTGACCCAGCGGCTTCCTGCAGGTTGGACACTGAGATGAGTCAGACTGGTTTAACTGTGCCGTCTCCATTCGGTCTGATTACATCTGCAAAGTTCCTGATCTTTCTGTTGTGTCTGAGCAGCGTCTCTGCAGACCTGAGCCGACGGATCAAATGTGATGTGTGAGTGTCTCAGGGAAGAAAGATGAATTAATTTGTGTTTCTTTCTCCCCTCCCAGACACTAGACTATACATAACAAGACAAAAGATGAAACTCACGATGAATTCTGAAGCGATGATCCCGTCCACAATGGCACAGAAGAAAGACGCGATGACCCCGATACTGATGAAGATGATCGCTGCCACAAGCTGCAAGAGAGGAAGAGGAGGAGGAGGATGAAGAGGATACAGTCGTTAGGAAAAAGCATCAGGAGCAATCATCTGCGTAAACAAGCAGCAGAATAATACAACTTCGAATTCTCCTCATTCTAACCGTGCAACACATTCTAGGATCTCATCAATTCTGCAACAGCTGTTGATGCAGAGTCGGTTCAGACCTCTCAGATGTTTTCCAGACAAAAGGTGCAACTGCAGCCTTTTTAAAAGCCAAAAAACTTAACGAGACAAATTCAGTTCTGACTCTTAATTGTACGATTTTTAAGTAGATAAAGAGGATAAATTATACTGTTTGTGAAATGTAATCCCACTGAACAGCTTCTTTGTGTCTAAATTACACAAAACAGCATGACAGGAACAAGAGGATGAACCGAAGAATGTCTGGTAGAATATGAATGAATGAAATTGGATAAAAAAAATCTGTGAGTGCTAAAATAAAATCATACAACATACAAAAATATATGTTATCTTAACCGAGCAATATTGCAGTAATTTAAATAAGGTTGGATTTGACCATAATACATTGCAAACTGGTATAGGTGATTTGTTGTTGGTACAGGATTTTTCCAGTAATACCAAGAAATCTATATTTCAGTAACAAATTCGTGTTTCCCTTTTCAATTTCCTGGTTATTCTTTTTCCAGATTGAAATTGTTTCAGACATAAGTGCTGTTATAGTTAAAACATTCAATCCAAATGTTTTTTTTTAGCCATTATTACATCATCCCAGTGTTTGGTATATGCTGCTGACTGTTTATAAAACATATTGGAACTTGTATTACATAAAGGCAAAATCCTGATTGTGATTCAAACTCATAGGATTAGTTTCTGTGCTGGTGTGTGTCCTCGTCTCGACTGCAGGACGATAAAGGAAATGTACAGCCTCCTGCTCTGCCAACACAAAAGTGCTTTGAGGGTTATTTATGGGGAATAAAGGCAATGCACAGGACAGAGGGACGGCCTTTTGTACCAGCAAGGTCAATCTAATTCTCCCAATGTGATACACACACAGATGCACACACACACACACACACACACACACACACACACACACACACACACACACACACACACACACACGTACCCACACAGACACAGACACACACACGGGATGAAGACAAAACAATCTCACACATTCAGTTTTGTGAAATAATTCCAAGAAACTGATCACTGATCAACAAACCCAAATATGAATGATGTAACAAAGGAGGTTCTTCCGTAAAACGTCTAATATAAGACATATGACACACACACAAACACACACACTCACACACACACACACACATTTGGCAGAGCGGATGCAGCTGACTGATCACAGATGTCTGATCATAAACTTTATCCCTGAGCATCGTTTCCTGTCTGTTCAACGGCTCCTAAAGGGCCAAAAAACCTCCTGCACTCAAACATCAGATTTAACACACACTTTGTTCTTTCAGCTGCTGCATTCATCTCCCTGAAGCAGCAGCTGGGACTCAGCACTTTGTCACAAAAATGAACAATTAATGTAATAATGTCTATCTTATAAAAAACTGTCTGATTCTGCATTAATATTCTGGACTTTTCTCCTTTTAGAGAAAACACTGGATCCCAGTCATTACAGTCTTGGTGTACTACAAAGTAAATTACAAACGAGGACCAGAACCTTTTTTCTGGTAAGCAGTCAAAAGGAAGCTGATCTGGATTATTGAGCTGGATGTCGTCAGTGTATTAATGAAACTAAATTCATAATTTCCCTGAAAATATAACCCTGGTTGAATCCAGGTAGAGTTAGTGGGTCAATTATAAATATGAAGGGATCCAAAACAGAGCCCTGGGGAACACCGCTCGTAACTGGAGATCTAAGATTTCGAACCGGAGCAAATATCTTGTGTGTTATGTATAAAAGGCCTTGAGCTGTGTGTGTGAGCACAACACAAGGTGAAGTAAAGGAGATGTGAAAACAAGGGGATTATAAAAGAACTCCCCTCAGTAAGGTGAAGCAGAGTCAAACTGCGAAAATGAGCTTTTTCTGACTGGGTTTTATCTGCCACTGGTCCAGACTCTCCACTTCATTAGCGGTTTAAATGACTCTGCTTTTATGGCCAGCAAGTGGGAGATGAGGCCAGAGGCAGAGACAATAGAGCCTGACAACTGCATTACTTCACATTAGCACCGGCTGCCAGCCCATAAAACACCTCAACACACTCCGTTGTCCAAACCACCAAAACCTCCCCTGGTGCAACTGACGCAGAGAGAACAACCAAGTGGTGTAAAAGATTAAAGACAGTTTCTGCTCTTAGGAGTCGATTCAATAAAGAAATATTAAAAATACAGCAGGTAACTAAGGCTCTGATTATTTTACATTTTATTGGATTTGACTGCAAAATGTTGTAGTTTCTGCCTGTATATCTCACAGTCTCCAGATTGGTACCTCTGTCTATTTATTTGTTAAAACTACAGCTCCACCTTAATCTTCTTCAACACTGAAACACTTCACTGCAGCTGTAATTTGCAGATGTGTTTGTAGCCACCTGATGGATGTTAGGTCCAATATTTACTTTCTTCATGTTGCTGTTAATCTCTGTTTAACCCCCTGAGATAAATATCTGTCTCTTTAGCTGCAAAATTTTCTTCAGCATGTATATCTGCTTTTCAATTGATAATCTCACTATCCCATTGTTTTTACACAGTAATGATGTGTTTTCATTAAGTAAATAATCTGAATACTTATTTCAGAGTATTGTGGATAAAAGACAAAGAGGATAAACGTTTTAGAGGAGAAAACTCATCAGCCTTGGTCAAGATACCTAACAGGTTATGTAACTGAAGTCGCTGACCACTGCAAGGTCTTCTTTTCCTGCTCAGTGGTCCGGTGAGCGATCACGACCACATCTGGACACAGCAGTAATAAGAACCGATCGTCCAGTAACCTGGTGGGTATAATACGACCTTTTGCAGGTTCTCTGTTCTGCTCTGTGTGCTGCAAGGTGACCAGAAGGATGACAGGACTGTGAGATATACAGGCAGAAGCTCCAAGAGGCTGCTGGAGCAGAGAGCTGAAGCGATATGAAGCCGGATCATACAGAGTGATGAAGAAATCTCAGAGCAGTCAAGCCTGACAGGGTGAAAGTGCAGATTTTCCTCTTTCGCTCTTTCACAGAGAGAATTTCATGCTCCACGATGCTTTTGAACGTTTGAGGATAAAACGAAATGAAGAGCGCAGATTTATGAACCGTTCAGGTTTTTAATGCTTAATCCGGGAAATGTCGACGGAGCGTGAATGTGCATTTTACTTGCAACAAGTATCTGATTCATAAAGAGAGCTGGTTTCTCTGCAGTATTAACGACTAACAGAATATCACTGAAGTACTAAAAACTAGACAGTGGCATTGTATGGTGGAACATTTAGGGATCTCCAAGTTTTCTAAAAATTGTTGTTTTTAAAAAGGTGATATTAAAATGATCATATAATGCTAATTTCAGATTATGATATATTACATGGCAGGCAAAACTACAAATAAAACCTCACCTTCAACTATTACTCACATTTATACTAAAAAGGAAATAACATAATTCATCACAGCAATAAAGAAATTTGGATAGGTATATTGTTATTACAGGAAAGTGTAGGGAATCATTTAAAAATGCGAAAATAAATGCACTGAACTGGATTTTTTAATTATAATTGGAATTTTATATTTTCACCCCATGTCTGTTTATTTGTTGGTTGGTTCGTTTGTTTGTTTGTAAGCAACTTTACACAAGTGCTACTGGACGGATCAAAAAGCAAATTGGATGAAGGATGGGATATGGGCCAAGACAAAAAAGTTTGAGGGTGATTTTTTTTGCCATTTTCACCAATTTCTCAGAGAATAATTTATGGATCATGATAAAAATAAATCATTGGTATATTCAGGAGCTGAAATCTTTGGTGTGTAAATGTCACTTGTGGATTTTAAACTGCTTGAAACTCAACAGAAGAATTCCAGTTTCTGAATTTAGTTTTCCTCCGGTCACACAGGAAACATTTCTGTTTGGCACTTGATTCCTTTCTCATCAAAGCCTGAGGAGTACAGAGCTGTGAGCCACAGGAAGCAGGAGAAGCTTCAGAGCTCTCAGATGTCAGTGTGGCATTGTGGTGAGCGCAGTTGTTCTTTAATGAGTGACCTGCCAGCTGGCGCTCATGTTACAGTGCTAAGCTGGGAAGAAGACACCTGTGTGAGGGCCAACGTGGTGCCACATGTGCCTCATAGGAGACTCTGTAGACCGCTGGTTGTGTGGCAGCGATCACGCCATTAAAGTTTAACACACAGAGAGCCGAGAGCGATGCCAGACAGGCAGACATGTGCAGCCAAGGCTGGTTTATCAGGCAAAGTGGGGCCTAAAAACCTCAGGTTATATCATCACTGATGGGTCCTATATCCATCTTTTGGATCTGGTCTGAAAGAGGAACTTTTTAAGCCATTTAAGTTTGAGTTGCTTTGTTTTAAAATTGGGTTTAATCAGTGTGATTCACACACAGTGATTATTATTCCCAATAGTAACCAACGAGTGTTTTCATTATCAATAAACACGTCTCTTTTCTTAACTTTTTTGTTTGGCCATCAGAAAACAACAAAGATGGTACCGGTGATGTTTTGTATTTTGATAAAAAAAAAGTGCAGTGAGAGTTGATAGTAACAACAAATAATTTGAATCAGGCCTCCCAGAAGTTTTTGCTAAATAGATACTACAGGTGTCATACACATCTTCCCTCTACTCACAACACGAGAAGTGAAAAAACAAGGACCGGCCCTAAATACAGAACTTTCTAAATATTAAGTATGTGTTCATTCTTGGTAAATTATGCTTTTAATTTTCCTTTGTCAGCTGCATGAACACGGAAACGTCATTGTTTTTTGAACATACCGTACACTGTGGTGTAAGGTAAGACAAAGTGATCCGACCGCAGGCACACAACACCCTGCACGACACATGAAATATTTACAACACACACTGATACACCACAGTCATGGAGACAGGGGACGTACACAGAGCTGCCTTATCTTTATGTGGACGGGTAGAGATATATTTGGGCAGGTTTTTATAATTTGGGGAAAGTTTTTGTGTGACTTTTAACCCTCCAATCAACATGAGCAACATGCTTAGGCAGTAAAGGTTAAGGTACTATAGCCTGGAGAAGACATAAAGAAAAAGTTGGGTTGCCAGGTTGTGGCAGCATGACCAATGAAAAGATTTACTGCAACGTGTTGGAAGCCTTCCTCCCGCACGATAAGAGGGAGGGTTCTCTTATCGTGTGTTGACACTGACGTACCCAGATATTTTATACTCAGAGTTGTAGACTGCTCAGTTACATGGAGCAAGAGAATGCGTTGGAGAAGCTCACTGTCAAGACCCTCAATGAGTTTTTATGTAGAGGTCAGAGGTCAGAGGAAATGGACCACTGTCGGAAGCATGTGGTAAAGGTCGGGGAAGACTCCATCAAATTTAGTTGTAGATCTGGAGCCAGGCATTTATTTTCACTTTCTTTAACATTGTGAGACTGGAAATTTTTTAGCATTTTCATGGATTTCTTGATGACAAAAAACAGGGCATCAGATATGTATGAGTCAGCAATGTGGTGCAGATCCAAATAAAAGTCTTGATCTAGTAAATTAAATTGCTGTATTTGTTTGTGTTTTCATATTCCTTTGAATAAAGACGCAAAACAATTGGAATCAATGTAATCAATGGAAATAGAATGTATTGAAGATATAATTTAAAATGTTCTCCAATCCAAAGTTCCTTGATCTGCCAGTTTCAAGATTCGTATGTGACCCAAGATTAAATGGGTTCTTCTCTGACAGACTAAATCCCTTCCACACAGTTTTGTTGAAGAAGATTGGTTTAGTGGTTTTTTTATGTTATCTTATTTACAAACCAATGGACAGGGAGTAAAACAGAAGCTGCTTGATTGGGGTAATCAGGACAAATTCAGAGGTGAAAAGCTGAGGTTTCTGTGTCATTGGTGTCTTCTTCAAGGAACTTAACTCAGTCAGTCTCATGCTGGGTTTGATACACTGCGAATGTGATACTGATGATACGACTTCAATTACACACAGGGACAGTTTCAGTTTCTTAATCCCACTGGAACTTGAGTAACATTTGTGCTATACCATCGTCTCAACCTGCTTAAAATCAGCTGATTGGAGGTTCTGGGAATAATCCATTTCAGCCAGGTCATCGGGCCGGTTCCTCTAATTGTCTCTTTACTCTTGAGTCATGGACACGATTATATTTTGTACAATATTATATATGTGGTTGTACAGAGTGGTATTTGATGATATTCTATCTGTGTCCCTGTCTGAAATAAAGGAGCCCTGTGAGCGACTGACCAATACTAATGTCATTGTCCCCTCATGTCACTGAAATCCAGAGCCGGTGATGTTCACTTCCCCAAACCACAGATCCAGTCATGTTACACTGACCCGGGCTCAAGAACCAAGAACACATTATGTTGCCTTCGAGTAATCACATTTGCTTCTTGCTCATAACAGAGCAATTTCCAGTTTAGTGAATTTAATTGTAACACGATCCTCTGATTCCTGGTGTATATTTATACGTGTGTCCTGTTTTCCAGGAACAATGTCTCATTTTTAGAAAAGGAATCCTATTGACACAAGTCACCTTGAGAGAGAATAAACACAGGGCTATAGGTCAAATGAGGGCTAACTATCGAGATGAAGGAATTTTCTTACATTAACAAACAATTACTACTGCCCCTCGGCTGCAGTAGAACACGCTGCAACGACAACAGATTCATATCATCAGCAGAACCTGAGCAGCAGTATTTATCATTTGGATCCGTTCATTGGTCGATTGTTTTGGTTCTACCTTTTATATCGGTTTTGTTTTGGTGAATGCAAACCGGTGGGAAAAAAATATCTTCACCATTTAGCTGTTAAACTTTCTTCATCAGTTATAGGTGACATCTTAGTTGGTATTGTCACTGCACATTACTGACACCATCTCTCAGTAAATAGGTTTACATGCTTGGCTGAGGTGTTGGAGTTGTTGAATTAATAAAAACAAAGTGTAATGAGATCAGACTTATTGAATAAATCATGATGTGCATGACGCATGTGACGACTGAAGAAAGTGGCTGCAGACAACAATATCAGGTCTGTGTGGGCCGCTGGTTTGGTTTGACTGAGACTCTTTGGTGACTTAATCTCATTGCCTCCTCTTCTTCTGTATCGGTTTAGCGACTGGAGAAGGTTCATCCTCTTACCAGTGTGTCTGCAGTGATCCAGCAGGTTGGCACACTTCCTCTGTCCATTATTCCATCCTATAAAAGCTTCCATGCCATTTTTCAAGTTATGTACGAATGCAATCAATAATATGAGGTGTCCTGAAGCCTGATATAAAGTTGGTGGTGTAACGAAAGACCAGAAATAAATGTTATCACAGTTTCCTGACAGGCAGAGGAACAGACTCACCATGGGTCTGCGGTTTTCCACCAGGTGGAGGCCGACAATTCCCAGAAATGCTCCAAAACTCAGCTGGAGGTTCAGGGAGAAACAAGGAGAAACATTAGGTCTCAGACACCAGGTCACGATCATATTTGCAGGATAAAATGAGAGTGGATCTTCTGCGTCTGGACGTGTGAAGGTGAGACGGGAGGTGATCGTCACTCACGGTGATGCCCGGGTAATATCCAGCGACGGGCACATTGTCGGTGCGGGTGGCAGAGATGAGACCCACCGTCAGCACCACCAGAGACAGAGCCAGCAGACACACAGTCACCCACAGGGCCGTCCTCCTCCGGCGCAGGTACTGATCTGAGGAGAAACATGAGGAGGACCTCTTCATCACTAATAATCCACCTTGTTCTGAATTACATGTCATTCTGACCAGAAAGCTAAATCTCTAACCTGCTTTTTGAGAAAACAAGGACTTAATGAAATTATTTTACCTTCCTTCCAGTATTATCTAAGTTTCAGTCTCCAACTATTCAATTCTTACCACAGTCTGCATGTCTTTGGACTCTGGAAGGGTTTTTTCAAAGTACCCAGAAATAAACCATGAGGACAAAATTCAAACTCCACACAGAAAGAACTCGGACAAACCGGGATTCAAACCAAGAACCTTCTTGCTGCTAAGAACCTCTGCATCACTGTGCCATCCCTGATTTTACAATACTCTTGTAGTAATTTCTCTCTTGATGAGAGAAGTATTCAAATAAATTACTCCAGTATATGTACCAGTAATAACCAGGAGACAATGGCTTGTAGTGTGTATTTAAGTAGCAAGTTATGGTGGGACTGATTCTACCTTGTACTCTTGGGTGGTTTTATTTACTGCATCACAAGGCATAATACTTTGTGTACTTATAGTATATATATTTATCAGACATATGCAGGATTTCTTACCTGTTAGTTTCCAAGAAATTAATGTAATTATTACACAATTTAGGAAGCGTAAATATTATACCCACCTGTGTTTGCTTCATCAGACTTGTTGCAACCTTTGCTCACAAAGCTCTGAATAAATACTTTTCTCTGATGGCATTTCAACCTGTCACAACATAACGACGGCTGGATTCCATTAAGCTGCTTCAGTTTCAGGGTCTGAATGTTTTTTGGATCACTGAACAGAGCCATGTCAATATTATTAATTAGCCCAATATTAAGGGCTCACAAGCTGTAATTAATGGCTTGATAACCGGTTGATAAATCCTCCAATCACACTTTACTGGTCAGTTATGAGCCATTAATAACAATAACAACCTTTTGAGTTGCCAGGTTCAGGAGAATTCATCAGGTAGACGTCTCCCAGTAACCTTCATTACTGTCATACGAAGCCCAAATACTTATTTAAGGTTTACCAACATTTAAATCTGCATTACAGCTGGATATATACAGTATATACACACACTGTAAACATTACACTTGACATCGTTCAATCAAAACAACATAATTCATTTTTTTTTATTATTCTGAGTTCTGCAATCAGATCAGGAGCAAGTCAAACACTTTTGTAATATTTCTGTGCTTGCAAATGTTGTTAAGCTGTTTATAAATTAGTTTTTGGTCCATAATGTCCTGCAGCTTTATTTAAACATGATACATGGTTTAAAAGGCAACAAGCAAAGTGTCATGTCCTACCACAACCTGGCAACCTAAATGTTTGTATTATTAATGTCTTCGTAATTTATATGGATAGATTAATCGATTACAGTTTATAACCCATTTATAATCGGTTATCTAGGCTACCAACAATAACATGAATATAGTGTTTTCTTGTTGATAATATTAAACTTTATAGTATTTTCAGGATGAAGGTTGATGATTTATTTTACCTGCAGGATCCAGTATGTCTGTGGCTGTTTGTTGAGCTGTCTGCTGAGCTTCAGGCTGCATCTCCACTCAGTCTCAATGAATCCGCTTTTAAAATGAAGAACAGATAAAAACACCAGGAAGCAGCTGAGTTTTCTTTCTATGATGGAGTTCGGTCTTTTTTATGTTGATTCAGGAAAGAGTCTTCATCGTCCTCCACAGAGCTGCAAGAAATACGTTTCCTCTTTTTCTTCTTATAACTCAAACATCTTTTGGATGTTGATATAAATTCATCCAGAGCTGCAGCTGATTCACACACAGCTTCAACTTTTCTTCTGAGAGAACGAAATAGAGAGAGAGAGAGAGCGTGTGCGAGATGGAGAGAGAGAGAGAGAGAGAGAGAGAGAGAGAGAGAGAGAGAGAGAGAGAGAGAGAGAGAGAGAGAGAAAGCGAGAGAGAAAGACTCCCTGTTTTTTTTCACCTCTGTGATAAATTATTAATTGTTTATTCGATTATTTAATCATTGGCCGCACGTAAGTTATAACGCTGTTTGTATTCAAGGTTCATGTTAAACATATTTACACTATGTGACTAAACTCTGCTGCGTGTTTATTATATTTAGTTTATGGTCGAGCTGCTGCAGCATTAATATGGAGGATGTCAGTGGTAATATGAGTTTACAGCGCCCCCCATTGGCCAACGCTTGATGTATCAGCCATTTACACAGTTTTAATCCAAGATCCAAATCTTTTTTTTCACAGACAGTCAAATGAAAATGTTTCCCTTTTCTTTCATTCTTTTTTAAACAGATATTAATCTAATATAATACAAACAAATTCTAACCTCCCTCATGATTAATATAAAAGGGGAAAAGAGTTGAGCTGATTTAAGATTTGGTCACAAAGAAAATCAAGTATTTTCAACGTGGCGACAGTTAAAAACTCTCCAGATAAATTCAGTAAAAATGTTTAATATTCGGTTTGTAGGTAGTCAGGGAGGTCCTGAACACAGGCATATCAGTCTCTCTCTGAACTTATTGAGCAAAGTGTTTTTACAGTACTTTTAAGTATCCTGAAATGATCTATTCCAAAGTGAAAATGTTGGACTTTACTTTAAAAAAATAACAATCATTTGCAGATGAATTCTTGTAATCTATGATGAAAGACAGCTTTTTAAATGTAAAGATCAAAGAGTAGTAAATAAATGCCTTGGTAAACATGCTCACATACATTTAGATGGAATATAAGCATTAAACATTCCTAACATTATGGGTAAGACCTGTGTATACTGCTGCATAGTTAGTGCAACATGTATTTATTTAATGGAATAGTTTATTTTACAGGGGCCATCAACAACACTGCCAGAGTTAGCTCTGTAGCTAATTTCCATCTTCGGTCGCTATCCAGGATAATACAATTATGATATTAAATCAGTTATTCATTATTTTAAATCCTGGTAGTCACTAAAGGTCTTAAAGGTTTTGATTTCTGCTTGTCTTTTCAAAACTTATGTATTTAGGATCTAGCATGAAACCTGGCTGTAGTTGGAGCAACTGAAACTGTAAATGTGTGTGATTTTAATGACAAAATATTCAATATTAATTCATAAATATCTCGTAAACAATGGATATATACAAATTTGAGAAACAGTTTAAACACAAGGGGAAAGTTTACAGAAATATGTGTTCATCATGAATTTGTGATCAAAAGTAGGATTGAGAGAGTTATGAAGAGGTGAGCCTCAGGGAGTCGCTAAACAAAACCAGAGATCTGCACCATGCTGGGCTTCAATGATAGGAAATGTTAATAAAACACTTTATTCCCATTCAAAACTGATCATTCACACCTTAAATAAAAATGTAAGAAATATACAATAGCGTTCCAGTTTGAAACTGTCCAACATTTTCCACAAAATGATTTTTAAAAGGTTGCTCAGCAGTTATTTTTGAGGTAAATACATGAAAAAGTGCATCGTCATGATCCATAAACAGATGAATTTATTCCATTTTAAACACATATAGACAAACAGTTCTGCAGCCTCTCATGACACCGTGCAGGTGAACGACCTGGGCGGCGGCTCCAGGATGGATTCCCGCCGCAGGTCGTTGGGCAAAGCGCCGTCCGGGCCCCAGACTGTGAGCTCGCCGTAGATCCCCGTCTCGATCATCTCCTCCTGCCAGGGGATGGAGATGTTCCCCGAGGAGAACTCATTAAAAAAGGCCATGTCCTTGTCCTCCAGCTGCACACCTTTAACTGTGGAGAAGGCCCCGACATCATCTACGTTCTTGGCATAAACCGTCTTGGGGTCTGGAACGAAAGGAGGTGGAAGGATCCCTGAGGAGAAACAACAGGAGGATGAGCATGTCTGACATTTTGATGTGAAGTTTTCAGATTTTCCCTTTTCTCTGTTTGCCTCTCAGCTGAAAGTTTATTTGATCTTTTATAGCTTTTAAATTGTCTTTTTTTTAAAAGGCTTTTTTGTTTTGGGAAACAACTTGAATTGTCATGTTGTTGTACATTAAATATTTACACAAATGTGTGAATATAAAAAAGTGGACACGTCTTGATTTGGTCAACTATGAAGGAAGCAGGGACTCCTAAATACTTAGAGGCTCATTGGAGGTCCAAGTCTGTTATTAGTGCAGGGCCTTCATGTATATACTTTACAACACATCATACATATACTCACCAACAGGTTTGATTTTGTGTCAGTTATATAACCAGGCTCATAGATGATCACAGAATTCGAAATGAGAATTTTTAGTACTGAAGTCCCTCTCAAAACTCAAAGTTTTCACATTATATTCAATATGTTTTATTAAAACAACTTATATTTAAGAGGTTAACAGTCTCTCAGCTCGGTTTCCAATCAAAACAATTGAAAAACCAATTGGGGCGGCAACACATTCGTAGCTGTGTTGCATTTATAAAATAAAATTGTTCTTTAAACCTCTACAGGGTAATTGTAGGTCTTGAAAAGTCATAAAAGGCATTGAATTTTATATTAAGTATATTCATAAACAACAGCAGAATGTAAATTAAACAGTGTATTAGTTTAAAATCAGTAACTGGTATTGACATGTAACTGACCTGCGTTCAGTTTCCACCAGTGGATCTCGCTGAAGAAGGGATGCGCCCTGAGCTCGTCACATGATCCGTTCCTGAAGCCGAGCCTCTTGTCGACCTCTTTGCTCAGCAGAGCCTCACAGATGGAGCGAGCGTTCTCACTGAACTTCTCCGGATATGTCACTGCATCGTTCAGGATCCGCTTCTTCACCACCTTGTTCTCCACCTTCAAACAGCAGGGAATATCTCATTAAACATATATATCTCATGTTCGTTTAAAACATCTAAGTGTCTGAAAATGCATCAGAAATTAAAGCTGTTAGCTTTTATATTAGCAGGAGGTGCAGGGGATTTCCTGTTCATGCATAATAGTCTATCAAGGATTCTAAGTTGTATTGGTGGTAAAGTAAATACCTATAATCATGAATATGGACTAATGTGTAATGAAAATTGTTTGAATTTACATGAAGGGGTCAGTGCTTCATATTTCATGGCAGTTTAAGCATCAAGCCACAGGGAGGTGACACTGAGCTGTATAAAGTGTGATAAATCACAGGTTAAACAGATTATATGACAGGCGAGCAGTAAAAGAGGAAAAGAAGCAGAGGACCTGCAGCCGAAATAACCAACAAACACATTTTTATTCAACACAATGCATTTACCTTCTCCCCTCTGGTCCTAAACGGTCCTTTAGCAGCCAGGAACTCGTACAGAGTGACGCCCAGAGTGAAATAATCGACAGAGTAGTCGTACTCTTCACCTCTCAGCAACTCTGGAGCCATGAAACCTGCAGGTGACAGTGGATAACATGAAACATCCATTTTAAACAGACCTGTAAACAGTATCTAAATCCCTGAGACCAAAGAGTCAAGTCATCAGATTTCACTATAGCTGCTAGAGACACATGCATTTACTCAGGTTCTGGACATATGATCTGAAGTACTCTACTTGAGTATTTACAGTTTGTACAACTTAATGTGTATAGCACAGTGTGTTAAAGAAGGAATACTTGTTTTTATCGCTTCAATTAAGAAGGCATTCAACATCAACATATAGTTAAGACTTTAGAGCAAAGAATCTAATTTAGGATTTTTCTGTCTGACTTTTGTCCGAACAAAGTCTGAGGTCAGACACGATGCTTAGTAAAGAGCTCAGGGGATGGAAATGCTTTTGGATTAATGGATTTTTCTTTTCAAATTGCTAATGCGGAAAAATATCAGAATGTGTGCTTCTTTTTTATCTGATGTTTTTCTCTGAGAACACTGTGGAGCTGTGGCCTTGGTGGGTGTGGTTGTGTTCACTGCTGTGAGAACAACTGTCACCAGGTAGATGTAAGTTGTGGATTGTACCTGGCGTCCCAGCGTAGCCTTTGATTCTGAACTGATCGTCTGCGAGCTCCACGGCCAGACCAAGGTCGGAGATACGTACGTTACCTGTGAGAGCAAACACCACAGCAATGTCAAGAGCTGTGCACGTCACAGATACCAATGTTGACCTGCCCACTACGTCTCCAACTCATTAACCCTTAGTAGAGTGATAACCCAAAGATGTCCTTGTATTGTGCGTGTGTGTGTGTTGGATCTCAGGAGGCCAAGAATGAGACACATTCTTTAAAAGTCAAAGTGAGAGTTTAATTACAGTCAGATAAATGGGTTTATCCTGTTAGACACTGAAAAATGTAAAATCTTTACCAACTTAAAAGAATCAGTTGGTAACACACTGATTCATTAAGTCTGGAGACCTGGAGACCCGTCACATGCTTGTCCTTACTTCCAATCATGATGACAACATTTAAGCTGAGCTAATCATCTCTTGGTACCAATCTTCTCAGCTAACTCCTACTTTAAATGTCAAATTAATTAAAGTTTTTAATAAACATTACATTGGGTTAAATAATAGACAGTAACACAAACTCCCCAAATTAGCCCAGATATTGTCTCTTGAATGTACTTATAACCTTTAAATATGGAAAAATTGGACCTCATCTGTAGAGTTACAATTACATACTCAACTACAGTGAGAAACCTAGAACACTGAAGAGTGTATCTTTCTAGTACGTGACCTTCTGACCTTGATTATCCAGCAGCACGTTCTCTGGTTTGAGGTCCCTGTAGATGATCCTCTTCTGGTGGAGGTGCTCCAGGCCCTGGATGATCTGAGCTGCATAGTAGCAGGACCGTGGTTCGTCAAACCCCGGGTTGTTTTCATCCACGTTGTAAATTTGAAATCTGGAGGTACAGTAAGAGAGGACACAGGGTTGTGACACACATCTATTTTATACACACTACTCTACCCTTTCTAAAAAGATATAGGTAGAACACTTATGTGGCTCTTTATGCACAGTATACACGACAACAATCGATTAACCGGTAAGTCGACTAATTGACTTATAATCGACAACTATTCTGATAATCAAATGATCATCTCAATTAATTTCCAAGCTAAATCACCAAACATCTCCTGGTTTCAGGTATTTGTCCCCATGTTCAGAATGTCACCAAGGGAGAGTGACTGACATCTCACCTCAGGTCTCCTCCATTCATGATTGTCATGACCAGACACAACTCAGTTTTCGACTGGAAGGCGTAGGACAAAGAAACAATGAACCTGCTGTGAACTCGAGCCAAGATCCTCTTCTCTACCATCGCCCCCTACAGGACAGGAAGAGAAAATGGGTTTACACTACTAATGTTTACACCAATAAAGGCTAGTTCCATCTTTACTGGCCATAACAATGATCAACAATAATACTGTCTGTACCATAGACTCTATATAAAGAATGGAGGACATGACTGCTCTGAAGCCAAAACGTCTATTGGGCCTAGGCGGAGGTATACACTCTACTCTGCTCCACTGTGTGCCCTTCTATAGTTGCAACTAGAACTCAGTAGAGCATATAACTCCCCCTCCAACAGTTTCCTTAAATTCAATCAAGCCGCACCTTAGGTATCTGTTTCATATATTATTTTCCATGAAATGTTGCCTGGAAAATGGCACACAAATGGTGAAAAAATGCCCTATATTGCAATGTTAAAGAAAATTTAACATCGAGCACCAAATTTAATGAGTTCTTTCTTTACCAACACCACATCTTTCAATGCAGTTTCGTGGAAATCTGTTCAGTTGTTTTTGCGTTATCTTGGTTACATACAAACCAACCAAATGGACGGGGGGGACATAGCATCCTCGGCGGAGGGAACAAAGGTAGATATTATTTGCACAAGTTAGAGAGATATTGAAAAAGGGAAGACAGCTGCTCCATTATAAAAATGTTCTTTATAAAGGGGATTCAAAAGGTATAAAGTTAAGGGCACTAAGCATACGAGCCAAAGACGCCAAATGTTGTTGGCAAGGCTCAAGCTAGTTAGTGACTGTAGTTAAAAGGGGACAATTACAAAGATAACAAAGATAAGATGTATAAACTCATCAACCCATAACTCATGTTGAGTAGCTAGATCAATAATCTGCCTCTACGGAAGTTTCACTCTTTTCAGAATGAACTAGTACTTTTCATAATCTCCTGACTTACCTCACAGCCTTTCCTCTTCTTCAGTCTCTTTTTGTTGAGCTTCTTGCAGGCGTACAGTTTCCCAGTGGCCTTCATCTGACAGGCAGACACTTCCCCAAAACCCCCTTTCCCCAACACACGGAAATCCAAGAACCAGTCCTCTCCTATGGGCTGCATCTCCAGCCACTTCCACTGCAGAAACCTTTTCAGATACATGCTCTCTAGGAAGAAAGTGTAGGGCACTTCCTTGAGGAAGTGCATCACATTGTCCATGGTTTCATTGAAAAGATCGTCCCCAGCCTCCTGATGTTTCTCTTTGACCTTTGTGATGGCGTTTTCTGGCAGGGAGGGGCAGAAATACTTGGTGCCAGGCTCCATGTACCGGGACAACATCGTGCTTGCTTTCTGTACACGATCTTCATCCCCAGCCATGTTGTACTCCTCGATATCCTTCCACAGATGGCAGGGACCTTTATACTCCTTGTTGGAGTCTAAGAACTCTTGGAAGAGACGTTTGCCGATGGGCTGCTCCACACAAACCGTCTGGAAGCCCAGGTCTAAAGTCTCCCGCAGACCCTCGCAAACCGTGATGTGAGGCAGCTTCAGGCGGGAGTGGTACCTCCTGTCTCGATTGGATGCAGGGTTGGCTGTGCCATCCACGCTCCCACGTGCTGAGATGTAGGCAGAGTTGGCCACCACTGTCGTCAGGCCACCAATATCCATGAAGACACAGTGGGAAAGTGAGGAGGGACGGGAACAATGTGTGAGATGGACCAAAAGCTACAGAGAAAAGGCACTACAGGGATATAGAAGAGAAGAGGAGACAGCAAAAGAAGACGTTGACTAAAGCAGAAGAGGCTGGTGAATCAGTTGGGATATAGGTTTCTTGCTCCTTCCAATGATTTAGAAGGAGGCCACCTGCTAGCTACAGAAAACCAAAGAGAGCGCATCGTTTCCCACAGTGTCCCTTTCTTTCCTCTCAGCCACATGCAGACACACATGCAGATCCTCCTGACTCATCATCTTTCCACAAGGGGATTTATCCACTCCGTGTCTCTGTAAGGCTTTATCCCGTGCTGACCCATGTGCACGCTGCAGACACAGAAGAGAGTGAAGCGATGGAACACTGTGGAGAGGAGAGACAGAAAATGAAAGAGAGAAGGAGAGAGGGAGGAGAGGGATTGATGTGCTTGCATGTAGTGGGCTGGGAACGACAGGAATGCAGTGACGTTCTCACAGAAAGTGACACAAGAGGCACTGTTACAGAGAGAAAAAAGGGAACGCAAAAAGTGTTCACTGGAGTTAACATCATGCTTCCACTCCCAATATATCTTGTGCGTTGTTGAAATAAACTTTGAGGTTAGTAGCTTTAATATAAATAAATTCCTGAATATTTTTTATTTTTATAAAACCTCCAAACCTAAGATGAGTCAAGCTCAAAGGGAGTCTATTGTGAATTCTACCTTTGTGAGATACAAGTAGTGATAAATGTAATGTGTTTTTTCTTTTATAATTTAATTAAAAACTGTGAGAACTGACAATTTTACTTTGCATTTGGTTTATTCACATCCAATACGTGTCTGCCACTTTAGTACAGACTAAACTATTTCAGCTATATTGAAATTTGGCCGTCATGCTGTAGTCATGCTGCAACAAACAACTTTGTACCTGTACTGTTACCTTCAAACAGATGTAGCCTGCAGGTTTCAGTACGCTGGCTGTTCAAGGTGATCCTGATGTACGGAGTAAAGGACGTCATTGGTGGAGGAGGAAGTTCACCAGTTTCTACGTTGACCCACCTCAACTTCGCTACCCACTTTTATCAAGGCCTTATAAATAGTGAATAAGAGATAAGACATGCATCACACTCTGGAGCGACTTCCAGGGAGTCACTTTTAGCTTTCACTGTGGTAGAGAATGAGACAGGGGACAAGACGGACAGCACACACCTGAGAGGGCCTCACAGTCTTTGGGGAGGGAGGAGAAAACAAGTGTTAGTGTTTGAAGGAAGGAAGAAGAGAAGTAAAGGGTAGAGTTGATTAAAGGAAGGAAAAGTTCTGCCGTGGATCCTGGTCAGCACAACGCGTCATCATGGCCACCTTGAAGGAGAAGAGGACCTGTGGGCAGCGATGTGAAGACTTTGGCCATTTTGTCTGGAACTCAGACAATGGGACATTTATGGGGAGGACACCAGTGAAATGGGGTAGGAATGAAATAATAGGAATAAATAACAGGAATAAATCTTGAAAATATCCAGAGTTTAGCAGAAAGATTTGTTTTATTATACCTAGTTATTTATGAGGCTGTCGTTTTATTCATTACTGGTGAAGGTCCAGTGTATTTTTGTATTTTTAACATATGTTGTCATCATCATTTTCTCTTTTCCATGTTGAATCAATTTTCATTGGTCGTGACCACAGCTGCCAAAAATTTATGCGACAGCTATCTCAGCAGCAGTGACTTAGAAATACTTTACCGGGACTTTTAATAAACAACTCTTTAAGACACAAGTTGAATCGATAGAACAGAAAGTGTCAAATATTATCATGATCATCTGGAACACCTGAAATTGAACTTCACCATATCTAGTTTTTCCCAAAAGTGTAAATATTTGGTAAAATACCCTAAACTTATTCATTCACTCTAAACTTCAACTTATATAAAGTGGATATTACATCTGAGTCACATATCATCGTGGCCAATATGCAGGGAACAATGATCACTGCGATTTATTGTCAGTGGACAAATAAGCAATAATATAATTAATATGTTTCAGTACAGCACTGCTTTCAAATGTAATCATAGTAAAAGTAAAAATCTGCTTTAAATATTAGAAGTACTCTCTACAGGGGGATGCTCCTGTCAGTATGATATTACAGTGAATATTATTTCTAAGCAGAAATGTAAAGTTGGAGTCAGTTGATGTGGAGGAATTTTTGAAAAGCTTTTTATATTGTCGGGTGGTTTAACCTAACCTACCTGTCCTTCAGGCCAGTTGACTCCAGTCTGAAAATCTAAAATCCGTTCCTGAAACAGAAGAACACATTTTCAAGTATAACACATTTCAAGTATATTTATTGCAACATAAATGTGATATATCCTGAAAGACAAGCACTGGCGTGAGATGAACTTGAATGTGTGTGTGACTTTTTCTGTCCTTTTAAAAATCCCCAGCGCGACTTGTATGTTCGCAGCATGTGGACGGGGAGAGATAAGGCTGGTGTCGTGAGATAAACTGTATTTATTTTGTGTTTGATCTCACAGATTAAATTCCCCTCACGTTGACAGAGGACGCCTTGACCTCTGGAAATAACGACACAAGCCTTTGTGATCACAATAAAATTGTTGTTTTCTCTTTAACTTCCTTGCTAGTGTAATTAAAGGAAAGATTTGTTTCCCCCTGTGTCTTTCTCTCGCCTTCACAGTGTTCATCAGCTTGTATTACGTGGCGTTCTACGTGGTGATGACGAGCCTTTTTTGTTTGGCCATCTATGTGCTCCTGTACACCTTGGATCCGTACAAGCCTGACTACCAAGACCGGCTACAATCGCCAGGTAAAACAACAACAACAACAAGGAGGCATGACAACAATAAACTCGAGCTCAGAGCTTCTGAACCATCTCTCTGTTTACTTGCTCAGGGGTAATGGTGTGGCCAGACACTTATGGAGAGGAGGACGTTGAAATCAACTACAACACATCAGACAAGAGCAGCTGGATGAAGATGACCAACATCCTTAATAAGTTCCTGGAGCGTGAGTATTTATTTATCGGACAATTAGCTAATATCGAATATGTCAGAATTTGCTTTTGTTTGTATTTGGATGTGCACCAAATTGCGTACACTCACAAATATCAGTCTCCTGACCATGCCTGATGGCAAACGAACACACTGTAAATCGTTCTCTCTCTTTTTTTCAGCCTATAATGACACTGCACAAAAAGGATGTTACAACCATAACTGCACCAAGGGACAGTTCTACATCCAGAACACCTTCTCTGCCCCTCACCACACAAAGTGGGCATGTCCCTTCACCACAAGCATGCTGGGAGACTGCTCAGGACAAGAGGACCCGACCTTTGGCTACAACTGCAGCATGCCGTGTGTCATCATCAAGATGAACAGGGTCAGTTTTATTAATAACAAACATCCCTCTGAGCTCTGTGGGGAAACAGTCAAACCTGGACATAAAAAAAAAAGTTAATGTCACATTCAATCACCGTGACTAAAAAGTACTTTTCTGTTTCTTCGTTGCAGATCATTAACTTTTTGCCAACTAATTCTTCTGAGCCTGCCCCACATGTCAACTGCACGATACTGGTGAGCAACATCTTCTTGTGCTGAATGTAACAGCATCAGTTAAAGAAGATGAGTCTGAAACATTGTCTTTTTTGAATTGGTAAGTCAGTGATTTAAAATATTGAAAGGTTTCCAAGAGTCCCCTTAAATCCTATTAAATCAAGCTGCACCAAATGTCTCACATTCATAGATATCAGTTCCCTAAATATGCCTAACTGTTTTCATCAAGGTCCATAACTCATTCCATGGGAGAACAGTGAAAATGTCAGAAAACGAATGCTCTATCTCATAATGTTTAACAAAGAGAAAGAAATTCCTGGATTGGTCCCATTATCCAGATCCGCAACAGAAGTTTTGTAGAAATCCATCCACTAGTTTTTGTCTAATTTGACTTACAAACGAAACAAAGCAACAAGCAAATGGACAGGAAGGAATACAACCACCTGAATGGAGGTAATGATGCAGAGGAGACGGAGATATGACTGGGACAACGTGGTCTCAGCCTGACTGGGAGCTGACTTTTCTCCAGATCAATCTCCAAAACACTGGATTCTTCATCCCTGACCTTTCAGCCAATTATAAATGAGTTGTCTCCAATAAGCATTACACATGACACAGCAGTTGTTGCAGGAGGAGAATGTAAACAATTTTTTAATGAGTGCTTCTTTGAATATACATATTTTGTGTCCATTTATATAGGAAGGACAAGGCAATGTGGACAAAATGGAGTATTTCCCTGACGGGGGGATTATGGATCTCTCCTACTTTCCTTATTATGGAAAACGGGCACAGGTAAGCATGAATCCCCCAGTCGATGGGCGCATGTCCAAACACAACTCTATAGTGCAGACGAGGTTGGGAAAAAGTGGGCAACTGCTCCAGCAACCCGAGCCTCCATTTTTAAAATAGTGTTCCCAATTGTTATTTAATCATTTTGAGTAATTTTGTGTTTATATTCCACTTGATACAAACGTTAACGTGTTGCATATTCTTAAATAAATAAATTTAACAAACATGACAGAAATAATGATATGAAAACAAAACTAACCAGCCAACTGCCCGACCTCCTTCCTCCTTTTCCTCAGCCTTTGTATGTCAACCCGCTGGTGGCCGTTCGTTTCCACCTGGTCGGAGAGAAGTCGGCCAAGATCCAGTGCAGAGTGGTCTCCCAGCAGATCAGCTACGAAAACTACCACGACCCCTACGAGGGAAAAGTCGTCTTCTTCCTGAATGCAGGGAAATGAGAACCAGAAGAGAAAATACTCAGATATCTCATAGTCGTGTCGCCTGTTAGAGTGATAGACGGAGAAGGTGTCAACACATCAACAACCTTCAAACTACTTATCCTAAACTTAACCCAACACTGCAGCCACACTTTAATCTCTTTGCTGTGTTGAGCTTTCATTTTCTGGTGTGATTCTTGAACTTCTTTGTATACTGAATTTTAGAATTTGCCACGTATTAAACAGTGACATCTATAAACCTAAAGGATATGTGAGGAGTCATTATGACTAGACTCTTGAGGTTAATTGTGATTTTGAGATTTCTTTTGAAGTGCTAAATGTGTCCTTAGACGGCCATGACAAATGTAACCAAACAAAATTACATTTCTAAATAAAACTTAATTCCTACTTCGGTTTGGTCTCATCAGTAAAGTGTGTTTACCAGAAGCTCAAGCTTGAGGCAAAACTCTCACTTCAGAAAGATGAAGCTGTGGCTCTAAAACTCTACTTAAGCACAGTGTGCAGTGTGTTTGTATTTGTATCCTCACTAATAGGATGATGGGGGTGATAAGGTTTCTCATAAATCTGCTGACTGCAGAGTGTGAAGGTTATCAGCTTACACAATTCAGATGTAGACACACACATGCGCAGGCCCACGGTCATGTCTTCATGACTTGAGAGGACATACGTAACATTGACTTACATTACATTGAGGCTATTACTTGCCTAACCCTAACCTTAAAACATGTCTTAACCTTAAGAGTGTAATGATTTACATTATGGGGACTTGCTTTTGTCTCCACAACATGTCTGGGCCTCACAGAGAGGAGCAGAGAAGTGAACATAAAATAAGAGCTTATTGGATAATTACTATAATCAAGGGATGTGAAAGAGAAATAAATATAAATCTTTTATAAACTTCTGAATTTATTTTCTATTATAAAATTCTGTTCAATCACCTTTGGGCCTCATCCCCATAATGCAAGTCAAAGAAACCATGACAGATACTGACCAAGCCCAGCAAATCGAGAGCCTCTCAGACAATTAACACGAGCAAGTTCTGTTTCAGTCTAAGTGATGTTGCACACAGAAGTCAGTTACTTATAATCACAGTTTAAATCCTAATCTTTTTAAAATGTGCCATTGACTTCCAACATTTGTCATTTAGCAAGCCCATCAGAGGCCCATGAAAGAAAATAAATACACAAAAGAAAAAATAGCTAATAAGGCTGAGCCCTAGTAGCACGGCCTGAGTTCTGTAGATCGGTAAATGTTAATCATGAAATTAGATCTCCAGCTACACAAATAAATAAAATGTCCCCAAAGAAAGTACAACATGTAAAGAACAGAACAGAGCAGTAAACATTTTGTTTTCTATTTTTTAATAAATAAATCACTTGATTTCAATAATTTAAAAAATACATGAACATTTTGATCCCATCATGTCTTTGTGCCCAGGAGCGTTAATCCACCGCACACACACGTAAACTCAAATACCCTCAATGTACATCTAATGCAGGAAAATATCAGAAAACATTCAATTTTAAGTGTGTGGTAGTGTTACGCACATTAACATTGCACATTATGAATAGTAAGACAAGGACATGTACAGTGTGAGATGCAGCACAGAGGAGCTCTCTCAGAGCGAGATGACGCCCCCTACAGTCTCTCCTCTGCTGGTGCAGGGGAGAGATGAGCTACATCATTCGTTTTGACATTCAGTGGTAACCAGTGCAGAATGTCTCCTTAAATGCAAATGAATAAATTCCCATGACACTTAAATCATTTAGTGAGGTACTGCCTAAATTCAGATTACTTGATTAACTTCATTCCTTTAAAATACTGATGCGACAGGTACCATGATTCTCAACAAGACATTAGAGATATGTAAAAAGGGTTACTTCAGATTTAGGTATCACACCTGTATGGACAGACATAGAATCAGGATTAAACTACATGTAGCCTCTATTAAATACAGCAGAGAGAAGGTTTGCACTTCAATCAGAAACAGAATCTGACATTCATAATAAGCTCAATTTGAATAGCGTCAGCTGTAGTGTCAACTAAAGGAAAGATGGAGGACGTCTTAAATCCTCCTATCAAGGAAATGTAGCAAAACATAAAAAGAAAAACACCATATACAGTTGAGAGCACAGATTTGGTCCATGTGATTGACACAATTAAAGAAAGGCAAACATGAGGTTCAAAGTGCAAACATGAATGAGTGTCAACAGAATGAGTGAAGCTTTTTTTTTTGTGTGCACATTTTTAAGATCAGGTGCATTAAAAGCATCAGAGCTGGGGGGTTATCCAGTTCTTTGTGCTCCTTTACTAGATCAGCTGTGCTTCCCAATCAGGAAGTTGTTATGCCACAGATGCTGTCCAGGCTTCAGGGTCGTTGCCTGAATGGTGATGGGCTTTCTTAATATAACCTAAAACTACACGTTATGTGTTTTAAATAAGACCTTATACAATAATCGTATCGCTAATGTACCTAGTGTACATGCTTGAAGAAGACATCCTTCATAACAATGCCAGAATGGAGCTGATGAAGATCCTCGCCCTGCATGAAGAGGGTTGATTCTGCTGAATCGATAAAGAGAAACATTTGGTCCAACAGTCTGCATCATATCCTTGTGTGCGTTAACATGAGAGTTCCTCAATGGACAAATAAGACTTGACTTCTGCTCCTCGTGCCGGCTGAGTAACAGTCAGTGCACACAAGGGCCGCTGGGGCCCTGAGGTCGCTCTCTGTTCATAGGACTGTTTTGAGCTCGACCCGGGGAACCCATCTGTGTGTGGTTACTCTCCACAGCACCGGAGCCAGCAGCAAACTGAGAGTGGTGACACTGAGAATCAGCAGGTACACCTGAGCGGGGGGGGAGACACATTAAAACACAGGAAAACTGCAACTTACACATTACACCATCCCCTCCCATTGACCTCTCATCAAAGTTATGCAGCTCCTCTCTACGGAGGCCACCATGTTTTTTAGAGTAGCCCAGAATGGACAAACTAAACACATTTTGAGTTTTTATGACAACTGAAGGCTACCACAGGTTCTCTTCCATGTTTGGAGGGGGAGGGTGAGTTGAGCAGTGTTCAGCTGCAACATGAACCTTCAACACTCTGTCACTAAATAATAACTTAAATAGTTACATATAAATGTGCACTGGGGGAAAATATCATTCAAAACTTGAAAAACAAAAGTCAGAACTGACCTCTCTGGAGATGATGCCAGCTCGACGTGCACGGCTGCTCAGGACGAAGGAGAATTCGCTGACCTGCGCGAGTCCGGCTGAGACGATCCATCGAATGTGTCGAGAGCCCGGTGGTAGGATCGCTGAGAGCACCAGCACAGCCATGAAAAACTGGAAGGACATGATGGGTAAAGGAGAATCGTGAAGGAATGAGAGTGCGTCATGGTGCACTCTGGGAAATGAAAAGAGAAAAAGCAACAAGAGGTACCTTCATAATGACGAGAGTGAATGTAAGCACCAGCAGGATGGTGAGCTCATACAGCACGAACGTCGGGAACACGTGGAGACCTGCAGCGTCACAAAAACACACACAATGAGCAACTTTCACTGTAAAAGCTGCAAAAGTGTAACACAATAATAAAAGTATAATCAGTCATAAAAGGTCATGTTGGTTCTGACCAATAGAGGCAAAGAAGATGATAACGAGGAAATCCCTGATTGGCTCGATGCATCCCGTGACCTCTGTGGTGACCATGTGACCCTGTGTGGACAGCAACGCTCCAGCCAGGAAACAGCCCAGCTCCATGGAAATGTCAAGATACTCTGTTATCTAGGGAATCCGTCAGGAGGAGAGAAAAACTAAAATCAGACGATTGTAAAAAGGAATTCGGGACGTCTGACGAAAAGAACCTACCGTCAGCATGAAGAAGACAAACGCTGCCATCCCAAGCACCAGGATCTCTTTGTTGCCTTTGCTCTCAGCGTGCAGTTTCTTGTAATACGGACCAATCACAAATTTCTTCAGAAACAAACACAGCAGCAGCACGGCAGCGAGGGACGCAAGGACCTGGAGCAGGAGGTACAGCACGCGGAGGCTTTCCAGCAGGAGGCTGTGGTGCAGAGCCGAAATAACAATGGGTTTTTTTAAAAGCAGTGTGTGTGCATGTGTGTGTGTGTTATGTATGTGTGTGATTAGAGGGAAGATGACACACGCAAGAGCAAAAACGAACTGACCTGTCCATGTCTCCACTCTGTGCCTGGATCAGAGTCGGCATGACAGCGATGAAGAGGCCGAGCTGAACATCCTGCATCACCAACATCCCAAGAAGAACACTGCTGTAGTCCGAGTCACCTGTCTCACAGACACACACACACACTTGGTCATTCTTGGGGACAATATATAGACTTAACATTTCATTTCCAACCCTTAAAGCAAATTTTTGCTCAATGTTAGATATGCAAATGAGCCAAATGAGGTTGAGCCAAGTGAGGTAAGTACATTTTCTAACAACAGGAAGCAGTTCATTGCTTACCTTTATGTAATTTAAGGTTATCCACTAGACTTTAAGTGCTTTCATTTCAATTAAAACTGAGAGGTTATTCACTTTTGATTCATGGTGTCTGTTGATTACCTTCTTTGTCCACTCGGCTCCCTCCTGCGAGGAAGCGGGACACGAGTGGAGTGCTGGACAGGGACAGACAGGTGGAGATGAAGACCGTCTGTGTGGGACGTATATGCAAGACTTGTCCCCACAACAAACCAGCCCCCACCATCAGCAGACTCAGGTAGCACGACCCCTGAACTGACGTCTTCCAAACCTACACACAATCAGAAATGTTGAGGGTGAAATTCAAAATCTAATTCAATGACAACAGACCTCCAGAATAAACGTCAAAAAAGCCTTTTTAAAGACATTTGGTGTCTATTTAAATGACTTGTAAAACCCTTTTGTCTACCTTTCGAAGGCGCTCAGGTGAGAACTCCAGTCCCACCACGAAGAGAGTGAAGAACACACCCAGTTCCCCAAGAGTCTCCACCTGCACCATCGACTGGAACAGAGAGTGAGACAATGACATCAACAACTAACCCTGGAGTAACTTTAGACTGGTCTCGTATTCATACGCTCCAGTCACACACACCCTGATGCTGTTGAGGCCAGAAGGACCCAGCAGGACCCCACAGATGACGTATCCAAACATTGGAGGCAGAGCGACTAAAGAGCAGATCCAGCCGCAAGGTAAAGACAGCATCACCACGGTCACCAAGTCCTGCACAAACACAACAAAAAGGTTAAATAGTATTAAAGACGTAGAATATGTCTTACTCCAACCATTATTAATTAATAAATCACAAGTTTCCTCACCTATAGCCCTGGATGAAATAGGAGTAACTGACCTTGATGAAGTGGTGGTCAACTCTCGGCATCGTGGAGTCTCGTGGTTTAGTCAGAACGTACTGGTTGCTCTGCGAGTCGATGAGCATGCTCAGCCCCATTTCATCCTCCACTTCCTTGTGCTTGGACTTGTTTTTCCTCTTCCCTCCGTTCTCCTCATCTTCCTCCACTCTCAGCACTGCCTCTACGTTCACTCCTTTCATCTAGACACAAAACCCAGAGTGAGAAAGGACACAATCTGATACTTTGTTGATTTTGTTGAACTTTTGTTGAACTGCCAGCTGAAGAGTTCTTACACTACTTTTATTGTGTGATGTAGAAAAGCTGGGACTTATTCTGTATCAATTTGTGCTGATTCTAGCATCCTGACTATTTATTCTTCAAGCGTAATCTTGTATGATGACTGTGAAATGTTTTTTTTCCCGACCTGTTTGTTGTTGTCAAAGACGTGCTCCTCGATCTCCTCCTCCAGTCGGTCTGCTGCCTTCCGGACATCCTCCAGGATTTCATCCAGCATGGACAGAGTCTTGTTCTGGGCCAAAGCGCTCTTCACAGCCTCCTGCTGGTGCTTCTCTGCGGCCACCAGCTCCATGTACTCCTGCTCCTCCTGAAGGGTGAGAAGAGAACAAGCATTAGATGACAAACCAAGGAAACACAGACTGAATACACACATAGGACATATAGCATACAATTATAGATATAACTCCGTCCTTGAGGTAGGGCTTAGGGATATAGTTTAAATTGGCATATAACAAAATATGACAAATGGATCCAAACATCACAAAAAATTACTCAAATCTAACTTTACTGACTCATTTTGATTATTTCATATTCACAAATATTAGATTTTACTTGCTCTCTCTGTTTTCTATCAAATATAAAGTCGCTTTGTTATAAGTACCTTATACAAAAATATATTATCATTATTATTATGATGATATGATAATATTTACAGGCATTTGACTGTTTTATAAATGAAAAAAACAAGACACTTCATTTAGACAGAATACAGTATGTACCAGTCTCCTGACCCAGTGCCCATGAAAACACAGGTGACCTCACCCCTCACCTTTATGGCTGCCTCCCTGAGCGCCTCCAGCCTCTGTCTGCTACTCTCCTTCATGTTCACCACGTCCTTGTAGTCGCCC
The DNA here is from genome assembly GCF_947347685.1 of Pleuronectes platessa. NCBI lineage: Eukaryota > Metazoa > Chordata > Actinopteri > Pleuronectiformes > Pleuronectidae > Pleuronectes > Pleuronectes platessa. The sequence continues at coordinate 23,402,722 of NC_070626.1, forward strand.
TGCAGCGCCCTCTGTAGGCTGTGCACCGCCTGGAACACCAGGTGCTCGCTCTCATTCAGCTCTTTCTGGAAAACCTCCAGAGTGTGAACCTGAATGCACACAGAGAGAAATACCAGTCAGTCAGGTGTAAAGTATGTGACATGCTCTTTTACTGGAGCCTCTGTATATGGTCTTTATTTTAGAGCAGTTGATAAGAGCAGTTTAGTCATTTAAAATAGTTCCAGGGAACACTTTAAAGCAGGTCATGACCCAGATCCATTTGATTTGGCTTGAGGTCTTTTTGTAGCAATTTAAAAAGGAGCCAACTTGCCTTGAATCTACCCATTATCTACACCGCAACTGAATTAATTAGTCAATTAATCAATTGACATCAAATGAATCAGCAACAATTCTGAACTCATCTATTTATCTTTACGGTCCCTAATTGACCAAAATGCTCGTTCCAGGTTCTCCAGTGTGAGAATTTACAGTTTTTTCTCTGTTTGAATATTTGTAAGTGTAAAATCTTTTGGTTTTAATTTAATTGAATAATCTCAAAAATAGATCACTGGTAATACATAGTGAAATTAAACATTAGGTTTTCGTGTTGTCAGTATGTGTCAACAACACAAACAAAGACACCACCCAGAGGACCTTATATGTCACACATTATGTACTACACCAGAGTGATGGGCTATAAAAATAAATATACATTCACTAACTTCTGATCTAAACAAAGGCCCTTTCCTGCATCTGGTATTTATTCTCAGTCGGGTACCTGGAAGTGCCTCTCGGCCTCCGACAGCGCCAGGTCTCTTCCAACAGCATTGGCAGCGGCAGTCAGCTTCTTGACAACCACATTCTTCTGACGCAGGAGACCCACCATGCGCTTGCAGTTGTTGGCCACCCAGCTGTGGCCTTGTTTGACCCCCTTGCTCCGGTAGAGGTGGATGGCATTCTTGGCCACCTGGTCCCTTTGCAGCACAGAGGCTGCACTTGCCAGGCCAAGGCACAGCAGCCAATATACAACCTGCATCCAGACCTCTTCTGCTGCCTTCCGCAGAGTGATCAAGAGGAAGAGACCTGGGGAGTGGATGAGACAGAGCGAGACAAATTACAGTCTGAAGGGCATAGTGCTTACAATAATCAACAGACATTTCTAGAGCGTTATTAGGTAGAGCATGATCCTCCACCAAGCCCCTATATTCCCCTTAAATTCAATCAAGCTGGACCAAGTTTCACACATTCATAGATATCAGTCTCCTGAACATGTCTGTTCTTTTTTTAAATCAAGACCCATTAATTATTTTCTGACAAAACAAAGGAAGTGTTGCACACCGACCTACTGTATATTGCAAGTTTAAAGAAAGAGAAAATAAGCTCTCTGGATCCACCCCCTGAACCCGATCTGCAACTAATTTGATAGGATCTTGTATGACCAGTAACACGTACCACCAAGTTTCGTGGTAATTTATTAGGTAGTTTTTTGTGTAATCTTGCTAACAACCGACAATCAAGCTAAAGGGTCGAAAAAGTAAAAGTGTAGGTGCACAGTAAATTCCCTTCGTAACCTTTAAAGCACAGATAGTAACTTTTTCCTTTTAATGTTAGACAAAAGGCTTCATGTAGAAAATCTCTTTTATCTGGGCCACTGTGTGCTTCTGCTTTTGTGAGACACTTCCAGAGAGGCTTTAGTCTTTGGGCCGGGTGTGGTTACTGTGGAACAGCTTAAACAACAGCTGTGGACACACGCCTGTGGCCTGTGCTGTGAGTGGCTAACAGCACCTTGTAGAGCTGTAGGGCTACTTCACTTGACTCTGCACGTCACGTGCCGAAATTCCTGTCGTACTCGATGCTGCATTTCTTCCCATGCTTGGAATTCAAATATCTAAGAGCTGTGCCAACTAAAGAATATGTAGTGAACTGATAACCAAGCTTGTCTGGACCTCTGTGAGCATGAGTCCCGCTGAGTGATGGTGATGTTAACTTTCCAAACTCCTCCTCTCTCCGTCTCCCTGGACAGCAGCCACTCTGCTACTGTTGCTGGAAATCAATAGCACCTCTGTTTGGGATCTGGCTACTGAAAAGAGCAAGCACACAAACACACAGTCACACACACACACAGAGAGAGAGAGAGAGAGAGAGAGAGAGAGAGAGAGAGAGAGAGAGAGAGAGAGAGAGAGAGAGAGAGAGAGATTACCTCAGTTCCTCCTATTTAAATTTTTTCTAAATTGTATAAAATCATTCTACATATTAGATTCGAGGGCAGCCACACTTACAAATTACAGAAATATCTGCTCTAGTAAAAATACAAGTAGATATACGAGATAATGAAAACACCCCATTAAAGGCAAACATCCTGCATCCTGAGTTTACTCAAGTGGAAGTTACTTCAGGAAGTTACTAAATGTGGTGTCACAGCTAAGATCATGCTGTGTCGGTCAGATGTGCTTTAAATCATGTAAGTTTGTTATGGTGGTGTTTCATTCCCTGTTGGGTGATTTGTGTCACAATGCTGATCTTGAAACGTCCTAAAACAGACATGTACGTAAAACTTAATCTGAAAAGTAACTATAGTTGTAGGAATGTGCTGTAAAATTTAGAGCAGCAGTGAATAGCTGATTGATAGATGAGTGGATTGAAGGAAAATCAGTAGTCAATATTAATGTAATACTGTGCATTCATATCTATTTTCTCAAGATTGATCAAGAAAACTAGAGCTGTCACAATTATTGGATTATTCAATATTAATCAGCAGAAAGATGTTTTAATTGCTCGCTATTTTGATCTTTGAATCTTAATCATTTTGACATGTTATTAAGTCAAGCACAAACATGACAACAACATCAATATCACTGCACTTGGGACTGTCCAGGATTTAATTAGTATTTTCTGGTATTTTACAGACTAGATGGTTAATTCTTATTTAAGTATAAGCAGATGAATCTCTAAAGACAATTGATGGTTGTTGTACTGGTCAAAAGTGTAATATATTTAGTCGGAAATCTGGTGGAGTACAAGTTAAAAATGCAACCAAATGACAACAATCAACTAAAACTGTCATGTAATGTGTTTTCTTCCACAAACCTTTGCATGCACACACATAAACCGACCTTTCAAATTGAGAGTGCAATGACAACCAACACACACACACACACACACTCACATACACACACTCACATACACACACCGGACATACCCGGAAATCACTGACGATCTCAATCACAGATCCCTGACTTCCCTCCACGGATCCAAATCAATGTCTGACAGAGGAGTAAAAGTTCCCGAGGAGGCGGCTGGAGCTACCTGAGAGATCCGCGCTGTGTCCCCGGCTCCTCGCTCCGCTCCAGGGCTGAGGAAGAGGCAGAAAGAAGAAGAAGAGGAGAACAATCATGTCGCTGTGCCTCGGTGACTCCCCTCCTCCTCCTCCTCTGCCACATAACTGCTGGTGAAGGCAATGCAGGCGTTCACCGGTTCACTCCGGTGACTCAACTCCCGTGTTTACTCCGGGAACCAGCGCTAGCAGCAGCAGCAGAGGGGGAGGCTAACGACACCAGAACCCAGGTGAGCGAACACTTCTCCCGGGGGGGACAACGACCGTGTCACCGCTGAAACAAGCGTCACGGAGCTCCGCCGGTGTGTTTTGAAGGCGAAGCGAAGTTAGTGGAGGTTTAACTCCGGGCTGTCACACTCTGACATTAGAACACAACCCCGCAGCTGCTAGCATAACTTCGAGAGCTAGCGTTAGCACGGAGAGCGTCCAGCTCCTCACAGAGTCGCGTCACCACCACCACCACCACCATCATCACCAGCATCATCACAAACCCTGGTTTCTTCATGGAATCCGTCCGTGATATTCAGATCCATGCACAGATGACTTCCTAATGTTTATCAGGTTTGATATTGGGAGTTGTAGTTTTCACATGTCCGGTGTGTTGGGATTTGATGGCAGCTGTCATCGGGTTCATTTGACTGGAACACGTCGGATCACTTGTTACACATCAGGTGGTTTATTTTTTTTAACACAACATCGCTGCTTAAACTAGTTTAACAGAGTTTACTGGGTCAAACCTACAGGAAATCTGTGCTAGTTATCCTCGAGCTTTTCAAGCATATTCATCCTCCATTCATAGGTCTGTTGATCGCTATTAAATTAAGTAATCTGCCTTAAGTGTTCACTACAAATGCAGAAAGCTAAAGTTAGATCTTTAACACTGGGCCTGTGAGCTCGCAGCGTCTCACAACTACATTTCCCATGAGCACCGGCGCCGCAACAGTAGCGCATTCGTTTTGCGCATGCGCACCGGCGGTAATTGGATATCAACTTGGGCAAAAACAGCGGGTGATAAAATGGTAGGTGATATTTATAAAACAATCCCGCACACCGGCTCCGTGGCCCCGTTAAACTGGCGTGAACTGCAGCGGTGGGCTGCCACGTAACGTCACGGGGGGACACGCCGGACGTGCGGGATCCGAGTGTCGTCAGCCAAGTGTCGCATTGTCAGGGCTGATGTGTGTCGGTGCTGTGGAGGGGCAGCGATGTGGAAGGTCAGTTGTTGGTATTTTGAGAGAGAGCAGCACGTACCTTTCCCTTTATGGTAGCTGGAGCCCTGGGGTCAGAGAGAGAGGAGAGAGGGAGGGAGAGAGGAGCTGCAGGATCACTCGTCCCCCCCCTCCTCCCCCTCACTCCTCATAGGGAAACTGGGTCGCCAAGCACCGGCCTGTCACCGGTCACCGCTGTCCGATCCCCGGGTGGATCAGATCAGCTGCTCTGCAAAGACACGTGCAACCCTCCAGATCAGCGTCCGGATCCCATGAACCGCGACGAGGTGTCAGGGCTTCCCCTTCATGCACTGTCTTCCACTAAACCACACGCTGCTGCGGTCAGAAGACTCCTTCTGACTTCTTCATTCACAACTCCAGCAGTCATGACACGTGTTACACAACATCCAGCTATTATTAGTGTGTATTTCTGGGGGCGAGTTTGCAGTCACAGTCAGTCAGGAGAGCTAAATTAAAAATCGTCCCTTTCTTATTCAAATGCATCAGAAAGTTGAGGCTGTTTTTGTGAATATTGATGTGCAGCCTCAGCTCCACGTGCACATCTCTGCACCCCATGTTTTCATATTACTTGTCCTCAGGACCCTTGGACTTGATGGGGCCGAATTGTCATCTGTGATTAGCAATGCCTTTTTATGCTACTTTTTTTATGTATGTGCAAATTCTTTACTAATATCCACCACAAACAAGTTGAAGTCTATATCAAAATCTGACAGTAGTTTAAATAACGTGGAGTTCATATTGTGCTTTAATGGTGATTTCTTTTTTTAAAGCTAATTTTAAGCAAGTTATCAAACCCAATGCAGATACTTTTCCAGTGCAGGAACTTTGATAGGTCACTGGTGTTTGTTAGTGTCTCCTTAATAGGAGCCCACAGCTTTGTCCTAAAACATGTTACTCCAACCTCGTGTTTACCGTCTTCCTTTACAGCACAAGTTGAAGTCATCGCAGAAGGACAAGGTTCGGCAGTTCATGTCTTTCACACAGGCTGGGGAGAGGACAGCCGTGTACTGCCTGACGCAGAATGACTGGAAACTAGAAGTCGCCACAGACAACTACTTCCAAAACCCAGACCTCTACTACAAAGACTCCATGAAAACCTTGGTGGACCGCAAGAAGCTGGAGCAGCTGTACAACCGATATAAAGGCAAGTGTTTCCGATCCTGCATTAATGTTGGACAGTTTGCTTTGTCGCGTCTGTCGCACTTGTGCATTGTTTTGCTCTTCTCTTCCCTTCAGACCCCCAGGATGAGAATAAGATAGGCATCGATGGGATCCAGCAGTTCTGCGATGACCTGATCCTGGACCCCGCTAGCATGAGTATACTTGTGGTGGCGTGGAAGCTCAGGGCGGCCACGCAGTGCGAGTTCAGCAGGAACGAGTTTGTGGACGGCATGTCGGAGCTAGGGTGAGCAACTAGGATACTGAAACCTACAATAATCAGGGATTCTACTGCATTCTTTATATAGCTGTAGTTAAGAAAACACATTAATGACTGAGTTTATTAAGGTGTGTAACTGTGCCGTTAGTTTCTACGAGTAAAATATATTGGATCTTAAACTGAATTAGTTAGATATAAACTTAAATGGTCACAAACCTCAGATTTCATTGGCTCATTTCCTGGGTACACATCTCTACTTCTCCCTATGAGAAGATTTTACTTTGTTTTAATCGTGTGTTTGTCCTCATTGTCTCCCCCAGCTGTGACAGTCCTGAAAAACTCAAGTCGATCCTTCCCAGACTTGAGCAGGAGCTGAAAGACACCGCAAAGTTCAGAGACTTCTACCAGTTTACCTTCAGTTTTGCCAAGAACCCCGGCCAGAAAGGTTTAGGTAAAACTGATTGATGATTTTTCCACCCGAAAATATCATTTTGTTTTCCAAAGGTCACCTGTGTCTTAATCTAAAAGACAACATATCTAATCTGAATACCTTTCTACCGTAGACCTGGAGATGGCTGTGGCTTATTGGAATCTAGTTCTCACGGATCGCTTTAAGTTCTTGGATCTCTGGAACCGGTTCCTGGTGGTGAGTGTTGTCACATATGCAATGAATTTTTCACTCTTTTGTAGTTATTTAAAGTGTGTGTCTGTTAGTTAGCATGTCATTTGAAGTTTATTGATTAAGGATCAGTAGTTTTAGAAAAATCTAAACATACAGACAACCCAAGCTCCAAAATGCCCAACATCAGTCTGGCGATGTCAACAACAATATTAAAGTTATTATAATCTTCACAAAGTTAATGTGTTATAATGTTAGACTTGCCTGTTACTGTGCTGCATTCAGGAGCATCACAAGCGGTCGATACCCAAGGACACATGGAACCTCCTCCTGGACTTTGGCAATATGATTGAAGACGACATGTCAAACTATGACGAGGAAGGTGAGTTTATTAAAGACTGTCGAAGTGATATTAAATTCACTCGGTTGGATTTACTTTGTTTCACAGATATGTCTGAGCAGATTCTGAAGTGAATGTGAATTTATCAAATATTCTGTATTAAAATACCTCATTCAATCTATCATGGTGAAGTAGTAACATACTTCTGTATTAACATAAACGAATACAATTTCCACTGGGGAAACACAAGACCATTAAAACTGTCTTATTCCACCTGATCAATCATTCAAAGATGATGCATTAAAAGAGAGTGCTCTTTTTAGTAAAGAAATATATTTTGAGTTTAAAGATTCATTGTTCTTATTTAATATAATATCAATATTGTTTATACTCACACGTTTCCAAAATATGACTTACTATGTAAACGGATGTACTTTTGCAAAATAAATATGTGCGGGATCCTAAAATTACATTAGATTTGTAATGTTTACGATTGTGTTTAGGTTCATTTGTGAGGACTATCGGAACGAAACACAATCTTTTGTTTGAGATGTTCTTCTTGAAACAATCTTGCTGGCTTATTGTGGAGGGAAACAAGCTAATAACCCCAGCATCCTGTAAAGTCATTGTATTAGATTGCATCTATAATTAATATCCTGTCTCCTCTCCTCAGGGGCATGGCCTGTCCTCATAGATGACTTTGTGGAGTTTGCCCGGCCGATCGTGACGGGGATTAAACGCAACTTCACATAATGTTTGTCCCGGCTTCATGCAGCGGATGGAGTTTGTGTTTCTTCCAGTTTTTCTTTTTCTTTGACTGAGAATTTTTATACAAATGAGCCAAAAAGACACTTAAACTTCTCAATAAGCTCGTCCGCGGCTTGTTGTTAAGATTGTTCTTCCAAACTGCAGATGATGCCTTGGGTGAGGAGTGGCCTTGCAAGGAGGGAAATCAACATGAGATGAATGCTGACAAAGGACATACTATATTTGCAATATGCATATAATGGGTACCCAAGATCCGACGCTCGAGGGTAAATCACAGATGGGTGCAGCTTTGAACTGCTGCTGTGGAAATTGCTCACTTACCTGCACCCTCGGCACAGTGAGGAGGGACAGTCAAAGTGAGCGTCCAGCACATGCAGAGGATTCAGTGGAAGATGCGAAAGCAGGACGTGGCTTCTCATCTTGTAAATTTCGAATGGAACGGTGTGTTTTAAATCTGCATGTTTTTGTCGGCTCGTGTGAAGCTGTGCTGTGGACGCTAAGGAGGGAGAAAGTAATCTACTTTCTCTAACAATCACATTGCGAGTAGAGAAAGTGTGTGTGTGTGTGTGTGACGGGTGTGTGTGTGTTTGTGTGCGTTTGGGGCAGGGAGTTAAACATATTGCCTCTTTTACAATACAATGCGAAATATTTTTGATTTGTTTTAATTACGATAATCAGTTAAGATGATGGTGAAAAGGTTCAGAAACACGTTTTGTACTCAGACGGAGGATTGGATGGAGCAGCATGATTTTTGAGCTCAGCACCAGCAGAATTGCTCTTGTTACAGTTGTAACACACCATTCTCACTGAAATAAGAATAGAACAAACATCTTTATCTGAGAAAACAGGTAATGACGTTTATAATCTTTTGGACATGAGAAGCATTTAGATTAAGATCCTACATTAAAAAAAATGCTGTTACTTTACATTTGTTAGTGTTGGTTTCCTTTAGTTAAAACAAACATAAACTGACTGGCACATTGACTGTTTTATTCTATTACTACAATCCAGGTAGTAATGACTTGCCAACTCAGCAAACTGCACTGATTTACACTTTTTATGTTGTTTTAGGATTGAAGTTTTTAGTGAGTTTACATGACAGTAGGTTTCATTTCCACTTTAGACTTTTTAAATCAAAATCCATATCCAAGACAAGTTTGTTAGTCTTTATCAGCAATTGTGGGGCAGTGGTGGTATGTTAAAGCAGAGCCACTGCAGAGAAAAACAAGCATTTATAAAGCTGGACAGGGCATCTCCACTTCCACCCTGTGTATAATCATGAAGTCAGAATATCCAGGATGCAAACGCGGCCATCTTGTTGGAGACAGTCTGCGCTCTAGGGATCGTGTTTTAGATATTACTTTAACTTTTGTAATTTGGTCCATATCCCATCCACTCACATGGAGGAGGCTGGATTAATGACCTATACTGCAGCCAGCCACCAGGAGGTGATCGAGACACGTTGGCTTAAGTTTTGGCAGCACTCATTTTGTCCCTCTTTATATATATATATATATATGAGAAAAACATGCCACTTTAAGAACACTACTTGTTCTGCCATCTATGGGATATAGCTAGATGGGGGTCACATGATTTGACCTCTTACCACTGCGCTTAGCGCAGCAATGCATCTCCCAATTCAGTGTCATTATAAACACTCAACAAGTTTGTATGTTAATTCCATCCACTCTCCAAGATACAGAGTGTTACAGGAGGTTAAGAGCTCAGGTACCAGTCGGCTCGCAGCAAGCAGTCTCCTGTACTAACACAATTATTAACCCTACCTATGCTTTCTGTTCTAAGGGGCGACGAGCCCAGTGTTGTCATCATGATCAAACCTTTGCCATGTGAGATATCGATGGATAAGTTCCCACTCAACAGCCAACTGCAGGGGGACATTATCACTTTTCAATTCTCATTATTATGCAGACATGAGTAGCTGTTAAACTACAGTGGTGCTCACGAATGTAGCCTTCATGAAATTGAGTAAAATCAGGATGGAAGCTAATTATGATTTCTGTCCCAGATTGAATGTGGATGAGTGACAAAATAAATCCTCTTCCCGATGACGGCAGAACAGACAAGTCTGTTGCTTCAGTGAGATATGTTATAATCTGTCAGTACTGTTGAAATGTGTGTAAACCGATCACAGTCAGGACGACAGTGATGTGATGTGAGAGCTCAGAAAGAAAATGTGACATCTTTCTGTATTCAGTGCTAATATGAATACATATGGTACATTACCCACGAGTCTATTTGTCAAATATGTGATCAACTGTTTTTAGTCATGCAAATCATTCTCATCAGAACAGTGTTATTTTTACCAGCAAGGAAACTGGGTCCTATTTACAGAATATTATGTTTTGTCACAGAAACATACCTTACATTGTTTTCTTTCAGAAAGTTGTCAATAAAGCATGTTGTTTTTAACAGATTGAGATTTGTGTTTCAAAACAAACATCTTCACTCCATCACTTTTTTTGTTGTTCTGACTTATGAATATTTTATTTTGTTGGATAAAAGTCTTTTGAAAACTGCTAAAGTGCAGCAGGTTTTTATCCAGGCATAAAAACTGACTGATTTATGAGATAAGCAATTTAAACATAAGTAGTGAATGGTCTTCAAAAAAGTCTTCCTATAGAGCACCACTGGCCTTCTGTGTTTTTGAGCGTGTGTGTAAAATGTGTGTGTGTTAACAGTTGGCTCTTATCAGCTAAATTCCCAATTCATGCCCTCATTGTTGGCTCTCATGGTAACGCACTGTCTAATGTGACTCTGACTATGTTAAGGGCCACATACAAGGAGGTGAAGGGCCAAGTGAAATGTGTTATTCACGAACATAATAGGTCGTGAATAACAGATTTGCGTCATGACTCAAAAACAGGTCAAATCTGAGGCTTAGAGGAAGGAGGGAAACTCCTGGATGCGCTGCACATGACTGGAGCGTCGATTAGCTGATGTCAGGGCAGGAGATGATTCATGAAAACAGTTTTAAATAGTGGGGTACGGATTAGAGCAGCTCAGTGGTTGGAGTGGTTGTAGGGGAGCATCAACTGGGATCACGCTGCATTCTTACCCTCCTCTTACGGGACGGGTGGGATGTCAACAAAGTCCGGCCCCAGCTGACCAGCCCAGCAGCACACAAGCATCACTTCTTCCAGTGCATCCAGCCCCCCCCCCCCCCCCCCCCCCCCTTACCCCTTCACACCCAGCTTATAGCCACTGGGGCCATGGGGATTGCCTTTTTAGGAGACCCCTGATCACTGCTGAAGTCCCCGCCGCCCCAACACAAAGAAGCTGTGGCTGATAGAGATGCTTTTGTGTGTGCGTGTGGGAGTCCAACCTTAATGAGAAACAAGCAGAGAGCTCTGATGGTTGGAAGGACGGAAGATTAATATATAGAAGAGACAGAAGTCTGTGGTAGTTCCACGTCTAGTAGGAATCTTAGTGGGCTGTTTGAATTCTTCAGGAGTTAAGATTCAGATCTGTTTGGAGCAGGAGTCGTCCAAATTCGAGAGATCTTGACTTGATCAGCTGGGACGTGCTCACGTGAGTGGAGCCCCGGACATCATGGAGAAATTCAAGGCAGCCATGGTTCTGGGTGCTGTTGGCGATGCCTTGGGCTACAGGAAGGGCCGCTGGGAAGGCTGCATCTCAGGCAAGAAGATCCAGGAGGAGCTGGCCTCCCTGGGGGGACTCGGGGCCCTGAAACTGGTCCCTGACAGCTGGCCCCTGAGTGATGCAACGCTGATGCTCATGACCACAGCAGAAGGTCTGATAACAGGTAGGAATAATATCATAAAGAGGATTTCAGATCGTATAAAAGGCAGATTACTGAGTGAAAATCACAGCAAGTTTCGGAACTAATGTGATTCTTTCTCCCTTTGAAAATGTTTGTAATGAAAATCGAAAAAATTTAACCTCAGTTATATCTACATGTTTATTTCCTTAGCTGTTAAGAAATGTATCACCACAACCCAACATATCCCCCAAATATATACATGTTAAATCTTTCTATACTTAGAAGAACCAGAATGGCTCCATCTAGTCAAAGGCTGCTGACCCCGTACTGGGTGACCAAACCTGACGCACCATGAAACAGGACGTCAAAGGCAAAATCTATGTTAATAATCCTTTGTATGAATGTCGTCACCCAAATACCATCAGGAGTTACCAAGCCAGAATATTCTAAAATAGATCACTCTGGAAAGGCTGATCCCCACATCTCCGTCACTGAACAATGGTCAGACAACTCTGTAATCTGCCGCTATCATGTTCGGGTGCAGGTGCGGCTCAAAGCCAGTGTCAGTGGTCCAGAGAAATGGTGGTGACATCTTTTGAGATTAGGAGGCCCTATTTAGCCACAATGCAACATGCCTGTACACACACACACACACACACGAACACCCACACACACCAGACAGCAGACAGCCCAAAGAGTATGGAGTGGAATGAATGCTTGAAATCAATCAAGCTGCACCAAATTTCCCACACTCATGGATATCAGTTCCCTAAATGTGCCTTTATTTTACAAAGCTAAAAGATCCTGAAATCTGCCTCCGTGTCCACCAGGTTTTGTGGAAATCTTTCTGACAAACAAGCAAACACACTAATGGAGAAACCCTCTCAGCAGAGGTAATAAAAGCAAACTGGATCCTGTGTTAAAAGGAATTATTGGAACTCATCTGAAGGGACTTAGTCTATTAAACATTATTACTCTTCTCTCAACTCCCTCTTCATGTATGGATGACTCCAGGTCTCTCCTGCCTCACCCTCTGTGTAACTCAATCTGAACCACAGTCCAGTCACAAAGATGAAAGTTCCCATCTTTCATCAAAGCGCTTAACCACTAAATCTGGTGATGCTTCTTTGTCAGCGCAGCTCTCTCTCTCTTTCACACACACACGCAAACACACACACACACACACACACACACACACACACGCCACGCACACGCACACGCACACGCACACACACACAGTACACACATAAACAAACTCTGGCAGGGAGCTGGAGACTCTGCCCATGGATCCCAATTGACCTCATGGTGTGTGGAACTGACTCCACTCACTCCACAGGCATGCTGGTCATAATCTGTGGTGAGGCAGGCTGAGGCTAAACTTAGCCTGCTCATCTCGCCTTGCATGCCAGTCATGAATGATCCTCAGTGTGTGTGTGTGTGTGTGTGTGTGTGTGTGTGTGTGTTTGTCCAGATTACTGGTGTCTGGAGGACCTGTACCGGGAGCTGGTGCGTCTCTATGTTGATGCCATGGTGTCCCTCCAGGGCAGAGCCCCTGATCCTGCAACAGTGGAGGGATGTGTTCACCTCAAACCTCACAACTTCCTGCTCGCCTGGCACACACCCTTCAATGAAAAAGGTTATTGGACATTTTTGATTTGTATTAGATAATATTAGTCGCTCCAACATGACATGAACATTTGTGTCTGTGTCCAGGGTCTGGCTTCGGGGCAGCTGCTAAGGCCATGTGTGTGGGAATGAGATACTGGCAGCCTGAGAGACTAGAAAACCTGGTGGAGGTCAGCATTGAAATCGGCAGAATGACACACAACCATCCCACAGGTGACAATGTTGGTGTTGCTTTTAACATATCTCAAAGGATCCAGTAACTGCAGACTGATCACTGTGCTGCTGATGCACTGTCAAGCATCTAGTTTGTATTTTCAGAACATTGATTTAATACTTCATTCACTATTTGGTGTCTTTGAACCGTCAGTAGACGGAACCATTGTGACTTTAAGTATCTCCCTTGTCTTCAGGTTTCCTTGGTTCCTTGACGACAGCACTGTTTGCCTCCTACGCAATCCAGGGGAAATCCCCTGTGACCTGGGGCCGGGAGCTCATGAAGGTCATCCCTCGGGCAGAGGAGTACTGCAGGAAGACCATCCGACACATGTCAGGTTAGACTCTGTTTCTGTGTTAAAGTGAAGTAGACGCCATCGATTGATCACAGTGCAGTAATTATCAGTTTCAGTCAGAGTTGTGTCTGAGAAAGCATGACTGTCTGCTGTTGTCAGTTCTGTGTGTGATTCTACATTTCTATGCAGAGTATCAGGAAAACTGGTTCTACTTTGAGGCCAAGTGGCAGTTTTACCTTGAAGAGAGACAGATAGAAACAGAAGAACAGAACAAACCTTTGTTCGCTGATCGCTATGATGCTGAGGAGACAGACAAGGTAAGTCCAGACTCAGAAAACACCAAGAAACACAAGGTTGGAGTCACCTCCACATTTACTATTGTCTGTATCCTTGTCTGCACAGATATATAAACGTTGGAGCTCAGAGGGCCTTGCGGGCCGCAGGGGTCACGATGCCCCCATGATAGCCTACGACGCCCTTCTGGCTGCGGGGAGTGACTGGTCTGAGCTGTGTAAACGAGCCATGTTCCACGGAGGTGAGAAATACAGCACTCTGCACCTGCGAGACATTTTTAAAACCCATGCTCTGCTCACTGTGTGCTCACTGTGTGTTGTTTCAGGTGAGAGTGAAGCCACAGGCCTGATCGCAGGTTGTCTCTATGGCCTCATGCACGGACTGAGCCAGCAGGTTCCCTCAGGCCTTTATCAGGATCTGGACAAAAGACAGCGTCTGGAAGAGCTGGGGGAGGCGCTCTACAAGGCAGCAGCTACAGAGAAAATAGACAAGTAATCCTGATCTTCACTGGCCTGAATCCTACTGGCTATCAGCGGAACTGCACATGACTCTAAAACCGCTTCCCTCTGTACCACACCACCCTCTAGTCCTCCTTGGTAGTGTCTCAATTATCTTAATTGGCTTTCTGTTCTCTCCTCACCTATCTCGCCCTCTTCTCCTCGATGTTTGCTGCAGCCCACTGTCCACACATCTGACATGAAGGTTTTCTACTAGATCCTGAGTCTCTTCCTACATCTGGATTCAGTTTATAGCAAGGGGGTCTGGCACAGTTTGACCTCTTGGACCAATTAATCCTGCAAAGAGTCATCTCGCTTAGAGCAACACTGTGTAACTGAGCAACAGCGCCCTCTGAAGCCACACGTGCTGTCTAATTCTTTTGGGCTGAGAACACAACTGAAAGATGGATATTCCTTCTTCCTGAACACTGAGAGCTGCGGCTGTAACAAACTCATTATTGGAGATAAATGCTAAGGACTTCTTTGTCTTTTCAACTTATCTACAGCTCGGCGTAAAACAAAAAAAAAGCTGCATAGTTTTGCTTCAAATTTAAATAACAGAACTGAGCGAAAGAAAATTCTCAAAACAATTAATTAAGAATTGTGCACTAACAACCAGAAGATAATTTCCCTTTTCCAATCCGTTCATTCTCTTAGGCTAACCTGAATTAACATTAAGCACTAAGTTTTCTATTCTGGAGTAATTTGAGTAATTAATGGCTTCTGACAGTTGATCAAGTAAGTTGTCAACATTAGGCTCATTAAACCTGATTTTCTGCTTTTATCTAAAAATATTAACTGAATCTAAGGCCCCGTACTGTATAACTATCTTTAGCTGATCAATGCATGTAAATGTGGTTGAAATTATTAAATGATTATGCATACCAGTATGAAGTTGTAGAATAGCAATTGTTTTCTTTTAATATGTATCAGTGTTTGCACTGTGATGCTGTTATCAGGTACAGTGTACTTTATTGTGAAAGCACCACGACATGGTGGATATTAATATGACATGACAATTAAAATTGACTCCGATATTTGTCACGCATGATGTACCTGTCTCTTTATCTTAACTGCCCATCGCTTCTTAATTTCCTACCAGATTTCCTCTTCTTGTTTCACAAATGTCCTCTATACTCCCCTGAACTAATCAGCTGTAACACGTCCGCACTGCTAAAACACTGCACTTCAGAAATGTACTTTGCTGCATCTCAAGGGTAATTGATTAATAAGGAATAATGAAAGGAGGAAAACATTTTAGAGATGGCTCAGAATAACTGGCTAGTTTTATTTGGTCCCTGTGAACGAACAAATTTACTCTACTAGTGTTATTTAGTTTCAGAGAGAAAGAAAGAACCTTGGCTACAGGGATTAAGTTTGACATGTCCTCTATTCTCCTTAGACCAGATTCTGGGAACACCATTATCAGCCCTGATGCCGGTATGTTGAGGAAGTTGGTTAGAGATCGCAACTGCCGTCCAGTGCTCCGAGGGATTTTTGAGAGTCTCCTGCACTACCTAACACAGTGTCTGCCCAGGCGGTCCACCGTAAACAGAAACCTGGAGAAGCCGGAGTCTGGTACTGTGGCAGCCAGAACCACAACAAAAGATTGTCCTGGTCAGAGAACGAGAGGTTCCATGAAACATTCTCAGCTTCAGACCAATTCCACAATGATTCAGTTTCCTGAGGAGGATCAGAAGATGCAGAGAAACACTGGGACCGGTTCCAAGATCTTCAAAAAATTCCGGTCCAATCCGGGTAGAGACCGATTGCCAAGCAGGTGTGGAGAAGACGTAGTTCCTCGGCGTCTCACCACATTCCAGCTCCTCCAATCTAAATTCACCAGGTCTACACCTAAACCTCCCATCACCCACCAGAGGGAGGTAGGAAGCCTGTCCTCCAGCAGAGGTGTGGCAGGTAAAAGGAGCCACAACCATGACAGTGAGCGAGAGACGCACAAGAGGGACCAAGCAAAAAGAGAAAAGGGACTGAAGAGGGGAGGCAGTGTGAAGGATATAGTTTCCAGGTTTGCAACAGCTGAGCATAAAGAAATGGGACTGAATATGAAGAAGAAACAGCCAATTAAACCAGGACTCATTGGGCGAGGGATCCTCTTATCTTCTTTGATGGAGAGGTTTGAGACCATTGCCACAGTGTGCAGGGGAAGGGACTTCAAATGTCCACTTAAAATATCCTCTGGGGGAAATGACAAGGCGGTGTCAGGCAGTATAAAACAGAAGGTGGTCTGTTACGAAAGAGGTCAACGAGAGGCAGCAGATCAAACTGTCCACAAACAAAACCGTCACAAGGTAAAGAAAAGTAAATCTCTACAGCAGTTGAAGGGAAATCCAATTGCTAACAGGCAAGAGCAAAGACCAGAGCCGACAGTGGACATTCTAACTGAATCAGACACAAACCTGAGAGAAAAAAATAATTTCAAAGTAGAACAACTGAGACAAATGGGTCATCGGCCTCAAAATCCAAAGGCTGGTCGTCACTGTTCATCAAAACATGTGAATAGCCAAGCTAACGATAGTCAAGCCACGAATAGTCAAACTAACGATAGTCAAGCTACAAATAGTCAAACTAACGATAGTCAAGCTACAAATAGTCAAGCTAACGATAGCCAAGCTACGAATAGTCAAGTTAACGATAGCCAAGCTACAAATAGTCAAGCTAACGATAGTCAAGCTACAAATAGTCAAAATAACGATAGTCAAGCTACAAATAGTCAAGCTAACGATAGTCAAGCCACGAATAGTCAAGTTAACTATAGTCAAGCTACAAATAGTCAAACTAACGATAGTCAAGCTAACGATAGCCAAGCTACGAATAGTCAAGTTAACGATAGTCAAGCTACGAATAGTCAAGTTAACGATATTCAAGCTACAAATAGTCAAGCTAACGATAGTCAAGCTACAAATAGTCAAGCTAAGGATAGTCAAGCTACGAATAGTCAAGCTAACGATAGTCAAGCTACAAATAGTCAAGCTAGCGATAGTCAAGCTACGAATAGTCAAGCTAACGATAGTCAAGCTAACGATAGTCAAGCTACAAATAGTCAAGCTAACGATAGCCAAGCTACAAATAGTCAAGCTAGCGATAGTCAAGCTACGAATAGTCAAGCTAACGATAGTCAAGCTACGAATAGTCAAGCTCACGATAGTCAAGCTACGAATAGTCAAGCTACAAATAGTCAAGCTAACGATAATGACGTAAATGACTGGAGGTCTGGAGGGGACTGTGGTCAATTTCGGACCACAGCTGATGAAACTCAGTACGTCACCAACAGGTTAAAATATGGACGTCAGGAGATGCTTTGTTTAATATCTGTCTCAGAGTGGGCCCCACCAGAACCCTGCCGGCTGTCTCCACTATCAGAACCCTTATTGAACAGGCATGTGGCGGGCATTGTGACGTGTGCTTTGTGGTCCACATGTGTGAATTCCTCTCCCAGACAATATCTGCAAGAAACCAATCCCGAGACCTCAGTGATGATACCAAATGTGAAGAAAAACAGTCCTAGTGGAGTGCTGCCATACTCTCACGGCGAGTCAACTGCAGCTGAACTCTCAAATCTAGTAGCTGAAAGCCGTACAAAACCTAAAGATCAGGCACTTTCCCCAGAAACAGGTCCTGACTCCATGGAGAGCAGAGCAGTGGAGGATCAAAATCACTCCAGAGCAGAGGACATTCCGAGACTGCTACGTAAATATGTCATCCCACGTGTTCACAGACTTCACTGTCATCAACAAGGTCCGGATCGATCTAATTCTTACTCTCAATCAGCACCAGATAGAGAAACTGTAAGTCCACCGTCACAGTCTGATACTTCCACTACTGCTCCTAATGATGCATTAATGAGAATAGAGAATTTTGAAGACATTGATATAAGCTATAATAATCTTAGTATAACAAAGATGAAACCAGCTGAGGCTAAACCACTAGAAAAAGACAAGAAGGCTGCAGCCGCAGAAGAAGAAGTAACCCTACTTGACATCGAAGACACTAAAATGCAGCAAAGACTTTCTGAGGACACTGGCAATGAGGTTGAACACAATAAGACCATTGATGTAACATTACCTGAGATTAAACCTGAGCCATACGAGACAATACAGAGGCCAAAGTATACAACAATCAACTACGGGGATCCTTCAGTCAAACAAAAATATAAACCCAAAATCATACGTTTTACTGACACCTTCACTTTTTAGGTTGTTACCAATGAACGCACGTTGACGTACGGTCAGAGAACTAGAATCAGTGTTTGCTGATCCTTCCACAGATATAATGTTGACTTATACATCAGCAACAATCACAGCTGCAGCAGCAACAAGTAACACTGGTTTCTTTCTTTGTCTTTCCACAACCAAATATATGGTAATTGAAAAGAATATAGACAATATGACAATCTGTAAAGCAAAACTGTTTATATCTGAAAACAAAAGCCATTGCTGAAACTGTATGTTGGTCTGTCTCTACAATAAAGAAAAACACAAGAAAAGGTATTGCTAACTTTGATCTAGTGTTGATTAAAAAACATTTTTCATTGTAGTATGTTTGTTTAAATGCCTTTGAGTGAATGGGATAGAAATTAATAAAGGGGTTCTACAGAAGAACAAAGATCATTAATAGTAATAATATAACACTGATGACCTCAAAGTGACCTACAACAATAATACTGTTTGACCAGGAGCTTCTCAAGGCTGAATTGTTGAAAACGGTTCTGTCAACATTTACTGTTTCTTTTTCTGCACAAAAACAGTTTTCTCTATACTTGAGAGAAAATAAATCGACCCCTTTGCATTGCGTTTCAGCCTCTGTGTATTCTTCATGGTAACACAGTATTATCTGTATAGGTAATAAATGTTAATTGAAAAAAACAAAACATTAGAACACTCATAGTGGAATATAGTAATTTTGCATTGACCTCAATTATTCTGTGTTCTGTGTGTAATGTGATTTTGGTTCAGATTGCTGTGTATATAAATCCCTTTATAGGGAACTGCTGATGAAATACATGGTCACAGTGGTTAAAAGGTTGTTTCAAAGGAAGTAAGTTTTGTTAATCTTCAATCAACACTTGATTAACTGGACTCAGACGACCTTGTCAGCCTGTGGAACAGTGCCTAGCACACACCTACGCCAAACTGTATGTGTTTGCACGTGGTGACAAGCGCTGAGAACAGACGACTGGTCACACAGCAGTGCCAAAAATGTCAGTGGTGATAAATTCATCCAGAAACATAAGTGTGTGGTATTTTGACAAGACAAAGAGAGAACGAAGCCTCATGGAACCTTCGTCTGTCCAGTCAGGAGTTTTGTGTTGTTATTGTGCGTCTGTGTTTATTTGTATGGTAGTAACACTTATATCTGATTTTAGGTAATTAGATTTAGGATATATGTGGTTTATGCATTGCTCTGGGTGTCACTATCAATAATTTGATTTATCATCACCTAACTGTTGTTTGTGTTTTTTTTTCTTTATATTTATACTCACATATATTTCTGACAGATTCCTTCGTGCATAAAAAAATACTCCAAAAGGGCTACATCAAAAAAATGTATTCGATTGTTTTTCAGCCTTTACAAGTGTCCTTTAACCTCTTTAGAGGACCTAATCGTAAGTAACTTAATCTAAACAAATTAATAAGGCTACATTATCTTCCTTTTCCCCCCAGCTTTTAAAAAAACAACATTTACAAGAAAAAGGCACCATGAACAGCGTCAGTGTTTTGTAACAGACTTTCCTGGAGCTGGATGTCAGTGTTGGGACAGTGTCTGCAGTTCTGCTCCAGTTTCTCTCATTTGCTCATAATCAAATTTAAAAAACTGGTGACTTCATTTGAGGTTTGACTCATTTTCACACCTGTCACCTTTTCCAGAAAGACATAAAGGTCCAACTCTACTACTTACATATACTGTTCATGTATGTGATTTTATTATATGAACTGAAAAGGTCATTAATTCATCATGTGTTATGTTTACCTAAAGATGTGAAAGTGTGCAGATGCTGGTAAAGACGGAGATGTTTGAGTGCCATATGTTTGAGTTTCCCAGCAGAGGCCCAGGTGAGTCGGTGTTTATTCACCTGTGCTACGTGGCTGTGCTGAAGAGGGCGTCGTCGGCTCACCCTTTGTTTTGCTGCCTTCACGTTTCATCAGACATATTAACACTGTTCAGGTCAAACGGGGGAACCTGAAGGAATTCCAGGATCAGGGGTTTATTGAGTTGCAGGCTGTTATCTGTGTAAACATTTGGAGGTTATATAACACATTATAAGCCAAATAAATATTGAATACTTTTACAAAAGGTTCTGAAATGCCTATACCTTTGTTTAAATACTGCAGTTTCTTAATGCAGAACAGGAATTGCTTCATGATCTGCTTGTTTTACATAGTTAATATACGAATATACGATAAATATATGTTTTACTGAAAAGTAAAAGTAGACGTTGTAAAACTGATCATAAGTCCTTTAACCACTCTCCTGGTATCATCCCCATTTCCTTTTAAATGTGTTTATGCACAACCTCACGACTTTTTTAGATTGTTGTGGGTCATATTTATGTTATAGTTATTTCTTATTGCATTTAATTCTATCCTCACACGTAGTTGTTTTACCTCATATTGTTTAGATGTTTCTCAGATCAACAAGTTATGAGCGAGTGTCTGTTGATCTGTTGGACAAGCTGCAAACTCACGAGCCACATTTCACATCCTCAAGTTTTTAAAACCCGATTAAAAACTTTTTATTGAAAAGTGGATTTGACTCAACTATTTCAAAAGGTCAAACCACCATTGCATTTTATTCTCTTTTGTTTCTACTTGTTTAAAATGTTGATACTGATCCTTTTGAGTTATTTTATTTTACTCTTCTGTTTTACATCTTTCAATTCTACTTGAACGTTGTAACTGATTCATAATTGAGTTATCTTCATTTTTGTCTCTGTTGTTTTGAATGTGCAAGCACCTTGAATCTCCCTTTGAGTTGCCTCGCTCTGCCTTTTTGAAGTCGGGGTTTTCACGGGAGTCGCTTGAACGCACCACTAGGTCTGATTGACGTGGGTGTCCCGGGGCAAACGTCACGAGTCCCAAATCCTCCATGGAGCAGAAGAGGAGTCTGGACGGGAGCAATGGAGGAGGAGGACACGTGAGGAGTATGGAGGAGGTAGAGTTGTGTTAGTGGAGCGACTCAAGAGTTTATTTCCGGGAGGAAGAAGAAGAAGAAGAGGAAGAGGGAACGGGAGCAGCAGCAGCAGCAGCAGGTGCATGTGGATGGCGATTAAAAAAAAACTCGAGACAAACTCTCCACGCGATTCAAACACAACCGATAAAGACATTTGAAGAATTGATCTGAAGCGAGGTGAAGCTTCGAGGGAAACTCTTTGCATCGCTTTTGAATCCCAGGGGGGAGAAGCACCAGGGACCAGGCTGCGTCTCGTCCCCGGTTCTCGTCCCCGGTTCTCCACCGCAAACAAAAACAAACATGGAGAAAGTGACCGGAAACTTTAAAGTCCACTGCCCGGCCCGTCGTGAAGTGTGAGCGGGAAGCAGAACTCACGGCAGCTCGGTGGGTTCATGGTGAGACTGAAGCTGTGATTTATTTAGTTTCTGGGGGACATGACCGGGATGCAGGAGGCGATGGAGAAGAAGTACCGGGCGGCGAATGGAAGCTCCGCCGCCGGAGGAAGAGCTAAAGACCGGGTGGAAAGGTAATGTCAGCTAACGCAACCCAGAAACATTACATTTAATAAAACACAAGTCTTCCATGTTTTGAAGAAGGTGAGCGGCTTTTCAGGAACTTTCCTGGAAGCTCCAACCTGGAGCAGCTCATTACTTTAATCCTCCTTTCGTGGGAGATGTGAGCTGCAGCCTAATCTACTGTTTCTACTGTAGCTGCATCTAACAGCTGCTTCTTAATAAATACTCACTTATGAATTATCACAAATCATCCACACTCACTGATGACAACTTCTTTTAGAAGAAAACTTCCAAACATTTTAGGAAATTGCTAAAAATGTAATCACAATGTAAATGATTTCACAATTTTTCAATACATCTGTATAAATTCTGGTGGGTATGATATTGTTTTTTTTTTTACCCCATCAAATTAATAAAAACGTTTTTATCAATACAGTTAATCAACCTATTGAACCCAACTACACAGCTACACCGTTTTTTAAAACCCCATAATGCTAAAAATTCACTTTTACCATGTTGTCATTAGTTTCCGTTTTTGGTGATGGTAAACTAAACATCTTTAGGTTTATAAGATATAAGTCTCCTAAATTCAGATCAGTTCATCAAGATCCATTATTTAATCTTTGGGAAATGTACAAAAAAAATTCCGTGCAAAGTTAAAGAAAGTAATTCAAGATTTCAGAAGCCACCCTTTTGTGTGGATCCAGGCAAACATTGATGGGTGTGGACCCAGGTACCTAATACCTTCCAGAAGGTATTGTGGAAATCCATTGTGTAGTTTCTCATTATCCTGCTGACAAACAAACAAACAGACGTGGGTGAAAACAAACCTCTTGGAGGAGGTAATGGAACAGTGAAGGTTGTAAAACATGTGTTGACACAGGATTCCTATTAAGGGATCACTAGATGGAAGATGGAGGGCTGGTCATTGCTGATCTTACACTTAAAGTGGTACAAATTTCTAACAAATTCAATAAAATTCTGTTGTAATGACTGAATGGAACATCCCAAAATGCATCATAAAGATGAATCATCACATACCTAGTGCAGTTTCAATGTTATGACCTTTACAAGGGTTGGGCTTATTGCAGGGCGGTTCTCTTCCCCGAAATAAACTGACAGCAGGTGTATATCGGACTAAAGTTTCATTACAGTAGTGCACTTGTAGACACAGGCTAAAGCATGTTGACTTTGTAGACGTGCGACATCGATACTTTAGTCTTCAGTATACGTATAGTGATATTTTCCATGGAGAAGTTTGGCTTTCGCACAGTTCAAATAAACAGTGATAACCAAAACCAACCTGCTGTCAGGTGCCACATTCACAGGCTCCACACTGAAACATCCAATGTGTGCCCTCGCTTTTGTTTTGCCAACAAGGACATTTTCCCCCATGAGGAACGTAAACTTTACCTAATAATACCTTTTAGTGTTGACACAGTCACACCAGGTAGAGCCTGGACTGTTGTTGGTTGGTGGGGGGGGGGGGGGGGGGGGGTTTACAGGCTGTGAGGGCTCGTGTGTGTTTCTTCTTCAGAGATGACTTTGCTCTCATGAAAGGGTTAAGCTGCTGGGAGATAATCATGTTACCCAAGGCATTAGGTGGAGCCACTCACACCCACAGCTTTTTCATCTAGAGCCAGACTGTAGACCTAGGTAATGTAGATACACATGCTAAAGTTCTATGACGTGAACACTGTGTTGGATTAGATGTCACCAGTTTCTTACCTTGTGCTTTTTTGGCCCAGGGTGGATCCATATGGCTTTGAGCGCTCAGAGGACTTTGACTATGAGTCATACGAGGAGCTCATGTCCGAGTATCTCATTGTGCTCACCCAGCGGTCAATCAAGTGGTCCAAACTGCTGAAGGGCAAAAGCAAGGTGCAGAAGAATGTAAAATGTAAGTGTGAAAACTGAGGCACACGTATCCTCGTAAAGTAAAAACAGAGGAACTGACCTTAAATGTTCCCTTCTTTCTTTTCAGTAAAGCGTTATGTGCGTAAGGGGATTCCCAATGAGCACCGGGCTCTGATCTGGATGACGGCCAGTGGGGCTCAAGACCAGTTAGAGAAGAACCCAGGATACTACCAGTCCCTGCTTGGTGCCAAACATGACCCTAAACTGGTGGACACCATCTGTACAGGTCAGGCTGCAGACAGGCTCAAAAGCTGTGAGCCGTGGTACACATCAAGCAAATCTCGAAGGGCTTGCACATTTTCTGGAGTTTGCCATTCACATTTAAAGAGCACAGCAGGAGTTTATCTGGCTCAGACGTGTTCACAACAACATGTTCCTGCTGTAGCCTCCCGTGGGCTCACTCAGATATTCCCTGGACAATTTATCAGGATCTGGCAGGAAAATGTCCAGAGCAACTGACAGCCCCTCTGGAATTCTTCAGGAAATTGTATTAACATCAGTACATGTCTGAAAGCAGCTATAGGTGGATTTCCTCATGTCTTCTGTTACACATTAACCCCCATGTAAACCCTAACCAGGGGGAAAACAGTTCCTCATCCAATGATTAGCCAGTTAGTTTCACATCAGTGTGAGCCTCATAAAAAGTTGCAGTTTTACCATAAAGTTTTTTTTGTTATGTCTTTAGTATCATGCAGTTTTATTTGCTAGTGAGAAAAAAGCCAGAGAGCTAAAACCCCAGCTGGCCTCAATGAGTGGAAAAAGAGATTTCTTTTTAAAACACCGTCAGGGAATTCTTCATCATTGACGGCATCTGAGGCTGATTCAGCTCATCAGCTTATGCTGACTATAGCTAATGGTCCTGAATACACTGCAAAACCTACAGTGAGCCACACAGGCCACAATGATGCTCAACATTCTGGTGGTTCAGAGTTCATACAACTCATCGTGACGTACTATAAATAAGAGTACTGTATACGTCTCTTCAGCCAGAGCAGATAAACTGCTGATGTTCACTTAGGATATTGTTGTGTTATGGGTATTCAGGTTGAAAACGGCACAGCAGTGAAAGAACCCCAGGGATGAGATTTTGTAAGAAACTGGGGAATTCATAAAATACAGTACAGGAAAGTCAATTAGAGTGATAGGTACACTGTGGTTTTAAATTCTATGAGGAAGTCATTTTTTATTTGTCCGGCTGTGTAAACAAACAATTCATCCTTTATGGCTCTCGTACCTATTCCAGTATTTTCCACTGCTGGCTCGAGCAGTGTGGAGTCCTTCCTGTTTAACCTACACTCAAAGCATCTGGAAAAGTTCTCATAAACGAGTTACTGTTATCTAAACATGAGAGTCGAGATAACAGAAAGTGTCTCTGTCCTGCTTCTCTGTCACTCGCCCTCTTGTTTGTGTACACACAAGCACAGAGTCATAATCAGCTTGTGTTTGTGTGTGTGGTTTCTTTCAGACTTGAACAGAACATTTCCAGACAACCTCCAGTTCCGTAAGACGTCCAGCCCATGTCTCCAGAAAGCTCTGTTCAATGTGCTGGTGGCTAATGGTCACCACAATCCCACTGTGGGCTACTGCCAGGTAATACTGAACTTTAACATAACAAGATACCTGTTCTCACTAAATTCAATATGATTACTGTGAACATATTCAGTAGTGGCAATGACTCTTATGTTTTTTTGTTTGTAGTGTTAGAATGACACACTGTTCTGTTTAGTGCTGAAATGCAGTGAAGGGTTCAGCTTGTTATTTGTGTGGATTATAGGACAGAAAGTATTATAGCCAGACTGATATGGATTTTTGGGGCCGTTACTGAAGTAAAAACATTCCAACACTGATAAATCAGCCAATATACTTATATGCAAAAAATGTAATTGAGGGTTGATATTTTATAGTTGAACCATAAACTTTACAAAAATATATAATATGAATAAAAATAACAACCCAAATACAACAAAATAAATGTGATTTGATGTAAGATAGAAAAATAAATGCAAAATTGTCTTTGTTTTGAGGAATTAAAGTTTTCATATCGCAAAAGATAAAGTATGTTTGAAAAGCTCATTCATATCAGCTGTCAAATCTTTAACAGCTAAATTAAATCAACAATACTCTTTTTGCTTCATGTCAACCTTGCCAGTCCTTTTAGTTAGTACTTCCAGGCAGCCAGTTTGCTTTCGTAAACTTAGTGCGTCATATGTTAATGATCCTGCTACTCATTTGAAAGGGTAATTTCCTTCACCAGACCACATTCAGCTTGTTTTGCAATTCAAACAGGCAGCAGGTTGCCAATGGCTACATCATGTCGTAGAACAATAACTCTTTCACCTCTAATCCTACTCAGGTAGCCTGTGCTTGTCGGAATGGTTATTTGTCTATTTATTTCATGTCCCGAGTCCACTTCATGGTCTCTGTCCTTTTAATCCTGAGCTCCTCATGCTCTCCTCATGTGAAGCCTGAGTGTGTCTCTCTGTTGTCTTCAGGGGATGAACTTCATAGCTGGCTATCTGCTCATCATCACAAAAGATGAAGAGAAATCCTTCTGGTTGATGGATGCACTACTCAGCAGAATATTACCAGGTGTGTGTCTGTATACGTACACTGTTCTGTTCTCTTGACAGGTGTGTGTGTGTGTGTGTGTACAGATGCTCTGGTTGTCCTTTTGCTCTCAGCTAAGAATAATCTTGTAAGAGGTCACATGGTCTTTATCTGTCTGTGGCTTAAGACCTACAGTGTGTTTTCATTTAGAATTTACACTCATTCAAATTAGTGAATGTCAATATGATTCAGACAGAAGTTGTTTGTCAGTCAACACACGCATCATGTTTTCCATTTAACCTGTTAATCCAGCTTTTGGATTTCTCAAATGGATTTGTTTAGACACATATTATTTAAGGGCAATGTTTAACTCACAGTGCGTGTTGTTACAGACTATTACAGTCCAGCCATGCTGGGGCTGAAAACGGACCAGGAGGTGTTGGGGGAGCTGGTGAAGATTAAAATCCCTGGTGTGTGGCAGACCATGGTGGATCATAACGTCATGTGGACCCTCGTGGTCTCCCGATGGTTCATCTGTCTCTACATAGACGTCTTGCCAGTAGAGGTGATTGTTGAGACCTCCCTGCAATTCATCACCTTTTTTTTTTTTTTACAATTTTTTTGGGCAAAAAACACCATTCATTGAATTCATTTGTGTATTTTTATGCCTGTGCTGCTTTAAATGCATTCCATACAGATTATGGCCAATCCTCCACGTGGAGTAGTCTCTGTTGTTGCTCCCTCTGTTGGCCAGAGGAGGGTGTTACATGTAAGACCTGGCAGATGTTCAAGCTATTCCCTCAAGATGTCACCCTCCCCACACTCTCAGCCACCATGGCTAACCACTCATTTCAAATTCAGAGTATCCACCACAGTTTTTCTTTGCTCCTCTTGAAACAAACATCCAAGTTACATGTTTGATAATAGCTGGCAAGGTAGTGCAATGTTGAATGGTAGGAGATATGGAAATTGTTTAACGTTTCTCATGTTGTATGAAATAATTGTACGTATTTTTCTTTAGTTTGTCACATCCTCTACCTTTGATGTTTACTTTTTTCGGTGCCCTGGAAAAGTCATTCATTTTAGAATATAGTAGAATGTAGGACAAGATGGTGAAAATCACTTGTACGTTTGAAGGTCTTCTGCACATTGAAGTTACCAACTACCAGTAGATGTAAGCAGGTGTTGGTGGCCACCAGCGGAGGTTAGGGAAATAACTTTTTGGATCCCTATGTTAAACTTCACATGTGGGATTTACTTCTGTCAACATCTGCAGACTGTTCTGCGGATCTGGGATTGCCTGTTCTACGAGGGATCGAAAATCCTTTTCCGCGTGGCTCTGACACTGATCAACCAGAACCAGGCTCTGATTCAACAGGCCCAGTCGATGCCAGACGTCTGCCAGACCTTCAAGCAGATCGCCCAAGGACCATTTGTGGATGAATGCCACACGTTCATGCAGGTAAAAGAAAAACAGCTGAACAAACTGGATCCTTTTTTATAATTGGCTTTCTTTAATTCTATAATCCTGCTGTTTTTTTTTTCCGGCCTTTCCCAGAAAATCTTCACGGAGCCACGAAGTCTCTCCAGGGCAACCTTGACTAAGCTGCGGGCGACATGTCGATCTCGCATCATTGCAGAAGAATCCTGACCATGACCCAGACTGATTCACCTGCTGCTCAAACTCAAACAGATTCCACTGGGAGGAGAACCCAGCCGCTTGTTTGCACCTTTTTAAGACTCAATATCGCTACAACTACTCTGTGTAGTTTTTGACTTAAACATGTTTCCATACAATCTACATGTTTTCTATATGATCATATGAGAATATTAGTCATGTGCTGTATTAGCTGAAGATTTTATTTCAACTTAATGTGCTGTAGTTTATCTTCTTTTGGTAAATGGGGACTAATGCACTTTACTCTGGTCAGTCAGAGACACTGAAGAGAGCTGGTTTGGTGGCAAATGGCCTGATCTGATAAAACGTGTCAACAGAGGAACCTGCCTGCGACATTTCACATTATTGTGTCTGGAATGAATATTATAGAGAGCGGTAAGATGTACTATGCTGGCACAATCCAATGTGAATCATATTGATTTCACGACAGAAACATCTTTTAAACAATTCTTCATCTGATGCTTTTCATTCTTTCTGCATTATGGTGAAGCAATTAAAGGGCTGCTCTCGTTTTCTAACATTGGTTTGTCAAGTTTGTTGTGTGTTTGGGTTTTGTTGCCCTGCAAGCTGCGGGAGGGTTTATTGATATCAGAGTTTGTTGCTCTGGACAAAAATAACCTTGGTGTTGATCCCAGCTCTGGGTATTCTGTGTTATTTACACCTGGTTGAACAGCGCTGAGTAAACAACCATGTTTCCATCGAACTTCCTTCATTCATATCATAAATCATAAATGTGAAATGTCTGTCCTGGACTTTTACGATTTTTATTAACCTTCAGTAAGATTCAAAATAGAAATGAGAGCACATCATTTTCCATAAAAATAAAAGATCAAATCACAACAATTTCTATTAAGATTTCTTTAGGAGACGGTGGCGAAAAAAGCAAAAGGAGATAATTAACCCAGGCACCTGCTTACTTGTCCTGTAAAAAGTATTTAAGTGATGCAGAGTCGCTCATCGCCCGACTGCCACATTTTTAAAGGGAGCAGCAATCCACATATTTCACAAGTATCAGTTACCTTATTGTGCCTCAGCGATGGGGTAGCTATATCAGTCTCCACTGTGGAGGAATGGTTTTGGAAAAGATTCAGATTCAGAGCTTTCCCTTCTCTGAATCATTACATTCATCTTTGAAGTTTACAAGAGAACACGAGTAAGAATAAAACTCCACCCAAGTTGAAATGTTTATACATCAGTGGATAATACATCGGAACTTTAAAAAACTACTTCTTCCTACTGTTAATTTGCCTGTTTTTCATCTGCACGGGATATTAAATAGGTTTAACAAAAAAGATTTACATGGGGAACAACAACAAACAGCAGTTAAAGCAAATTCAACTGAATCCTAGAACATAAGAGTAGAGCAAAGCAGCTGATGGTCAACTTTATCGTGCATTCAAACTGTCCTCTCCGGCTTCACCAGCATCTGTACTCAGCAGGTATATTGCTTCTCATCATCATTCCACAGAGATGGTGAAATGAAAATAAAAAGTCCAGAGGTCACATAGGATGCAAAAAAAACATGCACTCGCCACATCCACTTCCACTCGCTCATGCTCGTGTCCAGCTGCTCATTCACACATTCATCTCTCCATTATTCAGTCCGTCGAGTTCAAGTTAAGCAGAGGCGCCACTCAGATGGTCTGGTATCCAGCATGGCTCCTCTTCCTACCTATTAGGTAGGCAATGAGCACAATCAGCACCAGGCCAGCGAGCGCTGCCCCGACGATGATGGGGATGAGCATCTGGTCCTGGTCCATCTGACACTCCTCCGCTGGAGACAGAAGAGGAGAGAATCAAATGTTATGTCACAGAGTCAGTAAATGTCGTGTCCCCGCTGCAGCCTGAACAGATGGATTTATGAGGGGTGACTCCAAACTGTTGCTCTTGATCCTTATCTCTAACTTAAGTGATTTCAGTAACTTGCTTGGTTCTAGTGGGAGTGTGCTCCTTGCATGGCTGTTATTGACAGAATAATCTGCACTCAGTGGGTAGCGAGTGTGGATGAGCTTGATGCAGAAAAACAAGTTGTTAGGGTTAGCAACTCTAGGAATAGCAACTCTGAAATCAACAATTTGCCACCTCCTTATGAAGAGTGAGAGGAGAAGATCAATTACACTCATGAGCAAGAAGCTACAGCCAGCAGCAGCCGAGCGCTTCTTGGAATTAACACTGGGCCTGACTGACAGTCCCCTTAAGTTCACAAGGCTGCACCACATTGCATAAAACACACAGCTATCGTTTTTTTTCCATCAAGATCCATGAATTATTCCCTTGGAAATTGAAAATACCCAACAAACGTCCTGTTCACAAAGTAAAAAAAATAAAAGTATGAATCTGCCCCTTTGTCTGAATTCATGCTAATTTCATGGCCTATGTTCCATCTGTTCCTTCAAGTTTCATGGAAATCTGTTCTGTAGTTTCTTGCGTGATCCTGCCGATAAACAAAAAAACAATGAACAGGGACAAAAATATAATCTCCTTGAAGAAGGGCACTCAGAGAGCGCAAACCTCTGTCAAGGCTAACGCCCTCTTTCGCATTTGTTAAAGCAAGGAAATTGTTTCGGCAGATCCACAAATGTAATGTGTTCTTCACTGGGACATGCCCCTAATCCCAAATTTCATGGTAATCTGTTCAGTGGTTTTTGAGTAATTCTGGTGAACGACAGACAATAAGACATATACTCCTTGGTAAAGATGTCAGAGGACGGAGATAGAAGATTTGATGGCAGCTGTACCTGTAGCAAACTGGTCTGTGATGACTCCAAACGGCTGGACCTGCAGACTGAATGTGTTGAGAGACAAGGTTGGTGCCACGATCAGAGTTTGCTCTGCCTTACACATGTACGAGCGGCCCATAGAACTCCGCAGGTATTCCAGACTGGTGTTACTGGCGGAGAACTGATCTGTGGACAGAAGTATTAGAGAATTATTCTTTAAGCCAAACCAGTCAAGGCAAATAAAAAAGAGCTTTTTGTTTGTGACAGAACAAAATCACTATACCTGTCATATCAGGCCAGATGGCGAGCAGAGATAGTCCACTCAGGTGGTACTTGTTGGTCGTGGAGTTCTGTGATTGAGAAGAGAAGCTGAATAGATACATGTACCGAACACACACACAATAACAAACTGATGAGAGATGAATTTACCAGCGTGAAGGTGAAGCTGAGTGTGGTGTCTCGCTCTTCTGTCAAAACCAAGGTAGCTCTGCTGGCTTCACATGATCCTGATGCATTTGTCTGACTAGGGGTCAAGTTTACTAAATCCTGGACAGTCTGGCAAAGTAGAGAATTTTTTTAAATTTCTATTTGAATATTTATGTTTACTATGAGCGGTCTCTGTTTGTTAAGCTTTAAATTACCTTGTTCTGAGATTTAGAGAAGTAGGAGATGTTGAACTGAAGTCCAAACTGAGCCAGGAGACAGTCCGTGCCATTGCTGTTCTTCACAAAGTATGTGCCGTGGTCGGGTGTTCCTGCAGGCGTCGGTGCTGGAGCTGTTGTTGTCGAAGCAGCAGCGGTGGTGGGTGGAGCTGTAGTAGTGGTGGTATCCGCCGAACAGACGCTTTCTATGACAATATATATAAAATATAAACTCCACCATTGAGCAGCAGGTCAATGATTCTGGAAACTCAGTCACAACAAGAAAATCTGAGTCCTACCTTTTGTACTCAGGTCATTTCCTGGCATGAAGGCCTCCATCCTCATGCCAGAGAAGGTGACAGTCGCTCCACCAACTCTTACAGCGACGGGGCTCACACAGCGGTAGGTGCTGTTGATTGGCGCCGAGATACCGACAGAAGCCGACACCACTGTGACGACACCTAGGACACGATCACACAAACAAATAACAATTTAGTTACATATAAAACATATTTCCTGTCGTATATGCAGGGGCGTTCAAAGGGACTTTGGGGCCCCCGGGCAAAAGCAATGTGTTTGTTCTCACCGGAGCTGTTGGCCCCAGGGAAGATCGTGGAATCGCTGAGGTTGTACTGCAGCGTCAGGTTGGCGACGCTGTACAGACTCGCGTTGGAGGAAAAGCTCAGCCCCAGAGCATGGCCGGGTCCGAACACCGCCACCAGCCACGACAAGCTCTCGTCTGAGCCGCACGAGCTGCTGCCGGTGTCGACTGTGGCGGAGTCGGGCAGAGTAAACTGTGCTGTACCCTGAGGAGACACGAGGGATTCCATAAACTGGAGGGCATATGTCACGTTTTAAATTCCCTCAGAGATGGAAACCGGAACGCTGCCGTCGCTGCGCGGTACGTACCGTGCCGCTGAGGGTGTCGTATGTGATTGAGAATGATGCTGAAAGCTCCGCCTTAATGCAGGTGGAGTTCCCCTCTTTCACCTCCAGAGTCACGGCCTGAACACAACCTGAGGAAGAGAAGATAATGAGCAAGGAGCTACAATATTAAAATATAGGAAAAAATATGTTAATCAGAGTAATACATAATTTATTCCAACTGCATTTCTCCAATAATCTGAACAAATACCTAAGAAGTTACACTTGTATTAATCTGTGTTCAACATAGATGGAAGACTCCCGCTCTTCCCACTTCCAAGACATAAAGCAAAAATTATCGCAGGTACAAACGCTGCCATCTGCACATTTACGATCGGGTGATGAAGCCACAGACAATTTTTTTTAATTAAACAACCTATATCTAAAACGATAGTAACCATCTTTGATATGGATTTTGACTTTTTAGATTTGTCCACATCCCATCCATAGAAGATGCAGGGTTTATGACCTATACTGCAGCCAGCCACCCGGGGGTGATCGAGATGCTTCAGCTTCACATTTGGTGAGTCATCATGTCTTCCATCACTGTTGATCAACTCAAATTACATATATGATTAATTAAAACATAGTGTGACCTGATTATGAGCAAAATAAATACATATTAGTTATCAGATTATTATTTTGTGCAGATGATAACAGGGATGATTATTGCAACAGTTTTATATGATGTCCATGTTGGACATATACACTAAAGCAGTTCACATGAACCACCAGCAGGGGTCTATAGGCAGTAGAGAGTGACAGACTCACACCACAAACTTCTCCCTGGTTGTTTGTTACCAAAGACTTGTTGTCACATGACAAAAGTAAAACCACAATAACAATTCTGCACAGATGACAGCTGTACTGCATGGAGGTGAGCAGGCTCAAGGGTTTGTTGTCTTGCATAATACACAATGAGGTGTATAGGAGACACTTCCTGGGACACTTGACAGAAGCTGACAGATTCAGGAGCCCTACTGACATATAGTCAATGTGGCCCCTCTGAGCAGATCAAATAAAGCATTCAGCCGACTTGGCAACTTATATACACTTTTATCTGTTATTATCTTTGTGACCTAGAAACTGCCAACTCACTGTGGTGTGTCCATACATGTGACATTCTACAGTGGCTATTCAGGACTCATGTCCTCATCAACCCTACTGCTCGTATCCTTAAAAAAACACCTTCTTACTCGCGTTATAATGCGGTAATGCAACACTGGAGTTTCACCACTTAACTCTCACTTCCCAAAACGTCTACAAAGATGTTGATTCAGACGCCTTAAATGTGGTTGATTCCCATCAGCACAGACAGTTATTCTACTTCTGTCATTTTTAAGTACTTCTCTAATGTTTGGGATCATTAAAATAAGTTTACAGCTTCAGTATACTTAGATTTGTTTCCAGGCTCGTATGAGGTGAATGTGACGTTTGACCACTGAGCACTAATTAGTTCCTCTTTGCATCCAGGTGACAAAAGTTGAAGAAATGTCCTAATGGCAGACTTGAGATATTATGCTCAAGAAGCCTAAAGCACGTTTTGTGAAGCCAACGTGACCTTTGACCCTTGACCACCCAGTTCTAATAAGTTCATCCTTGAGTCCAAATGGAAATCTCCCACATCGCTTAGAGACGTTTATTCAGCTTTTGGCTTGTTGGTGGTGTTGGTGGCCTTCCCCCATGTTACTGGCAGTAATTTCATAATTTATGACACAGCTCACTGACTCTTCTCTCTTTCACAGTGGCCTCACTTCCCCTTTGTCTCCAGTGTTCAACATTATTACAATCTACAGCTCCTAATGGGAATCTGTGCTTCAGTCCATCAATCAGATGCCATCTCCCCGAGTGCCTTGCTGAAACTTCACCCCAGCGTCACCTATCAGTTTACCCTGTACACACACAGCCGACAGTTTACACAACACTATAATCTGATCACAAAGTAAAAGCGTCTGTGTGTGCAGAGTATGAAGCTGTAGATATATGTATCATACAGTCGGTGCAGAGAGAATAACGAAAAAGGATTTAAACAGTGTTCCATACTACCAGGAAGTTCTAGTGGACTTAAATTCTGTCTAAAGCAGAAGTCCTCAACATGTTGATGAGTGGAAACAGACTATCCATTATAATTAGAGATTACTAAAAGAGCATCAATACAGTTATATGTTTTATAATGAGCATTAAAGAGAGAGAGAACTACAACGACAGTGGCCTGTTTTCCTGTTGGCAGCCAGCTGTCTGTGTGCATTCAGGCCGATTAAACTGGTCATAAAATAACACTGTCAGCCCCCAGTGTACAACACAAAGCCATCATAGCAGTCATACAAAAGCCCTCAGATGACACAACAAAGAGACCAATCTGCTGCTCCCAAACACGGACAAAACCCAGGGATCATAGAAGAGATTAGAATGAAATAGAATAAGAATAATAAAGTCCAGGGACTTCTTAGGTGTGTTTTGACATCAATACCTGAGGACGGCTGACCTTTAGATTTTGGACTTTGGACAGAGCTTGCTGTCAAATTTTGAAAAGCAGTGAGTTCTCCTTAGTTTCCACTGGTTATTGAACAACACCAGGAAGTCTTTCGTTTAATCATATACACATTTTATCTGTGTGTTAGGTCAAGTCATAAAAGACTAACAAACTTCTACACTCAAGAATGTCCATCCATCTGGCCTCTCCCCAAACTGGCATCTTGACAAATGTCCAAACTCCATCATATTAAGTTGACTATCAATGAAGACTATATGGAGACTAGAGTAAGTAGTCTTCAGATCCACTAATAAAACATTGTAAAAAAGACTTTAATACAAGGACAATTACTGATCCCATTGTTCACGAAGATATTTTTTTTTTCAAATCAGTATTCCTAACCTCAAAACAAGTTATTGTTTGTTGCAATTATTAAAATGATAAAAAGAGAATGAAGCAAAACCTGAAATATGATAATACAGCTATGTTTGAACAGTATTCTTAATAGTTTCATATACATTTACCTGGAGCGTCATACATTTCCTCTATTTTCTACTAAATTCAATGGAGTAAAAAGCAAAATACTTAAATATATTTTATAAACCTGATATAATAAACGTAATGGACTACATTTAATTGATCCTTGACTATATTTACATATTTGAAAATAATTCTGTAGTGAAAAAACCCTACTGGTAAAATATAATGTAATGCAAAAAAATATTTTTGATTTTAACAAGGACATGTCAAAGACTATATGATTTGATTAAATTTGTTTATTTTATTCATCTATTTGAAAATACACATTTAAGTAAACAAACAGAAACAAGAAAGCTGCCAGTTTCAAATTTGCTTTGTTGAGTCCACAGCTTGATGCTGAATGCTCTTCTGTCTATCAGCTGTAATCGATTAATAGATCGATCCTCTACCTGTTTATCCGTGAACTCGACTAACCGACGAAAGTTCTGGGTGACGTCGCTCGACATGGAGCTTTTACAGCCCGGGAAACACTCACCTAACCAGGCAGAGCAGGCGAGGAGCAGCGCGGCCACAGCGCGAGAGAGTTCCATCCTTCCCCTCGGACTCGAGACGCCACACGGAGCGGACCTGACTTCTTCTTATCGCCGGGGAGAGACGAGGGGAAAGCCCGGGGAGCAGGGTCGTCGTGACGCCGCGTCACAGGCGCAGGTTGTCGCACGAACCAGCTGCACTTGACCTGACGGAGGAGCGAGAGCTTCACGAGGCAGCAGCTCTTCTTCTTCTTCTTCTTCCTCCGCTTCTGGTTTCCGTCTCTCTATTGAAACACTAACAGCGCGAGGCTGGAGGAGCGCGGGGGCGCGGAGCTGGTGTCGGTCAGAGACAGTGACGGAATAAACCAGGTCTGGTCATGTGAACAGAGAGAGTCAGAGCTGAGCAGTCACGTGAGAGGCCTCCTCCCCCTGTTTGTGTATGAGCTCCATTCACAGCAGCGGTAACACACTGATACACACACTCATACACACACTCTTACACAACACGACTCATCCTGAGGAACAGCAAGTAATACAGGGAGTTGTTGCTGATAGATAATGTTTTTAAAGACTTTAATAATGTAGGTGATGGAATTAAGATGTAAAGAGACATCAAGTGAGCATTTTTTTGTGTTGCTTTTGCTTGTGAATAATATTATTACAGACTTGAATAATGTAGATGATGCCAACAATGTGTAAAGAGACATCTAGTGAGAAAAGAACGAGCTTCCAGGAATTATATTACAATGAAAATGGTGTTTTTCTAGGGAACTCCCAGGAGTGGTATGTCGAGTTTATTAAAATCTCAAGTGATTAAAATGTTATAACATGGGAGGGACATTATAAACGGACCAGATGCCAATATAGCATTTATCGGCCTCCATTAGTTGATTGGTTTGACACATTTTCACTGCACTCACGTTCAATATTCAAAATAGAATTTAAAATACAATAGTTATCTAATATAATAGAGAAGCTGTGAGGGGGGTTACTTTAGGGTAGCACACTTGAACACAACACGTGACATTTTGCATTAACTTGCATTCATTGAGGACAACCTCATCTCAAACCTTAACCCTAACAATCACCATTATCATAACCTAAACCTATTTCTAAAAGCAAGTACTTAACCCTCAAAATGTCGTCACTTCATAAGGTTCATACTTAAGGTGGCCCTCACAAAGTTATAAGTACAAGTACACACACACACACTGTACAGTGTCGGCTGCAAGTGCATGTGTTGTGGGCAGTCAGCTGACACCTTCGTCAATTCACGAGGGGGTGCAAAACCCTTGAAGGAACGCAGAGGCTGCTCACTTGCTGCTGTCCAAGACTGTATCAGGACCCTGCCACATTCCCCCTGCATACTTCTGCTTTGCTCTTTAACAAGAGACGTGCAGTTTAGTCGTCTTAAATCCAGACTACGACGCCCCGAGGGCTTTTAAAGATCTTTTTTAAAGTAAAGGATAAGCTGCATGTTTCCTTCTGTGATAATGAAAGTATTGAAAATTTCCCTTTTCTATTTTCAGTTCCATCTTCCATTAACTTAAAGTATCAGTCAGTTTCTTTTTCAATGCGTTTGTTGATTTTTCAGGGAATAACGAACATATCTTGATTTTTAAAATGTCCTAGATTGGCCTAGATCCATTTTTATCAGATTTCTTGAAACAATTTCTTGTATAACTGCTGTTTAACTGGTGCTTCTCTAGTTGACATATTTTGTGTTGCTATGTAAAACTGTGTTATGTTTATTTCTTTTGACCTGAGGCAGGGAATTAAGAATACACGTTACATTGGTTTGTGGTCACGAGACTGCTTCCTATTTTCTATTTCATTTCCACAATAAGAACAATAAAAAAGCATGTGAGATTGTTACGCCTTAACGGAGGTATTTGCTATTTGCTCTACTGAGGCCCATTGTAGTTATAGTTTTAATGCAAAAAAAATTGCGATAAAAGACAATCCTCCTTGTTATTCACTTGCCTAGACTGGTCAGGATTTCATTACTATTAATTGGTTCAGATTTTTTATTTTGCCTTATCTTTCTCATTTAGCAAAAACTGATTTGATTAAATTCAGTTAGACTGCAGGAGATGTCAGCATGAATAATTGCTTGGGTGAGAGGGAAATCCATCAAAGTGTAGACTGAGAAAACAAAACTAAACTAAACCTCTGCCACAGCCCAACAGTTCCCTTATGAAACCGAATTCAAATTCAATAGAACATCAAGGTCCTAGATTTTTCTATGAGAAAATAATGACAAGTTTGCCATTGTAATGTTCAAGAATATGAAAAATAATTCTTAGATCGGCACCGACCCATACCGCATCTTTCCACCAAGCTTCGTAGTAATCCGTTCAGTAGTTCTTCTGTAATCCTACTGACAAATAAACAAGCACGGACAAAGAGTTCACCACCAACTGATGACCTACAAATCAAGATCTGAATCATTAAATATCCATTTATTCAAGTTCACTTTTCTCACTCGTACATAGAATACAATCTGATCTACAAAAACATCAGCACATGACATTGGACATTTGGACATTTTGGTCAAAACATACAAGAAACCCAAAGACATACCCAAGTGGCTTGTCTGCAAATCATTTAGCATCTGTGTTACAAGTTATAACCCCCCCCGTCTTCCCCTCCCTCATCTGACCCAGCCCCTCTGGACCCCTTCATCCATCCTCACGTCCTCAACAGCTGCTTCTCTGCCAAATCACGCAACCAACCAATCAGATTTACACTCAGCACTGTATGCAGCCATTCATGTGGAGAAAACCTTGAACAGAAATTAAAAACCAACAAAAAAAAAAATCTTTAAACTCATAACAAACCAACTACAGTAGAAAATAAGCGATTTTTTAGAACAAAGGGATGCGGGGGAACAAAAATCCCAACCCGGAGGAGGAAAAAACTAAACAAAACAGAGGAAAGTGCTCGTTATTTTCAGTTGAGTTTTGCATTAGCAGATTTGTAAGTCACATAAACCAACCATCAACCACCTGGGCCGCTCCTCCAGCCCCGTCTCACAGTCCCACAAAAGGATATCGCAGGGTGGGAACTGAACAGCCAAGTGTCTCTCATCTCACTGGAGCTCTGTGTGATCTGGACGCTGTGTCCAGGACTGTGGATAGAGGGAACGGTGGGCACCAGAGGAGAGCCGGGTGGCTGAAGGGCTGTAATGCTGTTTTGTGGGGGGGCAGCTGTCCGCATGCTGTGAGAGAAGCATGGCAGTGACAGTAGAGCCCCCTTTAGGCAACATAGTGGTACTGGTTCGGAGTCTCCTTGTCACGTTCCATGTAGTCTCTGTCTATGAGCGACTCAATGCGCTTCTTAAGATCGCCCGGCTAGGGAGAGGAAGGCAAAGCAGGTGGTGATGAGCTTTCTGTGTGTGTGCAAAATCTAAATCAAAAGGAATGAGCAGCTTGAGAGGCCTCACCTTAACAGGGAACTTCAGCTGGTTGTAGAGCTCTGATACGAGGAGGTTGTGACTCAGGGTCTTCCTCATCTTCATGATGCGGACAACAGCCGCATCAATCTGATACTGTCGGTCTTGAAACACACGTTCTGTTGTGCTCACCTGCTCCTCTACCTGTGAGGGGAAACAGGATTTTAAATATGGAAAAGTGTGCCCAGGCTGAGGAGGAGTCTGTGATGAAAGAAAGAAAGAAATTTGCAAGTGTTTGTACCGTCTCCTTCATCTGGATCTGGTTGATCTTGATGCGGAACAGTTTGTGTTTAAAATCATTGTTGGAATTAAAGCGGTCTCCGTCCTCCACATCTTTCCCTCGAGGGTTCTTGTTAAGGACTCTCGCTTTACCGCAGGCCAGGGACTGCAGTGTACGCTTGAGCTCTCCCTCCTCTGTGCACGATAAGACAAATGTCATACAGTGTGATACAGCAGGTAACTCTCTCCACTACAGAATAGCTGTACAACATATTCAAAGACATAGTATAAAGTATAACCTATGCCGGTCGCAGCGCGGATCTCATCAATGCTGAACTCCTCTCCCTCATTAAACATCAGCAGCACCAGAGTCTGGAACAGGGAGACCTGCAGCTCCTTTTTGCCCTGCAGGAGAAAGCGATCATTGTAACTGCAGTTTATCAAGCTGTCTCTCTCTCTTCTTCATGCCCCATTAGAATATACCAAGCGTTTACCTCTTTAAACTCTGCCTTTAATACAGCGTGACCCAGGGTTGGCTGCCACTGCAGCTTCCTCCCACTGTGCTTCCCCAGGTAGAACAGCTTGAACACCTCCTGGAGTTTGACCATCTAACAAAA
Organism: Pleuronectes platessa; assembly: GCF_947347685.1. Taxonomy (NCBI): domain Eukaryota; kingdom Metazoa; phylum Chordata; class Actinopteri; order Pleuronectiformes; family Pleuronectidae; genus Pleuronectes; species Pleuronectes platessa. The sequence goes on from NC_070626.1 coordinate 23,442,940, forward strand.
CATAGAGAGATTACATTTGTACCAAGTTGATAATCAACATCACTATCATCAACATACAATGAACACAGATATTTAGTTTTGACTGTTTTCCTCAATAACTTGACTTCATGCACAAATAGTCATAAAGATTCTTACCTCTGCGGGCAAGTGGACCTCCATGGGCGTGTATGACGGCCAGTAGCCCATCGTCAGGATGTTAACTGTAAGTTCTATGTTGCTGGGTTCACTCTGGTTCTGCATATACTGAGGAAAAATATGATGTCAGCTACGTATGAAAAATGCATTTAAGCCAGTACAGCAGAATTAACACACACACACTGCACACATGGCATCAACCTCTTCAAGCTGCACTTGTTTTCCTCGTACCTGTTTGAACTGGATCATGATGTCTTTGGACAGCTCCATGTCCTTAAACATCCCCTCAAGCTTACTGGTGAATGCTGCTCCGCATTCTGCAACCACATTCAAAATTTTAGTTGAATCTTACAGACAGTACAGGTAATGACAGTTAAGGGTTATGCATCATTAAATACAATAGACCTCATGTAGATCCATTTCCTTAAACTGTCCTTATGAATCTGAGAAATTAAATTTTTAATTGCAACTTGGTAATAAAAACTATAAGAGATCGGACTAGAGATTTTACCGTGCTTGAGTTTGGAGAGCATGGACTTTTCAGCATCTACAGAAGCACTCTTGCCGACAAGCAGGCGTTTGGCCAAGTCCTTCTTATAAAAAGCTTCAAACACGTCTTTACCTGAAAACAAGCAAACAGATATCAAGAATTCTCCTCAAAGTCTAACAAGCTTCAAAGTGGTTAATTAAAGTAATTGACTGAGAGAGAAAACAAAGAGACATATACATAAACACTGCAGGCACTCACACATACAGATAGAGAAGTGTAACTGACCATGAATGAAACGAAAGATTATCATTATCTTGTCCAGGATTCTCTCCAGCTCCTCCTCTGTAGCCTCCTTGTTCCCTGCTCTTAACTTAGAATCCACATATTTAGCTGGATAGGAAAACAAAAACGCTGTTATCAAGATGCAGAAATCATATCAACCATGTTAAAATATGCAGTTCTGAAGAAAAAAAACAGCCGTGATGTACAATTTCTTTGTCTGACCTACCAATGAGTTCTGCAGGTTTGTTCGGCCTCTTGTTGATAAAGGTCTCAAAGGCTTCCTTCATGGCGTTGATGAATCCCTCGCTCCTTGTGAAGCAGCTCTGAGCCACGTTGTCCATCTTGTCCTTAAAGTCCAGCAGGTCCTGCACCATGTCCTTGTCTTTCTCTGGAGTGCACACAATCTCTCCACCGAAGGTCTGAGAGCAGAGACCGTTTACAACAAGGTGAATATGATGCATTTCTCAGACAGAGTATGTTTGTTGATCTACAGTATGTGTTTACCTTGATGTAATCCCTCCAGAACTGCAGCAGTGTGGGAAGTCCCCCCTTCACCTTGCTGAAGAGCTGGTAGAGGAGGGCCAGCTCAGTCACACGGTTCTCATCCAGCAGGATGCCAAGACCTGTCACCAAAATGTTACAAATTACTGCATACATTCATTTATATGTATATATAATACACTGAAAGGAAAAATCCGCTATTTCATAAATAATAATAAAAATCAAATCCATAAGTTGGAAAATGAAAGGATGTTTATAGCTCGACAAGAAGGGTCGATAGCATTGTTTGTTTGGTCAAAGACAGGGGTCGGGTACATTTTAAATCACAACTAGTTCACAGAGAGCCACAAAACAGACGAGTTAAATAAGCCTAGATAAGATTTAAAACAGAAAAGCAAATTCTGCATTGTTTATTTTGAAATGATTATTCCTCTAGCGCAGTTAACTAAATATAGTCCACATTGCCACACACAAACACACATGCTAATGTTAAGGACTTTCTCAATTCTTCCACACAAACACATACCCTTTTGTAGCATTGCAGTCATATGTTCTCCTAAAAGTTGTTTCTCAACACAGCTAATTAGAGGTTTCCTGTGAAATCATAAGAAGAGAATGAGTGGGAGGGTATAAGCAAGCATGTTCAAAAGTCAAATAGATACATAGGTATTTATAAGTTCCTGCACAACAAGCTCTTTACTTAGCATCCCTATTCATCAGTCATTTGTTTCCATTTACTCTCTGAGACTTTGTTTGCACATGAGATGGATGTTATTATTTAATGTTAATTAAGGAACATAGTAACACAGTTGAAGAGTCAATTATTATTATTATATATATATATTAAGAAAGAAACAATTACTGAGTGCTCTGGTCGAGGTAGCTCAAGATACGATCATTCTCCTCCTCCAACCGACGAGCCACATGATGCAGATACTCAGGCACCTGGACAAATACAAACACACGTATTCAGTATGTTCGTCAGCTGAAAACACATCCTTGGTATTTTGTGTAATAGGGGTCACTGAGGACTTAATGTGACCACATGACACATAGGTCCATTGAGATTCTCACTCACATCTCTCTCCTGCATCAGCCGCTGTCCCTCTGCTGCGTACAGACGATTGGTCTCAATCAAAAATCTCTCTTCGAAGGAATCTTTGTAAACCTGAACATGAGGATCAGGAGATTAAATGACGCGTGTTCAGTCGATCTACTGATTATTAACAATGCTGACCAGGGGATCAGGTACCTGCAGGTCTGACAACATGCCCAATAGGCTCCTGAGCAGACTACGATCCACTGTCTCCCCGTTCCGCTCCTGTTCTACCTGCTCCAGAATGCCATCGACTGTCCGCTTCTGCACCGCACTGTCACTTACAATGTGGGTACGGAACAGCTCCAAGCCAGTGTCCCTGCAACGTACACCTAACATCAGCTTCCACAGAACACCTTAACAAATAGAGTGATTTGAATAAACTGTAGTTTTACCATATGGAGGGGAGAAGAGAGTTCTGAAGCACGTAGGTACGATCCAGGAAGAGAAAGATACTTCGGATCATTATCTATAAGGGAAAGTGAAAACAGTCTAAGCATTAGATGATTTGCAAAGCAAAGTGCTGTTTAAATATGTGAATGTGACAAACATCAAACCTTACAGTTTGTCTGCAGTGGTCCTGCCAGCAGCGATTCATTCGCTTAAGGAAGGAAAGGTTGTCCAAAGACTCTGTGAGATCCATGTTAAGGAAATTATCTGTCATTCACTCAAGTCATTCAACTAAAATATTGAATGACCATTCATCTCAGGAAAAATATATAATCACCTTGGATGAATATACATGTTTCAGTTGGCTTAATATGTATCTTACTTACTGTAGTTATTCACAATAAAAGGATATTCTCTGAACTGGTAGATCTGGGCTTGCACATGATCTTCACAGACCTGCCGTAGCTGCTTGTATAGCGTGGGGGAGACTTTATAGGAACACAGGTTCTCCACCGCCTTCCAGAAAACAAAGATTGTTAACAGCTCTATGCAAACAGCCAATGTCCCCCATATAAAAGTAGCAAACATAAAAGTAGAGATTCTTTTCAGACAGATGACCGAACTCAGGCAACTCACAGATTTCTGCAGGTGAACAGTAACCCTGACCTTAAATTAAACACTAGCACACAATACAAGTCTGTGTTGTATGATCTGCTGAAAGATCATGTGTTGAAAAACAAGTAACTACAAAGCATTTACTATGTCATGTTCTGTGGATTCTGACTGACAGTTTTCTACAATCCAACACTTCAAAATGTTAATCGAGGCCTGAGAAAAATCCTCACAAAGAATGGGTAAAGAAAGAAAGTCGGCAAACCTGATAGAGCTCCTCCAGGTTGTACTTTATAGAGGTGCTGTTCTGAATGGCTCCCACCGCATCTCGTAGCTTCAGCCATGTGTCTTCAGTGTAGTTCTCTGCTAGTTTTGGCCTGTCTGTTTCAAAAAGTCCGCAATAATGTTCATTTATATCCCCTCCACAACAGGAACGACACACTAACAACAACCCAATCATCCAAATGAAAATTATAGAAGTTTTTTAACAACTTTTTCCACTTACTTTTCTATTTCTTTAAAAAAAAAAATCAAACAACTTCCCACTTACTGCTGTCAAAGGCAACATTACATCTGTCTTGGTTAAATATATATTACTTGGATACACAACAGTGACCTAAGGCAGGAGCACTTCATACACCACACACTTTGGACCCTCAGATAAGTTGGTAAATACAAAAGTTGAGTGATGGGAGGAGTTTTTGTTAAGTCATATTAAATGTAGTTAGATATAGACCTCTGGTATTTTGGACTGTACGGTTTGTTTTTTACTTTCTGTAATGTTGCGAAATTCTGCCTTTTTGTTGATTTCTCATAGAATAATTCATGGATCTTGCTGAGAAGGAATAATCTGACATTTAGGGGTCAGATATTTATGAGTGTGTATTTTGAAGCAGATCCAAATAAAAATCCAGCTGTAGTGAAGTTAAATGTGGTTTCATCAGAGGACTGTTGGGCCTTGGTGGTGGTTTGTAGTCTAACGCCCTAGTTTAGGTTTGATTTGATCTTCATGTTAAAAAAAATGTAATTGACATGAGACATTACCAATAAGGGTCCTCAGTGCCACCTGCATTGCTCAAACTGGGTGAATACCTCTTATATAACAAGGTTGTATGTCTTCTATCATTTGACCCACACCTGGAGGGCAGTGGCTTTTTTTACACTGGCTACGTCTAATACCAGATGTGCCAAAACCAGATGTCGTCAGAGGCTCTTCAAAGCTAAACTAACTGTGGGATAACCCCCCCAATGTGCTGTAATGAAAACAAACTCTGTGGAAGAAACAGCCTAATCAACACATCCAAGACAGCATGTTACACTTGACCTACGTAACTCAAACCACAGGCGAACAACTTTTTCTTTTTGACTGTACGATCTAACAGTTGGCTCACATGCTCTGCTTTGAAAGACAACGTAGTGAGGAGATCGATCGTCCAACAATACCTTTGAAATTTTTGATCACTAACTTCTTTGAGGCACCACTTTTGCCTGAGGCCACGGCGGAGGTCCGGCCCATCCCGTTGGTGCTGTGCTCTGTTATGGCAGAGAAGCTGGCTCTCTTGTCCTGTCGAGTGTCCTCTGCCATTATCAGATTAGCGCTATGGCTTAACGCTCTGTGGGTCCAAGTGTTATGCTAAGTAACCGCGGGGTCTTCCCTCTGACACAGCACGGTCCCTGCCGTGGGAGCAGTGGTCGGACGGCTCGGACACTCGCAGTCGGCTCGACACGCACTCGCAAACTACCTCTGACTAACGTAGGGTTAATTAAACAGAAAACATAACTGCGGTCAGCTACATAAACAAGCTAGCAGTGTGTTATCTGAAACTGTAGCCCCCTTTAGCTTCACCGGCTAGTCCATGCTAGGCTCCGCTACTTACACGTTTTAGCGAGTTCAGTTATTGTGTTTTGCGACAGTACAGCAACACATAACAGCGACACATTCAGCGGTGACACAACAGATCCATGTTTTGTTGGTGGCTTTCTTTAGCATGTGGCTAGCTAGCACAACAAAATGGCTTTTCTCAGGCAGCTCTGTTGGACAGGTGCATCCTGGGTGAAAAGCGGCGGAGTCACGTTCACGGACGTTCGGGATTTTTAACGGCTTGTTAACGTTTTTTCAGATTTTCCGACACACTGGCTTAACACGAGTACACAAATGGGACATTATTAAGGATTGTGTAAATAAATAAATGAAGGAATAAGTTCAGGGATAATTCCATTAATAAGTCAATATAAAAACTCAGAAATAGCATTTTTTTCATCAGTAGCTTTATTTATATATTTGTTCATTCATTTATTTGTTCTTCTTTTTTGAATATAATTTGACCCGGCGTGTTATTACTTTTGTAACACGTTTCATTTTTAATATAAAGACTCAGAGCAACTTTGTTTTATGTTATCAAATTATATTTTCCACCACTATCCCATTAGAACCCATTGTTATATGGGAATCCTTATCAGTGGCTATATTATAAGTATAGCCAATAAAACGTAATCAAAGTTATTGTGTAATCAACTTTAATGTTGGTACTGTGCAGCTTTTAATTGGTATGAAACCAAACTGCAAAAAATAAAAGTCAGTTCACAGATTTTAACACTTTACTATCTGATCTTGGTTGTGTTACTGTTGGTGGCTGATTGTGTGTTTGTTTGCTTGCTTCTTGTGACATTGTCTCTCGAAAAATATCCATGACTCTAATCTGATTCGAAAAATGAATAAAAAAATATGAAATAAAGGTAGAACCCATTTTAAAATGTGTTTACAAATCGTCAACAACCCCCTCCAACTCGACTGTCTTGAACGCAGCCCTTCATCACCTGCAGCCAGCAGCGGCTCGGTGTCACTGGGTGTTTTCTACGGGACGAGGAAGGAGCCACCGCCGCCGTTCAGGCTGTCATTTCCGTTTGTCAGTGCGGTGCCGACCCCCAGCAGCATGGGAGAAGTCATCGTCATGTGTGAATCTATGTCGTGGCCGCTGTTTCTGGAGTAGATAGGCTCGCCTTAGTCTGGTGAACCCGCCTGCCGTCCTTAGCGCTGCCTGCAGCGGTAGGTATGCTAACATCTCCCGGGGAAAGTCGGGAGAAAGCTGGTGCGTAAGAGCATCGTTTCAGGGGGAGAGAGGCCGGCTGGAAACAAGCAACGAGCCGCTGTTTCTGTTTGGTGATTCAACAACACAGCTCCTGTGTTCACATCAGTAACAACCCATCCTTTAGCCACCCTAGAAACGTAGCCTAGCTTCATTAGCCTGCTAGCATGGACATCACTGGGGAGCAGACTCTGTAAGCTAACGTTATCTAGCTAACTTACTCGGCTAGCTGGCCCAGGAGCAGCTTAATCAAGTATAAAACCGACAACACCTTCCTCACATGTATAATATATGTTACTATCAGTTGACTCTAACTCTTGACAGGTGGTGTTAACCAGTGGACTTCGTTTTGTTGCTATTGTTGGCCTTTGTGGGTTTGACAAGCTAGCTAGCGTTATTGCTATTAGCTGTCACCACTGGGAAATGATAATAAAGTGGATTATCCGCTTCTATGTAAAGAGCAGCAAGTTACCTAACCAGCACAGAAATTAATGAGACACCCTTAATAATATTTGCTAATGAGAGAAACCTACTTTCGTCTTAGATATAAATAGTTACAGATTTGAATAAGTGCTTGACTCTTAAGTAATAAGTCAAATGAAGTCCCTTCACAGGCAAAATAAAAAGCAAAGCAAAACACACAATGCAATTTATATTCATGTATATCATAGCATATACATTATTAACTGTTAAACAATAAGCACAAGCGATGTTGACAGGAGGTTATTAAACCCTGTGCACAGTCATATGTCTAATGTGTAACAGTCACCTGTCGTGTCTAACTCGCAGTGATGTGTCTGGCACTGGTTTTCAGACATAGTGTAAAAGATCACATTATAGTTTATGCCTGGAGAATTTACAAGTCCTGTATTAAATCTCAGCTGAAAGTTATGCAAAATATTTCTCCCAGAGCCCAAGGTTTCCAACCCAAAACTCCAGATATTTGGCATTTTAGAGTCTCACTCTCACCCGAGTCTTTATTTAGAGGAAAATCAGTCAGAAACAAGGAAAACTCTGAGCTTCCTTTAAAGCATATTGAAAGCATTCATACCTCATTATGACTCAGTTATTGCCAGTGAACTCTTAATGTATCCAGGACGTGGTTTGCACTACATTCTAATATTGATTGCTTTGACTCGACTGCAGTTTTCTTGATGCCTGTCTGTTTTGTATCATCTAGTGTAGATGCCTTGGCTGAGATGAGTGTGAAGGCTTTTGAGCTTGTCCCCGCTGTGGAGCGAGATCTCCTCATGGGCGACAAAGCTCGGATCAACATCGAGTGCATTGAATGCTGTGGGAAGCACTTGTACGTGGGCACCAACGACTGCTTCATCCACCACTTCCTGCTGGACGAGGTCACGTCTTCCAAAGGGAAACTGAGTTACTCGCCTCAGAAGCTGCTGCACAAATACCTGGGCCTCAAGAAACCAGTTGCTGAGCTGCGTGCCGCCTCTGCTTTGGAGCGCCTGATAGTACTTTGTGATGGAATCGTGTTCCTCGTTGACATGGTGACGTTAGAGACTGTGCCATCGGCTGCAGGAGGCGGAGCCAAGATCAGAGGTGTTACGTCGTTTTGCATTAATGAGAACCCGGTGAACGGTGATCCCTTCTGTGTGGAGATGGGAGTACTCTCCTCCAAGCGGCGGACAGTGCAGATTTTCATGGTGTACGAGGACAGAGTCCAGCTGGTCAAAGAGGTGACCACTCCTGAGCAGCCGTGTGCGGTCAGTCTCGATGGTTACTTCTTGTGCTTGGCCCTCGCCACACAATACATGATCCTGAACTACAACACAGGAGCTTCTCAAGACCTCTTCCCTTACAACAGTGATGAGAGGAGGCCCATTGTAAAAACGATCGGCAGGGAGGAGTTCCTCTTAGCAGCACCTGGTGGTCTCGGTAAGTCTGTAATAAAAACGAGGTATCTGCAGACCTTAAGAAGTCTTTAAAGATCCTTAGAAGCTTTCATATAGTCTTAACTTTCATATATAATGATCCTGGGTATTGTTTCTCGTCTGCCATGGATGGCAACAAAAGTAATGGCAGATCTTAAATAATTCGATTTATTTATTATTATTTGGTTAAACCATCCATAAATGTTTTGTCACTTATCTAGGTCCACATCACACAAACTATTCTTCAATTTAATTTGGTGAACCCTACCAAATTGTGTCCTGAATTTTAATTATTAACCCTTTACCAGCATTTATTCAAGGTCGGTGTTGGCAACCCACAGTTATTATGCACAGTTTTTATTATGTAGTAATCATGAACAGGCTTCATACCTTTTAACATTAACAACTGTTCACAACCTTTGTCCCCTGCTCCCTCCAGGAATGTTTGCCAATGCAGAAGGGGTATCTCAGCGGGCTCCAGTCAACTGGTCAGAGAGCGTGATTGGTGCCGCTGTGTGTTTTCCATACGTGGTGGCCTTGGATGAGAGCTTCATCACCATCCACAGCATGTTGGACCAACAGTTAAAACAGACCCTTTCATTCAGGGATGGACACATTCTGCAAGACTTTGAAGGTAATAACACATGATGGTTTCCTAGGGAATCAACCCGTCATCTGGTCAAACCACTTATTAAACAGATGAAAGAGTAATAAGCGAATTAATGTCCATGCCTTTTTTACATTATTCATTAAACATCATGACAGGTATAATGATGAATAGTCAATAAGCTCCCTTAATAATACACACTTGTGTGAGATGATGTAAGAACAAGGTGAAAGAGGTCTTGCCTCCAGCAGGTCTAATAATTAACATGAATCAACCTTGTTGCTGTTTAATACTTGATTTCATAAACCTCACTCGACAGGTGTGGTGCCACAATAGGCTTTTTACATATTTTTCAGATATTCAGTGAATCTCCAGGACCTGTAAACTTTGACAACTTTTTAGTGGAAAGCATTTGTTTTTGTCCATCTGATTTATAGGAGATCATTTAAATTGGATGTTTTTTCATAGGGATGTGCTTCTTTTGAGGAAAACAGGCTGTCTCATTAAAATGCAAGTTTTCTGGACTGAGCCACCAAAATATTTTATAAGAAAGCTGTGACAAGCTGTACATTGGGGTCTTGACTTCCCTCATGGGATCTAAAGCACGGGCAACCTTTTTTCTATTCCAGCACTTCTTTCAGTGCAGTGGCTGAATAAAGAAATCTTACACTACATAGCTTTAAAAACATGCAACTGGGAGGCACTGGTAAACTCCTCTGTACTGCAGGATCCTCCACTTGTTTGTTGAAATATCTGCAGTTCTTTGAAACTGACTCTCAGGCACCAGCTTAACTCCTCCGGCAGCGGCCGCGATTTGTTTCCGATCCAGCCCTGTGCTGAGTATCTTTCCCCCGATTCTCTCTTCCCATTTCATGCTTTCTGTTCACTGTCCTATCTATAATATAAATGCGTGAAATGCCCATAAAATATCTGAAGAAAAAAAACAAGCAGCTGAAAGATGATAAGCTTTGGAAAACAGACACAACATTCATACTCATAGTTGATGCTCAAAATAAAAGCTCTGGAAACCCTGTCAGAATGTTCTAACATGCTATTTGTTACCCCTGGTGTGTCTGCATTCATTCAAAAATGATATTTAAAGACTAAAGCCACCTGTGATATCACGGTACATATTTGTGGTTGTATGAGAGCGCTGCTGAGGTACTGACCTGTGAGTCTTGTGTTTTTTATAGGGAAGGTAATCCTGGCTTCCACTAAGGGAGTGTACGTCCTCGTGCCTCTGCCACTGGAGAGACAGATCCAGGACCTACTGGCCAGTCACAGAGTGGAGGAGGCGCTCATCCTTACTGAGGGAGCACAGAGAAATATTCCCAAAGACAAGTTCCAGGTAACAAACTGTATGTTTTAGATTTTAATGGCTGTATTGAAACGATGAGTCATAGTCACTACAGTGGCATTGGTATCATATTACTCAATGATATATATCTTTAAAGTCATCTGAATTATACAATTGTAAGTATTTTATCTAAACTAAACTCTCATATTGTCACTTTCTACATGTACAGATTTTGCACAAACGAATCCTCCAGCAGGCGGGCTTCATACAGTTCGGCCAACTTCAGCTTGTAGAAGCAAGAGAACACTTCAGGTAAGAGTCATTGATCATTTGCCAACTTTTGTTAAAACATCATTTGGTGGGTCGTGAGATTAAATTAAACCATTCATACCCAAGGTTTTACTTGAAAAGTCAGAACATTCCCTCGTCCACAAATATAATTTTAGTTACTCGTTTTTCTCTAGAGTTAAAACGTTTTATTTTATTTACCATTGTTGATGCTTTTGACCCTCGCATACCTGCACATATTGAGCTATGGGCGTTCAAGGACTGAAATCAAATCGAAAGTTGTAAATAAATTGTTAACCCTTGAACAGCAGTCATACAATTTTCAGGGTTATTCATTAGTTACAATCTTTTCAGAACACACATTTTATTTAGACTTCAGGAGCTCTGCTGTCTCTGTATAAAGTGGTTTTGGAGATTTGACCAAAGCTGATAGCCCATTGTAGTCCAAACTGTTTCAGCAGTAACTGATGTTTAGAGCACCTGTAGTTGAACCTTTAGTTCCAACTCTTTGTGATTCATTTAAGACTTCAGAATTTTTTGGATGCCACTGCCAAGGAGGTCATGTTTTCCTGTTTCAAGGTTTGGCCACGGACAGAAAAACTTTAGATTTGTTTTTGGTGTAAATCCGAATCCACATAATGGTATAATTTTTTTTAGATATCACACTAATCCAAATTGAAAAGAATATGAAGATTTTCCCTTATTAAAAACTTCCCAGAGATAGACTGGTGACCTTTCCAGGGTGTATCTTTCCTCTTACCCTCTTACCCAGCTGGGATGGGCTCCAGTCACCTCAACAACCCTTAAGTGATGAGCTGTGTAGCTATTAATGGTATTATAACTAAAACAAATGTTAAGGATCAAGCAGTTTTAGTTGTGGTGTGCATTTCTTGATTATTTATCAATATATTTATTTTCAGGAAGGGTCAGCTGGACGTGCGAGAGCTGATATCTCTCTACCCTCTACTGCTGCCATCTTCCTCTTCTTTCACTCGCTGCCACCCTCCTCTCCATGAGTTCGCCGATCTCAACCATCTGGCACAGGGCGACCAGGAGAAAGTGCTGCGGTGCAAGAGATTCCTCATCAGTTATTTGGGCGAGGTAAATGCAGATTTTGCAGAGTTCACATGACAGACGTCCTTGTTGCACGTTTAATGTGTTATAAAAAGTATTTTTTCATCCTCACACACAGGTACGAAGCACAGAGGTGGCTAATGGTTGCAGAGAGGACGTGGACACGGCACTGTTAAAGCTGTATGCTGAACAAGATCACGACAGCCTTCTAGACCTAGTAGCTTCAGACAATGCCTGCCTGATGGCAGACAGCGTCCCGTGGCTCGAAAAATATCACAAGTATGTATGCCATCATTTTCAATTTAACATGCGCCTTTTAAGTTCATATAATTTAAAATGTGTGAAAATCCATGAATTTCAACACTTCAAAATGAATTTGGTTTGAGTGTTTTATGAAGATTTTAGTAAAGTAGTGTTCTCGATTTATTCATCTCCTACTTTTCTTAACACTGTGGTTACTGGAGGAGGAACACTCTTGTGGGCACTTAGGGGATCAGTGTAATTTCCTCTAATTATTGAAGTCTTACAGGGACTACGAGGCTTTGTTGGGTAAATACTCTTTTTGCCCCCCACTGTTAATTGCCACCCGGTTAAAGCTCCAGCTGTGTGCCCAGTTTAGTTGATCCATTTCAATTATGTGTTACAATATTTGAGTCTTGAGGGATCAGCTTTGCCTCATTCGTGCTTCTTTCTCCCTCTCTTAGATATTTTGCACTTGGGCTGCTCTATCATTATAACGGTCAGGATTCAGCAGCACTTCAGGTGTGTACGCCTACACATATGCTCATCATTGATTCATACAGAAGAATCAGCCCCAATATAATGTTTGACAATGTGAACTTATTTGTTTTTCTCATGTTTGTGACAGTTGTGGATTCGTGTGGTAGATGGGGATCTGCAAGACTCGACAAGATCTGATCTTTATGAGTACATTGTGGACTTCCTCTGCTCCTGCTCCAATCAGGACCTTGTATGGAAGTATGCAGACTGGGCCTTGCTGAAGAATCCCACCGTAGGTTACCTGTACATTAAATGGCCTCACTAATGTTGTTGAAGATTAGTGGTGCCAGTCAACTTGGCCTTAAGTTGATCTTTAAACATGTTTTTCTAATATTGTACATAAAGTGGTATTAACATGCCTCTTTTTGTTTGTAGTTAGGCATCCACATATTCACAAAGAGACCTGTCTGTAAAGACCACCCACAGTTGAATTCTGACGATGTCATCACTTACCTGGGAAAGCACAGCCAAGCGCTGCTTCTTTACTTGGAACACCTGGTGCTGGAGCGAAAGATACAGGTACAAATAAAAGGATGAATTATCTGCTGTTAATGCGGATGAGAGGCTTTGGTGAGAGAAGGTGGACCGCCTGGTTCAGGTTTCTTCTTCAATTTCTTATTCAGAGATATTAATCAAGATATTACCTCCATGTTGCCCTTTGAGGATTTAACTTCTATTTGTTACATTACAGCAGCTTGATCGAAAAAGTTCATATTTTTTCTCTCTCTCCATGTTTGTGGAAGCAGAAAGAGAAGTTCCACACACACCTGGCAGTGTTGTACCTGGAGAGGGCCTTGTCTCTGCTCTCACAGTCCCCCACAGATGAACAGCAGCTCAGCAGTGCTAGAGACAGACTCCAGTCCCTGCTTAGGGAGTCCAACCTCTACAGAGCACAGTCTCTTTTAGGTGAGACACGTGTCTGTATGTGACTAAAGAGAGATCTTACTGTTGCTTTCAAAACTTATAGTAAACGTTTTTTTGCAATATTTTAACCTGCTCTTATTAAGTCACTAAATTGTTCTGGTGTTTAGCTTGTCTTAGTACAATCAATAAGTGCAGTTCTGGATTAAAAGGAAATCCTCCAGAACTGTATGACCTTTTTCCAAATTGGCTTGTAAAGTCATTGTGCAGGTTTTGACCGCTGATGTTTTGTGCTCTCTGCTCTGCTTAGGTAAGATGGAGAACTGTGAACAACTGCTGCTAGAGCGTGCAACACTACATGGGAAACTGGAGGAGCACGATAAAGCTCTGCATATACTGGTGCACAAGCTCAGAGACTTCCCTTCCGCCGAGGCCTTCTGCATATGGGCATCGTCTTGCCGGGACTCTGCTTATCAGCAGCAGCTGTTTCACATGCTCTTGGGAGTTTATCTTGACTCGACGAGCAATCCCGGAAAGTCCCGGACTTCAGCAGAAGGTGGCAGTGGAGACCTGGAGATGGCAGCGGTGGACCTCCTTAACCGCCACGGCGAGGTGTTCGACGCCGCCCGTGTCCTTCGCATGTTACCAGAAGGCTGGTCGATGCAGCTGCTGCGGCCCTTTCTGGGTCGAGCGGTCAGGGCCAGCATGCACGCCTGCCGCACCTCTCAGATTGCTGTGGGGCTTGCCCACTCCGAAAACCTTCAACTGCTGCACGACAGGGTGAGAAATGCATAACATAATAAATAATTTAATAAATGTGCAAATTAGATGAATAAATGCATGTGTAGTTTAAAATGCTAGAGTTAAAAACTAGAGTTTTTGGTTAAGTGACCAAGTTTGTTTCTTGAGGTGAAATAGTTATTAAATATTTTATTACTGACTCTTTTCATACCTTTTCCAATAGATTATGCAATCTTGAATAAACCAAATAAAAAGCTAAAAGTAAAAAAACATTTTATCATTGAATGATTTTAAGGTGTCACCTTCTTGTCCACTGCTGCTTTAATTAATTGTCACCCTTCTGTTGTGTGTTTTCTCCTCCAGTTGAAAGAGCGTAAGAAACCCATCTTTGTGTCTGAAAAGAAAGGATGCCACCTGTGCCACAACACCTTCAGTGAGCCCGATGTGGTGTGTCTGCCCGGTGGAGTGCCTGTCCACACTCACTGCGTCGCCCAGAGAGTAAGAGACTCTCCCACAAAGAGACTGTTAACTAATAACAGTAACCACACGTGAGACTCGATCCTTTAACCTGTCATGTGATTTGCGATCAGTGGCACCAAACTAAAGCAGGACATGCTGAGATTTGGGATGGCTGAGGACTGAGAGGGTAAACAACAAAAAAAGCACAGAGCACACTTTGCCAATGAAGAATATGCTGTGGAGTTAATGAGAGATGCAAACAACGCTGTGTTGGCCTTTGTATGTGTATGTGTGTGAGGGAGAAACCGATGATTTCAGCTATTTATTCCTGTGCTTCAATAAAACCACACTTTCAGATTGCAAGTTTTTATAGAAGTAAAAACACAACATCTAAGTCATCTTGCCGTTTTTAATATATTTAAACAAAGACGGGCTGCTTACCTTTTTTGTGAGTTCAGTACTGTTTCCGTCCTTGTCTTCACACTTACAGTTTTACACCTGAATCTAAGAAACTCGAATTACAGAAAACTCACAATATTTGAATTATTTAGAAATATTATTGAAGCATGAACATTATCACCAATGGTATGTTTTTCGGCTGATCAACTCATATGGGTAACATATTAACAATGTCCTAACTTGCTCATCGAAATGTCATGTTTCAGTCTCTTGTTCCTGAGATCTGCTCTCGGTGCTGCTTTAATTTCTCCCTCATCCATTTGGGTGGTCCAATGCTATTGACAATATTTCAGTCAGTGACTTAACGGCAGCAGTTTATTCCAAACCTTTTCCATGTTGAATGTCCTGTTTGTTTAGATTATCGCCTGTGGAGCAACAGCAACGTAAAACACTACGTGAAATCTTACATTGGCTCCATTAATCATCAACAAGTCAGTTGTGGAGACCTTCTAAAAACAAAGCGCAAATCAAATAAACTACTGATCAGCACACATGGCAGCAAATGTTACGGCTCAGTTATTTTGTGAAATAATGTTGAAATCAAGCTTCAGATATATTTGTTTGATATCAAGTTACTGAATGGGGTTGTCACTGTCCAACTGCCATCGTGTTGTTTGTTTAGTGCAAACAATAACATAGATAAAGTTAATTTGAATCCTGCTTCTGTCAACACTAAACAAATGTCCTGTCAAAATGTGCGGCTGATAAACTTCTATAATGTGTAGTAAAAGAGGTAATTTGTTCCAAACAGGTGAATAAACATTGTCAATCAGTATCTTTGAGTATTTCACTTATTTTATTCTTATCTTGTAATTGTTATTTTTCTGTTTAAGCTGCAAAAAAAGATTCTGCCCACCAGATGGCAGAACCGTGTAATCTGTTGAAAGACAAATGCAATCAACCACAGGTACTTTATGGAAATGTTTTAATGTTCTTTACTAAGATTCTGCCCTGGATCTGAATGTCTTTTATTATGGAGAAACAAATCATATTTACCTGTTTGGAACAAATCCTCCAAACCTGTTTACCTTTAATTCCATCTCTTATCAACCACCCTGATCTTGGTTCAAGTGAAATTCTTTTAGAACTTTGCTGTTAAAAATATCTTCCTGGAAGTCATGAAAAATTACAACCTACTGTGACAGAGCATGGTATGAAAATAAAACGCTCAATGAGGATGCAGTGCTCCCGCATTCCTAATGAAAGTAGTGAATGAAACTGCGAAGACAAAAACTTTTATCACCCACGACTTTGATGGCCCCAGAACATATGGCTTGATACATCTCAGCTTTCATGACTGTCTCCCCCCCAAGTGCTGGAGTTACAGCTTTAACCTTTTAATCCTGACACCTCTCGCCGAGACGGAAGTCGGCCCCGTTGTATCATAATGAAGCCCTAAAATTCTTTACAGACTTGTCATCACAAAGCACTGCCTTTTCCTTTTAGCGCTTTCCAAACGTCATGTTCGTGTCAGAAAACAATAAAGTGGGTCTTGGACCTCGTAAACGTTTCTTCCCCCAGACAGACATAACTAATATCAGGTGCATAATGTGTCCGTGTTGCTAAATTGTGAGAGCAGTCACAATCAGGGACGTGTTCATAAACATGTGCCGGAGGGGATGCTTTGCTAAAAAAAGAAATTCTCAACTATGTCAAACTATCTCACTTCGAAAAACTGTTTTATACATGAAGGCAGAAGACACACGAATTTCATAAGGGAGGAATTTGAGAAACCCCCTGAACACGATGATGTAAAGCTGCCGCACATGGGATTACACTCTTACATCAGTGTAGATCCATGTTTTCATATTTGTTTCGTGTGCCATTGTCCATCTCACTGAAGATGCTCGTTCAGATATAAAGTAAAAATAAGAAACGTTTTCAGTTTTCTCTCCACTAAAACAAATCTTAACCCTTAACACACAGCAAACTCCATATGAAGTTTCATCCAATTGAGTTCCGAAAAAGAAATCTGTCAGTATCCTCAAAGTCTTTATTATTTAACTTATATGCGACTCTCCACCCGACCGGAGCGCATTACTGTTTTGGGTTTTGCTTGTTTCCTCCGGTGCTGGTGCTGTTGATCCTCGTTTTCTGTGACGGTAAACCCATTTCCGTTGGGGAGTTTGTGAAACATGGGAGGATTTTTCCATCATGGAGATCTGATCTGTTGTAGATTGTGTTTGGCGACTCCTTTTCCATCCGTGACTGAAATTCACAGCTTATGCAGCTTCTATCCAAACACTTTTGAGTGTAGCTTGCTTAAAAGTCCTCCTAAGAACGACTTCATGATTACAAAAAGTACAGTTAAGCTTTGTAAAAAACTAAAAAACAATGCTATTGTATTATATATATATATGTATATATATATATGTGTATACTGGTATGTATACTGCATTTGTACTTGTTGCCTTCTCAATCAATGCCAATGTGGATGGATGTGTACAAACTGTGAATCCGTCCCATTTTAATAAACATGTGTATCAACTCATTAAGTCCCAGTCACACAAGTAGAAGTGAATTTCGTGTATGGGAGTGATGATGATTGTCAGATGTAATGTCCTCATGGATGGATAGAAAATACATTGATCCACTTGTTAAGATTCAGTTGTCCAGTTTCCAGCAGGTCATGTGATTGTACTATCTACAGACAAAAATTAAGAGGCATGGGTATACACACCATAAACTAGGATGGCACTCAGGAGAGCAGATACCTCCACCAAAGCCCAACAGTCTCCCTTTGAAACCACATTACAATTCACTAGATCAGGATTTTTATATGGACCGGCACAAAATTGCTCACGCTCATAAATATCAGTCCCTTATTTGTGCTGGATTTTTTTCATCAAGATCCATGAATTTATTTCCATTTGCTCAGCAAAATAATCCACAATGGAAACCCGCAGGAGGTTAGTGTTTACAGCCACCAGATACATTGATGCATGAAAATTAATATAATAATGCACAATATAATTATTTGGGTTTCACATGGGACATTGTCTTCATCAGAATCAGAATCGCTTTATTTATCCTTCCATACGCTCTGCAGCCATTATTGTTGTCTTTATTATTGGAGCATGATAATTGGATATTTTCACTTGTTGTGCACTGTGCATGTGTGGCCCTAAACTTGGTTGGTAACATCTGTGTGTTTCAAGAAACAATGAGATAAGTAATAAAGATTTTGGATCCAGAAGGAGTGGGACTACTGTGAGCATAGGTTCTCCTTGATAGTTATTTTTTTAATTATTCGTTTGGCTCATTAAGAAAGAATTGTATTCTTGAAATTACGACTCATTTTCTTATTAAATTAAGTTACTCTAAATTACTATACTTCCTAATATAATATGACCTTATACAATTAGATGATGGCTTTATCCTTATTGTGACTTGATTTTTTCAATATTATGACTTGATTCCAGCTAATTTAACTTTCTCATTAAAAAACGACTTTTGTATTGTAATATTATGGCTTTTTTAGAACTAAATGACGACTTTCTTCAGTAGATATTACTTTCTCTCATTGAATTACGACTTTATTAGTTTCATGTTACTTTATTATCAAAATCTCTAATATGGCGCCAATTTTCGACATGTACATTTTTTTATAATCGGCTTTCATGTTGTTCGACTTTATTCTTAACAGTTCGACTCTACGTTTTTTACTTTATTCTTAAAATGTAAAATATAAAACTTAATTTTTTTCTTTTTTAATATATTTATCCTCCATACATGTGTTCGAAGCTGAAAGTTTACAGAGTGACCCGCCCCCAACGCCCCCTGCCGGCAGGGCAGTGGAACGGCAGGCCAGCCCACTCGCATTCACAACAACAGCAACAACACGGACGCCATCTTTCCTCTGACAGCCCAACCAGCAGCAGCAGCAGAGTCCAGAGCAGAGAAGAGGGCCAGGCTCCTCAAACAGCAGCGGACTGCGAGCAGCTCCATCTCTCTGCTGGTGGTCACTGGGCGCAAACCCCTCCTCGCACCGCAGAGTCCTATGGTCCAATGTGTTTGATCGGTGCACGAGCTAAAACGCACTTTTCTTGTGTCGGCCCCGGCTGAGCGATCGACTTCTGCAACAAACATCCGACGAGTGCGGCAGGCAGACAGGCAGGTAGGGGCCGGCTCCTCTACTGCTGAGCTCTGTGAGCGGGAGACTGAACACAGACATGTCCACGTGTCCACTTCACAGTCACTATAACTTGTTTGTTGAGCTGTTAGCTAAGAGGCTGGGTTGGGCTAAGCTAACGCACTTGTTTTGACGGATGCTCCACTTAAACTGAAAACGTGCGCAGTTTGCGGCCGGAGGAGAAGTTCATGTTTGCGGAGGAGGGGGCGTGTCCCCTCCACAAGTACCTGTCACTGTGCTTGTGTAACTTTACACATTTGAGCTGGTACTCCCTGTGTCTGCAATGAAAAATAAAAACATGGATCATCCAGTAGAGGTTCTGGTTTCTTCTGAGTTGTCAGAATATGAATCTGAAGTTTTTAGATCATTGCAAAATAAAATACTAGACATTTGTATATTTTTTTCTCCCATCAAATCCTCTAAATTCTCCAACGATGGCCTAAAAGAACCAGATAGAAAGTTAAAGTTAACTTAGTGTGAACTGCAAAACAGATGCATTACTCTATACTGTGACTATAGCAAACACCATGTCGTGGTATAAGATACTTTCCATAATGTGTTGTACAGATATATTTTATATTTGATTGGCTCGTTTGTTATTGTCATTATTTAAAGCTATCAAATACACAACAATTTCGCACATCATGTATTATTCTAAACCTCATTATTTAAACAAAACAAATGTACCTTTGTCTGTTACTAAACTGAGTGACAGTTTAAAATTTGTTAAATTGTCATTAAGGCATTTAACAAAAATTGAAAGAGTTTAATATTAGGAGTTGCTACAATACTATTGTATTATCCTTATGAAATACATTTAAGACCTTATTAATAATGCATTGAATAACTGTTAATGAAAACAGCTTTTCATCCATGTCTAATTTCACTAATACCTTCTCTATGTCAAGTTTTTTAACGAAGATTCACTGCACAAACTCTGCTGTTTACCCAGGATGAAGCGAGTTCTCCAGGGGGATGAGCAGGAGGAGGGAGGCGGCCCCAGCGGTGGGTCTCAGGAGTCTCTTAAACGACCCTGCAAGCAGACGAGGGAGGAGGCTTCGGAGGAGGAGGCTTCGGAGGAGGAGACTTCCCGATGCGAGTGTCTGCCTCAGGAGATCTTGCTTCACATCTTCAAGTACCTGCCCCTCCTGGACAGAGCCTACGCGTCTCAGGTACCAACGCAGTATGGCCCATCAGTCACTTACCTAGAGGCCGGCTGAAGTGTAGGTCCTGTACAGTATAAAGCCGTCTCCTCCATATTAGTGGATGAGACATGGAACAAACCAGAAAGAATCATTCTCATGTTTTTTAATAAGCTGCTTATCATTACTGTTTGATGGTGTAGCATGTGTCACGTGTGGATTTTATTTAACCCTGCTAAAACAACGAGGCAGTCAATCCATTGAAAAAAAATCTGTATTATTACAACTTTAATTTATTCCACATTTGGCTCTACTGAGTACAAAGCTGGATTAAACAGTCGATTTACGAAAATGTTACTCACCCGCTCAGTTTGTACAAAGGCACCATTCATTACAATTGATTTTACCGAGATTACACACAAGACAACCTTGTTATTTTACACATGACACTGATGTTGATGTGTTTTTTCAACATTTATCTGATCTTATATATAAAATATTACAACTAAGAGCTTTTACATGACTATTGCTACCTTGTATGAACAGTATTTTCGTGTTTAAAATAGAGAAAGCACAACTTTAAACTCAGTTAAAAAGAGACACTTAAAAACGTCACCTTCAAGCCAAAACATTAAGTGAAACTCTGCTGCACCCCAGAAGAGAAAGTTGAAATTACAAAAATAGAGTTTTGAGGCTTGTATGTGTTGCGTAGCTATTCATATTTTCTCCTTTTTGGATACTGAGTCTCCCTCTTGTTTACCTTTTTTCATACTCAGCTGACTCAGAAAACTCTGTAATGTGTGCAGGCAAATTCTCATGACAGGTCTTGTGATTTTCTTCTTTTCTGGAGATTTGTTTGCGGAAAGTCACACAATCTTTACTCATGTATTATTGATAGATCTTTTAGTTCATCTCATTCCTTTGCAACACATCATTAATACTAATACTACTAATAAGTGACAAGTCGGCTTAATGTGATGCATTGACCCAGTAGAATTAGTCCATTAACAAGATTTTCAAATCAGACAGTACTGATCTTAAATTTAAGGATTCTGCTCTCGCCTGGGAAAAGCATTTTGTCAGCTTGCTTAGGGATTGTTTTAATTTAACTTACAAAGAATGTTATTGATTTTATTGTTTTGAATAATCTCTGAATGCTTTTTAAGCTTAACCAACTGGTTTACATCTTGATTTGACCCATGTCAACATAGGTGTGTCGAGGCTGGAACCAGGCTTTTCACATGCCAGAGCTGTGGCGGTGCTTTGAGTTTGAGTTAAACCAGCCAGCCAGCTCGTACCTGAAGGCCACACACCCAGACCTCATCAAACAGATAATCAAAAGGCACTCCAAGCACCTGCAGTATGTCAGCTTCAAGGTACGAATTGGAAAGTGAAAAGGAGAGGAAGCAGTGTGGGGTGAGGGAAGTGAAATTCTTATGTTCTGTTCAAATTAAAGTGTCACCTGGTTTTCACATTTCTCTCTCCATGTCGTTAAGGTGGACAGCAGCAGAGAGTCGGCGGAGGCAGCGTGCAACATCCTCTCTCAGCTCGTGAACTGTTCTTTAAAAACACTGGGGCTCATCTCCACAGCCAGGCCCAGTTTCATGGAGCTGCCCAAAGTAAGCCGCAGCAAGATATATACGTTATTTCTGTGCCTCTACTGTTTCTAGTTTAGAATCGTTATATCCTGCGGTGGGGAAACAATGCAACAGTTTACAGATAAGAACTAGTTTGAAGCTGTTTTCCGTCATTAACTGCAGTAAATATCCAGAATATTGGGTCTGAGGGGGCTTGCAGGATAGGTTTTCTGCAATGTCCGGTGCAACTGACATGGACCTTTTCCTGTCTCACGTACAGCCCTTCTGCAAAAGGTCAAGAAACATGTCAGTATTTGTCAGAAAGCAGCTTAAGATGCTTGTGAGGAAGTCTATAACTAAAGATTTTGAGCTTAATCAACTAAAAGCATTCAATTAAATCAATCAGATTTTATTTATATAGCCCTTATTCACACCAAAACTTGTTTCATAGGAATGAAAAAGCATTCTACTCAGCCATCTTGGAATGAAGCTGATGAAAGAAGGATTAATTACTGTGTCTGTCTGTCTCTTTATCCCTTTTTCACCAGTCTCACTTCATCTCAGCGCTAACGGTGGTTTTTGTCAACTCCAAATCCCTGTCGTCCCTGAAGATTGACGACACACCGGTGGATGACCCCTCCCTCAAAGTGCTGGTGGCCAACAACAGTGACACACTCAGATTGCTGAAAATGAGCAGTTGCCCTCACGTTTCCCCTGCAGGTATTCAACAATAGAAGCGCTGATAAGCATTGTGAAAGTTAATGTACTTGGATAATGACTAATTGGTACTTAAGAGGGAATGGTGAAGTAAAAGGAATATTAAAGCATCCTCATTATCTTTCAAGGCTTAATTTGGCTTAATGGAGGTAGGAGATATATAGATATGATTTTCTAAATATATATTATATAGTTTAGGGGGTTTATATGCCTGTTTAAACAGATCTGCCTTCCTAAATATTAAACCTACAGAGAGAAATATTGTGTCAGGGTAGTTCCATCTTTTCCTGTGCTCAGCCCTAAACTGTGAGTAGATCTGTAGCCTACTGATTTACGTGTGTCTCCAACCCAGGCATCCTGTGTGTGGCTGATCAATGCCACGGCTTGAGAGAGCTGGCTCTCAACTACCATTTGTTGAGTGACGAACTCCTCATCGCCCTGTCCTCGGAGAGACACGTTCACCTCGAGCACCTTCGCATCGACGTGGTTAGTGAGAATCCTGGCCAGCAGTTCCACACCATCAAGAAGAGCAGCTGGGACGCCATGGTGCGTCACTCTCCTAAATTCAATCTGGTCATGTACTTCTTTCTCTATGAGAACGAGTTCGGCCCTTTCTTCTGCGAAGAAATCCCCGTCACACATTTGTACTTCGGCCGCTCTGTCAGCAAAGACGTGCTGGGCAGAGTCGGGCTCAACTGCCCGCGTCTGGTCGAGCTGGTGGTGTGCGCCAACGGGCTGCGGCCGCTGGATGAGGAGCTGATCCGCATCGCCCAGCGCTGCACGCAGCTGTCAGCCATCGGCTTGGGAGAGTGTGAAGTGTCCTGCAGCGCCTTCGTGGAGTTTGTCAAGATGTGCGGAGACAGACTGACGCAGCTATCCATCATGGAGGAGGTTCTGGTCCCAGATCACCGCTATGCGTTGGATGATATCCACTGGGAGGTGTCAAAGCATCTGGGTCGTGTCTGGTCCCCAGACGTGATGCCGACCTGGTAGAGCTCTCGAAGAAGTTTAGGTTTGAATGAGGTTATGAGTGAGTGTATGTGTGCGTTTGTGATGCGTGTCCTCGTCTTTCTACAACTTCTGACACCATCCATACTGCTTCTCCTGTACAACTACATTAAGAAATATCACATATCTATCTTAGGTTTGATGAGATCAAACATATGTTAATTTTTTTCAACAGCACCATTTTGTTCCATTTATAAAATGTTTCTATTTATATGTATATTTATCTCTACATTTATTTGTCTTGTCACTCATTTAGCATCTTGTTTTCTTAGCCATTTTTTAAAGGGCTCTGAAACCCTGCAGATTTGGTTATGTTTGGAGTCTCAGGAGAATTTAGGGGCAACACTTTACATGGAACTCCGGAATGTTATTAGGTTCTGTTTCTAAGTTATTATTCTATACTGACAAATGACGTGCAGGCATAAATCCCTTTCATTGATATCTGAAACTTTACATTAATTAAAAATGTCATTGGCACAGAATTGAAAATGTTTTTTATCTATATCGCATTTTGGAGGCTTTGAAAACATTCTGGCGGTGAAAGGCTGTGCAGTGCGTTAGATGTGGACGATCACCGGTATAAGCTAATATTTTTGTTGAGATTTAGTTAAAATAGCTTTCATAGAAGGTTTTTTAATTTTTCTTGTTTAATTTCTGACACTTTAAAACCCAAGTACTGATACATTGTGACTGTAAACGAATGCGAAACATTTCATTGTAAAGGCACAGTTATGTGTGAAGCTTGTTATCGAGGTGGTTGATCACGGTCAGGAAGAAATGGCACATATACGTTCCATGTTAAATCCATGTTTTTTTGTTTCCATCACAGTTGATTGTCTTGTCTTTGACTGGGTTTCTGAGTCACTGCATCTTATTAAGAGCAACAGAACTGTCTCCTTCTCCGTCCTCGGATTTCATGTCAACCGGACTTTAGACAATTCCATCTCCTTTTTTCTAAGGACACTGTTAAGGTGATGCTCTTCGGTGACTTTGTTTGTGTGTGTGTGCGAGTGTGTGTATATACACGTTTATATATATATGTAACGTGTGTGTTTATGAGAGTGGTGTTACTTTTGTAGTAGTAAAAATCAGTGTCAAAGTGCGATGGGAGGGAGAATTTTGAATGGCCAACTTTATATAAATATATATATTTGTATATTTACCAAATATTACTAAAGCACTTTTACTCTAATGAACAGCACAAGATGAGCTACAATGTCATTAGGCTGTTAAATTCTGTAAGTAAATCTGCCAACCTTTGGTATTTAATTAACTTTCGTCAGAGTCTAAACTAAATTATGAGATGACGCACTAAAATGGAAAACTAATGTGAAAGGGATAAACCAAACCGACTTGACAGCACAATCATTCACCCGGCTAACAGGCTGTAGACCAACTAAGAAAGATATTTTCTGCAAAGCTTGTGTAATTTTACAGGATTTGATTCATCATTATTCTGTTTGTAAACAGAACTAAGACAGTTGACAAAAAATACTAAAACTCTTTCACTGTATGTGAATTTAGTTTAAATGTATTATTATACAATGATTGATGATTCAAAAGCCAGCACAGGGCTGCACGATTACGACAAATTATGACCAGGGTTGGAGCAGATGACTTTAAAATGGAGACAGAATTCAAAATTCATGACATGTTTTTGGCAAGTGGTAACATAATTCATTCAATTTCAATCTAATCTGAGCAGTTTGGGCTATTTTGACTTGCTCATTCTAATCTGGTAATGTAAACCCGATTACACGTACATCTACCAACTGTGTATATGATTAATACTAATGCAATCATTTTTTAGCAGGTCTCTCAAACAGTTTGCTGGCCTAAAATAAGGGGACAGATTTAACATAAATCAATTGTGGTACTTCAAGTTTTGTCCTCATTCCTAAAAACATAAAGTGTCATCAGGAAATTCCATTTCTTATTTGGATGTGGCAGCAATTCTAATGCCATTGGTAAAATGGGAAGATAGTGGCTTAAATTGGGTAATTGTGCAGCCCTGAGGACAGGATGGTGTGGCAGCTGAATGTCGTAAATTAAAGTTTTGCAGAAATGTGTAAGAGTCTTATATTTATATCTCACTATTGTTTTGTAGCGATAGGCTGAAGAATAGTCGCTGGAACGTGTCTTAAGGTGGACTTATCAAGAATGTTCCTTGTGGATATGTTCATATTTTTCACAGGGTTGATATGTTTATTGTTTAAAAATGTTTATCAAAAAAAAAAAAAGCCAATCACACAATTTCTTCAGTTGACCTTTATTCTAACCATGATCATGTCTTCATTTTATGTTTTCTGTTCCTGAAGGTCATCAAGGCCTGGCAATGAACATAGACCTTTATTGACTTACAGGATGTTTTATTGTGTATTCATAAAAAAAACATAACGTTTGCTGTTTAATATTAACTGCATTTGCGTTCAGTGCTTATAGATGATTATTGTAATATTCAACTATAGGCTGAGTAAGGGCTGCAGTTTTTCTTAAGTGCGCAGTGACAGTGGGTTGTTTTTATTGTAGCTTAACAGGGCTGAATTGTACTGAGATTTATTGGAAGGTAAACTCTTGTACTTTCCCAAAGATATGTAATAGTTAAGTGAAGTTCATAGCCAAATAAAAAATAGTTTGAATATGTTGTCTGTGTTTTAACTATATAGACAGCGCTGACACTTTAGTTAGCTGTTGTAATGTTCCAAAGAGCTGAGCTGAATTTGCCCTGTTTGACCTCTCTTTCTAAGATGCTTCACAAGTTGAGCAAGAAAGCATTTAGTGGGATTTAGTAAAACAGTCACGCAAACAGTTTTGGGGAGTGGAGAACATCAAATTAACCATCAGAAATTAATTGCGTTTAGACACCCTCTTTGAAATGTTGCCCTGTAAACCTTCAGATTAGTGTGTTTGCACAAGAGATTAATGCCTCATGCTAAAACAAGACGTGCTGGAGGCTGTGAGGTTGTACTTTGGCCCAGTGGGGATTTGAGCTAAATGCTAACAATACTATGCTAACAGTAAGTTCATCTTGGTCACAATCTCAAGTGTGAACATTTGCTAATTAGCATTTAACATAAAGTTCAATCAAGGCGGATGGAAATTTAATTTGTTTCAAGACAGGTGGTTATTAATAATAATTTTATGCAAAATTGAACATTTTACGGTTATATTTAAATACTTAAATAAGGATGGGCTCCATGTGTTTTACAGTAGCCCAGACTGGACAAACTAAAAACCTTTAGAGTTTTTACGACAACTCAATGCTACCAAGGGTTCTCTGTCAGGAGTGTTCAGCTGCAACCTGCAACTTCACCACTAGATGTCCCTTAATTCCACAAACTGCACCTTTAAGAAAATGTTTAGAAAATTAAATGAATGATTTGAATCAGAAAAATGCACAAAAACAGAAAAGAAAGATGTAAAACAACATGGATAAAACAATTATAAACGCCCAGGATGGCTGGAAAGTGCAATATCTAAGTAAAGACAAATGTTTGAAGTTTTCTTGTAAAGAACAAAGCTACCTTTATTTGAGCCGAACAAAAACACAAAGTTATGATGAAGCTGTTTAAAACCCTCACTGGGTTCCCCTGGCTGCTGCTGCTTCTCCTCCGCAGACTCTCCCCTTGTGGGCGGGTCGGAGCCGCCGCCCCCTACCGGCTCGCGGGCAGCTCTGGGAGGGGACGAGGAGCAGGACGAGCCCCTTGAAGCAACCCGGAAAAACTTTGGTAGTTCAGCGGGAGGAATTAGCTTCAACTGTTCGTGTCACCGCATCCACACTGGAACTGAAGACCGCGGCGCTCAGAGGGGATGCTGGGGGTCGCAGGAATGACGGGCAGGTAATGTGTGATCCCTCAGTTCCGCTCAGGAAGACGTAAACAACTTCAGGCCGATGGTCCGTTAGCTTCGGAGTCTCTCAAGCTAAAGCTAACGGTGCGTTAGCTTGCCAACGAAAGCATTGGAGCACAGTTAGCTCACCGCTACCTCCATGCTTCTAAATACCCAGGTTTTTAAGTACTTAAGAATATGTTAGTCACGATATATATTTAGGTTCATAGCACAAATCCAAGCGTTTGTTCACTGTTGATTGGTTATTGTTGGTTTAATCAACATTAACGTAACTGGACCTAACTGTTGGGTTAGCATGCTAGTTAGCTCTAACTTTAGATAAAATTAAGTTTAAATGAAAACTTTTTGCCATAATCAACCGTCCCTGAACTTAATTAAAGTAAGTTAATTAAAGACTTATGTCATAACTGAACTATCTTCATATTACGTTTGGTTTGGTTTGTTAAATTCAATATATAATGTCACTTTATACATATTTATGTTCAAGAGGAAGCCTAAACTGGAGTAATGATAATAATGAGGTCAATTGTCGCTGAGGAATTAACTTGGTTAATATGCATATAACTAATGTAATAGGTAATTGGTGACTTAATTTGTGTGTCTCTATGGGTGTATAAGGGCTGCAACAGTTTCCATGATCAACTAATAAGCATAATATTTTTCTATCTAGAATAGTTTAATCAGTTTCTTTGCCAGAGAACAATGTAAGCTGCAATCGGGTTTACCCGAGTCTTAATACAATCAAATGGATATTCTAAAATCTGCAAAAGTATTAAGATACAAAGATAATCAGTAAATCATTCCATTCGAAAGGCTTCTACCAGTTGTTTGGAACCAATGTTTGCCGATAATCAATTATCGTTATAATTGGTGATCAATTTTCTGTCAATTAAGAGGGAGTGAATCAATTTGATTGTCATAGCTCTATTGTTTATATATGTGTAAGGAGGAAAGGCTGCACATTCTCAGCTTGGCTTCAGTACCTCCACATCTTGACCATATTAGGCAATGACTGTGCTGTGAGTAAGTGTTGAGCAAGTTCCCCAACTGATGCACACATCATTTGTATTCCCTGAGCTGACGGCAGCTGAAAGGAGCTCAGCTGCTCGTGTGGGAGTGATGTGTGAAATGATGAACACTGGTCCAGCCTCGCATCCCAGTAATTTGTCACCGGGGCTCTGGGGGAAGTAAATGCACTAATAGGTATTTTTCTTGTCTCTTGCAACAGCATCGCTAATGCCCTGGCCAATGCGGCCTGCGAGCGATGTAAGAGTGGCTTCGCTCCGACAGAGAAGATCGTCAACAGTAATGGGGAGCTGTACCACGAGCACTGCTTTGTGTGTGCCCAGTGCTTCCAGCAGTTTCCAGAGGGACTCTTCTATGAGGTAGTGCACTCAGATAAACTGCAGCCATCACCATAATTCATTTCCCAATGATGAGCGGTGGTGCGAGTGGTAACGATTTTTCCGCTGCACTATTATACAGAGCTTGTTTTCTGTGAATGTATCTTAACCTTCTTCTCCTCCCAGTTTGAAGGAAGGAAATACTGTGAACATGACTTCCAGATCCTCTTTGCTCCTTGCTGTAACCAGTGTGGTGAGTGTTACAGTTTCTCATAGTGTCATTTTAGCAGGGTGTAAAACAAAGTATAAATTCAATAATCTGAATTCTAGGCCTTGAATATTATTATTATTGTTTTTATTATTATTGTCTTAAATACATTAGTTAGGTTTTAATATGAATGTTAATTGAACTAGACTCCTGTCACACTGAAGTCACATCACAGTCACATCACAGTCAGACTATGTGTACATTTGATTTTATTATATGGCGACTGGAGCCACACAGGAAAATATGACTTTCCCACTTATAAAGACAGAAGAGGCTTGTTTTGGCCTTTTGGGATTTGGCACAGATTCATATGAAGTTGTTACCTTGTCTGGCATTGGCAGATATAATACGATTAATACGGTGGTCTGCCAAACTTTTCGGTCGGTCCCTGATAAAGAGCATAGAGATGTACAGTATCTGGAGATATCACAGACATTTCAGAACAAAGCACTTTATAACAAAGCATTCACAGCACCTCCTCCTCTCTATACCACTGCACCACGGTGCGTATGTCTATCTAAGGATCCCTGACCTTCATATTTTGTTTGTGAGATCAGCTTCAAATGTGTCCTCAATGAACCTCAAGCATTTAAACACTTTCACTTAGAACCTCCCACTTGCATTTAGATCGCCCAAGATACCTTTTAGTGCCATGTAAGATTAATTTAAATACAGCTCGAGGGACGCATGCTCTGATTAAATTAAATGGACAATTAAAATGCATTCACCATTCAAGTGTCACTTTGAGAACACTATAGAAAGCACTGCAGTGCATTATAGTAACTGCAGGACTCCTATGTGATGGAGTGCACATTATTGACTGCTATACAGTAATAAAAGAAGAAAAGCTTCTAGCTCAGGCAATATTGGAAAAGACAAACTTATACTTTCCTTAAGATGACCTCTCACTTGTGGTTTCCCTCAGGGGAGTTCATCATCGGTCGTGTCATTAAGGCCATGAACAATAGTTGGCACCCAGACTGCTTCTGCTGTGACATTTGCCAGGCGGTGCTTGCAGACGTGGGATTTGTCAAAAATGCTGGCAGGCAAGTATCCCATCTTATTACAGACTTAATATAAGACTGTGACAGCCTGTGGAAGATGTGGTTACGCACACAATGGGCCCAGTGACTCACTCACTGCTCCTTCCTAGCGAATATGTTGGAGTTTGGAGCAGCTGTGACTGAGCCTGCAGACCACTAAACTTTATTCTCCTCTATTTCAGGCACCTCTGTCGCCCGTGCCATAACCGTGAGAAAGCCCGTGGCCTCGGCAAGTACATCTGCCAGAAGTGCCATTCTATCATAGAGGAGCAGCCACTGATCTTTAAGAATGATCCTTATCATCCGGACCACTTCAACTGCAACAACTGTGGGTCAGTCTTAACATTGCACCTCATTATTTTGAACAGAAAATCCCAACTCGAGGGAATAGCCGCTCAAAAGGGTCCAGACTTTCCCTGGAGTTTGCCTTTCACATTTGAACAATGCAGCAGGAGATTCTCTGGTCAGACATGTTCCCAACAACACTGAAATCTCCCGGAGCATTAAGGCAAGGAGTGGTGCAGCATGCAGGGGCAAACAAATTTCGCTGTGAAGATCAAAATTAATTACAATTCATCGACAAAGGAGTCGGCCAGTATCACCAGAAGCTCTTGAATGTCTCTGTCTCTCCAAGTCGACACCTTTCGTCTGCGTCTTCATCGTGTATGAATAAAACTCATAATAGCGACTTCAAAGACAGTTTTCTTTTATTTATGTTTTACCTTTTCTCTGTCCACAGGAAGGAATTGACTTCAGATGCCAGGGAACTAAAGGGAGAGCTTTACTGTTTGCCCTGCCACGACAAGATGGGTGTACCAATCTGTGGTGCCTGCAGGAGACCCATCGAGGGGCGTGTTGTCAATGCTATGGGCAAGCAGTGGCATGTGGAGGTTTGTGAACAAGAACTCAGACTATTTATTAATATTAGTGGGTATATTGTTGCATTCCTGCATTTTCAGAGTCATGTTTATATGCTTATATTCCTGCTTGTTATTTTGAGGCCTACGCGTTTGTCCCTCCTAAAGAAAGCGTAAAGGCCACACTTGCATACCAATCATGTGTTCACGGTTTAGCATTTGTTTGTGAGAAATAAAGATAAGCCTTGTAAGTTTATTTTTTTTCAGTAATTGGATTGCACAGAAAATTGAAAGTGTTACTCATGCAGACATAATCTTTGCATTCAGCTTCCAACTTGAGGTGTCCAGATTCCCAGAGTTGCACATAATGGGCCATTAAACACAAAAAGCTAATAGAATAATTAAGAATGATTAACAAAATGATGTGCTATTAATTCATGCAAAACTTAGCACATGTCTCTGTGAAAATTGTTCTGCACAACAGCTGGACGACAGGAAATGGGCTTTTGAGGGACTCCTGACGGATGAATAAAAGTGGACAAATGTCATAACGGCCATCTTTTTACATTTCGTATTATGTACAATGTTGCCTTGGGACAAAAGTAGAATAAGAATCTATTATGAATTTCACATTCAGTTACCATTACTTATGCACAGGAAAATGAATTCATTAAATTAACCACTTTAAAACCGAAACACTGTAAATGAGCTAATTTGATTTGAGGCAGTCGGAGAGATGTGAGCGCTTGTAAAAAAGATTGTTTCTCCTGAGGCAGAGCACAGCAGAACAAATTGTGTGTTCGTCTGTCTGCCTGCAGGCTGCTGGATTTTAAACTGCTAAAAAAAAAACACTATCAAAAGTGTATAGAAGTCGGATTCATTCTGAAAAACGGTCATTAGCTGGAATTAAATTAGCGACCAACTACTTCATGAACTTTAATTTAGCGGGCATTAGAAAGGTAGCATTGCTCACGTTGTGTGTTGCCCCCCCCCCCACACACACCTGAGTCAGTTTCACATGCCTTTATTAGGAGTCTCCCTTCTTGCCTTCAGCAACCTTTTGTTTTTGTCCACAGCATTTTGTGTGCGCCAAGTGTGAGAAACCTTTCCTTGGCCATCGCCACTATGAGAGAAAGGGGTTGGCGTACTGCGAGACTCATTATAACCAGGTAAGAAAAAGGCCCAGAGATAATAATGGCTTCAAGCACATGACAGACATGATGACGTGGGTAAAGTCCCAGAAAAACAGAGTACACAACTAATAGCATCTTATCGCCTCACCAAATACATGTTGTGTTTGCTGGCTGAACCCCTAATCTCCTTGTTTTTCTATTAAGCTCTTCGGCGATGTGTGCTATCACTGCAACCGTGTGATTGAGGGCGATGGTGAGTATAAATATAATAAAGCTCATATCTAGTACAGAGTTTAATAGTAATGAGGACAGAATGTTGCTTGAAGATACCAACCGTTTTGGGATTCTTCTTCGTTCTCCTCCACAGTGGTGTCTGCCCTGAACAAGGCCTGGTGTGTCAGTTGTTTCTCCTGCTCCACCTGCAACACCAAACTCACTCTCAGGTAGGTGGTGCTCATTAACAGCCTCTTTACTAACATCTTGTGTATAATACTAACAGCTGATTCTCTCAGACCTGGTAATAACATCTGTCCTGAGAGATCACAAGTGGTCAGCGTTAAGTTTGTGTAATCAAACCTGACATTCCAATGCATCCTAAATGTGTGTCATGTGACCACTTGTGATCTGAACCCACCTCAGAACTGATGTTAAAACCAGGTCCGAACAGAGTCACAGTTCTATGTAACACTCCCACTTTCCGTGTCCTGACCTAACACCTGGCTCCTACGACCCCTCCCTCTTTGACTCCTCTCCCTTTCCTGCCCCCCCACCACCCTTTTCCTCCAATTTCTCCTCTTTCATGCTTCACTTGCTGCGTCTACGGTAATTCAGAGATAAGTTTGTTGAAATTGACCTGAGGCCAGTGTGCAAGCACTGCTATGAGCGCATGCCCGAGGAGCTGAAGCGCCGCCTGGCTCGACGTGAGCGTGATGCCAAAGACCGCAAGAAAAAACCTGCTGTGTGTCTGTAGAGTTATTATTCTTTACGATGCGCCACTCCGTCCGTTGGTTGGTGTTATCTCTGTCTTCCTCTTTTTTTCTGTGCTGCTCCTTGTTCTCTCCCTTGACAGTGCTGCCTCATATCATTCTTTATTTTCTTAGGTCAAACCAGGACTCTTGATATGTTTTATTGGTATAAATCTCGGAACTATAGCCGTATATTAAACACAAGTTTTTCCCGATTGCTGCTTATGAGAAGCTTAAGCTTCCATCAAGACTTTTTAAAAATGTGATAAGCAATTGCTACATTGCTGTAAAGGGCAAAGCTATAATAAGGATAATTTCAATGGATCCCATTATAAGTCAAGATGATAAGATGGTGAATTACCTACTAAAAGTATGGCTTTAATTATAATATAATTCAAAGTGAGGAGATGATGACTCTGAATAAATTCTAACCTGCTGTGGTAATAATATTTAGATAAAGAACTATGCAGGTGGGGGGCAGATCTGGAAAGGTTAATGTATGCCAGAGACAAGTCATTGAATAAATATTTTGCGTTTACATGGTGTGTTGTTTTTCCTTTGCAGAAATAAGTTTGTTGAGTTTGACATGAAGCCTGTCTGTAAAAAGTGCTACGAGAAGTTTCCTCTGGAGCTGAAGAAAAGGCTCAAGAAGCTCGCAGAGTCGTTGGGACGCAAGTGAGCTGCGTCCGGCAGATGACCTTGAAAGTAGGGTGACTATAGTCCTGCTGTGCCTGTGGTAATAAAATACCTGCTGCCTTACAACACGAGAGCCTGGCATTACACTAGTATATCAATATGAAACATGTAAATCAGGGATCCATTAAAAAATATGGACATATAAAAATACACCAGGGTGGTAAATGTGTCTGTTAGCAGATGTTTTGTTCGTCCTGTTATTTCATTTTTTTTTATACATTCCTAGACTTAAGTGTTCACATTTTGTTTCCTCTCCTGTCCAAGAAAAGCGACTTTAATTTACTGCAGCTCTGTCTAGAACTTTTTATTGAATTTGAAGCTTGCATTATAATTACCTTGAATATATGAACTGTGTCTTAAAATGCAAATACTCATGCCTGAGTCTAGCTGTCTTATTTAGATCGACTGAAAGAAGATGTTTACGCAACTTTTCACCACAACCACTGTGGTGTCTCTTCTCCCTGATATCGAAGTTAAATAATGTTGCAAGAAAAGAACATAAATTTGTGTCAAGACTCATCTGCAAAAAATTAAGTGTCAATTATTCCACACCTGGATATATATATATATGTTTCTATGTAATGATTTTAACTGTTTGCTTCTTGCCATTTATCAGTCTGTTGTGACAGATAAATAATCCATCGGTACTTATTTTATTCAAATAATTAGTCTATGGTTGTTAATTCGTCCAATCGTCCCATAATCTTAATATTTACAAAGAGTACATTGGGAGAAAATATGAGATAAGGAAACAAAGTAATCTTTTAAGGTGACCTGTTGTTTGGACTGTATGCTCAGTGTAATGTTATTGCTTGTACTGTGAATGCTTGGAGTTTGCCACTGTTATATTTAGCCAAATTTCTGCAGGGAAACGGTTCAAAGCGAAACCGACAAAATTAACCTTCTGCTTATTAATTAACATGTGAACGCTTTGATGGTAAAATATCATGAATGAATCAGCAAATTGTTTGCAGACAGGAAAATGCGCTTTAAAAAAGTTGCCTACAACAAAAAATATATTTGTTTAGATAAGCATTTTTATTACGGTTTTGCATATTTCACATGTCAGAGTTTACATTTTAATTTTGGCATGAAATGGAGAATTACAATTCATTGCAGGAAATATACAGTGTTTGTTTTTCTGTTGAATGATCAATAAACGTTGCCTGAACACATCACAATGGATTTCAGTTGATGAAAGAACCAACTAAATTGTGTCCGTGTCCTTTCAGGCTCGGAAAATGAGGCCTCCTGTGACTCTGAATCATGGTGATGTCCTCGTCCTAAACTTTCTCCCACTTTAATTTAGGTTTTTAAAACTTTTGGCAAGCGTTTATGAGCGTACGAACATCAAGCACCTACAAACTCTTTTCAGATTGCACAGTAAAGTTACAGTACATATGGAATGAAACCCATAAACTTTTTAAAACAAGAATAAAAGACATAAAAACTACCCTCGTGTCGGAGTCGTTTGCATGAGCGAGCCTCTTTTTCATCCTCAAAGTGAACTACATCATTCTGTGAATTGTTAATGGACTAAAAAAGATTTATTTCCAAGTATGGAAGTCATGAAATATGCGATTTTACACTTAAACAGAACTTAAGTGGTTAAGCAAGAGTCTGAGTTTCATCTCATAAAGAGCTGACAGCTTCACAGCTTAAATTCCACATCCCTTTCTGTTTGCTAGCTATTCTTCTCACAAAGACGTAAAACTAAAACAAGTAAAAGTACACAGTGTCTCATAAAAGGCTCTTTTCACAGCAGCCATTTTGATATGTCACAGTATTCAAAGTTTTACTAACAAAATAAACAACAGCTCCATTCTATTCACATGTCACAATAAGCCATAACAGTGTGACAGTGATGGAATATGAGCACAATACCAGGATTTAACAAATGAAATCTAAAAGCAATTTATTGAGTCATCAAGGCTCGGTAGCTCATCATGCTCCTGTTGAGAACACAGGGAGTGATGAGCTGAAATCCCTCCATGGGTTTCAGTGGGGGGGGCATGTAGACAGTTTGACAAAGCTGGTTTGACACATATACAGCCATTAACAGATTGAGAAGTTAAGCAAAGTGGTGCTCTATATATTTCAGGGAGGGGGGCATCTATTTTAATGACAGTGATCCTCTTTCCGTGTGCAAATGTGGCATCTTGGGCTTCGTGTTGCCCATGATCATTTTGAATGACTGCAGAAATACAATTAATCTGAAGCAGAATGACAATGGGTGCAGTCGGATCAACCTGCGGCGCTGACACAGGCGTTATTCCACACATCATAGAGTATCAGTATTCCCTGACCTACTCCTAGTCTTTATGCTATTCTAATATACAATATTTACCTGCTGGCTATAGTTTCACATTTACCACTGACACCATAGACTGAGACATGAGAGCGGTCAGGATCTTCTCATATAACCTTGGCAGGAAACAGATAATAAACCTTTAATCATTCATCTGTAACACAAACATTTATCAAATATATATTTTCATGGTATTTGTCGCTAATGGTTCCAATGCAGATTGTGATTTTATGTACAGCCGACTTACTTCCTACATAGAGCTGCCAGCCAGACTGGCACTGGACGAGTAATGATGGTGCTTATGTGCTTTGAATCTCAGGAGCTGGTTTTGAGGATGAGGGGGGGCCGGCAGCAGGTTCTTGTTCTGAGCTCGGAGGTGTGATGCTGAACTCAGGAAGTGCAGTCTGAAAGTCGCCCATTCTCCATAGGTCATGTCTAGGAGGTCTTTGAGGTCGTCTGTGTTACCAAAGAGCAGTGCCATACCATTGAGGCCATTGCTCTCCACTTTATCAATATACTTGCT
Organism: Pleuronectes platessa; assembly: GCF_947347685.1. Taxonomy (NCBI): domain Eukaryota; kingdom Metazoa; phylum Chordata; class Actinopteri; order Pleuronectiformes; family Pleuronectidae; genus Pleuronectes; species Pleuronectes platessa. Next base: position 23,479,551 of record NC_070626.1, read on the forward strand.
GGGGTATTTCATCCTCTCCAACTAGGGGAAAGAAAACACATTTAAATGATTGTAAATTAACTTCCTGTTACAAAATGAAATGAATGAATTGAACTTAAATAATCACCTTCTGTTGCATCTGATTTTGATTTGCAGCAACACAAAACACATTACTCTGAATAAATAACAAGTCATAGTTAAATAGTTGTTAATGGGGAAGTCTGCTGGTGTTCCTGTGCTGATATGTAATAAACTATTCATGCAGGGGGAATACACAGGGAACTACGCAGGTATCTAATATTTTGTAACCTCTTTAAGTCTATTACTGTGGAACTGTATTGAGTTAACAGCTATTCCGGTGGCTTTTAATGTGAAGCCACCTCTGGAAGTTCTATTCATATGCCACTAAGGTTAGTGTGAAAACAGACTTCTCTGTTTTTAACAGTGGGTGACTATTACATTTTACAGGGAGAAATTGAGACATTGAGAAGCAGCAGCCACATTGAGCTGTTCGATGAAGAGCTGCAGGCGCCGGGCGGCATGACTCCAACCGCTCGTCTACACAGTTGTGTAGAAAAATGCTCATGGCTTGATGGGAAAAGGTTGATTATTGACCGACTTCTTCGTCAAAACATGTCTTTGTTTGGCACAGCAGTTGTTTTCCTGTTGTATTACTGAAATAAAATCCGCTCAAACTACCCAGGACTGAAATTGTGCCGATTGTAACTTTAAAAAAAAGGTCTTACCTCTTTGCATACACCCTCTGTATCCATATTGATAATAGTTGTGATTGGTAGAGGAGCCAGGTCCCTCATCCAACCAGAATCCTTCAGCCTGGACGTCCCTCTCATCTGAGCCAGCTCCTTCTTGATTGTGTGATCCAGGTTCACCGTCACCCCTTCAAATGTCTTCAAGTCCTTTACGGTGAACTGGAAATCTACCGTGAGAAACCTTTCAAACATCTCAGGATCTCCGTCCTGCTCGAGGAGGTCCTCGATCTGTGCACTCATCACGTAGAGCTCTGCCTTGGACTCTCTGAAGACTTCCCACAAGGTCTTTGAGTCGTCCGTGTCGTTCGAGCATTTACAATCAATAGCTGCTCTTTGCTCAGCATCTTCCGCGCACTGGATGATCCAGCTCAGGCGGCAGGGCCACTGATTGGCTAAGACCACCCATGCCGCAATGTTCCCTGGTTGAGGAAGCTGTTTTTTCAAGGCTATCATGATGATCACGGTCACGCGAATGGAGTTGATCACCCTCCTCATGGACATGGCATCATCTGACATGTACTGGTCTATATTTCTTTTATTGCTGGTGAGGATGCTCCTCAACAGTGTCTCTACTTCCTCTTCATTTACATCCAATTCTGCTGTAGTTGTATCGGTTAGTGACTTTAACTCTTCCAGCTGAATAAGTACTTCTGTTACATCTGAGGAAGATTTGTTTTTGGGCTCCCCTGTTCTCTGATTATCTTTCTCCGCGCTCATCTCCTCAGGGATTTTTGAATTGCCAATGAGGCTGTAATATAAACTGTGCTTTGAATCAGCGCACAGTGGTGGGATAGTGAAGGCCAGAGTAACTATGCGGTTCAACAACGCATGAGCTCTGTCCTCTTCGCTGAAACAGTCGTCTGCAAAGTTCACTTTCTGCACAAGAATATCTGGGTCCACTGCCAGGATAGAAATAAACGGACTCTCCTCGTCTGAGAGCAGAATGTTGATGGCATCCAGAACCGCCACAATTTTCTTTGGCGCGCAGCGGTCCAGATTGGTGATCTTCAGCACCACTCGAATCCTTCTCCTCTCAAATAACTCCACAAACTGGATGAAGCGACACAGGAACCACATTTCCTTTCTCACCTCATTCATGAAACCAAGTTGGTTGCTCACCTGCTTGTTGTCCATCCCCTTGTTAATGTTCCGTTCCTGGTTGGCAATGAGGTTCTTAACCATTAGAAAGGTGAATCTGACTGCACTTGCTGCTGGGACTCCCACTATAGCAATGATCAGGCCCTCTAGCATATCCACCTCATTCTTTTCTTTATTCTCATCCCCATCTGGCTCAGCTGGATTGAGAAGACCAAATATCAAAAGGAATACCAGGGTGATGACTGGTACCACAAGAAGGACCAGAATGAGACACCACAAAGGGCAGCAGCAGATCTTCTTGGACCTCCAGTTGTTCGAACCATTCTCCACAATCTTCAAATTTTTGCACAAACAAAACAGAACGAGAAGCAGGTTACACACCACAGGCATGTATTTAGTAAAGGAGTTGATAATGCTGATTGGTTTGTTGGTTGGTAGTTCACTGATTGAAATATCTTGACAATTATTTGTTGGCCATGAAGTTTTGTACAAACCAGATACCCAGACAAAAAAACTGAATGAATTTGTTGATCCCTGACTTTACCTCCGTCAAAATAAGCTGTTTAAATTGTAAGATAAAAAAATGAAATGATATTTCATGATATATCATTCCTGACATATTGTAAATTGTACCTGTGATTTTCTGACCATTCATCAGGAACCATCAATAAGGCAAAATTTTCCTTTCTCCAAAATATGTGTTCTATATCCATCTTAAATCTCTGTGGCATCAACAAGCCACATGCGTGAAACTTTAACAGTGATGTACCTAACTCAACAGATCCAGTTGTCATAGCATACAGCACTTTCCCTTATGACCAATGACCGAATAACCTTTAACCTTGACTTTGCTTCTCAGTACCACTTACCAATAGCTCCACCTAAGTAGGCTACTTTGTTAGCATGTTAGCATGCTGATGTTAGCACTTGGCTGTGACCGTAGATTCTGTCTTTGGTCGCAGAATAAAAAGGTAAGAGGATTCACAAACCTTCTTCTTTAATTCCTCCTCTTCATCATGTTGAGCCACACGGTAGAGTGCAAGCTGTAATTTCCCAAAGTTTATCTGCATGGCCTCGAACAGTCGTATGGCTAGCCCGGCCCAAAGCAGGTCACTGCCTGCGAAGTGCCAGGCACTGAAATCTACATAAATGAACCGGATGTTATGGAGCTGCTGGTTGGTCTTGGTCCAAACAGGCCTGTAGAAGAGCAGTCGGACGATGAGTCCAAAGAAGCCTGTGATTGACGGTTTAGCCGAGCGAGGTTTTCCTTTGTGTTCATTTTCCATCTTCACCGCCTCCTCGTCCATGAACACTGAGGGAAAACATATGTGCATGTTGGGATAAAAGATACAAATCAAGGCAGATAAATCTCACAACATGTTAAACAACATTTTAAACAACATGTTGTGAGGCTTGTCACTTAAACCACAATCTGCTTCAGGGAAAACATCAGCCTGAAGATTATGATGTGACCATCAAGTCGGTTCCAACATCTGGAATATTGTCTGCCAAGGTTTAAAAAGAAATCATTACAGCAACCCTGTAGTGTTAGACCTTCGGGGGAACAAATAGACAACCTTAAACTTTTCTCTTTGAGCCCGTTGCTGCAGCTGCACATGTTCCATTCAGCCTGTTCAATGTCATGTACGGCACATATGAAATAAAACCTGTTATGTTTAAATCCAAAGATATTCGAATGTACAAGGTGACTACGTGTTCTGATGTCTCTGAATAGGTGAGTTGTTATGGGCTAGGTCAAGGATGTTCTGACCTCAATCCTTGTTTTTTCTGGTTGGTTTGATTATCAACAGGATTATGTAAAAACTACTTAATGGATATGTAACCAAGCTCGGTTGAAATGATGAATGAGCCACGAAAGAACCCATTCGATTTAGCTTTGGATCTGAAAGAAAGGGGCTGATCCAGGAATTTTTATATGTTTTTGATTGTCGATTGTCAATGTGCGAATCATCCAGCACATGAAACGACAACATGCTGGGAGGCACACGGTCAGACACACGGTTCACCCACCTTCCATTTGCCGGAGGATCATGTTGATTCGGTTCTGACATGAAGAGTAGAGTCCCACGGTTGCAGGCGATGAAACCTTCGTTAGGGTCTTGGAGAGGGCGTACGCAAAAATGTCATCTGCAAGTTCAGGAGAGAGAAAAACAACATGGTGTCATTTTAAAATGTTCACATATATTTAACCGAAGCCTTCATTCAGGGCAAACTCCTTCCTCAATAACCTCCTCAGTGAGCTTAAGCTGAGAGAATTATTGGCACACCTGTTCGATATGGGGCGTCAAACATGAGTGCACATTAAACCTGAGAAAACAGGATCTCCAGTAGAGACGCTCGCAGGATTAATTATTACAGACAATGTTCCTGATGAACTGAAAACGTGTTTTTCCCCAGTTTAGCATAATCATAGCGCAGGTACATGACAGGTGTTCATTCAGCCGTTAATAAGGGGAACATTTGCACGAGTGAATATGTTCTCAGCATAAACTTTCCATGGGCATTCACATTTTTCACAAAGCGAGAGTGGAGCTTATTCTGTGTTCTAAATATACGCTTTTCTGTATAGTATTAACTGCCAAGGCTGCAATTTAGTCATTCAGTCTGTCAGTGTCTGTTTACTTTGCCTCTCCAATAATCTTCATGTCATTTCAGATCCTGCCACTCCCTCCGCCCTGCAGTGATCCCAGCCCTCTCCATTGATTCCCCACACCCACCTGTGCATCTGCCTCCCATCCTCTCTTTACCAGCCCACCCCCATCAGAGGCCTGTACTACGAAGCGCTATTGCAACTTCAAGTTTAGTTGTGGTTTCTCGCTCCTACAAAGCTGAATCCCTTCTTGCAGCACACTTAACGTGCCAGGTGAAAGTCGGTCAACAGCCCAATGGCCAATCAGATCACTGGAAAACCAGAGTCAACATTACAGGATCTCAACAGGGACATAAGACTGAACCACACGGGAAAAAACAAAATAAAGAGCAACAGATCAGTGAAATTGTTTTAGTTCCAGACTTCCAATCTGTCCCCTTTGTTTCTAACCAAAGATACTTTATTTATAAAGACAGTTTAATCACACTATATAAATACATAACTAGCAAAGACTTCTTGATTTTCAAAGTTTTCAATGACAGAGTTGACGCTTTTACTTTTATTTCATCGCTACAGCAACATGAGGCGAATGATTGTGATTCTAATTGGAAATAAAAATTAAACTCCCCCCCCACACACACTTTATTTGTATCTAAGGATTCATTAAATTTGATAGAATAGCTGCATACATTGCTCCCATAGAAATGTTCTGATGTGTCTTCACAGCTGCTTCTTTCCAGTCTCCTTTCTGTCTGCATCCTGCAGATGTGTGGTGTCATCCAACCTTTGTTTTTGAACATCAATGTAATGTGGGATAAAACAAAATGTAATACAGCCCATAGGAGCCTGTGGAAACTGTAATGAGACTCCAATCAGCTGTGTGAGTATATTTGTGTGTGTGTGTGTGTGTGTGTGTGTGTGTGTGTGTGTATAGTGAAAACAACAACAAATGAAGGTGTTGATTAACCAGTCTGACAACAAGGAGCACCGGGTTCAAGAAATAAACCGATGTCAGATAACAAATACAGATAGATATCACTTATTTCACTAAAACCACAATACTTTCCAAATTTCCAATTCAAGTTACAAAGACTAAAGGTAAATATGGACCCTAGCTGCAGCATTGGTCGCAACAAAGTCACTGGAAGAAGTTAATACAGACATAATGATGATACCACCACAAAAAAAGAATGAGCTAAACCGACCAAAGTATCAGAGTCTGGAGCCACTTATAATCACTGTGTGCCCAATTCTGATTCCTAGAGTGTTCACAGGGCGTCTGAGAGCATTTCACAGACAATGTGAAAGTGAAAACAGAGCCCGTCTGAGGAGGCTAGAGAAAGCTGAGTCACAGAGGTGTCATTACCTGCAGATCACTCACCTTTTGTTGGATTATACATGATGACCGGCTGGTGGGAGGTGCAGCTTTCACAGAAAATACTTTTTGACCTGAGGAGAATGAGGAGCAGCAGAGATCTCAGCTCAGGCAGTGCAGTGGAGAGCTGTGTGTGTGTGTGTATGTGTGTGTCTGTGCGGGTTTGTGTAGTCACTCCCTCCTCACTTTCCTGGCTCTATGTGAGGAATCGAAATCACCAAATGGGACAAACTGTGTACTTTGTGTTTTCTTTTCTTTTTAATGATGAGATTAAATATCAATTAAGGTGTAGAAATATATTAGTAACAAACAAAGCAGAGAAAAAAACATTATAATTTAGGCACTATTATACTGAATGTGCCAGTCCTGGTTTCAGAACGCCCTCAGTGAGGAGAATGAGCCCACACGACGAAACGATTATGAGGAGATAACAAAAAAACTTTTTAAGCAACAGAAACTGTATGAGCCGTCTTACATCAAAACTAAAGTTCAATTCCTCCGCCAAGGGGATAATGTTTGATGTTACTTTGGACTGTTTGGTTGTAATAAAGATGACATAGCAACAACTTAATTAGTTTGGTGGAAAAATGGTGTGCTGGTCAAGGAAGAACCCAATAAATCCTGGCTGAAGATCCGGAATTGGTTTTTACACTTTCTTTAACATTGGGCTTTTCAACATTTTCACCATTTTCCAAGGGAATCATTCACGGATCTTGAAAAGTCTGGCACATTTAGGGGACTGGCATCTATGAGTCTGCAACTTTTGTCGTAGATTGATGGAGGTTAGTTTTTAATCCTACTTCCCGAGCTAACGGCCATGTTTTCCTTCTTCAGTAAATGAACATTTCCACTCGTTACTTTTTGGATTTGTGCACTAAAGGCTGTGTATTGAATATTGTTGAGGTATGTCTGATGTGCCAGTTTGGGAATCTGTGACCGCTGATTGAGGAGAAGATGGTTTTTTGATGTAAAATGCAACACGTGGTTATGCTCATAATTTTCTTGAGAAAACAGTTCAAACGAAATTCAGTCTTTTTTTTTGTTCATGATCAATACAACTGATTAATTTCTGTATTGACACAGCTGGAGTTAATCTCTGCTTGTTCACACCGAAGTCATTTCTAACAGGAGCTTTTTGCATTCAAGTTGCACATCCGGCAAATATGCAGAGTTGGTTTTAATTAAAGAGCAAATTTATAGAAATGCTAATATCAGCCTTATCGAGCGTAGCAGTGCTCTTAACTTGTTCAGCAGCAACCGACCTGACAACATTAGTGTTTTTTATGGAAAACGCTATGGGGCCTCTGTGCTTTTACCAGGCTCATGGTGTCAGTGGATATTTTTTGGACACTTACAGGTCATGTCTCTCTCGCTTACTCCGTACACAGCCTTGTTTTGTATCATCACTGTGACTAGCTGCTGTTTCTCACTGTGATATGTGTCCTTTTAGCTGCCAGAGCCGATAGCTGATTATCAAAGGTGAGGCTAGGGAGTGAGTCACATACAAATTTACCAGTAAAATGAAATTGCATGGGATTCCAGCCAGCTGCTTTATTTCTAAATGGTGAAAATGTGGAAATTTGTTTTCTCTACCTAAACACGTAAATCCAGTGTGTGATAGAAATTATGTAAAAGACAGTTTCTTTATGTAGATTGATACATGAACAATTATAAACACTGTAAACTGATTTTTGTCTTTGACAGATGGATGGATACACCTTTAGACCTCATTTCTCACCTGAAATAACCAAACATCCATCACAGCGCATCAGAAATTAATCAACATATTGTTCATAATGCTGTAATGTTATGCTTAATGTTATGTTTCCCTGTTTTGACTTAATTCGTTTAGCGTTTATATTCTTTTATTTATTCTTTCTCCAGCACCATGTATCTATGCTTTGAGAACGGCTATAGAAAGAAGTTTTGTGCAGCCCAATGGAAACCAACACGAGTGCAATGAAGGTCCTTCAAAGTGCTGACATTGCAAAGACAGAAATTCACAACCCCTGGGTGATTGACAGGCGTTTAAATGAATTGTTTTTTGATTACTGACCGACATTAGCGTGCACGGAAAAGCCAACCGTTTTGCAGTGTCAGTGATTACCTTGCAGAACAAGTTTCTCTCCCCAGCTTTGGGCTCTTGCCTGCACATGCCTAACAGTTCCCTCGACAGCCTGAAAGACCAAAGAGAAACCTGAGTTACTCACAGACTTTTATATAAGGTTTATGCTACTTTGATTGCACCACCTCTGATCAGCGTACATAAAATAACTGCAATCTGCATCTTGGAAACTTGTGTAAAACTTGTGTCAATAGTGTTTAAAGCTCCAATATAGTAATTCTGACATGTTTAATGGGTTACTGATGAAACCAGCTTACCTGCTTGTGCTCTGAACGTCACTCCTGAGCTCTACTGCGACTAATCTTCAATTATTTGGAATCCAGAGGACACAGAGGTACATGTAGCAGCAGCAGGTAAGGTGTGGTGAACCTTAGACCACCGAGACGTCAGAGCTGTAAAACTTTACAACATTGATAAGAGAGAAAAGCCACAGGCCATGTGTGGAGCTCCAGGAAGTGAGGTCACATCCCAGATCAAGCTGTGGATTTCTCCACTCTCCTCCGTACTCCAGCTCTCAGTCTTCTCTCTGTTCACACAATCCGACTGAAGTGGGGTAGTTCCTGAAAGCAAAACAAGGCAGAAGAATCTCTTTTCTCGCAATAGCTCCTGGTATTAACAGTCCACCGTTTTCGAAAATGGAACAAATGAGAGACTTCACGTTGGAGGCCTGGGTCTGCATGATTCATGAACTGAATTCCTGGTTGGCAGAGCCTCAGGTTACTCTGCTTGGCCTGACCTGACATGCAGAGCAGTTAAAGTGTCAGAGCAGCAGCACCAAATAATTTCTCCCCATATAATTTGTTATGACATAAGTGGTTAGTCAAGCTCTGGAAAACAAGCTAAGCTTGAAGCTTTGAATATTTAGTATTTTTTAAATTTTTTTTGCATTAACCTACTTTTACTAACTGATGTCACAGTTTAGCTCCAAACACGAGTACTGCACAAACTACAAATAAACTTGTGAAGATGTTGCTTTGATCATAGACTGTGGACATTTTGACTTCAGGGGCCTGAAACCTGTTTTTTCTCGAAGGACCAGCAGATGTGGACTCCGCCAGTTGCAAAAAGAAGTTTCCACTGAAGTCTATGAGAACATGGATCAATTTCTCACTTGATTTATGTGTCACTTATGTCAATAAACGTTTTTAAACAGAGTTTATCGTCTCATTCGCTAGTTTCAAGTCTTTCACGATACAGCATAATGCTCATTTGGTAAATTATGGCCCCATTCAGAGTAAAATAGGCGATAAAGCAGTTTGCATTGGGACGTGGACACAGTATTATTGCAGGTGCAGGTGGGTGTGCAGTATCATTGAGCTCTCTGTCGGGCTCATCCAAAGAGCCAAGATGGCGCTGAATGAAAAGCCAGCTCACAGACCAATGGGTGACATCAGGGTGGGCTGACACTTTAATGTTGTTTCCAAAGTATCTGCATGCAGACAAACACACGACACAAGCACGTGTGGTGATCGTCAGAACTTGTCCTCTTCATTATTGTGACCAAGCAGATTTGTTTTGAAGCCATGCGTCAATACCGTGTTTATGCATTTTATATCTGGAAGCAAAACTCCTAATTTTCAGGTGAGCTGCTGAGATGAAGTTTAATTAGTGCACTTCTGATTAAGATTTAAAGTGCTCGGCCTGAGGGAGACTAATTCTGTCTTGACTCCCAGTACCTGATTGTTCAACTACTTTAATTAAGTGGATTGTCATGGAGAGAGTGAGGGTGTGTGTGTGTGTGTGTGTGTGTGGGTGTGTATGTGTGTGTGGGTGAGGGAGGTTGGCAGTTATTGCTTGGCCAGAGGTCTTTTGCCAATCAATACTGAATGAATTGGATTTTATCTCTCCTTTTAGGAACCCTCGCCACACCTCGCCCTTTCACCTCGCAATTAAGGTTAATGAATTCACCTTCATGATTAATCCCAGATAAGTATCGGACACAGATAAATGATATTTTCCGAATTGGAAAGACTTGAGTGAATTTCTTGATAAAGGCGAAGGGGAAATTAAACCAATATTCTAATATGTTTTCTGTCAGGAGCTGGTCGAAAATGTGCAGACTCACGAGTGCACCGTGATGCATGAAGATGATGGGGAGATAGTTTACTTTTTTAAGAGTCCTTCAGACCAACAGAGGGCGCTAAAGTATTGTGCATGAGAGCAGGACAATGACATTTGAACAGCAGCCCTTCATCACACTGCTCTGCTCTGTTTGGTATGTAGGAGCAGACCCCGGAGTGGAGGAGGAGGCATTCACTGAGAACAGGGTGCGGTCGAGGGCTTAAGATGAGCTGGAACTTCTCTGGGATGAGCTGACGAGCGTTTCATGTTAATCAACTGTAGATACACGCACACACACACACGCGCACACACACACACACACACACACACACACACACACACACACACACACACACACACACACACACACACACACACACACACACACGCGCACCCCCCCCCCCACACACACACTCACTCACTCACTCACTCTCTCTCCGTGACTTCAGAGGACATTAAATGGACTTACATTGATTTCCTTGAGACGTGCCCTAACCATAACCATAGTTACTCCTTACCTAACCCTTACTTTAAACTTACCTTAAAACATTAACCTTAACCTTAACTTGACCTTTAATATGTCTTAAGTCACCTTACAATTAAATGATTCGCGTTATGGGGACTTGCTTTTTGTCCCCAAAAGGAGGACAAATCCCCATAATGTGGCTGTGTAAATGGAATTAAGGTCCCTAGAACATGAGTTATATCAGGACACACACACACACACACACACACACACACACACACACACACACACACACACACACACACACACACACACACACACACACACACACACACACACACACACACGTACGTTCTCCTCAGGACATTGCATTGACGTCTTAACCTGAGCCTAACCTGAACTACGCCTCAGTTCACCAAAAAAGGTCCCAGTTAACAAACGCACACACACACACACACACACACACACACACACACACACACACACACACACACACACACACACACACACACACACACACACACACACACACACACACACACACACACACACACACACGTACGTTCTCCTCAGGACATTGCATTGACGTCTTAACCTGAACCTAACCTGAACTACGCCTCAGTTCACCAAAAAAGGTCCCAGTTAACAAACGCACACACACACACCCACACACACGCAGGCACATACACCCACACCCTCAGTAATATCTATCTGCCTTTATTCCTTATCCATTATTCCTAAGGGCAGACAAGCTCCAGTATTGACATGTAGCCTGACACCAGCTTGGCCCTCGCCCAGCTTGCCCGGCCTAATTGGCCTCGAGACCTCTTGTTGGTGTGATCTATTGATCAGTCTCACTGCAGATGCTGCTAAGTCACAGGGAGAGGACAGAGGAAAGGGGCGAGACGTACCGAAAGTAAGCACTGCCAGATCTGGGCATGATGTCTTAAGCTTTTGTTACTCCCCTGGCGGAGCTGTGCAGCAAGCAACGGCGATGATAGGGTCCTCACCCCGAGGTGCAGGGGTCCGGATTCTCGCCTGCAGCCGATTCACACACACGGATTGTCCTTTATTGTTACCCAGGGGATGAGGGCACCAACAAATGGAGGTGTCTGAATGCTGTGACCCCCAAAGATCTATTGACACTGTCTGCTTTAACAATCCCACCAGAGAGAGCGAGATGAAAACTCCTCCACTTTTTTGTTTGATGCCTCTGCGGCAAATATTAGGAGAGGAGAAAACTATGAGATTGCCGCCAAAGAGCCCTTGTGGGCCAGGGGGGTAGAGTGAAATGGTATGCATGCCAATCTTGTAGCCATCAGGACAAACATCCCGTACATGATTATTTTTGCCTGCACCTCCAACCTCCTCTCCATTCACATTCACAACCGCGGTCGCATCATCTCATTCTCATCTGTTTCCATTCCGACTTCTCCTCCTCATGCTCTCTCCCGTCTCAAGCAGTACAGCCATTTCAGTGTAAATAGTGTCTGTGCTCGTCTGCCTCTAAATCCCCCCCCCCCCCCCCGACAGCCCTCTTTCAAATCCCAGAAATACTCACAAGAGAAACATACGTGCGTTGATGGGGCCTGCCACACAATATGTCCTTCGTAAAAGGCTATGCATTCGTCTTTATGGGATGCACACGTTTCCCACTTCTCTACTGCGTGTGAGAGCTACACCCCCCCCCCCCCCGTATGGTATTACATTTATGATGCATGACAAGGCTTACAATTCACCATCTCCTCTGCAGCACACACCGCGAGTAACCAGAGCTGTCCAAAAGTCATGGCTGTGACAACGGGAATCATTATACATTTTTCAGTCTGTGCGGCTGCCGCTCTGTATTCCTGTCCATGCCTCCCTCTCCCCGTCTTCATCCCGCTCGCTGGGTGAGAGCAGAGCTGCTCGTCGAAGGCTCTTCTCCGCGTGCTGTTGTCGGAGTGAGTGTCCACTCCTGGACCTTTCCACCAACACGCAAACATACTCGCCTGTGTGCACACATTCATGCCGACCCGCTGATCCTGCCTCCTGTTTTATTGTCAATATCAGCAGACTCAGGGGTTGTAGGGGTTGACGGCTGTTGACAGGGGCTGGATTGTGGAGGTGAAGATGATGGTAGCTCTTGCAGGGATAGAATAGCTGTATCTTGAGACCTCTTGGGGGGTGTTATTAGGCCGTTATGAAGTCTGCTCCCTATCAGACCTTCACCGAGGCAAGTTGGGGGGAGCTTATAGCCGATCCAGTGCAAAGTACAAATGCTGACTCTCTCCCTTCTTCCCACAGCTCTGTTCTTATCTACCCCTATTCCTCCCTCTGCCACATACAAGGGCACACTTTTTCTTTTGTACCATTCCTGTATTTTTCAGTCTGCACAGCCTGCTGTCCCCCTGCGTTCTCCCATGAAGGAATTTCTTTAACATATATAGAAGGGCACAAATCTTGTTTGTTTTATATTTCATGAAGATATGCACCTCCAAGTGTGCAGCATGCACTGCATCAAATCTCCACTATACCCGCTGACAGTTGCTCAGAAGCCCCTGACAAGATAACTGAACCCACACGGTCGTTTTAGCTCGTTAGTGATAGAACTACTGTAACATGATGTATCAGCCAATAGTACAAACAAATATATCAATATGCAGAAATGCTGCTTGTACATGTACTAGAGACGAGAGTCAGTGGAAAAGAATAAATCACAGAGGAACCAAAGTCAACAGTCAGGTATTTGACATTTACCTGTGTGCTTTTGTGTAATGGCGGAAAATTAGACAAATCTCTGGATTTAGTTTTCTGCCGTGCTGGTGGTGGAGAGACAAGAGAGGCGGGGCAGGTTGGTCCATCACTTGGGTCCAGAATAAAATATCTGTATAACTGTTTGATGCATTGCTGTGTAAGAAACTGATGCACACAATGGTCCCCAGAGGATGAATCCTAATGTCCTGGGCTATTGCTAATTTCCATGTAGTGCCACGTTGGCATTTGTGGTTCTCATTGGAAATATTGGCGGGGCTGCAATGAAATTTGATTCATGGTCCCCCTGGGATGAATTTCACAAACTTTGATGATCCCTTCACTTCTCCTCTAGCTCCACAATCCATCTCTCTGTCATCCCTCTCCTCTCTGCCCAACAGGTGGGGGCTCATGGCCTTGCACGCTGAGTCTGGTTCTGACAGAGGTTTCTTCATGTGAAAAAGGGAGTATTTTGTCATTTATGCTTGCTTGCAATGTGAAGTGTTGGGTTTCTTCAGAATATTGTAAGGTTTTGCACTTACTATGCCCAGAGCCTTGAGTGCCTTGGATTAATGGATGTTGTCATTCAGCGCTATACAAAAAAGTTAAATGATTTGAAATGATTTGGCACTACACAAATAAAACTGAAGTGAATCGAACCTCCTTATCCCTTGATACTGCATGAGTACGATAATTCAATACATTACATTATAGTTCACATTCACAATGGTAACTCACAACCATAAAGCATAAGCAGGGGCAATTTGGGCTTCAGAATCTTGTCCAAGGACTCGAGACCAGGGATCGAATGGCCAACCTTACAGTTATTGAACAACCCGCTGCCACAGGCGCCCTATTCATGACTAAATATCTGCAGAACCAATGACATGACCCCAGCCTTAACATCTTGCATTTGTGATCATCTCAGAATGCTGATGTTAGCATTTAGCTCAAAGCAGCTTCAAGCCTACGCATCCCCTCACACAGCTGCCGGCATGGAGGTGCTCTCTTGTTTTTATACCTCTGAAGTGCATGGGTGGACCGGATATGTGATAATAATACAAATAATGAACCAATTATCTATATAATATAGGAATCATAGTATAATTTGGAAAAATGAATCTGGCTTCTCAAACCACTTGACCTGTGACAGGATAAAGTGTAAATCATTGGTCACACAACAACAACAACAACAGGGACAGGAACAGCAGCAAAACCTGAAATAAATGTTCACACATTATTTGTATTCTGCTTTAGTGTTGTTGATGACTTCCACGTGTTTTCCATAATTGCAATAAAAAAACATGCGTGGTTACTAACAGTATTGAAATTTAGCAGCAGGGGCCTGCGGTGGGATCCTGACAAAGGCCAATTTTGAAATAAAAGAATAAGTGCTGGAATTGTCACAGCCGGCCGGCAATGATTACAACCACGAGTAATAATTTAGCATTGGCGGTGAAAAGGCTGTCAGTTTGTAATTATGGACATTTGAATTTTTGTAAAGGAAAGAGTCCTCGGATTCTCCCTGAATACGTCAAACGCAGCACAACTACGCGTTGTCAGATAAATGTGGATCGTTCAGAGATTTCCATTAAGGTGACAGACACGTAATAACATTTAAATGAAATTTTTAAAAACTTTGAATGACGCACGGGAGTGACAAGTATGTGTGTTATTGTTTTGACAGGGAAAAAACAGGTTGCATCCAATCATCAGGATGTCATTTTTTTTCCAATCTTTGCACATACCTGCATTTGGAGGTTTAACTGCTCCAGAGGCATCAATATGAAATAATATTATGAATAATAATAACTTATTTTCAAGCAGTGCAAAGATTGTGTCCGCTCTCTTTCAACTGCTTAAACTTGTATGAAGTGCTCAGGTGTCAGGTCTGTTTACACGGATACAGCAGCTACTCAAACAGCCAGGCTGCAGAGAGGGGAATAGGTGGACACGGAAATCTTACTGTGAATTCAAATCTGATTTGTGAGACAAGAATCATTTAAAGTGACTCTCACAGCTCATTGTAAAGCCTCTCTGTCAGCTGGGAGAGAGCCCGCTCTAATCCATTGTCACTGGGTGGATTCATTTGCATAATTCCACTATTGTGTAGTCCCAGATCTTTTTTTCCCCGTCTCCTCCTTCACACTCGAGAAGAAGAAGAAGACGAAGAATAAGGAATACAAAAGAAAAAGAGGAAACTACTTGTTGCTCTGGAAACAGGGATGGAAAAGCACAGATGTAGTACAGTAGGGCAAGAAGAACGAGAGAACCGGCAGAACGGAGAGGACCCAGTTGTGCGAGGATGTAGAGATGAAGAGGGCAAAGAGGATGGAGGCACGAGGAGTAGGGAGCAGTGAAGGAGGAGGAGGAGGACCGAGGGGAAAGAAAGAGTGAAGTCAGATAGAGAGAAGAGAGGAAACTACTGTTCAGTGAATGGAAAACAGAGCAATTTACTGTTACTTAAAAAGTCATTTATCTATGTCGACAGTCTATTAGTCATGTATTCGACTGTGAACCCCCCTCCTCTTTGCACATACACACACACCCTTCCCTCTATTACACCCACACTGTGTGTACGTGCACATGTGTGTCCATGGGGGCGTGCTCGTGTGTGTCCGTGTGCATGATGAGGCTGTGTTGCTTATCCTCCAGGGATGGGAGTAGCAGGGAAGAGCGGCACTGCTAAATTGCACAGATAAGATCAATATGTAGTTAAGGGGTGGAGCTGGGCCCTTTCAGAGCGAGCATTAGGTAATATTGCATTAGGCCCCGTGCAGTGTGAAATGCATTATTCTTCAGAGTGCGGTGTGGAGAGTCTACCTGTCAGGCAACAAGGACGGTCACTTACCAGAGCGTGATTTCTTTCTAAAGGATGGATGCATGAAAGGAGAGTTACAGTGACACCGTCCTCTCAAGGAAAATCGACCAGCGCCCCGAACGATGCACTGTATGTTTATGTGCAAGTGACAAAGCCATCAGCGACCACTGCAATTATGACTCTGGTCCGCTGGGAGCAGAGGTCAGGTGGTGTCAGGGAGGTGGTTCTTTACGGGGGAATCGACAAAACGATGGACGCGATTACAGTTTCCTATTTTCTGTTTAACCGTGACCATGACTGATCCCTAAACTTCACAGAACCATGATCATGGTGGTGACAAATCAGAAAATTGTATTTGTGCAGCTATTTTATTTGCATCCTCCCTTTTCTGTGTGACTCCAACTATCTTTTGGTTTTAATCCAATTTCTCTGTTGTTTTATCT
Organism: Pleuronectes platessa; assembly: GCF_947347685.1. Lineage (NCBI taxonomy): Eukaryota > Metazoa > Chordata > Actinopteri > Pleuronectiformes > Pleuronectidae > Pleuronectes > Pleuronectes platessa. The sequence continues at coordinate 23,496,033 of NC_070626.1, forward strand.
TTTTGATAGATTAAGAGGGTGATGTTATTGGCTATTAGATTTTTGTTAATGTTGTTGCAGTGTTCTGTTCTCTGGTATGGAAGCTGGGTAGGTTGTGTGTCCCAAGCGTGATATTTGTCGTCATGATGATTGTGACGGCACCAAGTGTGGGGCACACGCACCGTCATGTATTGAACATTAAATTACTATTCTTTGACATTGTCCTCATATTCATACATATTCTTGTTGATGTTAATGTTAAACAGTGGTTTTAACTAACTATACAGTTTTTGGGGAATAAACACATTTACAATTGATTCATTTTTGTGGCCCCCCCCCTCTACTGTGATGAAGTAGCCAAGACTCAGAGGTATTAATGAAATAATTGAGCCCACAGCCATGGAAGCAGAATAAAAAGAAGCTGAATAGTGGCTCATACTGGTTCTATTCCACGTACGATATAATAAGACTAATATGAGCTGAATGAGCTAGCATGAGGATCTCTGGGAGTCCTGAGTGGCAAACATGGTGATGGTCAGTGTGTGGTCAATCTGCCTGTGTCACAATGGAGGTAAATGGAATTTCATTTGAGGAAATCATGGCATTGAATTATAATTTTTTTAAAGAAAGTCGAGAGCAACATGAAGACCTGTTACTCTGAAATCCACACATGTTTATAACTGGAACCATTTCATTGTAAATAATTCCATAAACCAGTTGACGTGTTTACATTGACATCAATATTTCAATAATACCCAATTAAGATAAAACAGTAAATAAGACATGTAAACAGCATTTATTACATTATTTTAACATAGAGTCATATTTAGAATAAGCAATAATTGAGGACATGTATTATGAGTATCTTAATTGCATTATAACATCCAATTTGGCGTTTTGACAGCATTTAGTGGTAGGATGTAATGTTCACATATCAGACTATGAATGGAATCTTTGATTTGCAACTCATGTAAATATCATAATCTATATAATCGCTCATTCAAAATAAGGTAAATAGTTGGAATATTGCTGTTTATGTAAACCTAGTCAGTGTTTTGTGTGAATAGTCCAGAGTAACAGGGACAACGTTTGTGGAAACACATGTTGATCTTTTACATGTTTTTGTTTGCCTTGGTTCATCACAAAATAAATGCCATTTAATTAGATTGTAAGATGGTGGAGGTCAATATGTCAGAGACGAGTATAAAGCCATAACTAACTGATTGGTTGAGTCTCAGAGTTCAGGGAGGAAACATTATTTCATTCTGGGTGAAGCAACCCTTTAAATGGATTCAGGCTCAGTGAGAATAACCCGGAGTAAGTGTCTGTTGCCCTCAGCTGAGAGACCGCTCACTGTTAACCTGCTGGTATGGGGTGAAAGCCCCGCAGAGCCGTGTCCTCTGTCTCCCCTGCTGTCTCTCTCTCTCTCTCTCTCTCTCTCTCTCTCTCTCTCTCTCTCTCTCTCTCTCTCTCTCTCTCTCTCTCTCTCTCTCTCTCTCTCTCTCTCTCTCTCACTGTCTTAATACGCAGAACAGCATGTCCTGCTTTTATCATCATGCTGTATTAAACATAATCAGGTGGGCTAATTAGGTCATAATTAAGATTACTCGTGCATTCATTAGCAAATATTTCTCCGTCAACGCGTAGCTCTAAAAAGTCCAATTGGATCCATATCTGTGGACACAATATCCTGAAGTCCTGAGTGATCTGAAACAATCCAGTAAGTCCTGTGTAAAGCTGGCATCTCTGCTAAAAGTATATGTGAAAGGTGGCAACTGACACTCGGAGGGCTGCAATACTTCTTAAGGTGTTTCTTTTAGCGCCATCTCCTTGCAGTCACTCTTACGCCGGGTTCACACCGGACGTGGTAGCGACGCCGAAGCGACGCGCATTACTAATAATATCACATACTTCTGCTGTTATCAGCCTGCAGTAAAAACGGCATTTAATCATTTATTTCAAGCATATACTCGTTGCTCCAACATTAACTGCAACAGCGTCCCAACGTGTGTCTTTTTTGGTGTTGTCTTTATACAACATATGCTGAAAATCATACAACTCAAGTTACTTCTCCACTTCAATTATTAATTTAATGTCATCCATGTTGAAGAACTTCTCCGCTGTTTGCTCCGTTAAAGGTCGGGTGTCGAGGGTAAATTACGTATTCTCCACTCAAGCCTATGTGGAGAATACGTAGCCCCCCCCCCCCCTCTCTCTTTTTATCTTTATGACTGCTTGTGTGGCTGTAGTGGATGGGCAGAGGGGGACATGTAATAATGTGGTTGGTAAAAGTGGTACAATTAAAACTCCAGGACAACAGAAGGTTTAACATGGGAGTGGATGGGAGCCAGAGGCTTGGCGCTGCGCTTACGCCACGCTCCGGCGTCACTTCCGCATCCGGTGTGAACCCGGCGTTATGAGGATCAAGAAGCAACCGGTGAGGCTCAGGCTGCACTCACACCACTACGTATTTGTTTGCTGTTTTAAAACGAAAACTATCTCTGTCCATATGATTGTTTTGCCAATGTGAAGGCCCCTGTGAAATAGCTGCTTTCTCCCCTTTCACTCGGTCCTATCTCCCTACATCATAGAGTTCTACTTGTAGCCGAGGCTGATGCTGGTTGTTTTCTTCCGGATGGGGCTCATGTGAAAGGAGCTTGACCAATCAGCAAAGGCTATGTCATGACCAATAGGATCCAATCAGCAAGCGGCTGTGAGTGTCCACGTCCTAGTTTCCGAAAAATCTCCATTTCTGCCTGTCCATCGTTTCAAACTAAAACGGGGCCAGAAGGGTTTCTCAAATTCGGTTTTAGTGGCTTTAAAACTCTGGATTAGTGTGGACACAAGGTGTATCCGTAGCAGAGTTGGTGTGTTTTCAAACAAATGTAGTACTAGTACTACATTACTACGTTTTAGTATTAGTGTGCACCGATTCTGCTATAGATACGCCTGGAGTCCACACTACTCTAGAGTTTTAGAGCCACTTAAATGGAGAAGTTTGCAGAGGCTGTTTGCATCATTTTATTTCGAAAACTTGTATCATGGATGGGCAGAAACATGGTAGCATATGGCATAGAGCTGTGGTATCGAGTTCCCATCGATACACATACTCAACCCATAATGAGTCAATCTCAGCTGTCAATCAGCTGCAAGGAAGACACTGCTGGGAAACCTAATCCCCTGTTAAAGATAACGTGAATGAATGGTAAACCTTAGTTAAATCACCTACACCCCGGGGTTAGGGTGGTGCAGGGAGACGTGACCGGTGAGACGTGAGCATCGGCACCAGAACATCAGCTGAATACTAGTGAGGAGGTTGAGGTTTTCACGGCCGCGCTGCAGCCGGGAGGAAACGTCTGGAGGCTACTCGTCAGCTCGTGGCCTCACAGCAGCTGAATGAAGCAGCTGATGCCAATCAGCCAACACAAGCTCCACTGCTCAGTCTGAACTAACACGACGCTCAGGCGGCTCTAAAGGGGGTCGCAGGAAACAGGGTCCAGAGGATGTCTTCGTTTTGTGTCTCTTTCACGTAGTAAAACGAGCAGAAGCATAATGACAGTTGGACATTAAACCGGCCACAATCAATTTTGTCTAGTAACAAAAGATAGAATGACGAGTGCATCTTTGTCAAAGCTCTGAAGAACCACCTGCACGCTGCTTGCCCGGCACACGGCTGACAGAAACAGTTATAGACTATTCTGTAAACGTATCGGAGCATTTGGTTGCTAATGAGCCTGGAGTTGGTCTCCCTGGAAATGGTGGAGACCAAAACAGCCTTCAAATTAACATTAGTGTAAATAATGGACAGTTAACACAGCTCCCGCTGAATCACAATTAGTATCTGTTCGCCGACATGCACCAATATAAAAGTTTAATTTTATAGACTAAACAAAATAGAGAATATCTAAATAAAATATTTTCTTAATTCAACTTATTAGTATATTTGGTTGCATTTTTTCCTTTTATTTACAGTTAATATTAAAAAAAATTTTAAACATATCAACCAACTTGACTGCATGAGAATCAATATTGACACCTGCCCCCAAATATTAAAAACAGTCGGGCTCTTTATGAAAAACGATATTTGCTAACATGCTGACCATAAAAGGTGATGCTAATAATCTTAAATTGTGTTTATAATATGTTTCCACTGCCCCCATGAAGTTAGAAATAATTATTTGGAGCACTACAATTAAACAAATGTTGAAATTAAAATGAGAGTCAGAATAATAACGTTTTTATTAATTGTGCACTTGCTAAAGATAGAGGACCGGGAAAGCCATGCGTGACATGTTGTCTCAGAAGAGTTTACTAATTCTTATTCATCCCAAAAATATGACCATGCATACTTATTTTGCAACAATGCCTCACATTCAAACGCTAATCCTCACAAGCTGTCCAGTGCAACGACAGCTCTGAAGTGTCGGCCAATACTGGAACAAGATTGGGCCTCGGTGTGGGCCTCGCTTCGGGGAGTCGGAGAGAAACTAAACCAGAAAATCAATTTCTCATAATTATGAACGAAAATTAACGTCCATAATTCACTGAGCGGAGCCGCACGGCACGGGGAAAAGGTTGGGGAAGGTTCTGCAGTAATGTCGATTGGAAGTATCGATCGGGGGGGATCCAATACATCACATACCTACTCTGTCTTGTACAAGGTGCAATACATAAGGTTGACAATACAATCTGGCTTTAAGAAAAGGGGACAAGGTGTAGTCACTTGCAGTGTTCAATTAGTTTGGAGCTGGAGCAAAAAAAAAAATCCATGGTTTAAAATTGTATCTCTCAAAAATATCACATTAAGAATTCAGCTCTACCTGAGTCCCCTTTCAGCTGTAGCCATAATCCGATTAATCACATTTTGTGTGTTACTTTTTTTTTAGATCTCATCTTGTTACATAATCGAAGCACTTGTGTGTGTGTGTGTGTGCAGCAACCAGCAGCCTTATATGTTTATTCATGTGAGCTCTGAGCCAGACCGAGCAGACCATCCATCAGCGCACTCTGGATATAGGAGCAACCTTCTTCATCCTGTTTTCTTTTTCTCATGCTGTTCCACACCTCCTCCCCCCCGCCAGAGAGCCTGATAGTGTTAGCCGACATGTGGATGCGGAAAACAAATGTCGCCCCTGGTCCGGTCGTCTCTCTCTCTCTCTCTCTCTCTCTCTCTCTCTCTCTCTCTCTCTCTCTCTCTCTCTCTCTCTCTCTCTCTCTCTCTCTCTCTCTCTCTCTCTCTCTCTCTCTCTCTCTCTCTCTCTCTCTCGTCATGGATCATCAAGGGGAGTTCATTGTTATCACTTCCCCTGTCAAGCTTAATGATGGAAAACAGACGGGGGTGTGGGGGGGGGGACTAGTTGTGATTAGTAGTTAAGACGCATCATGCTAAGACCACCTGCTGGTTGGTAATTGTCACAACACGGCAGAGGGATACAACCAAGTGAAGTGCTGTGTGCTGCGTGCATGAATTAATTTGCTCTTATACACACACACACACACACACACACACAAAGATACACACACAAAGGCGGTATAATGGGCCAGTGTGGTTTAAATTCTCTTTGATGCGGTGGATGCCCCCTGCTGCTGCCCGTATTACACTGCACACATCAAACAGGTAGTTTTGAGAAGAAAAAAAGGGACATGATGACAAGAACGTGGCTCGCTATTCAACTCATCCCGACACTGGGCTTCTTTATTCAAATCAACAGAATGGGCTCCCCCACCTTTTCCTCCTCTTTTTGTCTCTGTGTTGCTCTGCCACGGTTTCCACTCGTCTGTGCTCTTTCCTCACGATATCACATCCTCCCTCCTTCCTCTCTTGGTAACTCTTGCATCGTTTTTCCTCACCCGTCTCGGAGAAAAACATCCTTCCATAAATTTTCCGGGCCAATCCTATTTTTTATTTTCTTTCGGTGTCCAGGTTCGTCTTTACTTTTATCATTAAAAACGCCTCCCCTCCTCTTTTTTCCCTGTCACCTGGAGCTTGTCGCAGTATGCCACCGCATGATAGCTGACCATCCAGACAATGTCAGCGTGAGTCACAGTTCACAGATGTCAGGGGACACACCGGGCTCCTCCACCCCGCCGCCTGACCCGTGTGTGCCCGTGCATGCCTCCACCAGTGTACGTGTAAATGGGTTTGTGCGAATTCCCGACGAGAGGGATAAAGAAAGCCGGGAAAAAAGCAACACATCCTCGCCCCTGGTGTTGATTTGTGTTATGTGTGCGAGTGCATCCATGGGTGCAGTGGATTTACCGAGCAGGAGATTTGTATGGCGTTGTCTGTGCACGAGTCTATTGGTATGGATAGCGTGGCGTGATCTCCAGTATGATCTGTGTTCGCTGCCTCCCAGCCGGCCCCTCCCCTTCCCATAATTCCAGCGGTGCCTCCAAAGCCCCTCTAACCTTTCTCCTGCACACCCATCTGTCAATCATGCTCATTGCAGCATAGCAGCATCGGGACACTTGGTTCGGTGTTAATTGAACCTTCACAGTTTACATTGGCATAAACCAACATCCCTTATCTGTTATTCCTGAGGTAACCCTCCACAGAGGCATTATTAATCATGGCACACGGTGCAGAGAATATCTACTGGCTCCGAAAACATTCGGAGGCTGGAGCTGGTTATACTTACAGATGTGGGGGCTTAAAATTGACATGCAGGTTTAAGTTTGAAACCTAAAATATTGAAACGCGCCTTGTCTCCTCATTCCGATGATTCAGTGGAATGGGTTCTGCTTAAAGAGATGTGAAAGACTTAGCCTTTTCCCGTCCTGAAAGGTCATGCTTATAAAGTCCTGGGCGTAGGTGGTGCATATTGTATTAAAAGACGAAATTACACAGCAAAAAGTTATTTTTTTTCAGTGTTAAAATGAATATTTGTACTTTCAAGTGCAGAACAAAATGATCCCTGGATGTTGAGGTCAGCTTGTTCACTCAGTCGAGACTGTAGCCAATGCATCTCAATCGCCCCCTGGTGGCTGGCTGCGGTATAGGTCATAAACCCTTCCTTCTCCATGTTAATGGCCTGGAAATGGACCACACCGAAAAGATGGCTCTCGAGACATTTCAGACATATCCTGCAGAGGATCTCTGGAGAATTGGGTCCTGACTTTCTCGATTAGGGCTGGGCAGGCATTGATATTTCTTCCTCCTCCTTTTCCGGACTTAATTTGTTAATTAATGTTTCTCATTGAAAGTTTGTTTATTATTTATTGTTTTGTTCTTCCTTTCTGTTTTCTACATCTTTAAATGTTTGCACTCAAAACAGAAAGGAACTCTCTGCAGCATTCAGGTAAGGGATGGTGCAGCAAGCTGAAGCAGGAAGTAACGTCTTCTGCTGCAAAAATGACGTCTTTGTTAGTGTCTCCGATCCTCCACATCTTTCCCTCTGTCTGTAAGAAGCGTCATCAACTGCTGACTTCCTAGCTTGGGGCTAAGCAGAGGAAGTTTGAACATACTCAAGAGGCCTTCACTCTGAAAATTTGCGTCCACATATACACCTTCTTCAGGACATGTCTGATAGCAGCTTAAGTTTATTAAATGATTCTGTAAAATCAGCTGACTCATGATTGGTTGAGTTGACGAGCTCTACCCTCGACAGCTACCGCACAGAAGGAAGAAAGTGGAGACGTCTCGTCCATCTTTATATACAGTCTACGTTTTGAACACATCAGACCATGTAACAACTCTTGAAACTCCTTTCCCAGCACATTTTCAGCACTGGGGAAACATTGTTTGACAGTTTCTTTTGGGAACTTTTCTAACACCAATAATAAAACAAGTACACCCACTTGAGAGAGCAATTAGCCAGCTGTGCGGAGGTGATAAACTATGCAAAAACTGAATCTCTGGCTAATTCACACAGCTACATCACTTTTTGGGTGCACGACCATGTGCGATGCCTTTGAGGAGAGACCGCCGGTGAGTCTAGCTCTCTTATCCCTGTGATTCACTGTGTTTTAAAATGACCCACAAAAAACACAGGGGAAGTCAGACACTGCCAAAAGGAAGCAATGGCAACCGACTAACAGCTTCTGCATTTTGAGTGAGACCAGTCTGAATACACGTTAACACTGAGGACGCCTTTAGACACTTTCGAGCGATTTCGTCCAGTTCAAGCAGACTCTTAAGAATCAGGGACAGAGTCTGTTTGGAAGCTACATTTCCTCAGGGATAGTTTCAGAACATTTTCGATTCAATTTATATGAATAGCGCAAAATCATAACATAAATTATCTCAATGCACTTTACATAGAAAGTGAAGACCTTAAAGATGTGTAGAGAAACCCAACAGTTCCAACAATGAGCAGCACTTTGGCGAATGTGGAGGGAAAAACTTCTTCATTAACTGGAAGAAACCTCTAGAACTTCACCTTCCTTCAAACTCAGTGTGGGCAGCCATCTGCCTCGAACGGCTGGAGTGAGCAGAGGAAAATGGGGAAGAGAGGAGAGATGAGTGGAAAATAGGGGAGAGAAGAGATGGGGGAGAGACTGTTGTGCACCATCAGGTTTCATCTCTAGACTAGTTGTTATAAGGAAAACAATAAGAGTGATAATTATGGATGTAAAGATGTGATTAATCATCACGGCAAACAGTTCATATAATAATAATAATAAGAGTTTATCAGTATCATCAGAACATGTTTATCTCTGAATGTCTATTCAGTCCATGCAGCCTCATGTTCTTCTGTGTAGCTCACGCTCATCAAATTACTCCTGACATCTTTATTTCGGCCCGTATTAAATATTGCATCATTTAAAATCTATATATTTGAAACAGTGCTCTTGCAGATTGAGTCTTTGCTTGATAGAGAGTATTACCTCAGTCAAACTCCATTGCTTCAGGGTGAGAAATTCTCCCAGTTGATCCAGATTACAGACGAAATTTGTTGATGTACGAGTGGTTTGGGTGTGAAGACGAGGGATGAGCTTTATTACTGTAAAGCAGAGCCATTGCACGAACTTGCATCATGCCTGTTGCCGCACGAAACTGAAAATGAATGTGAAACACGGAAATCTTAATGGATCACGCTGATTGTTCTGTGACAGCAGAGTGTTTCTTGGAACATCCCTCTGCCGCGCTCCATGTGCTCTCCAAACAAAATGACGGTACTGCAGTGCAATCCCGGTGACAAAATGTCATGTCAGTAATTTCCCCCAGCTGCTTATCTGCTCCGGAGCCAGGATGGACTTGTGGACAGGACTTCCTGCTCTGTCTGTCTCTCTCTCTCTCTCAATCAATGCACAGAGAGAAGGTTCTCTTCTCACAAGCCGCCATCTCCCACCTTGCCGGAGAGACTTGGATAGAGATCAGACGACAATCAATTAACTGTCTCTGTCATTACAGGATTAGCTCTACCTCAACGTGGTCACATACACTTGGAAGCTTGCCCGGTAATGGGCAGGCAATAGAACAAGTGACTGCATGTCCCTTGGGAGAGATTAGCACTCCGAGAATAAGACTGTGGAGTAACAAATGGCAGGCGACGGGAATAGTGTGGAAAACGAATGTAACTCGAGCATTTTTCAATAAATAAACGTCATGGTTTGTTGGATGGCTCACAAACATGAGCGGATGGGAAAATTAAAAAGAATACAAATTATGATCTTCATCAGCACATCATTAAATAATATGTGATACATGACACGAGAATGACATGAATCAAACTCTGTCTAATTATCGTTGGCCTAGTTGATGAATAATACGACGTATTGTTGTTTGAGGCCAGTGCAGCTTGAGGATACAGATATCTGTTGGTCACTGGTTCTAATTGAAATATCTTTACAACTATTTGATGAATTGCAATGGAATTTTGTGCAGAAATTTAAAGTCGTCAGAGAATGGATCTTAATGACTTTAGTGATTTTCTGGCTTTTTCCTCCATGATAATGACAAATGGGGTTTTGAGTGAACTGTCGTGCGCACACATCGGTCACAGTTATTCATTCATTCTCTGGCTGCCTTGCTCCCATCTGCACTGCAGATACCTCGACTTCCAACCACCGAAAATCCTTTAAACATTGACACACTTATCCATTCTGTCAATAACTGTTTCTTCTAATCAATGTTGTAAATATCGTCCGCTGTCCGTCCTGGGAGAGGGACCCCTCACATGTTTCTATGGTGTTTCCCCCCCCCTGTTTATAGGGTTTTTGGTAGTTTGTCCTTACTCTTGTTCAGGGTCAAGAACAGAGGATGTTGCACCTTGTTAAGCCCTTTGAGATAAATTGTGATTTGAGAATATGGGCTGTAGAATACAAATTTGATTGATGACAATGAGATTGGATTTTATAATTACTTTTATCATTAAATCACAATATTACTGCTGTCATATTATGACATCGTTAAATAAAGACTTTATTCTGGTAATATATTTATATATATATTTTGCTCGTTAAATAACAACTTTGTTCTTGTAACAACTAATAACAACTTTTTCATTATGGATTTATTCTCGTAATGTTTTGTAATATATCTAGTCATAATGCTAGCAGGTATTAATGTAAGAATGCTAACGGGGTAGCCTAATCTGTTAAGCATAGGAAACATTACACCTGCTAAACATCTGCAAGTTTGAATGATGGGACTCACACAGCCACTTAGTCTCAATCTTGTTGCTTTTCAAAAATCTCCTCGCGTCTCATGCACATGAGTGAACACCCCCCCCCCCCCCCACACACACACACACACATGCGCACACACACACACACACACACTCATAATAACAGCTATACACATTTAAGGTACTTTGCAGTGAGAGGTGTTTATGCTTCTCCGTCTCCGAGTTTGCATATGTCTCATTCCTCCCGATAGTTCCTCATTATCCAGCCTGCTGGTCTTGGAGTTTGATTGATTGTTCATAAAACATGCATGACCCTCGTGAATTACTGTGAGAGAACATCCAATAAATTGCTTTAGATGGCTTATTACAATAATGTTACTGGCCTGGCATATTAAATTATTTGCAATTCTGTAAATCACAGAGGTGATTTGAAAATAACCCATTAAAAGGCATCATGGTGACATTTCTTCACTCTTCCTACAGCATAACCGTCTCTGTCACAGCTCGTTTTAATCACAGGGACTTTTGTCATCAATCACATTCTAATTGGGCCTTTAATAAAATACCGACAGAATGTGAGGAGAGGAGGAATCTGCAGAGTTCGGAGGCGAGTTTTATGAATATTATTATGTTAACAGTGATGAATATTACTCAGTTATAAAGACGCAGCTGTGAAATATTAACTTTCAACTGTTTTTACCTAAATGCATGAATACAATTTAGTAATATGCAAATAAAAAGTCAATAAAATCATATTTTTATACAATATTGCAAAGAAAAAAAAATTCAGGGGATTCATTATAGACTATTCCAATTAAGTTACAGCCTTGATTCCTCATTCAGCCTCTAAATACCCTTTTGTACTGATAATTTAGGTTAATACTGAGTTTAGACTGTGACACAAACACAGCGTTGCTCAGTGAAAACGGACATCCAGAGTTGCCCATGCGTTTTGAGTTGTGTGATCCCCTCTCCTCCCTGAGTCCCTTGGGTGAAGGGAGGAGACAGTGGGAGGGAGCAGAGGTGGACGGGGTCAGAGGAGAAGGAAAGCAGAGTTCATCTACGACCTTTGGGTCCCAAAGGGACACAAGTCAAACTTTGACTACAGAGTAAAGTTGAAGGACTGTGTGATGTGGGCAGCAGAGCAGCCACTGGGATTACCCAAAACTGACTTGAGTGGCCACTTAGGAGGCAGGTCCTTCAGCGCGTTGCCTCATCTAATATCAAAGTGATGGCTGATGGGCATTTTTCCCCGCTTAACCAGATTTGTGTTCTGCGTTAGTGTTTTGATAACTTACAATTTGCTATGCGAATGAAATACAGTGAATAAATGTTGTGTTGTTGCATAGGAGGCTGTTTTCCTAAAGGCTGTCGGCTTTGATGGTCCACGGATCCACTGAGGCTTTTTATTTTTTTTCACACTTTGTCCAGCGGAGTCCTTGAAATCAAATTATTTCTATGACCAACGGCACAGGGTCAAGTATCACTTTACAGTCAGGTTCCAACATCAGATTTATTTGAACCGCATTTTCATTTGATTTGAACTAATTTATTCACATTAAGATTCAAGAGTAGTAGTGAATGTGGCTCCTGCAAGCACAGACATGAAAAGAGGCATAGATGAAGGGAGCGGAGCCGTGGAGAGAGTTGTGTACATTCACCACCTACCTGCACCCACTGCGTTTGATCCAACCCCCTCGCCTTTGAAGCGTGTATGCCTTTGTGCTGGGCCAAATAGGGGTGTGTTAGAAAAACCTTGCATGCAAGTGATGTCATCATTAACACTCTCTCACACACACACATTTTCACAGATTCACCTTCATGTGCGCGTGCATCCACACAAAGTCACTCCCACATGGATGGAAACTAAATGGGAAAATGTTCTTATCACCTACAGGTATTTGCTTTCAAAATTGGACCTTGGACCTCTTTCTATTCCGACTCAGACGATCTTCAGAGACAATGAAAATGTTCATTTTATCAGATTGCACTTTTCAAGATGGTAAATGTAGAAAGGCCTCAAAATAGACTGTTCATGCACAAACATGGTTTTGCTTCTTTGTTTCCCCTCAAACCGGCCACGAGGTCTGGCTGTGCAAAAAGGCCTTGTCGGCTAATGTGGCTTTTTGTTGTAAGTGATTTTAGTGCCTAATTAAAAACGGGTGCTTTTGTATGTTGTACTTTCATGACAGATGGGAAATGTTCTTTGTAGAATAAGAGTAGAAAGACTTTCAGACACTTTGGAAGCTGCAGACTTTAGTTTGGTCTGGTTTAATCCGTTCTTCACACAACTTCATACAAGTTACTTTTACTCAACAATACGAATCAACAAATCAGCCCCTGCCACCGCTGCCCATCTGCGCCCATAGCCTACTGCATTGCTACTGGTGGATGTTGGCAAACCTACAGACACATTCAGCAGGAAAGCTATCAGCAGTTGCTGCTGCGTGCGGTTGGGAGCGAGCGAGGCGGAGCAGAAAGCTGCCAGGACCGAGAGAAACCAGAGGGATCTGCTGTCCGCCTCAGGGCCCAGTTAGCAGCAGCTGTGTGAAGCTGGTCCTGTCACGACGATAGAACCAAACTTTAACAAGGTTAATTGTTTGTTTCTTATTTCCTGGTGATAGATCTCCGGTCTCTCCCACTGTTCGAGATGAGAAGCTGTGAAAATGTTCATCATAGATTAACAGTAATTATTGCTGCCTTTGATCGGGGGAGACGTCATGTGTTATTGAGCTGCATTGTGGTTCTGTTGCATTGCATCGCTTGCACTGTGAATGGAAGAAGTTGAACCAAGGTCATCTTTTCAAACGGCAATAGAGGCATCAGCCAATCAAATCACTGTAATGGTAAAGCGGGCAGCAGCTGGACCTGGTGTGTGTTCATCGATATCTAGCATTGCTAAACAGCACGAAAGGTATCGTGTGTGTCCCAAGCACGACACTGTTGTCGTTATTATGATTGTTCCAGCACCAAGCGTCGTGCACGCCTGGTGTTTAACACTACACATACGTGTGAACTCAACATTACCCATACGGTCTGCAGGCTACTGTTGAATGCAAAAACACCTCATGTCAATTTTCAACCAGCCCCCACTCTTTATGTATTTCTGAATTCGATTGTCAAGAAATGCTGCATTATGTATAATAAGTATATTAATGCAAAGTGACTGTTTCACAGATAAAACAATTAAGAATGGGAAAGAAATGACCGCGTCAGCGGCAACTGTTAAGAACAGAAAAGACTCGAAATCTTTGCAACAATTGCTTTAACAAAACATGAATTCTGGCTTCTCTCGTATCAAACAAACAGCTTGTGATTGGTAATGGTGTTTCTCAGGAGCTTTACGTTCCCATCAGATTAAAGAAAGAACTTTTATAAAGTTAGTTTCATAGCTGACACTTTGATATTGACTGATCCTTGCTATAAATTAAGAAAATACAAATAGACTTGGTGGGTTATAAAGATGTGAAAAAGATTTAGGAGGTTTTATTCTCCATTATACTCCTGTCTGTGACCAGCTGTTACCCAATAAATCAAGCTGAATACAAATTACCAGATCAGAATTTCCAAAATAAGATGCTATGTGTTCTGCAAGCGTCAGAAAGTTTCCCTCACAAAGAGTAACTGACAAAAAGACACCAACATTATTAGATTTTTTACTTCTCATAATGTGTTGTCATGGGAGGGGGGGGGGGGGGGAGGAAGAGGAAAAACCGCAACTGGCAGATGAGTTCAGACAGTCCCTGGTTTTGATCTCCTCTGATCTAAAGCCCAGATCAGTCGGAATCGTTCGAAATGTGTTTTGCATGCTTGATTACTCGTGTAAACACAGACGTGTTTTATGTAACTGAATGCAAGAGCCTTTCGACTGCAAAAAAAAAAAATGCAGTTTAATCACGACCCCCCTCAGAGGGACGCTTCCTGTTGCGCAGTTAACTGTCAGATGACAGAGAGCGCAGGGGAAAACAACGCGGGGAGAAGCTGAGCCATGAAGACGAACAGGAAACAAGAGGAGTGGAGGAGCTGTCAGTCACACTCTCGGCTTCTCAGGGTTTAATATCTCTTTCTCATGCACACATCTAAACCTCCTCCTCATCTGCTGTCAGCCGACGCCAGCGAGACGTCACTTCAACTCTGGATTCTCGGCTCATGACGGAAGAACTGAAGGTCAAATCCCTAACAGTGGGCTCAGTTTAATGGGACTGAACATAAACCCTTGATAGTCTTAAAATACACTGAGCCGATACGTTTCTAGGGGATTGATCACATTTATCAGTGTCTGCTGCACATCCCCCCCCCCACACACACACACTTTATTCATTATGTATAATATAGTGAAAGATAAGCTTTATGAAAATGTACTCCCGGTCGACACTGCGGTATAAATAGGCAGTGCAGGTGAGATATGACAAAAGTGCTGCACTACACTTTATCCAGTAATGAAGGAAACAGGAAAGCAGACATCAAAACTCACTCAGGAGAAAAAACATAAAACTGAAAATTATTTTTTTCAAGGCACCGAAATCCTATTAAGATAAACTTTACTACCAAACATTGTCTAACCCTTTTCCTCCTCAAAATTATTTTCAATTTAGTAAATTCTGTTTAATCAAGCAATCAATCATATTTTACGCGTAGAGCCCATATTCACGAATTGCTATGAGCCTCGAAGGGCTTAACAATGTTCGAAATCCACTTTCTTTAACCCTCAGCAGAAAGACTCAGGAAAAACAACGAAAATAAATAACAGAAACCTCAGAGTCACATGAGGGATCTCTTTCAATAATACAGATACCAATAATAAAAGTCATAGACAACATAGAAATGACAGTTTATAACATAAATGCAGAGGTTTATTATGTTTAAAGTATTTATACTAAAGAAAATGTCAGACAGAGATGAACGGAGCAGTTATGACGTATTGTAATGATAGAGGTATTACCAGTAATAGTAGTATGTGGATGGACATTAATGGGATGAGGAGGGAGAGGAGGAGAGCAAATCTCAGTTTGTCATGCGTCATCTGATTATATAGGTCTAAAAAAATCGACTTCTCCAAAAGCATTTAGGATGCGACGTGTTTGCGTGTTGTGTGACTGCCCTGGTAACAAAGGTCGTGAGCGGCAGGTGGAACGGTCACCTGGTGGTTTTCAGTTAAAGCAACAGGATTGAACATGGGCCTCAAGTCACTTTGGACTTTGGAACTTGAACAAATGCTCCCAGCAGCCGAAACATGCTCATAAATAAAGCAATTAATGCTTGAGTAGCTGCGAGTGGACACTGAATTGCACGAGTGGATAATTGAGGGAAAACATCACAAATGTGTTGTTGAATGTTTTGAAGATAAAGTATTTTTTCTATTAACATTTTGTAACTTTGCAAGCAGGTGGATTCATTAAAAGCATTTCCTCATTATGCTGATAAAAGATCTAATCTGTCATCATATTGGGTGTTGCAAATTAATGTTACATGAATTTAGTTTGTCGGAAACGGGAGCTGTTGTTGAGACTTGAAAAAAGCAGGAGAAAGAGTCAGAGGAGGTAAGAGACATGAACGCTTCGACAAATCTCACAGGATTTAGTCATTCTCCCGGGGATACACTTATTTAGGAGAAGAAAATGAAGGCAAACAGCAAAGTTATCACCCGACTCTCCTTTGAACACATTCGTCACAGTTTAAAACAGAGGCAGCAGTTTTTTTTCTGTAAAATAAAGGATTATCACTGCTTTTATTGTGGGTTTTCAGTTTTACCTGTGGTTTAGATAATCTGCCTTAACGGTTGGCTTGTTTACAACCTCTACGGAGGCGTCTAGCAGCTCACTTGAGTGAGTACTTTGCAATCACACGTAACAAAACACAACACAAAGCTGCAATAAATCAGAAAGCTGCTTTAAAGATGCTAGAAAGATCTATTGTTCCATTTAAAAACTGGAGCTCATACACCTCCACCAAGGCCCAACAGTCCCATTTATGAAACCACATTTAAATTCATGGGGATCTGCACCGGCTTGCAAATATCAGACCCTTATTTTTCATCAAGATCCATGAATTATTCTCTGAGAAATCAAGGAAAATACTGAAAAAGGCCCCCTCGCGTATCTTCGGTAAGTGAGACTATGTTCTTTTGGGATCTGCCCCCTGATCCAGATCCGCAATAAAGTGTAACAACTTCCTCCCTGACCCCGACCCCATCCTCCCAAGTTCCGTGGTAATCCTTCCTGTAGTATTTGCTTAATCCTGCTCGGCGACGCAGGTGAAAACATAACCTCCTTGTGGGAGCTAGTGATCCAGCTCCTTGCCCCCATCTCATCCCATTACGGGGTTTTCCTTCATCTCCACTCTGACCATCAAGTACAGCAGCGGCAGTAAAGATCAATTCATACTTTCTGCATCAACAGCAGTTTCACTTCATCCCGGCTGCTCGTCTACTTTGATCAAATAAAACAAACTGTTGAACGAGAGTATTACATAATAATAATCAGGATCATACACGTCAGCCATTTTTCATTGCACTGGTCATTTATTAACTCCCAAACGATGCATTGATCTCTGATTTGGTTCCATTATGACCGATGACAAAATGGAACTAGTAATGGATTTTTGATTTAGACTAGAAGCTCACTGAGGACAAGCAGCAGCTGACATGACAGGGATATATCGGTTTTCATCTGGGCCAGAGTCTGTGTGAGGGTGTGTGTGTGTGTGTGTGTGTCGTGCTTTTGATTTTGAGTGGGTGAGTGAGTGTGTTTGTGAGTAAGGTCACACTTTGTGAGATATCAGAAAAGCAATATTCCTTCAAGATCAGCGCTATGTGTTGGAGAGAAGAAGACCACAGCAGGAAGAAATGGATTGTGGGATGTGGCACTGATAGTCATCTGTTGTTCACTTGGACTTCGTGTATTGCTGCTGGCTTGTGTAAGTGTGTGTGTGTGTGGGTGTGCATGAGCATGTGTGTATTGTATTTGTGCAGTTTGGCCATCGTGTGGTAGCAGCATCTGAACCATTCGTGATGTGACTGCATTTTACTTGTGTAACTGACAGCTTTTAACATATGAAAATGAAACTAAGACTAATGTTGTTTTACACTTCCGAGTCTCAAGAGTTTCTTCAACAGAGGGAAAAAATGTTGAAAACACAGAGAGGAAGGATTAATATTCGGCAGCATGGTGGATGACAGTGAGTTAATGAAACGCTACGGATTAGATTGAGCTGCGATAATTTTCATTAGAGAGGCGATCACATCTCTCAAGCAATGTGATGAGCACCAGAAATACAAGTGATCGCAAAACTTGGCAGCAGGAAGAATTCAGCAGCGATGACTTGGCTCTGTTACAAACTTCCATCGGCAGAGTGATCGCACAAACAATAACAGCTTCTTCACAATCGCATATTGTTAAGTTTGTTTACACTGGATGTTCTCACCTTGCAGCACGGACCTAGCAGGTGTTTGAGGTTGGTTGAACACACATCTCCGTCATTACGCCATCAGAAAATGAATCCAACTGCATCAAGTCTCAAACTGCTATCACTTAATAAAATACAATTTTGGATATTGTTGCAAAATGGGGGTCAACAGCACTGCTGCTTATTTTATGTATTTTTGCTGCTGTAACCTTGGAAATGTCCCCATTGCGGGACTAACAAAGGACTTCTTATTCTTATTCAAATTAAATTTAAGGTGCAAAAATATATTTTGAGTTTCTATTCGTTTGAATATTTAGCCTCGGTGGTCATGTGGGGGAAATTATTCACATTATTATCGGATGCTGTGATTTAAACCCTGCTGATTTATTTGTATGGAGGCTTAGAGCACAAAACAAAACAGCAGCAGTATCCGAAAGTGGTATTGGCCAACTGAAGAGGCAGACTGCTACATGCAGAGGTGGCTGATGCTAGACAAGGCTTACCCAGTCATTACTGCCTGTGCTATATTTTACTACATCTGCACTGCCAGAAAAGCCCAGAACCTCTCGAGGACACTTACGGTGACGGAGATGAAGACGAGGATGATAACGAAGAGACTCAACTCCCACCGGGGAGGACCCTGTCCCAGAGTGAGTTTCCTCACCGAGCCTAATTTATAGTTTTTGCATTTCAGGCAAGTTACAGTGAAGATATATTTAAGAAAAAACTAGTGATTCTACTGAACCAACACACGGAACAGTTGTACTAGGTATGCCTTTTAAAGTCCTGCCCCTACGACGACACATGAACGCATAGTTTCTATTTCTCATGTCATTTAATTTTTAGAAGCTCAATTTTTTTATATGCAGTCCCTCCTCCTGTAAACACGGGACCCCGGTGCCATCTGAGGACATCCATCTCACCAATTTTCTGTCTAGCAGCGATGGTGTTGCAGCGGCAGCAGCATGCAGAGTTTAATTGGGACACTTCAGGCTAAGGATCGCACAGCTGGGACGTTGAAGGCCTCGGCTGATGGCTTCATGCAGCAGAGAAGGGGGGGAAACGTGGCAATGAGCATGTAGCTGTACAAGAGAAGTATGAGTAAGGGTCTATTTATGTCCCTTAGCTTGAATAAAATTGGTCTTGCCTGTCAATTGGTTAATGTAAACCAACTAACCTTCCTTCCTTCACATATCCTGCAGCTGAGTCACTGAAACTGTTGAGAACAATTGACAGCTGTTCAGCAGGTGGTCCACCCCCCAGAAAACAATCCAGTATATGGGCACATATACAGTAACTCTGCATTTAAAGTTCATTTAAATGCAGAGCAATGGCACTCACGTGAAAAAACCTGTTTGTGTGCTGCAATCACCACTTTCACTTTCAGACTTCAGCACACGTACCACTACTTTCCAGACTCCTAAATGGTGCACACACGGAGGGAATGAGGCATTTATCTGCTGCTCTCCATTCTCCCTTCATCTTCTTGGCTGGCTCTTAAAATGGGTTTGCGCTCGTCATCTAATTGAACGAACAGTAAACACTGTTCCTCTGTCCAGTTGGGTTTTATGGTTCTTTAACTCGCTTCCATCGCTGTGTGCTTGTTTGCTGGTTAATAGGAGATTTATATACCGTCCAACTTTGCTACTTTTGTTGGCTGGCCAGAAATTGGCGAAACTAATATAAAACACATTAAGCATTAAAGTTTCCAGCATTGTAAGTAAGGGTATAAACAAAAAGACTATCAGTATGTGAATAGGGCACTGAGCAAGAAATGTGCTTTCATTTGTTAGGATACGTTTAATGCCCTAGTGTGGTGACCATTCTAAATCTGACTGATTGGAATGGGCTGTTGGTTTTCACCTGTGGTGATGCTGGTGACAGCCTCCTTTTCTGAAACTGCAAAAGTGACCTGCAGAGCCCACGATTGACAGCTTCATTACTCCCGGCCGTTGCTACTACAGAGAACTGGTCACTTGTTTAGTTGTAATGAATGTAACCTGTGTCCAATCGCACAAACTACACAACGCTGCACCTCCTTGGGCCCTTTACATGACACATCTCGAGAGGAAAAGTTCTCTAGATAGGCCTTCCACGTGCAGACAGACAGATTAATCAATTCCTCTGTCCATGCTATGCAAATTATCACTGGGATATTTCGCTTTTCTCAATCAAACCCTCTAAAAGAATTTGTTACACCTTGCAAACAGGGTCAACAACACCCTGTCACCAAAGACTGGTTGGTGTCCCCCCCCTTATTGAGAATCCTAACTCACTCCTCAGCTCGAACGTCTTGCCAGACATTTTTAGGCTAATCTGGGCTTTCCGAGACTATTCTGTTTGTGAATACAGCCCCTGGTGTTTTGCCATTGTTCATTTCCCCGATGTTGTCATTTCTCCCAGGGTTATTGGCTGTTGTAGTTTTCTTTTGTTTGTCAAACATTTCAATATTACTGAAGAATACACCCATGTTTGAGTATTTGCAGGGGTTTCTGCTGTATTCAGTTTAGGAGCAGTATGATAAAAAAAAAAGAAGTATTGATTTACTTTGTCATAGATCTGAAGGAAATATATCAAATTTAGGTTGGTGTTTGAGGTGAAGGGCAAGCAGACAGCTGGCTTTGATGCAACATGAATTGTTTCTGACCTCAGTATGATTTGCTTCTCCATGAAGTGAAGATCAGGTTGAGAGTTGGAGTAGATTTTCCACTCGGTTTTACAAAGTAAGATTTGCCATGTCTGATTTCTTTAAGCATATAAATGACTCAGTTGGTTAAGTAAGGAATGTATCATCGGACAGTAATAGTGGACTGAGTCTCCAGTGGGAGTTTTAACAGCTGACAGAATCGAACTTGACTAATGAATAATAAAGGTGAATGGTCTGAAACGAGTATTATTGAATATTGAATATAACAGGAGTGCATGAACAGAAGTAAGTCTTTGTCTATACAATGAGTCGGCTCTGATGTTTGCAACCCCTGTCGTCCTTTAGGCCTCATGTGAATGATGTTAGTGCCGTGGCCATTTTTCAAAGTGTGTTAACCTTGGGAGTTCAAGAAAGAATTAAATAATGTGTATCTACCGTTTAGAGGGTAGAAGCACAGTTATATATTTTGAATAATCAAAATTTGAAGTGTACACACATTCTAACATAACTGGTGTATAGCAAGAGCTAGATTTGCTTATAAAAGTAGAAATAGCTGTTCCTCTGGGCTTTAAGTTAAATAACGGACTGTCCCACCCATGGCCTCCTGAGCCTTGTGTGACCAGACAATTTAAACCTCTTTTGATCCATGAAATCAGTTTTACATGCAGCCTTTTTTACGCCATGTTATCTTTAATATTAGTCACAGCCCTAAATCCTACCAACTATATTCACTGGGAACATTTATATAATTCACCAAGTATATGTTTAGTATATACCAAACCAGCGGCACTTCATCACATACTCTATATTTATATCAAAAGTGTAACCAATGTGTGAACCTCCCACGCCTCATCCCATCCCAACCCCAAAACTAAAATAGATCAAGCTCAGCAGCGTGAGTCTGTTTAGTCAGTCTGCTAAAAGTTCTCCATCCAATGCTTGTTCTGTGGAAGTGAGCAGCAGGTCTCCTCCACAGTCACACTCCTGATGAAAAAGGCAGAGTCAGAATCACCTTAACCCAACGTACCATGCAGCACAACGCTCACATACATGTTTAAGCAAATATATACTTAAGTACTTTAAACATTGACACATCTTTCCATTATGTTTCTACAGTTTCCTATGTTTTTAGTTTTTCCTCACTCTTGTTGAGCCCTATGAGACAATTTGTTAACATGGGCTCAACAACAAACAAATTAGATGAATGATTTATAACTACTCCATAGTATTAGTCACAAAAGGAAACTAGTCCGATGCATAGAGTCGGATATCGTTTGGATTTTAATCATTGCGATTCAAAGTCAGATTTTGCTAATCAATGTAAGTTCTTAACAATTACAATTCTCTGAAGGGCGGGGTCACAAACAGGTCACATATTTAAAAACCTTGATGAAGTTATTTCATAGCTGTAACAATAAAACACTTTCTAATAGGATCCATGCATTATTGGTGAAAAGAAGTTAGAAAAAGTTCCCTGATCCGCCCCTTTGTCCAGAAATGCGCCAAAATTGAACAGTTTCTATTTTGGCTTGTGTCCCACTGCTCCACCTAGTTCTGTGGAAAACGGTTTTATGGTTTTTGTGTAATTCTGCATTCAAACCAACCAACCAAATAACAAAGAAACAAACAGACAGGGGTGAAAGCACAACCTCCTTGGCAGAGCTATTTACTCAGAGTTTAGCCCGTGTGGGTGGTGACACGACAGAAGTAAGAAGGTCTGCGTGTGGTGGTGAAAACAATCCATTAAAAGCATCTAAAACCTGTTATATCTAACTGTCTGTAAATAACATCATGTCCTCACATCAAATACTTATATTCTCATCATCGTTCTCCGCTCCTTCCTCTTTCATGACTCCTCTCGGACTGCATGGTGACATCACTGTCCTTTCCACGATCATCCTGTGTTGACAACGGACAAGGCACTTGGCATTTACATCACACAAATGACGGAGGGAAGCCGGCATGAACGATATTTCATCTGCTCAGAGTCAGTCAGCTTTGCAGAGAGAAATTTCCTTTTGATCCGGTCCCAGACAGTGGCACTGTTGTCCATCGTTTGTTTGATGCATGGCTCCAATGCAGGGGTTTATCCTCCAGAAAGTTCCTCGTATCATCTCTCTAAAATAAGCAGAAAGCAATTTACATGTGTACTCCTCCTGTTTGTAGCCTCAGTCATTTACCTGAAAGAGCTTCGACAAGTTTGCCCAAATTGCTTCTTCAGGTCGGATACAGATAAAGAATCTCCCTTTTCAACATAAAAAAAAGCATCTCAAGCTTTTGGAGAATAGAAAGAATCTGACAGCATGTGATGTTATTTTCAGTAGAGACGCAGAGCGTGGACGTGTATAAAACTCATCATCAGATTGATGAAGCCCCCCGACTTCCTGAAATCTTCATCAGTCAGCCAAACAAGTCTGTGAGGGAAGGAAAATACATTTTCCGAGTTCACTATATCGTCTTTTTTCTCTCTTCACTCAAACAAACTGCTGATGGAGTTTATCTGCTCATCTTCATCCTTACATTGATTCTACTTTTAATCACGTTACATTTCCTGATGTGTCAGCTATGTTAATCTTTCTTGATGTTCTTATCAAAGCATTTTATATTGTCCACAGTAATCTTCATTTTGTGCACAGTTTTTACCTCTAAACCAAACTATTAGTTCGTTCAGATTGTGTGTGTCTGTCTCCATATGCTTTCTAAGTCATTGATCCAAGCTGCTGCACCAGTTCTCACGACAACAAGGAGTGAGCATCGAGGCAGCTCGGATGTAAACAAGAAAATTACAATTGAGATTAAATCAATATGACATGCAACTTTCATATGTATGCATGTGTAGTTACATAGTAAGAGATTCATGTCCTGTTGTTTTATGAATGTTGACACCTGCAAAACAAATTTACTTCTTTAACTTTAGCCATTAAAGAAGAAACAAATTGTTTTGTTTGTATTTTTTCTCTTGATACTTTCTACATGCTACCAGATCACATCAAGCTCCGGGTTGAGACAAACTATCTTGCATGAATTACCAGATACGTGTATAAAACTATCGATCTATTTTCCAAGAAAGATGACCTTATGAAAGCTTTAATTCGAGTCACCAGAACCCCAGACACAGATATCATATCAGGCGGAGGTGTGGAAGAGATTGGCCAAATGGACACTGTCAAATTTGAGCACATTGTGTTGTTAATTACCCAAGACCTCAAGACTTCTGCCTCACTCTCCAAGATCTATTCAACTTTTTTTTTAAACTATTCAGAACCAGCCACAGCCCGACCGGAAGGAATTTTATTCTTCCACAATCTGCACAAGGGCAAAACGAAAGGAACTCAGTTATTTTTGCATAAGCCTTTTTGCTCTCTTGTGGTCAGAGGACAACATAGATACCTAGAACTTTGGGTTTATCCTTCTTTCTGAGGTATTTGGAATCTATTTAGAGTCTGTACCTGTGCACACAACACAACCTTTCGCTGTTATTCAAATAAGGTTCCTCTATGACACCTCTGAAAAGAACATTTTAGTCATCTGCAGTAATTGGCATTGACCACAGAGTTCTCCCTTATCGGTCTATTGATTATTTCTACTGCAATAGTGGTGTGGAAGTGGTGCTTGTCAATGTCAGTGGTAATGCAGAGATGTGCACGGGGCCGTAGGGCAAAAGTGATTCCAGCTTTGTGAAGGTTATCCTTGACATCTTATCCTGAGTGCTGCCTGTTGCCCGGCCTAACTTGTTCCAATGTAAGGGAAGGACCGGTTGCTGTTGAACTGTTTGTCTTCTTGTGCATCCTGGCTCAACATAGTACACACTGAATGTGGTGGAAGCGGTTGGATGTTGTTGCGATGTTGGCCCAGGGATGTTTGGGTAGGCTGTGGAGCTGCTGTTCTGTGTGCTCTGACAAATTTCAATAGTTTTGGGAAAAATCTCACTTCCAATGTCTTTGTGGATGAGCAACGAGACGAATTCTGACAGCGAGCTTCTTTCAATCCCTGTGGTAATCCAACAGATCTCAGATTTGTCTGACTTGATTTCCAAGGCGCTCTGAATGCTAAAGCAGCGTTTGCCTTTTCGAGCTGATCAATTGTATATGTCAGCTTGGCTATACGGTGAGTGTTCTTTCTACGGTGGTTATCTGATCTTGTCCATATAGGTTTACTAGGAGGACATGTTTCTCAACCTCCTGCTGTAGGCTATCAATTAGTAAATCCATTGTTTACACCACAAGAGCTGCTTGAGTCGCACACTCTTACTTTTACTTAATATATTGTTGTCTCAACATTGCTGGAGGAATTATTTGGAAATTAAGTCTGGAAAAACTAAATCTAGTTCGACTTCAATAAAAGTTGCCTTATTCTTGCCTTATTCTTGCTTTAATTTATGTTTAATTTAATTCAAGTTGGTTTGAGAATAGTTGCTTAAATTACAAATTACTTTCGATGGATTTGTAAGATTTATTACGTGTGACCTTCGTTGTAGTTAAATAAATTCTGTTAAGATGAATTTTATATTAATGTATTTTTTATTTGCATTTTGCAGCTCTCCTAATTGTATTTTCACCACCTGACTGTTATTTGTTCGGCTGTTCATCCGTCTGAGCTGCAGCTGAAGTCTTTTGGCTGGTTTGCGTTGCCAGACTCCATTTGCACCTGCAGAATGTCCCTCCTTAAAAATGGAATCGAATTATTTTAGCGCTATATTGTTTTTCACTGCCATTGACATGTTCTGGTGCTGCTTAGCAACAGCTCCAATCAGCTTTCCAGCAGATAGCCGGGGCTTTTTATAACCCTAATACTACATGTCTTCCACATGCGCTAAATGCCACAAATCTAATCATAGCAGCTTTACTCTCAATTTCATGCTAATACAAGTTTTTAATCATTGTTCAGAGTTAGAATTGTTTCTAAGTTAAGTAAGTCTGTAAACTGGAAACCGCTGGATTTCCCACATTTTCAGAAGGTTTTTCTGTTTTGTTTTAAAGGGGACATATTATGAAAATTCCACATTTGTAGTGCTTCTACACGTCAATTTGGGTATCTGGCATGTCTACCATCCCAAAAACTATTTGTTGTGGTTCGTCTATGTCAGAAACGATACGCTAGAGTGCGTCGAATGGGATTACGACCGAAATCGGATGTCTGGAGGAGGAGCAGAGCCGGCGGCCATAGTTAGAAACCCAAAACAGGTAAATCTGAGGAGGGCTGATTTAGACAGGGTAAAAAGGTGCTGTTTTAAATGATCCTTGTGGTATTTTGACCAAAATATGTTACAGACATTTCATTAAGACCCCAAGGAACCCTATCAACTGTGGTAAAATGGGCATAATATGTGCCCTTTAAACTCTGTTGCTGCAAGAGAGAGTTGCTTAAAAAGGTCAAACTTTTTATATTTCCATGTTTCCGTAACAGAAACTCGTATAACTGCAATTATTCCCTCTCAGGTGCGCAGCGGTAAATTAACTATTATGGCGCTAGAGGTGATTCCAGGCTGTCTTTGGGTCTGTCTGTGCCGGCCCCACAGCCAAATCCCCATTATGGACAGAACATTGGCTCATTGAGAGGCCTTCAAAGAGTGGGACGTCTCTACAAAGCCACAGTTCGAGCCTCAGAAGCAGCTACAAACAGGGACACTCGTGGCCACAAGCCACAACGGGCCTTTTGACTGGATGGGAATGTGTGATAGGATGAGGTCAGTCACTCTGATCAAAACAAAGGGTTTAATGTTGAATGAAGGTGAACTTTTCAAAATTAGAATTCACTGAGAACAGCGAAGGCAAACAAAATAAACGTAACCAAGTGATTGAAGAACACTGATGATGAATGAAACCAAGACATTTGCATACAGTTACACACTGAATTATTATATTTCACCGGAGAATATGAAGATCAAAATACCTTTGTGGTACTTGCCTGCGGCAGAGTCGAATGCCGAACGTTAAAAATTAACTTATCCTCAGACTGAGGAGCTGCGTTTGTCCTCTTTGTTTGAAGGCTCAAACTCTGTTTCCCCTCTGACCACACCCTGTCAGAGGGGAAACACACTCGTATTGTACAATTCTGCAAAAAAGTAGCTTCACTGCAGCTTTACTGGAGTTTTAAAGCAGAAGAACTTCACTGTCACATCAGACCTGGCGTTTTCGATTCTTGTGCTCAGACCATGAAGGGTCTAAATATGTTTCTTTTTACCACACATGGACCAAAGTGGTGTTTTTTTTGCCTGTACACTTATAAATCAAATTATGTTAATTTAAACCAGCATATCCTCAACATTACTTTGTCCATCTTGTGCATATAAATATCACCAAAAAACTGTTTGTGACATGCTGTGAGCATGATTGCATTCAGAGACCGATCTTTTAGACAGCAATGTAGGGAAAAACGAAATCGAATAAACAAGTACATCAATCTTGTTTACTCAATCATATGAAAAAATCGAAATCAGGATTCTAATTATTTATTCAATTAATGCTTTTGTTTATTTATTTAATAGCGATGAGCAACTTAGTCGGCTGAGTGGACTCTGGATGCATGTCTATATTGTAACAATAGATTAAATTTATTATATATAATAATAATTATTATTATAATAGACACTTTTATTTCTGTTACCGTGTGATCCTTGCATAGTAAATCCTGATGTTTATAATAGGATGGAGGGTATATGTTTTTGTGTGGTGCCCTACATTGACCTTGATGTAAAGTCATTTCGTCCCCTGCTGCTACAGCCGCAGCGTTGCAGTCTGCAGATGGGAAATTGGTTGTTTTTTATATACTTCGATGATTGATTGCTGATTAATTAGATATACACGAACCTATCTTTGTGAAGTCATTAGAGACAGGACTTGTGATGATATACTTGCAGGCTATCATCATTATCTCACCGTCATGGATCTGCATTTTCTAATTGTCACCCATCTTTCTTCTTTCTCCGCACCTCCACAGTGGATGTGCTGTAGGACAAGCAGCCCCCATGAAACAGTTTGAGGGATCAGGATAAATTATAATCATTTTTTGATCCCAGTAAATTTTGTCCAATTATTTAAATCCAAATGCTAATAAAACTAATATCGTTCCCATAAGCCTGTACTGTACTTTGTGTTTACTGCCAATAAACATAAAAAAACATATGCATGATCACTGGGAGCATGTTATGTCTCATTCTTCCTTTACAATGGCGGCCATGCTCTTCTAAATTGAGTGGAGTGCAAGTCATGTTTTTCTGGCTCAGAATAACACGAAGACAAATCAAAGACACCTCAGAAAGTTTCTGTTAGGAAGTGTTACTGACAGTATGAGGTTCAGGGAGATATGCAACAAGGAGGGGATTGTATTTTTTGGCATTATTTTCAATCAAAGTTATATTGACCCTTAGAGAATTTCAATAAAGAACTGCTGGTTATGAGTGAAGCTGTAGCAGGCCTCGGAGACTCTAAAGAGTTGCGCATAAAGTAGATTTATCACAGCATCTTTCTGGTTCCCACAAGTTCTCACTTGCCTCTGAGAAACATTTTTCCTAAAAATAGAAACTTAATTAAGCCTATCATCAAGGCTTTAATTTAACCATACAGAACACTTAAATGAATTACACTGCGTTCATTTGGCAGATGCCTTGGTCCAAAGCAATAAGCACACAACCTACAGGAAAAAGAGTATTTACTACAATAAATCACGTATAAGAAATCCATCTTGTTAATGCCGAACTGACAGGGTGATTTAAAAAGTCTTCAAAGTTCTGGTTTGACTAGATTAATGTGCAAGCTCATTCTCTGGTGCAGAACTGCAACCAAGTCATTATTGCAGGGTTATAACCGGAGGAAATACTAACAATTTTTGCAGGTGATTTAATAAGTGCAAAATCACCACAGTTACTACTCCACCTTGCCAGTAGGTGTCGATGGCAAAACAGCATGCAGCATGGGGGGGGGGTCGGGGTGTCACTTCGCACCACCACATTGAGAACTCCAATAAAGAAGCAGTAAAGCTGTTTTTCATCTGTGTGTGTGTGCACTTGCGATGACTCTAAGTGCGGAACATCCGGAGGATCAGGAGCTTTTCTTTTTCATTTTACCAGGGACTGTCCCTCTTGTTCAACGATGCGCACGAGTACACACCAGCACCAAACTGTCTTCCCACACTACTTATCACTGGTCACAGATCATCATCTCCTGTTACTCTGATATTTCTGTCGCTGTGCAGATCATAAAACTCATTACAGGAGGGGTGTTTAAAATACCAATTAAGGAGAGTTTTAGTAGTTTTAATTTTAGCAAATTAATAGGCGGGAAAGAGATCATGTAGGTAAAAGTATTTTTATTTAAAGGCAACAGAAACCATGTGGAGTCAAAGATGGTGCAGCGTGTCTTGACGACTCAGAGCTGCAACTGATGTACAACTCTTTTTATTTGATGTTGCTGCTGCAGTTCCCTTCTGGTGGGAAAAAGTGAAATATATATCTGCTGTATCATTTTGCACTGGGGGTGTGATATAAAACTACACTGCAACCTGTTGTAGATGGGGTTACCATGAGTCAGAGGTATTTGTTTGGATGCCGGAGGAGTGACTGCCTGTGTCTATGGATCTCAGATTGCAAAATCAATATTTTAATTCAATTTTGAAAACGTACTGCCCAATTCCTTTATTTCCTTAGGGTCATTTTGTGTATCTGTGTATGTTTGTTTCTCTACAGGCAGGTGTGTATCTATGAAAACATTGAATGCATGTGTGTATACAGGATCATTTTGGGCCATCCAGAAACTCCAGTAAAGGCCTTGTATTTACTGAATGTCATCGCAGGTATTATTAGGGGAACCCCAGCTTTCCTTAATTCCATTATACTACAATTTTCCATTCATAATTCAGAACCTTGAAAAATCCTTCATTTGTTTTCTGTTTTTCTGCTGAGGAGACGAGCAGTGCATCAGCGAAGGGAACTGTGAACCATTCTGTTTACAGAACGCAGTCCTGTTTACTTCCTT
Organism: Pleuronectes platessa; assembly: GCF_947347685.1. Classification (NCBI taxonomy): domain Eukaryota; kingdom Metazoa; phylum Chordata; class Actinopteri; order Pleuronectiformes; family Pleuronectidae; genus Pleuronectes; species Pleuronectes platessa. Next base: position 23,525,603 of record NC_070626.1, read on the forward strand.
CTAATGCATGTTTGTGAAATATGACAGGGATGGGCGTGTGTGAGTGTGTTTTGTGTATGTGCGTGTTTCTGTGTGTTTTAACTGAGGGGAAGCAAGATGAACATGCTTTATGGCAGTAGTAAAATTCTCCATGGTCCGTCTGCTAGGGAAGAGCCAAGGGCAGAATGTTTATGGCTCCCAAACATTATAAACTACCTCTGTGCATTTACCTCAAGCTGCCGTGTTTGGCCAGCCATGTCCCTCCGCCGCAGAACCGGCGTCGCAGTGGCGTGTCTCTTCATGAATACTAACTATACCTCTGTTTCACTATCATTAAATGTATCTTTACTATTTCCAGCCTCACCTCCTCTGCTGGTAAAGTCAGGAGCACTGAGGTGTGATTTCATGCAGTGAATATCAACCAGTTCTCCGTCTACACAGCCATATTGGTTGCATGCATGCATGCATATCCGCCGCTGTTATTATTGTTTATGCAATGCAAATAGAAAAAAAGACAGTCAATGTCTCAGTGAGCGGAATACTGCTGGAGTCAAAATTCAAAAATTACAGAGGTGCCATTAAACAGATGAAAACCAGATGCCTTCAACCAGTAGTCGATTAACAGGGGCATCAGCCCAATAATTTCTTCAGTGCATGGATTGATTTTTACTCGTGTTTGGCATGACATCCCAGCAGTTAAGAATAATAATAATAATAATAATAATAATAATAATAATAATAATAATAATAAATTGTAGTACTACTCAGCAATGCCAAAAACTAATATAACTATACAAATGCTAGTCTATAGGAATGTACACAGTGAAAGCAGTATCTATTGAGTTTATGTCGAATCCTGCGTTCCTCCTTAAAACGGTAAAGACTTTGCGGATGTTTTAATGGACACTGATGCGGTTAGAATTTCTCCTGGTGCTGCTGATGGTCAATCTGACTGACAAACCGTCAAGTATGTTTACATGGCGGAGGGAGGTGGAGCTAGAAGCAGAACACTACCCTCCTCTTTTCGATAACCTTTGGATTTAGATTTTTTTTAAATAAACCGGTTCCCACCCTCTAGTTATCAGCATTCACTAGTTATAAGATGATCATGCGCACACACATGCATCACTCTCATAGGGAATGACAGAATTGACAGGTTATGAAGGAGGAAGCTTTTTTGATCATGTTGGTTTAAAGGAGACGACACCCCCCCCCCTCCATCCCTCTACAAATCGCCCTCTTTCCCTTCAGGGCCGTTCAGAGCCTCCCGGAAAATTATATTCAGTTCGGCTATTTACCTTCGTCAGCACATTATTGATAAATAAGACATTACCAGACTACACCCCAGAGCTAAAACCTGTTATGCCAGGTTAGAACAGACAGCAAAATTATATCTCCACATTAACACCCAGCAGCCAGAACACACAACAAAAATCCCTTTAACTATCTCTAGTCATGAATTATAGTGAGTTCCCATATGCTTGCCAAAATAAAAGCATGATATGTTTCTAATGGTCTGCAGCAGGTGGAGCGAGCAGCAACAGCTCCTGGTAACAGTAAAAAGGACCTTCCTTCATCGTGTGCAGAGTACATCATGCACGCCCAAGTCCTGGTGCACAGAGGCACTCCATCTGAATCTTAACACCATTTTACACTCAGACTGAAAGCCGCTGTCAAGGGATACAAGATTTATTTGCCTGTAATTGCCTAATTTTGCCGTTGCTGCCGCCTCAGTGGGAGCCACAGCCCACCGATAGACAGCCTAACCTTGCCTACTGAGGAACAGTCCAAGGATATAATACTGTCAGCTTCACATGGTACTCGCCGGTGATTTATCATCGCTGCCGCCCTCCCTCTCTTCCACCCGCACTTCTCCCCACCTTCTGCTTGAGCAAACACTTAGTGAGTTGTTATGGCTCCGCTCATTGGAGGTAAACTCTGCTGAATGTTTGCCTTGCAACGCACAGGAGGGATCTGTTGATAGAGGCAACTTAGAAGTGAGACATGAGGGCAGATGTGCTGGAACGACTGCAGCACACCCCGGACGGGTTGTTTGTCAGGATCAATAGCCCGGTCTGAACAAGCAAGCGAAGGTAGTGACTTTGCCATCGAACTGAATCCAGTCTGGCATAACACAGGTTCAGTGATTATGAGTGTTTTCTGCGGAGAATGGCAGCTCGGGAAAAAAAACATGACAGGCTATTTTATTTCCAGCACCCATTTTCATTTCAGGAAATCTTGCCTCTACATGTGCATTTGAAAAAGTAGTAGCGACGATGCAGCACTTCAGTCACACATTCACATACCGGGGTTCAAACAAGACTCTGCCGTTGTCCTACTTTAAGAAATTTCGATGAAGAATTCAACGTGTTTTGAGCGAGCCTGTAATGAAATTTGTAGCTGGGACATGTTGGAATAACACATCGACCAGACAGTAGCCTGCAACACGATCGCATAGAGATGATGTATAAGCTGGGGTACGTGATGCGTGAAGCCTATAGCCTATTTTCCACAGTGCATGTGGCAGAGTATGCTCAATTTGACTGCTTATCTACAGTCCCTCACTGGCTGCAGCGGGGATAAGACGCCACTTGCTCTGTACAACGCTTCAGCAGTTTTAAGACATTCTGGGGCTTGTGGCTTGAGTGCAGAATTATTGCAAACAATTTCAGTTTTGTATCCAGACTGCGAATAACATTTTCCTTTAGCTAGTGAGACAAAAAAGATGCCTAATATTCCCTCTCATCTTGTAGAGGGATATGAAAATATTAAATATGTAATTTTTCATTGATGGCACAGACATTTTTTTTGTAAAGAGACAGGGACTTAAAAAAGATGACGTTTAAGTTGATTATAATGGTTACGGTTGAAGAAATGTGTTCATAGTCTCAGGGTAAAGTGTGTTTGTTATTAGTAATGTTCACTGGTAAGTTATAGTGTCATGTTTTGTGTAGTCTTGCGATCACGTGAATAAATCATGCTTTATCCCACAGTTTGTGGCTTTTAGCGTGTTCACTCAAAATTGCAGAAATTAATTCCACTAAACAAATAAGCTGCACCACAAACTGTGATAGGTAGCCATGGTGGAGGCACAGTCATAAGTCACCAGATAATGTATAGCAAGCTGGTTATTATCTGTGAATAAATCCTGACAGGCTGAATCTGAATCCGATTTCACCACAGTAAACACCTGGTCCTCCTGCCATATTATCCTCAATGAAACATATTTACGAAACAGATTAATCTTTAAAACCGAGGCATCGTTTTTCACTGTCTGTTTTATACATAACGCGGCCTCACGTGGAAGCATCCTTCTAGGGAGTGAAGCTCCTGATGGCAGAGTGATACGGACGGCCCTCCCCACATTATACACTTTAATTAAGGTGCAACCTGTGACATTAATGAAGCCTCTGTTCTCTTTGTGTGTCCCGGTGAACCCAACCTGTGGTCAAACATGTAAAAATACCAGGTGTCTGGAACTGCTACACCAAAAATGGCTTCTGTAATTATAAATGTTATTAATCAAAGCGGCTGTTTCACATGTCACGCTGCCCGCTGTGAGCATTTCAGAGACTTGGTGATTTTACTGTTTTGTTGGACGGTGACTCCTCAGGCCGCCACACGCTCGTGGCGCCTGCACAGAAGTTTGAACTCATCATGTCTGTTTAGGACAGTAACTGTCATCCCCCTCATTTCCCCTGTAAAGCCCTGTCTCCTAGTAAATATGTTTTCTTACAAACTGCAGCAGCGGAAAGGTAATTGCTACTGGATTCAATTTTTCATTAACGTAATGAGGATATGTTGCTAATTATCATATTTGGCAAATCGTAAATCCCTTAATACTTAAAGTGGCAGTAAAACGTTCTCAGACTACATATTTGTTTCCCAACAAAACAGACAATATCCCTTTGTTGTTGCCAGAGCATTATTATACTTGGTTTATTGGTTCATTATCATACTCAGTACTACGGTTTTGTTCAGGCACTGACAACACATTGTTAAGGGGAGCGAAAGTTTGCTACAGTAAAGGTCACAGTAATTTCTGACACTGCGTGTTATTGTCGCTTCCTGCAGGCAAATCCAGTTTGTGTCTCGAATCGTATCTTGAGGACAGACTGTCCGTCCTGTTTCTTGCCAGAGAACAGATCGGATTTGTTTGTCAGGACATAACCAGCCCGGGTGGTGACCACCCATCTGCGTGGGTTGCTGTGTGGGCGTATATCCACGCTGGTGGCGCCACTTTCTAATGTGGAAGAATGGGAAACGGAGTCATGTATTTAGGTTTGTGTTGATGTTCATTCCTGTGGTCATGTGGACATCAGGGATGTGACATCACTGTGTCGTGTTGAAATGTAAATGTTCGGCTGTGGCTCATGGGTTAGAGCACTCGCTGCTTTCCAAGCCAATTTGGGGTTCAAAATTTCCTTGAGCAAGACACTGAACCCCAAATTGCCCCTTCTCTTAGACAAAGTGCTGCCCATATATGCACTGTATGGAAGTGTGTGTGGATGTAAATCAACAGTCTATAGTATGAGCACCCCCCACCTCCATGTGACAAGGCTATGTTAACAGATGTAAAGCTTCAGTCATACATAAAAAGGAGAAAGAACAGCCTGGGCTTATAAGGAGATCTCCAGCTACAGCCTCGTGATTACCTGCTTTAGAAATGACCATAATCAGTTAGAATAATTACAAGGCCACAATCAGATGATTGACTAATGGATGTGGTAAAACTGAACAGTTCCTTCATGTTACATCAAGTGAACGTGGACACACATTTGAAAACCATCAGGACTGACGGAGAGAACGTGTGTATATAATATAAAGAAGTGAACATATCAGCATTGCTGTTTCATGTAATTCTACACAACCCTGCTCTTTTCGATGAGGAGCCACAGGACAAACCTTCCACTCAAACGCTATTCACTACGGAATAAGTCATTTCAGTCTTGATGGCTGTTGAGTACTTGACCCTATTATGTACTTTTTCATTTTCTTCTCCCCTTGTACGCTGGTTTACACAAATATGAATAATATATACACACACTGGTTGTTATGAGGTACAAGCGCCACCTGTTTCACGAATACATTTCACTGCGTGCTGCAGAGTCACCTCTTGTAATTCACAGCTAACAGTAGGTCAGCCAGCTTTAATCAGAACACAGGTCTAATTAGCCAGAATATCAAAAAATAAATAGCAGCTCTGCTGGGTGTTGAATCCAATCTGTATTCACAATATCTCTGTTTAATACCGCTGTTGCTTTTTGTGTTGTGTATTGTCCCACACGTCCGCCCGTGTAATGTGGCTATCACGCCCTCAAACTGGCGTTGAAAGGTACTGCATGTACTTCCTATCACTAGCTCCCCTCCCCCATGAATATTAATCCCATCCAACAGGGGCTGTGGATATGAAACACTTTGTCCTGTGAAACAATGCTCCCCTTGACCTTTAATAATAAACTTTGGCATCATAAATAACCGCTGATGGAGGTGAGAAATCAAGCTCTGTCAAGTGTTGACACTTTTCCTTTATGGGAGGGTCCCGGTTCCCTGAGCTGCCACCTCAGTGTGACCTCTCAATTTACCATCACATTGATAATGGCGTCATTCATCAGTTTGAAATTGGCTGGGTTAATTTTTTTCCTCATAGAACTAAATGGGAAGATTATCCAGGCAAATTAAAACTGATGAATGACCTATGATGAAAAAATCAAGCATCAAGTGCAATGATCATGTTCCGCTCTGCGCTGACCTGCCGCCACTAGCCTTCAAACAATGATATTTCTTGTCTAGTAACGTGATTAATTCTACTGTGTTTATGTTGCTATAATTTTCAAGAATTTTTTTTCTGTCATTCTTACAATTTAGTCTTGTTTTATCAACACATTTTGTAAAGGGTAGTGATGTGACTGTGGAGAATCTCAGTCATCCAGGTCATGGTATAACCAAGTGCTAAAAACGGGTCAAATGCACTTGGTTGAGTTTCCTCAACTTCAATAAATCAACCAAGTCCAGTTGACCTGTTTTTAGCACCTGGATAAAGAGTAGCAATGTTATCAAATGGTGTATTCTGTTACTTTTAATTTATTGAAGCATGAGGTTCACTTACAACAGAGGCCACTAATATGCGAACAGCGGTCTGTACCTGGGACCGGGCCTATAACTAAAATCATGTCACTGTCTGTTCAGTTGGATTGAAATTGTTAGAAAATTGGTTGATAGGTAGAAAGAAAAAGAAAGATAGGGTACTTATCTTAATCCTCTATGTGAATAGGGATTGTGAAAACTAAATATTACTAAAATATTTGCATTACACTTCAGCTGATTTGACAGTCAGTTGTTGACCACACAGAGACACTGCTACATCTAACCTGTTAAGATACAAGCTAAACGGCGGATTCCTAGGAAGAACACAGGAGAGGAGAAATAGAGTGCTTTTCTAAGATTTAATGAAAAACTGGTAACAGGAATATTGAATGTGCTGGCAAAGCAATAGTTTGCAGTTCCCAGAGTCCAGAGGTAATAAAGCAACATCCACAGGTCCAGGTCCAGGGTCCGTCTGTGGTGTGTGAGCTGGCTGAGCGAAGCAGGAGCAGGTGGATGGTCCTTCAGAGGACTGGTGGAGATGAGCCTAACCAAGGAGAAATGGAAGTTTGGGATAATTCTCATGGACCAGTGTAAAGAAAGTTTGAAGACTGAGGGATGGATTATTTTATTTTTTTCTATGATAAAAGGGTCAATAGAGGCTGGTGACATTCTCCAAGAGTTTTCAATGGAATATTTCTGGAGGAAAGCCCAGCACTATGACCCTGAGAGCAGTCCCGAGCAGGAATCTGCCATCGGTCAGGCAGGCGCTTATTGGTCTCAGAGGAACGGAGGCGAGCAGCCCTGGTCTCTCTGCAGACCTTCCATCAGTGCTGAAGGTGATGCTGGACTGAGGGCACAGCGGTGTCACCTTCCTGTGACGGAAATAACAGCAGCTGGTTGTCCAGGGAGACCTGGAAAGGGGACAACTCTGTGGCAGAGCTGACAGGGGAGCTATGGAATGTGCTCAATTCATGGAAAACTTTGACTCTAATCTTGATTAGTTCTCTCAGTCTGTCCATCAGTCTGTGGCTGAAAACCAGACGACAGACTGAAGCACATAACTAACACTATAATATACAGAGCTACTAGGACATTATTAAGTTTACTACTGTAAACTGGATATCAACAATTATAGCTCATTCAAGATATTTTACTACTACGTCTATATTTTACAATAATTCCTGTTTATACCATGGACTTGATAAAGATGGACGCTTCTCTACATCAATCCCACAGTCCAGCAAAGAAGCCAAATATCACAGATACGAAAGCTGCCATCGCAGATGACATCATGTGGAGCCAGAGTCTGTGCAGAAGGGAAGTCTTGCCATTACAGGCGCCCGACCAATCATGAGTGAGTCTGTCATGATATTTCCCCCCCGTTTTTAGAGCATCAAGTAACTAATTTAAACCAAATTTACTAGAGCAACATTGCACTTGACCATGCATCAGTGCAAGATGTACTGACAATGACAGAAACTATCTTTGAGTCATTGAGTTTGGTCCATGTCCAATCCACTAACATGGGTTTACGACCTTTACTGCAGCCAGCCACCCGTGGGCCATCAAGATGCTTGGGCTTCACTTTAGAGGAGCTGCCATGTTGTCCATTGTTATATAGCCAACAGTCAATGGTTTATACACCAAACTCTACTCATGAGAAGTACAGTCTTTGACCAAAACATGAATTAACACTAAACAGCAGAGCTTTTAAATACTTAGAAGATGTTTTCTTATTAAACATGATAGAAACATAGTTGCTAGAAGTTTTTCCAAATAACGTGAATAATAATGGTAAATAGAAGTATAGTTATACCTGTAAAACCTAATTACAATTATATATTTTTTGCTAATGTCCTAAAATGTTACTGGATTCATCCACTTGTTTAGATGATGAGTGAAATCTGTCTCTAAATTCCCATCTTTCCTGGTTTAGTGTTTTGGACAGAGACTTGAACAGAGCAGATGAAACGCCTACAACACTCCTGCATCATAACTATGGTGATGAGACGTTCATGAGAGCACTTCCTAAAATCTTCTGCATCTCTCCTCATCACCGCTCTGTACAAAAGGATTTAGGAGCAGCTCTGCAGAAAACACTAGGGTTAATAATTTTATTCAAAAGTTTGTGCTTTGTTTGTCTACTTTTAGCAGTGAGAGGGATGTAAATTTTACCTTAGAATTACAAACCAACTTCCACAACCTTTTGTTGGTGCATCCATTTTTTACACCACATATTGAACCAAACATATCTGAAAAATAAGTGTGTTTCAAAAGACAAAGCCAGAAAGTTTCTGCCTCAGGATGGATTCTATGGAAGTGTTGCGCACACCTGCTGGTTTCACAGCGTCAGGTAGTTTCTCTGGCCTTGTTTCTAAAAATGTTGTGTGTCCACCTGCTTAAAACTCAGTAAACAAAATGGCCACACAATCTCAGATCAACTGCAAGCTGTCATCCATCACCATCCACCGGCTCTAAAGTGTAGGACCTGTCTTTTTCTCTTTTTATTATTCTGTTTACCTCCCTCTTCCTCTAAACATAGTCAGATTATTTTTAAAGTCTGCAGAAACTTATCAATACATGAATCATTCTACGATACCAAAATGTAACACCAGGCATATGTGCACTAACAATAATAAAGATTCAATAAAAACATTTTTGACTTTAGATTAAATGGTAATACAATGGCAATCAAACTGAGTCATTGGATGCATAGAGGTTGTTATTATCAAATCAGGATGTATCAGTTGTAATAGTGTGTCTCCATTAGAGCCAGTGACAGGAGACATCAAGTTTTAGGTTGTGTGTCCGTCCCATTCTTGTGAACACGATATCTCAGAACGTCTTCAGGGAATTTCTTCGAATTTGGTTCAAATGTTCATTTGGCCTCAGGGATGAGCTGATTAGAATTTGGTGGATAACGGTCAAGGAAAATTCCGGTGCCTGCGTATAACCTTGCCCATCGGACTAAATACCATCAGGTATGAAAAACTAGGGAAAAAATTACACTTCACTGCAAAATAAATGGCTGAATATATGTTTTTACCTCTAATTATACACAATTCCTCTCTGACCCACTGCTTATAGACTGTATAGCAATGACTTGTAATACTCTCACTGACATTGCTGATAAGCAGCTTAAATAGTATTATAGATTTTTCATAATGGTTTTTAAGACAAATTAGAGAGATACTATAAAATATATAAAGCTGGAACACTGAGTGATATTTTGAGGTTCAGAACATCCATGCACTGGAAAATCAAACTAATTTTGAAGTCAAAAGGTGTAAAGTCGACGTCCTGCTGCACCTACACCTTTGCTGAAGTGTTTCACTAATCAAATTAGATAAGGGTTCACGCTCATGAGTTATTTAAATCCTCCCTCTTGTATGTCTCTGAATTGTGTTAACATATGTTTCCTGTCACACAGGATTTAGAATCTGTCACACAACACGTCTGACAAAAGTTATTTGTTATAAACTCAAGAGAATCTGTGTCGTTAATACGTATCGTCTGTGTTCTCAATGCTCCTTCTCTTTATCCCTGTTTTAGCATTTTAACTAGGAACAAATCACACTGGTATCACCTCCCACGGTTAATCATGAATGTCTGGCTGTTTGTGCCTTCTGTGCGATCATCTGGTATCTGGTGTAAACATCCCTTCCCGGAGTGTCTGTCCTTTAAAGCCGGGTGGAGGAAGGGGCCTGGAGTCAGGAAGTAGCCAAGCTTCTGTGTTAATTCATCGTCGCCCCTCCCGTTAGACGCAGCGGTGTGAAGAGCGAGAACAGAGGTGTTTAAGAGATGATGCATCACACGTTACATTAGTCATTATAACGCCAAAACATCGGTTTATTTTAAGTTGAGGAGATTTCAATTTACAGAAAACATGGAAATCTTGCGTTTCAGTCAGAAGCAGATTGGTTTGCACCAGCTGCAAATAATTGTTGCATTGAATTAAAACGGTTTTAATTAAACATCCCTTTAATTAAAGGGATGTTGACTCTGACTTTTATTCCGCCCCCACACCTCAAGGATGTGTTAAATTAACACATTATATTATATTATATTATACTGCATTACATTGCATATTGCAATTTAACACTGTTCACTGTTTTCACTTTGTACTTCACTTTTTATATCTTTTATCTTTTATATATTTTTATTTAGATATTTATGTCTAAATAAGTGTTACTTTGTATAAATATTAGCGATAGTGAGTAAATATATATATATATATTTTTTTTTTTCTATTGCGTTTCTTATGTGTGTTGTATTTATTGTGTTTTTATGTTTCTATTTTCATTGTATGCACCAATAACCAGAGCAAATTCCTGGTAGGTGTAAACCTACTTGGCAATAAATACTTTCTGATTCTGATTCTGATTGTTTTAGAGGTTATATTGATTTCTCAGATTCAGGCATAGAAGGGGAACATGGTGAGGTACGGCGTGTCATAACAGCTTGTTTGCTCCCAAAAGACGAATCATTTAGCAGAAGAGACTCGCTTATTCAGTTACTGTCGTCAGGCTTCTGGATAGAATAAGACTCAATGAATGATATTTTAAATCACTGCTTTTTTATTTCAAGATTTTTCAGCTCTGAGATGCAAAACACAACATCGCCAGACAGAGGACAACAAGGTAACAAATGGCAAATTACAAAGTTCAAACCAAATGGTAGATACAGAAAACCACAACACAAGTGGTTTGGTTTATTTGAGGTTCGTGTTCACACTGACGTTTTTATCGGAGCTGATCCAAAGGAATCAGTGACCTTTAAGTTCTTTTCTTATTCTTAGTAGACAGCAGTGCAGGAGCAAAGGCATGTCGGACTGTATACTTTATAAACTTACAAAAGTTTTCTCTCACAAATGACAAAACCACAGAACTGTTACAGAAGCAGCACTGAGGGCAGAAAGATGTTTGATTGCTCTCATCTCTGAAACCGACGATTTGGAGCCGGTCCTCCAACCTGAACGACCTTATAGATAATTTATCTTTACCCTCTGTATTGACCAATAGTGGAAATATCCTGGAGTCCTGTTATTCATCAGACGTCTTGGGAGGCGAACACAGTTATCAAAGAAAAACACACAAAAAAAACTCACTATTTGTAAATGTCCTTTTCTTATTCAAGACAGTTTATCATATAATATATTTCATGGACATTTTCTCACCACTGCTGAACTACGTGACTTGTTCATAGCTCCTTATTTTCTTTCAGAGGAAATAAGGTTAACTTAACTAACCAAAATACTTTCTCTTATTCACGCCTCACTCCTTTTCATGGAGCACAGGACTCCGTCCACAGTCCTCAAGGGTCGTCCGTCCGTCCTGACCACTTGTCCTCTGGTAGTTAAATAAATAATTCAGCCTCTCGGGTGCAGGAATGCTTCTTGCTCAAGGCGAACACCGGGCGCTGTCTGGAAGCATTTATCATTTCAACAAAAAAAAAAAAGAGCTATGATCAGTCCCTGCAGGATTTTTGAGTCAAATCCTCTCAATACGTATTACCTCACCCAGACTGAAATATGACATGCATCTGTCGGACAGGAAGAAAGTGTTGTGTGATTTTCCACAGCGTGTCTCTGCTCGTTCGCCGTGAAGCTCAGCTATTCAAAGTGGTTATAATGACAGCTGAAACAGGGGGCCTTGTCTGGGCATAAAGATAAGGCATGGCAAGCTTGTGTGTATGTGTGTGTGTGTATGTTTGCGTGCGTGTGAGACTGTGTTGGGGTGCAAGGAGGGGTAACAAGGGAACAGGCGGTAAGGCGAGGAGGAAAGACAGATGACAGTAGGGAGAGAAAGAGACGAAGAGACAGAGGAAGAGAGAGAGAGAGGAAAATATCAGGGAGACGGCCTTTATTACTCACAGCAGAATAATTCAAAGTGTGGCACTCATCAGAATTTATCTATCGCCCTTTCTCTCTTTCATTAAGCTTTTCTCTCATTGTCTGTCTGTTCTTCCCGTTTTGTAACTGAGGAAATCAACTTTACTATCGGCCCTCCCTCAAAAGCAGCGTCACATTACACAAATAAATACAAATGTTCCTCGAGAAGGTCGAGCTGATGAACCAATAAATGTAACTTTATTTAAAAAAAGAACTTCCTGCTGGAGCCTTTTTAAAAACGTGTAAAAACCACTTTCCCAGCAGCGTCTCACCAAACAGATCCAGTGAGGAGGCGGCGAGCTGAGTGAGAACGTGGCGAGATTAAAGACGTCGCATTCTGTGGGAGAAAACTTTTTCTATTTATATCTGCCTGAGCCCGTGCTCCATATAAACTAAGAAGAAGTATACTATCAAACGCAGAGTCGAGCAGGTTTCTCGGTCCACTCGGTAGGTTTATTGCAAACTGCACAGGGAATACAGCCGAGCTTCACGACTTCTTTGAACTACTTTTTAACGTGAGCTCCAGGAGCGCCTCGCGTGCGTCACAGCACCTGACATTTCACTCCTCTTCCTGCCTCGCGAGCCGGGCGTCGCTTTTTTTTTATTTTGTATTTTACCTCTGGACTTTATCATTTGTTGTGCTTGACAGGTCAAATCCTGTTTTGACAATAAACTGCTCCCTATTCCCCAACTTGTGGCATCTGACTATTCTAATGGGAAAGCTCGCAGGCGTTTTGTCACACACGTGCATCGGCTGGATGAGATTTGCAAAACATCCGATCTCTCCAGCCCTGGGGCGACTTTTTTCCGACTTGCATATTTCCACATTCTCAGCACCAGTAGTTTCTCTTTCTAGGCTATTCATGCAGTTGTTTGTCAGTATGTGTTTCTGCCCGACATGCTGTTCAATAATACCTGATTTAATCCTATAGTTTCCTACATACATAAGGAAAATAGGTTTTAATTTTACTATCAGCGTTATAATCTCCTAAAGTACACCTTATTGTGACAATAAAGTCTCACAACATCCAACATTTCTTTATATTAATTTAGTGGTTAGGGTTAGGGTTGCCTCAGTAAGAAGGTTGTCGGTTCGAATCCCAGTTTTGGACGACTCTGTGTAGAGTGCTGCTTGCCCTGCAACTTTCTCTCCGAACCCGACCGAGCCAAAGAGAAAACTAACTGAGCCCGACTGACAGTCGGTTTCTCGTGCCCTTACTCAACCCAGCATGACCTTTTCGCCAAGTACAGGCAAATGCATTCTAAAAAGTTACAGCCCTGATAGCCCTGCACATGTGACCAAACCCGACCCAAGCCTTCATTTCAGGAGAAGAGGACACATACCTTTTAGTGTCTGAATCGCACTCAGACAATGTTTGAGCTGGATGGATGAACATGTAATATGTAAATATATATAACTTTTGATAATAACACGTGCAGCACTGATAAAGCAGAATTACACCTTTTAGCGCACCCGTTAGATTTTTTAAATTTTTTTATTGTAATGTGCCAAAGAGGCCAATGCAAACTCCATTATGACACTCTTGTTACAATCTGGCACCAGATCCATTTTTGCACATTGATAATAAGTTGTGCACCCCCCTGGAGCATTGGCACAATCCTGTGTTAATCTATGCAAATCTCTGAGGGAAGAGGTGTCTGTGGTACTTCGGCTGCATCTCACAGTAAGGGATCTCTGCACAGCCAAAACAGAGAGGAGGAGTAATACAGTTGAGCAACAACTCTTTCACTGCACATCGCCAAACAAATACGATATTACCTCCTCCAAGATGTTTTCACTGCTCTATACGTTTGTTTGTTGCTTGGTTAGTTTGTTTGTTTGTCAACAGAATTACTCAAAAGCTTCTGAATGGATTTCTAAAAAACTTGTGGAATTATTGGCCGAGAAAAAACCAAGTACATTTTTGGTGGAGATCTGGATCAGGGGGCTTATCAATGCATTTCTGTACGCTTTCTTTAACATTGTGAGTTTGGCACATTATCCAAAATTATCAAGGGAATTATGCATAGATCTTCAAGGGGAACAAAATCAAACATGTTCAAGGGACTTATCTATCGTCGTGTGCACATCCCCCAGAAGAAATCAGGATCTGGTGACCTTGGCAGGGGGTAAGAGCTGAGTGCCACTTGATCCTGATTTTATTAATACATTTATTAATAAAACAGAACTGTGTACGTAGGTGTATGCACTTTCATCTCAAAAAAGCTAACAATAAAGAGATGCAGCAGCAATCTGTCCAACTAAACATCAAATTACTCTCAATAAATCGCATTTACGTGAAGAGTATAGAAACATCTCCAGTTAGTCCTCCATGATCCCAGTGCTTGTTTTGTATTCTTACACCAAGTGTAAGACTGGTCCAGGACTTCATTCCTCAGCAGGCAGAGTGACACTGTGGTGCAAAGCTCCTGCTGTCCGCATGCTATGAGAAGGCTTTGCAAGGCCTGCCACTGTTTGGTCAGGCTGGAGGCTGGGGCTGGACCTGTAGGTGGATATTATAATTCATGCAGCTTTGCACAGCCAGCCAGGGATAAGCTCACCTCAAGGTCAGAGAGCTGTGAGTGGAATACTCATCGGGAAGTCTGGGCTTATTTTCACATCTCTGCAGATCCTTCTCCATCTCCTCGTAAATGAGGGGAGATTCTGTGTCTGTGTGTCAGAGCCAGTGTTTCAGAGCACTTGCAAAGGATGAATACTCGGCCATCGCTGTTTTAGTGGCAGGTAACTGTTTAGCGTTTTCTTACTTAACATGCGTGACATGGAGGCGATGCAACTAAATAAACCCCGGTGACTTCTTGATGCACTTTGCAGTTGTATCGGCAATAGATAAAGATCATTTCCCTTTCCTTAAGCCATGCAGATTTCTTAGAATGCAAATGTCCCGCTACTTTCTACAAGTGTGGGAGTCTTGCATGCATTTTTGATTCTACATGTATATTCAAAAGATATCACCATGCATACATGATCTGCACACGGTATAAACCCACCACACCCCTGCCTACATATATGCACTAAAAGGAAAATAAATCCTAGATGACTACACTCACACATACTCACACACACACACACACACAAACACACACACACACACACGAAAGGAGATCCCAGGGAACACTGACAAGTGTGTTTACCATAGCCCGAGGTAAAACAGCAAAATAGAAACAAAACAGAAACAGGCTGCTCTCTAGATATCCATGACAATAACAAATTGATGGAGTTTACATCTCATATATTATTCATTTTATTTGATAGGGTTGTAGGCATTCTACATGGGGGGGGGGGGATTCTGGAGAGAATACAGAACATCTCGGGTGTTTGAACGGCGGGGCCCCCTCCGAGGCGTGTTGGATGTATGTTTTCATCTGTCCTCCTCTACTGTACATGTGAATGAGACACCTGCACCTATCCTATTCAGAGCCGCAGCGCCCAGCCGGACGTTATGATGCACTACACCACTGGTGCATATGAAAAAAGAAGTTGTGGGAAATAAATGTATATATTTTCTTGGAATCATATGTACCTGAAAGATTTGTATTCCACATGGTTGATCTAAAGGAAACAAATATTTTGGGGAGATTTCTTTTGAGGCTTTATGTGTTTAATATAATTCTACCTGCAGGCTAGTGTTCCACAACTGGCTCATTCGAATACTTGTTTCCTGGATAAGAAGCAAAGTCTGTCAAAGTCAGTAACTAAAGAGAAGTTAAATGGTAATATTGCTGGAAAATACCCAGTTTTACATCCATTACACATAACTTTGATGTGTGCTTTAGTTGCTGGGATCTTGCTGAAGATGTTGGTGCATGGCAGCCGCAATGCGTTTCTTGGTCAAAGAGACAGGGGCATGTGCTACAGATCGAGGGCAACATAACCACAAAATGTTTTCTTTAGCCGGCTTTACCTATCCTATCATCAGCCGCCCTGATAACCTGCAAGGAAGCTGGTTATCAACTGTCTCTATAACCCTGTGTTTTCTTATCCAGCTGAGACGGTGTAAATGTGACAGAAGCGAAATCGCAAATTCACAGCGACATCGTCAGAACAAGGAATCTTAATAGGATATGAGGAAGAGACACTGACATCCCAGTAGACTCGGTAACAGCAACTAACATTGTTTGTCACTTTACTGTAAACTCTTTTGTCCCTGTCAGGATCCTGTAGATCAATGACTCAGTCTTCCCAGGGTGTGATTGTTTAGTAATCGGGCCGTTTTGATCTCTTATCAATAAATGAACCTGCTCCGGTTTTACCATAGGGATTTATCCCAGTAAGGACTGAACCAGTGAATCATGAATTTTCCTCGATTACCACGATTCCTGCCTCCGTAGTGCAGGCCCCAGAGGTGTTCATGTTATGTCTTGAACAGATTACGTGTTTATCTACAAGCAAACTTCATTCATAGCATGTTTCCCAGCAGCAGTTACAAACTGCTTCACAGGACTTAAGTGCAACCGAAAGCTTTGGATGAAAAGACATTTCTGACCCGATGATGGCGCGAGATGAAAAATCACCAAAGTTATTACATTTCATCCTCTGGGGACGATGGAGAACGATCCATTCTATAGTTGTCAACATATTTCAGTTGGAACCAAAGTGTCGGACCCACTGACAGACTGGTATTAAACCCAGATCCATTCCACTGGCATGACTGGAATTCAGGAGACTACAATATACAATGTTTTTAACCCTGTGGACTCACCGACGTCATCAAATCACAAGTATTGACACGGTAAATATTTATTTATGTGGTGTATATAAAGGTAAACTCAAGATCATTTAAAAAAGGGCGAAATATTCCAGGTTCTTCTGAGGTACGAAATAAAGGACAAGCTTTAGAGAACAAGCAGATTTGCATGTGCCCTGATTCCCCACATCCCCACTGTGCCGATAAATGTTGTAGTCAATTCTGAATCCATTGCATTTCTAATGGAGCAAACGGGAAATAGAAACGGAACAAGATGCTCTTTTGTGTGTTTCGTTCTCCCGTCCTCATCATGTGTGGTTTGTGTTGAATGCAGAGACACACAGTACATCCGTCGCACACAAAAGGTTCATTCTATTTTTGGTGTATGGGAGTGGGATACGACCCAGACGGTGGTAAAACTGTGTGGGTCCACTGTATTTCTCGGGGAATCAAATTCCAACTACTTGCAGGAACTGGTGTGTGAGTTTGTTTTCGTGTGTGTGTGTGTGTGTGTGTGTGCGTGTAAGCTGGACCACCTGCTGTTGTTATACCGACTTGTTTTGTTTAAGGAAGTCGTTTGGCCTTGATATGTCGTCCCACTAATTATTTGTAATTTCCCAGTAACAATTCTGCTGTGAAGAGGCAGCTGCTGCTTATGAAGCCTGAACCGAGAGAGTTGGTGTATTATTATGAAAATTCAATTTTCCTGTGAATTGGCTGCAGGGTTTTTCACACAGAGGTTTGATGGATTGCAGAAAAAGACGTAGATGAGAGAAGAGCTTTCCTTAAGATGCTGTTAATGTTTGCATGTGTCTTTACAGGCAGTAAATCCTACACCTCCTCTCTCAGCACTGTTTCCTCAGTGTTAATTGTGTCCCTGTGCTTTGCTTTTTGTGCATATGTGTAGATGTTTTTCTGGCTTTATCAGAGGAGCCTGTGACAATGGAGGCCCCCAAATCACGTCAAGGGGAAAGAGGCAGCAGACGAAGCTGGTCATCTTTTTAGCATTGTAGCAATAACATAAGCATTGCACATAAGCCCCCCAAACTTCATATGTTGTGTTTCCTGAGTATGAAACTGTGATTTCTTGATCACACCAGCATCAAGTGATAACATGATATCGATTTGCCAGAGAAGCGAAGAATCCTGTGTCTCCAGTAGAGTTTATTTTCTCATTCAATGAGAATTTAAGGATAAAAACTAGTTACTGTTTTTATTTTGTTGTTGTTTGTCGTACAGATGTTAAAGGCTGCTGAGACAGACCTGTGATTCTGAGCAATCTCGAACTGGCCTGTGAGTGAATAAGTATAGACGATGCATCACAGTGGGGTTTGATCTCTGTCTATCGGCAAGGGGGCAGCACTGACCACTGACCAATCACACCACCCAGAAACCATTACTCTGTACCTAAAGAGAGAGAGAGAGAGAGAGAGAGAGGGAGAGAGGGGGGGAAATTACCATCATCCAAACCCTAACCGCCTACGAGTGCTGGCTCTATAAACTTGTGTGAGTTTGGTTGTAAACAGAAATCACACCTCTGAACTTAGGTTTTGACATTTTTACACAATTTATAAAAGTGGGACGAGGGACAAAGGAGAAATAAAGAAAAAAATCTAGAGATTTGAGCATTCAATTAAAATGGAGGTTGGCAGGGATACAAGAGTTCTTCCACAACGTATTAGAAGACAGAGCTGCAAAACTACAAGCCCTGTGGGTTCAATTTTCACTATTTCAGTCCTGATCTTATGTGTGAAGAGGGGAAAACGATGAGATTAACAGCTGCAGATTGTGTTAATACATCATCCACTAATAAACCACACACACTTGCTATGATGATGCCTGAAAACATCTGAGGAAATGAGAAAACTTGGAAGGTTTTCCCTCTGAGAAATCGTTAAAGAACGAAAGGCTGTGACCCTTTCACAGCTATAATGAAGTTTCTATAGGTTTACACATGTTGTGACACACAGTGTGTATGAACTCACATCAACGACATGTAATAATACATGTGTAGACATGCGTCAGTTCTCACACAGGGAATTATTAGATATTACATTCAGGTTGGAACATCACCTGCACAAACACATTCATCAGGAACATAATAAACATGAAATCTGACTCTGATATTGTTTCTATATTGCAACATCTACTTTACTTATTCTTTATACCTGAAGTTGAATAATAATGTGATTGTACATCATGAAGAAACCGATTTCTAGTTCATAAACTAATCTCATTTAGACTTATTGACGGGAACGGTAAGGAATGTAGGAGCGGAGCAGAAGAAGAGAAAAGATAGATCACATCTTGAGGTACACCGTGACCGGAGCCTTCCATCATACATGTACTGTCCACACATAGATTTCCCTAATATAAACAAATGAACTGGCTGAATCCTGCCCTCTACTGTACATCAATACACACACCTACGTCACATCCGTTCAAGTCTCACATAGTCTGTGTAGCAATGAGTTTGATTGGTGGGACATTCACAACAGGTAAAGCTGTAATAAAGCAATGAATCATATGATTAATTCCCAATTTTCAGCGTCTCAGGGGTTTCAGTTAATTGTCGTATGATTTTAACTTATTAATATTAATATTAATTAACTTATTAAGTGTTCATTGGCTCCATTTGTTCACAATACTGAGGGATCTAATGTAAGAGCACCCAGAGAACTCCGCAGCAATGGTTTTATAGCATAGAAGAGAGAGAGAGGGGAGGGGGGGGGGGGGTTCCATCCTAATTCTAATTCCTTTTTTGTTGATCCGGTATTCAATAACCACTGTGGGCCAGGATAATCTGAAACAATGAATTATTTAACAGTAACACTTAGGTTGGGAATGATGTATGGGTCCTCAAGATCTGGGACCTGGATACCTGTTACCAGTAGATCTTCCCAGCCTCACTTACATTACGTTTCCATACAATGTACTTTGCATCGATTGAAGCAGCATTTAATGTCGTAATGTTCATAATTTGATAACGAGTCCAGAAAACTGTTCACCAACAGAACCAGAGAGTCGACAGACCTGTGGCAAGGGGCTGAAGGGTAGTGTCCATTTTATCAGCTAGTTTTAGATTCAGTATTAGTCCGGACTCATGAAATACAAAGTCCAAGTTATCTTTAGTTAACCTTGCCCTTTTCATTTTAATTCCTTTAATCTGACTGAAACTCTGAAACTATATAAATAAAATGTGTTTTAGATGATCGAAGCTCTTCTAGTCTCTGTAATTTCTGTCCAAGGGAAAGAATATATTATTTAAACTTTAGCAAATTGCCTTCTAATAAGATTTCCTCCGACTAATTTGAACAGTATTGTCTGGAAGGATGCGACAAAGTGAATGAATCCAGTGCGATCTAACTCAGTCCCATAATGGTCCCATTAATCAGGGCTGAGCCAGAAAGATGTTGATTCTCTTCTGTAACTTTAGTCCTAGTGTCGTTCAATATCATGTTATATAGTAAGTGTGAAGGTTGTAAACTAACACTGTTATATATCCTCTGCACACAGAGCTAAGTACTAGACAGAGACTAGAGATTGTATTCAGGTCCATTATATTATAGACTGTAGTATTATAATAATAAGACATTGTATTTCACAGTGCCTTTTTAAGTACTCAAGGGCACCTCACAATACATCATGAATAAAGCACTTGAATGAATCTAGTAAACCAACATTAGAGTCAGATTAGGAGACAAAGAATCACAGACACATCAATACATCATATGTGAAACAAGACAAATTCTGAGCAAAACTGTGCATTTTAATAAGCAGATGCTGCAAATAGACTATTCAGAAAGTTGTGTCGTACACTTTATACTTCAAATACACAAAACAACCAAACTTTTTCTAAGCATAGTAATTAAAGCTGACTGAACGACTGATTTACAGTGAGAATTAATCCCCTCGTGCAATGTGACAATGATCTGCCTTAAAAAAGAAAGATGTACAACTACTAAATGTGGGCTTGTACAGACAGACTCCACATAGATATAAATGTGTATCTGCAATACGTAGAGTGTGTGTAGTGTGATCAAAGCTCGGCTATTCAGACAATACACATAGCTGCTACTGCTGTTCAGCTGAGATCCACTGACCGATGAACAGACTGACCCCTGATGTCCACTAGGGGGACAGAATGTCTCCTGCAGAGGTTCGCTCTGTTGAACTGATGCTCATCAGGTCGGTCTCTCTCTCTCTCTCTCTCTCTCTCTCTCTCTCTCTCTCTCTCTCTCTCTCTCTCTCTCTCTCTCTCTCTCTCTCTCTCTCTCTCTCTCTCTCTCTCTCTCTCTCTCTCTCTCTCTCTCTCTCTCTCTCTCTCTCTCTCTCTCTCTCTCTCTCTCTCTCTCATTGTCTCTGCTGTGACCCTCTCACATTAAGCACATTCCCAGAACCCCCACCGACCGGCTATGCAGAGAACTCATATTAGATAAGCTTAAGAAATGCATGCAAGCTGAGATTTGTGGAAACAAAATAAAACAACTTTAATTGTGTCCATGGTTTTATTTTACAAGTGCACACATTCCCATTGTCTGAATCCAGAGGAAACAATGAGAAATACACTGGTTGCCTCTTTGTTTCCACTCATTTGTGCCTTTGTTGCACTTGTATCAGTAACAAGCTCGGCATTTTCCAGCTGCACTTTGCACTTTTTCAGGGCCCGAGTTGAAATTCAACTCTAATTTAAACACAGAGATAACCACAAAGAGTACGCGGAGAGATTCTGTCTCCTGTTCTCGGCCCTAATGATGACTTTATATCAAGCAGTGAAACAGGCAGAGAGACAGCCTCCCATCTGTGGGCTCCAGGCTGCCTCCGACTGCAGAGTAGATATTTTCAGCAGGGAACTCTCCCCTTATTATGGAGTTATAGGTTAGACTGCAGGAATATGAAACACACTGTGTATTGCTTTGGGGCAAGATGACCTCAAATCCCCTCATCTGATTTTGGTTCTTCACTTTAATCCTTTTGAATAAATATAAATTAAACAGGATATCCTAATGTCGTTTAAACTGCTTAAAAGATTGTTCAATATATATTTCCTATTTCACAGGAGAAGAATTTAGGAATTCAGGACAACGGAAACAGCGAGGCTCGATTTCATCAGCCTTTCTTGACTTTATACATTTCAAATTAGCCAGACCAGGTCGGGGGGGTGTGTGATTCGGTGAAGTCAGGTGTGACTAATTTGTATAAATGCACGTTCACGTCTTTCTCGAGCAGACCACAAGGTCAATCACAGATTCACCGATGCAGAAATGGAGACAAACGCATGTTGCATACTTTTCACCCGTAAAAGCAACGGCTGCTAATGAAAGCTCACGAGGAAGTGAAGCAGATGATGTGTGAAGAAGGAAACACGACCGCGGCACCAAAACGGTGAGAAAAACATGTGTCAGACAAAAGCAGAACGAGAGAAGGTGTGAGAAATCTACAAATATACATTCACTAACCACAGGTCTTAATCGAAGCCGTCGTAATTATATAGAGTTGAAGGAGTTACTGTTAATTTCCCCAAATTAACAGTTGAAAGTGAGAAAAAGAAGTGAAGATTACTCAGGACATGAATATTAATTACAACCACTAATCCTTAATGCTAGAAAATGGATTACAACCATGAATATTATGTGCAAATGTCTCTTTATGTAATTTCTGTTACTCTCCTTGCTACGCCTCATATAAATTATGGAACAAACACGACTGGACAGAAGAGGAACGGGCAAACAATTCGACATTAAATATAAGAAAACTATGCATCTTTTCATATTAGTTTTGTCTTAACTGGTTTTAGCAGGTGGCCCACCCCAACCACAGTATTCACCTGTATGGAGGGGCTGACCCAAGAGAGAGCCCCTGACTCTGTCCTCTTCACACCAGAGCCCTCAGACGATAACTTTAATCCAGTGAGTATAATTCATTAAAGGCATAGGCTTGGCACCTGTCAGCACCAGGTCAATACAGGTTCTATTGAATGTGGCACTTGAGGAGACACGTGTGCCGTGGACGACGAGGAGCCTGTGTCAGTGGACTTCCAGCAGGACGGAGGTTTCATGTCAGTCTTGTGAAAATACTTATTTAGTCAATAATGGTTTAGAAGTGGGAAGAAAATGGTGCAGGGTTACAGTTATTGACATGTGTTTGTGTTGTACAGGACACACAAAAGACAGAATCGAATCGTTCCAACACATTGACAACAGAGTAAAAGTTGCCCAGTGACAGTCGCTGGGACATTGTACAGGCCTGAAGATAAATGGCAAATGGTCTGTTTTTATATAACACTTGATGTTCTCCCCTATAGATCTTTGCTGTACAGTTTTGCCATCCACCCATTCACACACACATTCACACAGCACATCTATGAGAAGCACTTACTCTAACATTCATCAATATCCTTTGGGTTCCCAAAGACAATTTGGCATTCGGGATGGGGGAGAAAAGGACCTAACGTCTGATGTTGTGGATAGCGGACGACCCGCTCTACCTCCTGAGCCACTGACGAACAGCACCACAGTTCACCTGAAACAATGTGATGTGTTCATGTAATTTAAAGGATTTCAAACCTCCATATTGTATACTGGTACTGTGGAAGGCTTCTCTCTTCATGAAATAGGGGCATTTGGTCTGAATGTGTGCAGTCAAGCAATAGCTATTAAAATCAAACCAAAATAACATTGTTTTAAACACAAAAGATATGAGCTGTTCTTAAGTCAAACACTTTTCAAACCTACTAACTAATTCATGTTACTACAAATTTAATAGGGATTCTTCATTCGTGTAACACATTTTTCTGTTGCCAGCAAATGTGGGCGATAGTACTTTCAAAGCCAAATACTGGAGAATCAAACAAAACAAAAGAAAACTGTATTCAACATGTTTTTTTGACATTTTTGTTGGTTCTTATCCCAAATATTAACATGGAGGAGTTGGGAGTTATGACCTACACTGTAGCCGGCCACCAGAGGGCGATCAAGGCGCATTGACTTCCATTTTGGAGAGCTGTCACGTCGTCTATCTTCATTCTCAGTCTTTATGAATCTCACAAACATCTCTGAACAGTGATTTAATAAACAGAGAGTTCCTGTCATCATTGTGTTCCTCTGCTTTGCAATCCTGCGACTACTTCCTTCATCAGGCCTTGTGTTCTTCTTCCTCACGTGTTTCTTGTTGTCTCATTATCAATTTAATTTAAACCCCTGTCTTGTTTGTCACTTGTTTAAGATCCTCTGTTGCCTTGACACTAACGTCATATTGAAGATCTTTACCTGTGGGTTTTATCCGCAGCCCGTTGTCAGGTGTTTACATTTGGGATCCTGCTACCCGAGTGTGACCTGAATTTATTGTCATTGCACTGATACTTATTTAATTAATAAGACTCGTGTTTTTGATTAACAATAAATTTGACTCAACAAGTCTCCTGACAAAGAGTAATGAATTTAATAATTATATTATAGTGAAGGTAACATAATGGAATGCAATATCTGTTGCCGTTCACTCTGACAAGGATAATGAATAACAATCTGCTCAAAAATAAACTGCGTGAACATGAGCAATTTTATTGTTTAGCATATTCAAACCTCACATGTCTGTCAAACGTCAGTCACAAACAGCACATCCCCTGTGTAGTAATCATGATAAGAACTTAAAATGTGCTGAAACCTGTTTTTTGTTTAGCTTGGTGTGGTCAACAAAAACAATGTGCCACTGTGCCACTACGCCCCGGTGGACAGAGCACATACATGAGAGGAAGCAGAAACACTGAGGGAGAAACATGCTCTGAATCCAGAATCCACTCATCCTCCGGGGGGGGGGGGGGGTGCAGTGCAGTGGCCCCATGGAGGCGCTGCCTTTCAAAAATGTATAGATGAGAAACAGCATGAGAAATCATTGAACACTGTTATCGACTATGTTGTATATGAAAATTATTGTTCAGCTCAGATGTTCTTTGACGGAATGAAAATCCTCTGCTGTGCTGCCTTGTTCAATGTGGAACAAAGGTTCATCACAATATTCATTGGCTTTTCACTTCTTCATAAGACCTCTCCATAGGAACTACAGGAAAATGACTAAAGACAATCGGTTTGTTTTAAAAGCAGAAGCTCAGCAGCCGCAATAATTGTATAAGAATTATTTACAATTACATTGGCAAATTATATTGATACGTCACTGTCGTTGTTTTTAGATGATCTCATTACCTCTGCCAAGGGAGCTATGTTTTCGTCCGTGTTTGTTTGTCTGTTATTTAGAAGGATGACGCAAAAAGTGAGTGGAAGGATGTGATATATTTAATATAATATAATTTACTGGATCCAGGAAGAACCCATTACATGTTTGTACAGGTCTGGATCAGGAGGCGGAGGCAGAAATGTCACCTCACCTTTTTAACACTGCGAAAATGAGGATTTCTTTCACAGGTAATAATTTGTGGCGCTTGATTTCTTTTTTTAATCTGTCATATCTAGGGGACTGATATTTATGAGGGTGAGCAATTTGGTGCAGATCCCCCCAAAAAAATCGGTGTTTATTTAATTTGAATGTGGTTTCATAATGGGGGGCTGTCGGGCTTTGGCGGGGAGATGAGCCCTACTGTGCCCTGCTAGTTTGTGGGTTCTTGGTCAGGTAGAGGCTTTAATATACAGTATATTGATTTATTTGTAAGATACTGGCGGATGCCCAGTGTGTGTCTGTGTGCATGTGTGTGTGTGTGTTTGTGGATGAGTGAGTGACTGATGGACACATTAACAAACTTCTCTTTCTGTCTCTCTCCACATACATCCCCCCCGCCTCTCTCTCTCTCTCTCTCTGTAAATTGCGTGCAGCTTGTCAGAGGGGATGCTGGGATTAGGAAGGCTTCAGCATCAAGTCTGACAAAGGTAATACCAGTAATTAGCAGTCACTAAAAGAGTGTGAAAAGATGGACATGATCTAAGACTTTTATACAGACGACTGAATAAATCAACAAGCCAAAATAAGAAAAGGGGTTTTGGTAAATTCTCTGCAGTTGTTTAAAAATGACTCATTGTGCCTTCACATGCTCCATTTGACAGTAGAGCTACAGAGCTACATAGTCGCTGATGGAAATGAAACCTTTATTAATAACGTGATGATTCACGTTAGTGCAAAACAATGTCGAACAGTTCATATTCATCCGCATTCACAGAACAAAAGTCTGGACTTTGACTGCTATTTTCATCATTAAAAACATTACTGCCGATGGCTAATTTACAGAGATTGTAAAATCTTTGCAAAGCAGCGGAGTAATCAAATTGAATTTCATATTTAACCAAATGAGGTGACCCATTAGTCTTCATTACAGGCTCATTTTTGTCACATTAACTGAAAACAATGGCTGGAATGAACAAACCTCAATTTCAGCAGGTTCATCTGGTGACACACGTTTTCATCCTGGACGAACTGAACGAGGACGGATGAAAAAAATATAGTTTGAAATCTGAACCCATAGAAAAACACAGAAAGAAAAGCATGGCTGCAGAAAAGGAACTTGTGAATCACCGAGTTCCGGAACGTGAGCTGCCTCCCAAGTTCTCCATCTACCAGCAACGCGTTAGATGCATTAGTGGTGAAATTACATCAGGCTAATTGTATGGCCCAAACCCTCATTTGTTAATACTGTGTTTAGAGGTGTGATCCAATGACGCCACTTTGATTCTCAAGGCCGCATTTCCAGAGCCATTTATGTTGATTTGTTGCACGAGTGCTGCAATTAACGGACGCCCTTCATTGGCAGGTTGACTTACATCCACTTAACAGCGCTGCTCTTCTGTCGACCCACTGTAGCTTTAGATTTGTCAAAGCGGGGGCCGTCAGTCCCAGGGAGGGGGAAGGAGACGAGGGAGCGAGACCTGTGAATTAAGGGTGTATCCATCAATATCCAGAGGAGTGGCCTCGCCCTGAGCTGCACGGCCACATTCCTCTCCATTGAAGTCTGTCTGCACAGCACGCCCAGTGTTCGCCAGCTGGGCGGCCTCATGTTTTTCTGACCGTGACTGGGCAGGAAATGGCACCTTTCAGCTTTTACACTGACAAACAAGGTTCTTGCTCGTGTGGTGGGACATTTCAGGATTATAAATCTCTTCCCCTTTTATTTAGCAATTCATCTTTTTTTAAAGCCCCGGATTTGTGGTGAAAAATATAGGGAGACGCTTTCAGGGGAGAGCGAAAAAACCTAGACGCTGCCAGTTCAATCAATAAGACTAAAGTACTTATGACTACGTGACGTCTATGTAAATGTCTGTCTATGCTATGTAAATACCTCTGTATTGCTGTTTAACATTTCCCTTACTAATGCAACACTGGAAGCCTCGTCAGCCCCTGTTGGGCAGTCTGCTGAGGTCAGCATCACCAACACGATAGGTCCTGCTGCCCGTCTTCTTCTGGGGCACGGCATTACCATATAAACTTTGTTAATGACCTTGTCATTTACACAACTTAATTACCAGAGCTGCGTCCCCCGAACATCTTCCCATATGAATTATACATCAGGAAGGTGGCGTCAGACAAGGGTTTAGTAAAGGTACTGTTTGCCAGCTCAATGCTCCAGTAAGCAAAATGAATAGCCAATTGGGAGCAACAATTTTAGGAGGGTACGGGGAACCGATGTATAATGGATTCAAAAAGCAGCCTGGGATAATGTGAGGTTGCTGTAGTTGCATTATTGTCTTGGCAGGTTGGCCAACCGAATGTTGACAGTTATTACAAGTAACTCATTTTATCATCACTGATGCTGATTTGCTGAGTCATGGCGTCGGTCGGCTTCAAATGAAGTGTGATGACAGAATTAGGGAGGCTGGTGAGTTACACTCTGCTTCCACACTGTCACTCTGTTCATGAGCAGCAACTTCACTCGAACTAACCGGCGAATGTCCTAACAAGGTGCACATCTGGCTTTGAAAGGGATGATGCTACATTCTTTTTGCTATATCCCTGCACTTGGACCTTTTTCACAATCAATCTAGTAGAAGTGGAACGGGACACACCCTAAATACACCAGCGACATGCAAAGCAGACTCTGCAGCTCGATTAGAGAACAAGAGCCCTTACTGACCAATTATGGAAATGGCTAACAAGAGTACTGCAACAACTGGAATGGATCTTAGAGCTCATATCTCAGCCAAGGCCCAGTCCCGTTATAAAACCACATTTTATGTAAATGCATCAGATTTTTTCTGGGGAATTAATGACAATTTTGAAAAATGCCCTATTTCACAATGCTACACAAAGTGACCTTTTTTCTGGAATCTGCCCCTTGACCCAGATCTGCAACAACATTTTATTAGATCTACCTGCTGTCTTACCCTGTAGGTGTGCTGTCCATCCACGCAATTTCATAGCAATTGCTTCAGTGGTCCTTTTCTACTAACAAGGCTTTTATTAAAGAGACGAAAGTCAAACATTTGATAAGACGACATATCAAATAGGTACATTTTTATCACTTAAAAAAAACCACAAGGTCAATCATGCAGCTTGTTGCACAACATGGAACATATGAGGGAAAGCAAATTTTCAACATTTTCTGCAACGTTGCACACGATACACTTATGATATGATCGCCATATGAGCTCATATAACCTTTTTAATAGAGATAATTTCGTTATAGAAAATATAGCTTTGAATGTGGTTGATCTTTTAGTATCTGAAAATATTCTAGGCAGAACAAATTTCCACTATATGCTATCAGAGGATGTTCCTGGCTGTGACGTCCAGCTCTGCTTCAAGCATATAAAAAAGTGTCAGTTTCATTGTGATCACCAGATGTTGTAAATTTGACTGCAAATCAATCCAACATTTTGTTTTCGTGGCAGCAGTTTATAACGCCTGACGCTGTAGGAACATAACTTCACGATGTGCAAATCAATAAAACAAGAACATTTCAAAAGATAACAGAGGAGTCACTTTAGTGTAACAATCGTCAGCTATCAATAAAGCATTTGAGCTGAGTGTAACGTGCAGCTGATGGCTGGGAGTGCTGTCGCAGTCTTAAACCCAGGGTCTCGCTTTTTTTGTTTGAATTATGGAGTGACCTGATTTAATGGTTTAAAGTAATGAGGAGAAAAAGCTGGAGCCAATATGTTCTTTTAATGAGCTAAAACTAAACAGTGATCCCCGGAAAGAATTAAAAGGATTCGTGTTTTATTTAGTAATCACAAGGGCGGCCGCTATGCAGCAGAGACACTGACTTTCACCACACTCACACACGCACACACGCTCCAGAGAAACACAGTGAACAGCCCTAATATTGTAAAGGTATTTTTTTCTATTAGATCTTTCACCTATCAAGTTTGCGATTCGTGTAAACACTCCAACGCTTCTACGCAACACCTCTCGACACGTCTGCACTCGGCTCCGTATTAAGTTTTACACTAATGAATGGTGGTTACATTCTTTTTATATTGTCTTCGCAAAAGCTGCCGTGTTCCTGCCTTTGGCTCTGCCCTTAATTCTCCAGGAGCCACCTCCACGTTTAACAGCGACAATATTAGAATTATTACATTTTTCCAAAGGGAGGGTGATCAGAAGACACACTTCCATTCTTACATGTGCCGGTCACTTGCAGGGCCCAACTCATCACACGGGATCTAAGAACAATAACAAAAAAAAACAACTGCTGCAGATGTCTCACATGTGTCACTGAGCTTTGAAGCTGCAGCAGCTGAGCTGACGTGATAAACAATGCAGTACTTCTCCTTGTGCATTGCTATGTTCGGTACAGCCTGGAGTTCAGAACAGAGCATGGTAATGAAACTCCGTCTACTGCAGAGATTGAGGAGAAGTGATTTTCATCTCTCTGCTGTCTGGTCTTCTCAAGTAAAGACTCAATCTGATGACTCACAATTGTGTGTCTGGACAAAACTTTAAAAAGTTTGACACCTTTTGTGTATTTGTCAATTTTTTTGATTTAATCTTTTATTTTTGAGTCACTTAGTGTATGTTCTTAGTGGTACTTAAAATTAAAGTAATGTATCATATTTTGTTTCTTTCACTTAAGTTTGAAAGAAACTAAAATAATGGTTAAAAAAATAATTGTGATAATACTAATAATAATAAACATAAATAGTGTGGATTTTGTTTTGATGCAGAATAAATATCTGTCCTCTTTTAAAAGCACCAACAAAAGCCACATAGATGTTATCCTGTATTATATCATAACAATGTGCAACAGTGTGCGGTCATGACATGACAATGAGACGTAACTTTAGGTCATGGGCTCAGGAATGTAGATTCCCTCCGAATGGCGAGCTGGAGTTTGAGTAGGAGGATATGTTTGAAGGTCAAGTCACGCATTAAGACATTCAGTCTCTCTTTTCCAATGGGCTCACCCTCTGACTCGATGCATCGTAGCCAAACTCATCCCACAGCCGTGGAAATTTCTGACTGAGGTCAGTGAAGGTGTCAGGCTGCGTCTCCACCGTGTTCTAGAAGTGGTTAGTCAATACTCCGGCCAATCACAGCATATTGTTTTATTTCCCTTTAGTGTCCCTCGGCATATCAAACTGGGTGTCAGGGTCCGGCAACACAGTCCTGTAACGTTTGGTTCATATGATTCAGACCCCACCTCTTCATGGTTTCCAGTTTCTCCATGGCCGTGCCCACGGATCATTTCCCACCAGAATCGACAGGCTGCTGCTGTGGAGCTGCTGTGGTGCATGATGGAGGCTTTGATTGAGCTGCTGGAAGAAGAAACTTCCTCTCAATGCAGTTCTGTAAATGATGTTGATAAAGTGATTCATATTATTTGTAGTATTGAAAAATGATGCTACTATGGACAAAATCAGAGAAGCACAAAAGTCATTGTTGTTCATCCTCTTGGAACCATGAATGTCCTTGGCTAATAAATCCTCTGGTTAGCGAATAATTTGACTCACAAGCCAAAAGGTGAAGCTCATGGCACATGTGGAAAAGCTGTGGGAGTCATTTAGAGACATCATCTGGGGAACGCGGACAAGATATTTTATTTTGGATTCAAAATGATGGATCCACATAGAACAACAGTAATAACTTTCAATCGATACTATGGCTCAACAATGGTGCCTGTGTCTTTATGACCGTAGGGAATAAAACCTGGTTTATCAAGCTTCTGTGTGGGTGTTACCTGTAATTACCACACCAATACATTTTTATTTCATCTTGTTTTATGAAATCATTCATTACATTCAAAATGTCATTACATTTTTATAATTTCTTTCAAGAGAAATTCACGCAAATCCCTGGCAGCCCAACCAGCCTCTTTTAAACAAAAGAAATCTCACATCTAAAATGTTTTAGTAAATTATTTTTTGCAGTGCAGCTTGTTTGTTTGTTTACGGTACCATTTTGCAGCAGGGTCTGCAGTGAACTCATCATAATTCCACAAATGTAAGAGCCTTTAAAGTTGCGGGAGAGAATTTGACAGGGCACCTATGGCACTGAATGGAAGGAGGACTATTCACCACATGCACAGACCTTATTGGTGAAAAGGTCATTCTACTCTAAATAGTCAGTGTTGCTGGAGCCATTCCCATGATAGATCTGCTGATAACTCTCGAAAATGAAATCTGTCCGTGCCTGTGTTGCGTTGCTGTTTCAGCGCCAGCAGCGTTAATTCATTTCAGAAGAACCAGGTAGAGATTACAGCTTTGTATTCCCTGACAATGTCACGCGGGCCTGCGCCATCCAGATAATTATGAGTCGAGAGCTGCGGCCTCAGAATGAGAACGCTCTCTGAGCTCATCTCATTCTTCTGAACGGGCCTCTGTCAGATACTGACAATGACTGACCTTGTGCTTGGAAAACCGCACTGAATTAAGCATGCAACAGATATCACTTATACACCCTGGCTGCATTGCTCTTGAGGGGCCTGGCGTCATCTTTCAAAAATGAATCAACTCAACTGCCTAAATCACATCCCCCTCCTCCCACACAACAGAGACAGGCTTTTTTTTTCTTCCCTTTAGCTGTGTCTTTTAGAAACTAAAATTAATGCGATTGTCATCATTGTGGATAATTGATTCTTAAACTGTGACACTTATTAGTGAGTAGAAGGCAGTCTATACTGCAAGCTTAGAAAATGGAATTTTACATCAGCGACTCATTTAATATGCAACATATGTCTGATTCTTCTCCGTAGTTTAAATTCTGTCTAGTGTGAATTGGGATAAACAACCAAAACACAAACAGTACACTTGTTGAATATCAATAAGCTGCAGAGATAAAAACCCAGGCAGCAGGGCTCTCGATACTTTGCCCTTTCTGTCAAACATCCGTGTGGGAGTAATCAGCCTTTACTGTATCTCCCGAGATTTGCCCTGCTGACGACAAACAAACCACAGATCTTGCTGCTCAATATTATCCCTTGGAACCATTTTTCTATTGACGGCAAAGGCATGAGCATGATACCACGGGGTAATTTGGAACACTTATTTGGATGAATTGACACGAATCTCGCCACACCTGCATGTTGCTTTCGTTCTCTGTAGACGTCTGTCACCTATTAAGTCCACTTTACTCAAATTGACAGCACGCAATGTATTTCTTGCCAAGACACAGAGAAAAAACACAAAAACCTAATTTCTCCTTCCAGTTGCTCTGAATGCACCGTCGCACTGTTGGGCCTCGGTGAAGCGTTGGTTAATTGAAGTTGTTGACTGAAACCCGGGTGCCCTTGCTGGTTTTCTGGAGAGAGCGAGTAAAAGTGCAAATTGAGGTGTTATTACTGTTCAATTGAAAACTCAATAAGGGCTGTGGTTATTCATTTGTTTTGTTGGGTTGTGCAAGGGATGTTGTTTTACAGAGTTACCGGAGAAATCACTGCACACCGGCACATTTGTATCACTTGCTTTTGTTTTGTTTTGTTTGTGTATGGTTTTATTATCACTGCTAGATCTGCATTCTGTATCATTTTCATATTGCAGCCAAAGAAGAAAGATCAAGGGTCAAAAGGAGTTTTGAGGTCTCACATTTCACACTATTCTAATGATTTATTTGTGTTTTATATATATAAGAAGACACATTTGTGGTTTAAAATACCAAACATATCTTTGCAGTTCTATGTCTCCTTCTCACACTTTCCCAAGAGCTCTAGCAACAACAGATCACTCAGCCAATCAGAAGTCCTCATAGAAGTGATATATTAATGATTTGTTTGAGCTGTAGTCTGAGACCGTAACTCTGACCGTAATATATTATGAGTGAAACCTGATTTCTATATATAGATAATGAGACAGTAAAACCAAAGTTAGGCTTGAATGAAGTCCTCTCTGATCGGCTGTCCTGCTAAATCTGTCATTTTAAACATTAACTTGCATAATTTCACCTGTGAACATATTTATTTACTAATATTAGTCAGTTTATCAAAAAAAAAGCCAATCAAATCCAGCGCACTATGGGTTTATCACAAAAGGTTTTTCCACCATCTCGCCTCCATCCATCTGGATGCAAGTGAAAACATGCATGTTACAAAAGATAATATTGGCATTCAGATCAAATTACAGCCAAGCTAAAGTGACAGACAACAAGCACAACCCAATCTGCAGAAAATTGGTGAAGGAAATGTGAGCTAATGCAGATTTCCCTAGAATATTAGGATTTAATTTATTGTGGAAGCGGTGTTGATGCTAATTCTCCTGTAAGGTGCCATTAAACGAAAGGAGGAGAAGAGGGAGCAATGTGATGAGGCCATTAAAGGTGCACCGGTCAAACCTCACGATGGACGACCACATGATCAGATCTGATGTTTCTGTCCACCGATATCTTTAATCTCCACAGTCGAGCTGAACCTGCAGTGGATGAAAGTTATATATATGTCTTTATTATACTTTGTCGGATTTCGCTTTTCTGAATCCACCAAGTTTTATTTTAACCAAGTGTTAATACATTTCAATTGTAAAGACTTTTTTTATGCAAACTTTAAATAAATATCAGTGTTCCATCCATCCATCCATAGTCCTTACTTAGGGAGAAACCTGTTCCAAGGTCTTTGTTAGTGATCTCTCAGGGCTAGAGATCATCAATTGAAATATCCAAAGCTCTTTCTTATTTTTGTTTGAATGTTATTTTAATTTGACCACACAAACGTATGATTTAAACATGATTTTGTTTGAGTTTGCTATTACACTGTTTTGTTGTTGTTCAGAAGCGCAATCACTTCCTGCTTCCTCAAGGTCGCCACCAATGGACCTGATCACTCCTGGATTTAAGACCAAAATGGCCGCTTCACAAACTATGACCTGAACACTGGGGCCCTTTGTCTTGCAAAAACTCAAAATCCAGTTGTATAAGGAATCAGACCTTCCCTGTTAAATGCAGTCCCTCGTAGTCAGTGAGATATTTATGCTTTATTGATTTCAAGGTAAAAATCTGAGAATGCGAAAGGCGCTGTGCCCACTTGAGAGCAAATATGCTCATCGCATATCATGCATCCAGATTCAACAGGTAAGTGGCAGTCTCACGTCACTCACTTCCTGTCATCTCCCCGCATCCATCCCCAACCACCCCCGGCCCTGCTGTCTGCCATGGTAATACATATCCCTGCCTGGAGCACACTCTACGCCGCAGATGAAATCTTCACATCAGATATCATATATGGTAATCCAGGATTCAATAGTTAAGCATCCTCACACGGATTGAACGGACAAAAAATCTGCCGTACATTAGAGGATTTTACCACTCACACAGTTTTTACTCTGATCTAATTTTACCTGCGTTCTACAGGCAAAACTCATCCAGATCTGTCGTTGCCATTACCGGCACCACCCCCACACCTCTCTCATGTTTCCGAGAGACAGAAATCTGGTAACCAGTCGACATTAGCTGCATTACAACCCCTTTAATTCAAATTTGATTTACAAAATTGCTGAAATTGACAAGATGCAATGAGGCCTGAGCGTGTAACATGGGCTGGTGTTTTCTCGGCTCTTTGATGACGGTTCTGTTTCATTACATCTCTCTCTCTTGCTCTCTCACTCTCTCATACATGTGCGCACACACACACAGACACACACATACACACACGCTCCGGAACTGAGCTGAAATCTTGAGAAATAGTTGAGATACATGTAACATTACAATATAGAGCAGTAAATAGTAATAAAAAGTATTTTGTCTATTTACACCAAGGAGACAAGACAATATTATTAAATCTAGAACTTCATGGTTATTTTCACCCACTGTTGTTTAATATAAAGGATTCACAGACAGAAACAACAAACAAATAAATGAAAGATTAATAAAGATCTGAAAATATTGCGTCTCCCTGGAAACAGGAGCACAACTGTGAGTTGGTTCGAATCAGAATTTTATTGTCCATGTAATTATTTTCTGTGTCTTCATAACTACAAATTAAAACCCCAAATTTCTATATAAGACTACAAGACTATACGTGTATACTGAGCAAAACGTGAATTTGTGATTCTTACCGGTCACATGAGGCCCACGCCCCCTAAAGAAATAATAATTGCATAACATCAATAAAAAGCTGCTATTTTCGAGACAACCACCTCTTCACATAGCCAGTTTCTATTTTGGGCCTGGGACACTTATATGTGCTTGGGTTGGACGGTTCACACACTAGGTGTACAACACTTTTAATGTTTTTCCAAAATAGTAACAACGATTAAACTCAAGGGAAAAGGGGATTAAAAGCCCATCGCTCTGGGAAGGACTCATCTTCTTTTTTCGCTCTGTATATTAACAGGCAGGTGGCGTCCTGTCAGAGCGCCGCTTATATGTCTAGTGCATTAAAATGCAGCATCAATAAATGAGCACACAAGTCTTTTAGCTTGTTATCAAAGTCAATTATTAGGTTCAGGATGTCAGCCGGCTTTATGTAAACAAAGATGTTCGATTCAACTGAGCACCGAGGGGATTTCATAAAGCCAGAACAAAGGCCAAGCAGTTCTCGTCTGAATGAGAAATGGGATTGCTTTGTGTTTGTCCCTGGGCTTGTGTACCAATAACTTCAAAACATGAGAGATATGGTAAATATAGCCCCTCGCCAAACTGCCTTTTTGGGGTAACGACAGAGAGAAGACCACAATAAAACCCAGGAGCAAACGTGGGTGTGATGTTTTATTCATTCATAAAAGTCATCGGCAACTTGGTGTTGGACACAAACATAATATGCATAATTAAATATAAAACCGTTGCATTTTGTGGTGGTAGATTTCACTGAATGTTGTTTTGGTGAAGTCTGTGCTGTGAAGGACAGATTTCTCTTCCCTTCTTTAAAAGCGCCAGTCACCCCTGGCAAAACTGCAGGCGTGAGCCGCTGTAGCCGTGAACACAGGCTTGCTGGAATCACACCCTACTGTGGCTGCAAACATTACACCAGGTTTCTCACCCCCAGTGTTGCAGCTCCACGCTGCGCGGGCTTTGATATTTTACATAAACAGCACTTGTTTGGAGAATGAAACCCTGTTTATGCAGGGTAGCTGCTTAGATTAGCTTTAGTGGAAGTGATTTGGGCAATGGAGTTAAAATTAAAAATACGGCACAGAGGCGGTGGAACTTTTTTTAAAGGTCTTGTTTAGAGCTTTCGATCAGTACGAGCACCATGGAACAATGTTTTTAGGATTAGGATTGCATTTTGTTTGTTTGTGGTACACACATGCACACAGACAGACACACACACAAAGGCATGGTATTGTTTTCACCTTGTGA
Organism: Pleuronectes platessa; assembly: GCF_947347685.1. Lineage (NCBI taxonomy): Eukaryota > Metazoa > Chordata > Actinopteri > Pleuronectiformes > Pleuronectidae > Pleuronectes > Pleuronectes platessa. The sequence goes on from NC_070626.1 coordinate 23,561,921, forward strand.
GAGTGTGTATGTGTGTCAAGGCAAGCTGCTCTCCTGGAGACAACTACTGAAGCTAGAACCACCACAGGTTGTTTTGAGGATTTTGGCAGGCGTTTATTTCTGTTTCTGTGGACAAACTTTTTCAACATGATTCAGAACCATGTGCGATGTCATCATGAGCCTGTACAGGTGTGTAGCTGAGATCAAAATGGATGCAGAGTTCATAGACGCATGTGGTCTAACCTGGGCACTCACATATGTAGCGGTCTGTCAGCTCACGTTGTGTTTTTCAGTCTATTTGTTAAGAGTGTTTTCTGTTTCCTGTTTAATTTTGAAGACCCTTTTCCTAGTGTGTTCCTCACTGCCTGTCTCTGTGATTGTCTGCACCAGTCCTCATGTGTTACACCTGTGTTCAATTGCCCCTGCCTTTGCTGTGTGTGTATATAAGCCTCTGTGCTGCCCTTTGTCCTCGTCGGATCGTTGTCTAAGTTTTTCCAAACCTTTGTGATATCCTGTCCTGCTCTCCTGTGTTTCTGAATCCTGTGTCTCCTGAGCCTCTGCACCTCTAAATCCCCTGTGAAAGCCTCCTGTGTTTTCACCCGTGTGTTTTTGTTTCTTCAGTTTTTACCTTTTTGAGATTCCTGTGCTTTAGTTGTTTTTGTGTGTTAAAGACTGAAATACTGTTTTTGTTAAACATCTGCATCCTGGGTCCATCTGCTTCCCTAATCCATGACAGCATAATAATAATCAAGAAATGACTACTGAGAACTCGTTGGGGTACAATGTTAATGTACTTTTGGGATAACTATGGTGTGAAGTCGGACTGGAGCCTAATTCACACACCAGTGCCAAAGCAGCTACACTCAGAATACTCACAGATTTCAAATAGAAAAGCTGAACAATCGGCCCATCCCCTGGAACTCAACTCCTTCAGGCTCATTCGTGCTCGACATTACAGTAACGGACGGAGCCTTCAGCCCACACTCTGCGTTCATGTCATCTGTATCTGTGCTCGTCTTCTGAAAGCTCACAGATTCGTTCAAAACATAGGTATAGGGACAGCACCATTCTGGGGGGAAGTGTAGCCAGTGGTTCAAGTTATATAGCCATAGGGCATGAGGTAGAAATTTCAATAATACTGGAATTTTTTCTGGAGAGACTTTCTTAACAGGTACATTATCATAACCTTCTCAACTGCTGCCATGTTTGTTGTAGTCAGAACTCACGACTTTACGCTGCCCTCTAGTGGATGTATTGTTTAACACCCGCTTCAATGTTAAAGGACGCTTGGAAGGATGTGTCAAAGTCAACTTTATTGTCAATTCGAACATATGTTCAGGAAATAGACAGGATTGAAATGACATTTCTCTCTGATCCCCAGCGTAAACATATAAGTAGACTGAAGAACGCAACATCATGAGTACTGAAAACATAGATCAGAGTATGACATAGAATGCAGGCATAAGGCACACAAGGGATAGGATGATTGTAGTGCAAATATGGCAAAAAATGGATTGAGATACTTCATGGGAAGTAATGTGGTTAGTGACACAGACACATCTCTTGCTTGTCATGCTACTCTCACTTTTACCTAATCTTAGCATCCTCTTCCACATCATGTTTTGCTATGCTGTAAAAACATGATTGTAAACAATGCAAAATTCAAAAAGCTTTTTGAGTTTTAGTCCCAACATTCCCTAAAGTTAGAAACAAACATGTAAAACTTTTGTTTGTATCCAAGTAAACTCCACAGGGCACCTTTTAATTGAGTCTTTAGCGTCATGGCAGGTGACACAAGGCGATACATCAAAGCTGACATGGCACATTGCATAAACTGAGCTCGGTAGATAAACCCAAACAGTGGCGGTGAACAGCAGCCCCTCGACGTTATCCGCGAGGACTAGTGAAGAATTTATTATTGGAGCCCGATGAGCAGCCCTGTAGTGCTTTACTTTCTGAAGAGCATGGCACTCATGCAATTTTTTAAATCAGCGGGAACAATTGGGCTTGATGTCGTGTGCGAGCAGAGAGGGAAACCTAATAAGAATAACATCACATTGTAGATGGGATGATAAGAGGAAATCAGACGAGCGTCTACAGAGAAAGAACAACGTCGACTCTAATATAATATTAGGCATTGCTTTTATAAGTGATTATTATATAATGTACAGTGCATTTTTATGCATTCGGTCGTATTCTATAGATTCCCATAAAAAATAACGTATGTGGGTGTTTGGAAAGCACCTCCGCTCTGCATCTGTATCATCAACATTATCCTTCATGCACTTTTTTGGCTTTCAGCGCGCGGCAGAAGAAGAGATCCTTAGGGTGCGCAGGTTAATTTAGTTTCTTTACAAAATGTGAGCTCCTTAGTCTTCAACATTTAATCTAAAGGGAGGTATTTTTCAAGAAGCCAAAAGGGTGTGTGAAGGGTAATAAATCCCCAGCTTGACTCTCCAGAGCCTGACAGAGGTTTCAACACATGCTAAAAACCTGGGCCCGGGGCTATATTGTGAGCGGAGGAACGGGTTATACTGCTCACCTGAATAATGCACAAGGTTAAAAGGTCATGGTGGAATTTCCATAACATTTAAGAGAGGCAGGGTGGGAAAGAGGTCCACTGCAATTACTTTCATTTACAACACTTCGGAACCATGCTAATTACCTGATGTATTAATAACTGCTCCGGCTGCTGTAACTCAAGGCCTTCACTGGGTTTCCATCTTTAAAATCCAATCTAATACAAATTTGACTCTTTTTCCACCTGAACAGAGCAGCTCTGTATGATTCATGGTATTTCAAACTTGAAAGTTGAATTGAAAACATGTCTGTCTGGCCAGGAGCTATACAGACATTTCCTTTCTGACCAAAACACTTTTAACACCCAGTGAACTCCAGATTTCTGAGCTAAGCTCTGTCCAGACATTCAAATGTTTTTTTTTCTTACTATGGCTGAATCTTTGAATTGCATAATAAAAATAAAATATTTCACAAGCTTTAAATTATGAATCATTCAAAATGGATCCTCCAGTCACATCATGTGCAAAACGCCAACCCAATATAACTTGCAGAGAGATGTAACGACGTACAAACACGCTTCATGCATTGTTCTACACAGGCTATGCTTCTGGTAAGTAACATTGCTTTGGTACAGTTAGTATATTCTATAACTGTGCTTCAGGTGCATATTAATTTAAATAATCTAAGTGAATACAACCCCCCCTCTGTGCTCAAGTGCCAGGGACATGGAAACACAACACAGGGGAGATGTTCTACATGTGCTTTCAGGTTTTGAAGGTTAACAATATGTGCGACATGAGCAATGTGACTATCTGGTAGAAGGACATTTCCAAACAACTGAACACACAGAGTCCTCTCCGCTGTTGTTATGTTAGATGCAGTGGCAGGAAACCTTGCTGTTGTATGGAGAGGAGGGATCGATAATTTCAATGACACCTTTGCCGTGAGGTTCACAGGAAACTTCTATATTTACTTCACACAGAGATGAAAACTCCAAGGATCATCTGCCGATGAAAGATATTAATTATTCAAATGATGTAATCTCTTGCCAACTTTCGTCCTCATTTAGCCTCCACTGCTGTTTTTCAGTGCACTTGGACGCAAATCCGACATTTTCTCAAGTTTATTATGTTATTAGGGCACACCGACTGACCTTGATGTTTCCTTGGAACATTTAACCAACCCCAAGGTGGCTATTATAGTGATGAATATTCAGCCCTGCTGACAGCACCATGGCTTATTTATTTACCCAGTGAGAGGTAGCTCGCTACCTCGCCGTGACCTCACGCTGTGTCTTCCTCCCTCATTTGTCAACACGCTCCTCCTTTGGTGGCCGTGCAACTCCCAACAAAGCGAGGGGAGAGAACGCAACAAGAACGCAACCGAGCAAGGTGGCTGGAATATACACAAAACCCCCCCGAACAAACAAAGAGGCAAAGCTGATGCAGCAACCTCCTTGCACACACCTTAATCTTGTTGTTCATGCTTGCCAGCCTGTGGTGTTGAAAGTTTCAGGTCCTCATGTCTGGATTTTCCTGCATGAAAAAAAAGAAAAAACGTAAAAATAGAAGACTGCTTAGATACAACCTTTCCTCGTGGGAGTCTGGATACGAGCAACAAGGTTTAACTGAGATGCTGTGAGTTGTTCATGTTCATCCTATTAAGGTTCTATTTTTTTTTTTTAAGCTATGGATTTTATAGACGACTGATTTAAAGAAATAAATACTTAAAGCGTTATGATTTATTTACTTTAATAACCACAGATCGCACACTGAATATCAAAAAAGTATATTTCACTACATTTCAACTGGGAGTGTCCCCTAAAACTAAACGGTCTTAATTTATATCGCCCTTTTTCTCAACCTGTCAAAGCGCTTCAAAGTACAATTTACATTTGCTTCTATTGAGGAAGAAATGAGGGTTCAGTATTTTGCTCAAAGACACGTCGGAATGCAGATTGGAGGAGCCGGGGATGGAACCACCGACCTCCTGAGCCACAGCTGCTCTATCCACACACTCCAGTCTCTCTACAGAAAGAGGAGTGTCAACTCTTGATCCTCCAAACAGCAAGATCCAGAGATTTATTTAATAATTATTAGTTAACAAAGATAATTTCTGTGGCAACTTCACAACTGAGTTTCCAGCAGAAGTAAATCTTCAAAGTCAAAAGTGTCTGCCAGCAATAAAGCTTCTCTTCTATCCCATACAGAATACACAATTCTAATTAAGTACTGGCACACTTTGTCAAAGGATAAAAAAACAAAACATGTGACGCATCTTTAGGAACTGAAATGTGCTTTATTTTTTTCCTGCAGAAATCTTTTTTCTTCTGTCCTCAAAATGTGCTATATTTTTTGATCTCTTGACAAAATCTGCCATTACTTAATTAAGCAGAGGAGCTCCTTGTTGGTGTTTTCTGGCTCCTTCTCCGAGCTTTGATGCTGTTTACTTTTCACTTTTTATTCTTACTCCAAGAATTATAAGAGGCTATAAATAACTCCTCCAGTGGGGGCCCAAGCACGAGTGAAGAGTGTTGTAAATAACTAATTCTTGACAAATACTGTACCTTAACAAACAAATGTTCTTATCTGTGATACCAGATATAACAACCCAGAGAATACAGTTTGAAAAAATCTGATAAGGAAATGTTAATTACATATCTGGTAAATAAAAAAAAGTTGAATCTACTCTTGAAATGCAGCTGCAGCAACTAAAACATTGACACACTTTTTTGTTTGTCACAAAAGGAAAGTTACTTGCAGGCTATAGGAGAGGATCGTGGTCTTGTTTTTATCTTTTAATCATCAGGATTAAAGAAAGGACCTTTATTCATCCCACCCATCATCCAGACCACCTCGCTCTGATTCATGGAGAAACAAATGCTCGGTTCATTCAGGGGAACACTGGCAAAATGAATGATTCGTATATAAATCTAATTTCTATGAGACTTTTCATCAGGATACTGTAAAGGAGGCGTATTCATGTACAATTCAGGGAGGTCAACCAAAGGTCAGGAACATGTTTTCTAATTAGCATTATGAATCATTGCAATATATAAATGAAAAGATAAGATGTATTTGTATGTAGTGAACAACTGACTGTATCAAATAGAGTATATATTAATATAATTCAACAATATTTAGGCCATTGCTAGTTTCCACATTTCAGTGGTGGGATAAAACATAAGAACTCTAATAAAAAAGAATCATTATTTCTGATGTAATTTTTTTTTTTAAATACATAAAAAAAATAAAACATACATAAAATGTGCAATCTTAAAAAAAAGTGCTTTAAATCCTCAATTAAGTAAGTCTCCCTTTTCCTTCTTAACTCATTTTCACTTAATGGTCTCCAATATTATAACAATTTCATCACACGACTGAACGCTTTTCTTTTCTTCGACTGGTTTATTGCTTGTCTTGTCTCTTCCTGCTGTGATCTCACCAAATCCGGTCAGAATGCTCATTGGAAGTCACAGATTTGATTGGCTGAGTGGCATCATCTGAGAGGATTTATTACGCATCCAATTGGTCTGAGTTTCCTGAACCGGCAAACCAGTTGCGTGCATTGCAAAAATAGAAAATGCTCTGTCAAACTGCGAGAACAACAGAATAAACAATAGGGGACACAATAAGGTATACTCCTGCTCAATGAGAAATCTACAGCTGCAATAACACAAACAACATCAAATGCACCACGCTTCAGTGATTTAAATGTCAACCTGGAATCACTTATATTACCATCAACTCCAGAACTTTCAACGTAAAACTGTTTTAATGTTTAAACAAAGGACAACGCACCTATGCTGCAAACACTAATACTGTTTTACAAAACAACCTTAGCCCACCCTGGTAAACATCTAATTCAAGGGGGTAAAATAACACATTACATTACATTACGGTATAGAATTGACGACCTAACTTTGAATCTATTTCTTTATATTCTGACACGCAGAGATATTAAATTCTTTGTCTTCGTGCTCTGAGAAGATAAAGAGCTGCGTTTGATTCTTTTAACTTCTCCTTCAAAAAGACTTCAGACATGCGCTTCATCTCAGATCCAGATTTCTTTCACTTAACTCCTTTGCTGCTCCCATATGCAGCTCATTTTGGCCGCTGACCTCTCAAATTTGTGGAGCTTTTTTCATCACTCACAATAAATATCTCGGCCCTATTCTGCACGTCAGAGACAACTCTTAATCTAAATGCTGGTCGGAAATGTTGAAGTTGGGAGTGTGCTTTCACATGAAAGAGAGAAAGATCTGAAGGATGCCATAAGCTGGGCTCCAGGGCCTGAGCAGAGAGACCCTGAAGACATGCTGGGAATATTAGAGAATGATTGATACACACAGCTGGGGAGTGGAGGAGTGTAAAGGAATATTGAGAAGTTTTTATCTGTCTCAGTTCCTTTGAAATATGGTTTACAATCCCTCGCTCATCCCCCTTTCTCCACTAAGAACCTATAGATTATAACACAGGACAGCCGAATGTATCCCTTAATTCTCATGAAAAGCCACATGAAATGCACACACACTTCCAGCTCTGTACTCTGAACCTCACACCCCAACTCAAACATATCTCTTTCATGTACTTTCTCCCTCTATGCCTCTGTCTTTCTGACATCAGTACATCCTCCATTCACAGAAACCCTAAAAATGAAAATCTTTTCTTTATCAAAATCACACGGTTGCAGAGAAATGCTCATGTTTCCATTTATTCTTTGGAATATTTTCGACATCAATATTTATGTGAATGAAATTTTAAAGAATAGAAATATAGTGTGTTGTGAAAACGCTGCTGAATGAAGCCGGTAAGCTGTCACAGGTTCACTTCACTATAACTGACTATGGAGAAGAACCTGGTAATTTAATTATACAGCGTTACATCAATAATATTATTCAAGAAGAAAAATGGACAGAGTTAAAACAGCTTTAGAGAGAATCAATAATTACAACAGTGACGCAGCAAATCACCAAACGACATTCTTTTGACTTTCACTAGATTGTGCAGAGTCCCTGACCCCTGACCTTTAATCCGAACTCCAACATACCGTTCGCCTAATTGTTAGCAATACATGAATACATCCACTAGAGGGCAGCGCAGAGGCGAGGGTTTCTGACGACAAACATGGCAAAGGTGGAGCATGTGATAATGTACCTCGTAAGACATAAGCTAGTGTCTGTTTGTCTCTGTTTCCAGTGAAGTAAAATAATGACTGACTGTATCTTCTCACTTACGTGGAAAGTCTCTCGTCAAAAAGTTCTATAGTTGTCTCGCTATTGGCAACATCGCCCCTGCAACTTCCAGTGGTACTGCTCAGTTTCGCCTGCTGTGAAAGTATCTGTGAGCTTTCAGATAAGGTATGAAAATATTAACGCAGTGAACAGCCAGCAGGCTCCATCCGTTACCATATACAAACTAGCATTAAGCATAAATTAGCGCTCACCCCGTCACCATCGCAATCTCACCTTAATGTTTTGTTTCAGTGGGTTGTGTTTGTTTGTGCAATCCTGGTCGCACTCCAGCTGACGGTCTCACACAGGGTAAAGCATTAACAACAGATTTGTACCGAGCCTGGCAGGCTGTTTCACTGACCTTTCGTAACCTTGAGCTGATCTGGTCTCGCTGAGGTACTCATTCATGATCAATAAGCAATCAGGGAACTTGTCTCTGCACGCTTTGACCATTGAAAGTGTTTACGAAGCAAGCAATCACTTTTGCAAATCACTGTTTTATTTGCTGCCATGTAACCTTACTTTCTGCCGTATCAAGCTATCAGGCTGCCGGTGTAATATCCATTTGCTAATGCAGTAATTGACCTTACAGCACATTATGCGCTTTCAAGGGAGGTTCATTGTGTTCATGATTTTCCTTTAACACGCGCCGCACCTGTTTTAGCAGACTGAGGTGTTGCATGTGGGATCAGAGCAGCGTAACATCTCAGACGACACATAGACCTGTCAGGCAATCTTGTAATGATCAACCCCACCGGAGATATCTTAATATTTGCCATTCACATACGAACTCAGCGGTAGATGACAATCTGCTCTCGTTTTGCCACTGCGGGATTTTTAGTTTCAAGAGTTTGAGATGAAACCAGACACAAAATGTCATGTTCCTTTAATAGAGACCTAATAAGGGGATTCAGAGTTCTTCTAGCTTCTGGGCGATAGATCTTTATATGAGTTCCATTACGGCCTCCCTCTGAATTCTTAGTGCAAACTCATTAAAATGTCTGATAATTTGACTTCGGAACTTTTAAGAATGTATTTCTTTGCATTTCTACTGGAACAACGTTATTATACAATGCTATGAATATTATTTGCCGTGTGCATCAACAGAAGTAAACTACCTAATCTTTCAAATGAAAGAACCTCATTTCATAGGGTTGATGGTAGACAATGTTAACATTTAAATAAGATGTTAACATTTAAATAAGGTGTTTTTATAGAGTTGACCTTTAATGTCTTATTAAAAGATATCCAGCAACATAAAGAGTGAAAGCAAACTTTTTCATAAATATGCAGAAGTTGTCCAAAAAAGCAAAGCAGACAACTCAACGCTGAACCAATTTAAATTCTAACAAGACACAGCACAGACAGCTCCTTGTTAAATCTGTCAATTGATTATTCTTTACAAGTTTAAACCCGGAGACAGCCATCATCAATACTTCTTGTTTTGAACTGTTGGGAACCTGGACGTCCATATGGCTGGAACATGTGGACTAATTTTGTCTAAATTACTTCTCTGACCTGCACGACACATAAACAAATGGCATTAATTCAGTTAATTCCTCCAGATTAGGGCGCAACATAATAATTAGGAAGCGGCTGAATTTATTCTGTTTAATGTTTTTGAGCCTTGAACATTCCTCTCAATCATAATGACCTACATATTCTGTTTATTCGGGGTGTATACACCATCACATATATGAAACGGCGAGTGCTGATTCTTCCACATGTTCCAGATTCAAATATCTGTGTGCTATGATGAACTTTCCCTTTACTTTTCTCTTCACATTCAGTAATTTTTCTCGAGTGTTTTGAGTTTCATAAATTGCTGCAAGTGACTACACAGCTCTACAGAGAGTGGAAGTTTCTTTTTTCGTAACAAATTCCCAGTCACAAAGGTTTCAAAAAGCTAGATGAAGAGACAACGCTGTCCCACCACTTCAGAATCTGTCACCGTTAGATAACAAATTGAAGGATGTAGTTCAGATTCTTTGCTATATATTTTCTCGATTGGTATGACCCCCTTCTGATTTTTTGATAACAGTTCAGCGTGACTTGCTCCATTTATCACAAACTCTTTACCAAGCTGAAGAAACTCAATAAATTATTCCGTAAGATTGCGGCAGCATTTGAATTGCAGCTCTTTCTTCTCGCTTCCCCTTCAGATTCTCCCTCTCTCTGCTGAGGTTTCACCCGCTCCGCTCATTCTCTCACCCCCACTTCCTTTTCCTCACTTTCACACATTTCCCTGTTTCACATAAACTTCTATTTCTCATGGTAGCGAGCAGGTAATATCCCAGGGTACTCTAACATAGTTTGATAGTTTGTGTGGCCATGCAATAGAGAGAAGGCACGAACGTACTCCAACGTGGCGTCAGGAAACCTTAGTAAGAGTCAGCAGAGGCAGTCACGATGCCTAATGCCATTTCGAATCGAGCCTGTGTGGCAACTTATTGGCAAACACATTACTTTAAGTTTCTTTTTCTCAATCAATTCACTGGAAAGCTAAAAACCAATCTGGAGCACAGCGGCTCCCACGAGGCCTGATTGATGAGTCTGAGCGGGAATGTGCATATCCAAGCAAGGTTTGGTTTATGTGTCCTCAAATTCCATTGGGTGGAAAATGTGGATTGAGTGAGGCCGTCATGGATTTGGCATCGCTAACTCTGGGGCAGATTGCAGCGGGTGGATTGATGCTCAGTGGGATGTGACAGTTCATCTGAAGGAAGAATGGGAGTAAGAAGGGAAAACAAACAGGCAGATCTATATAGAGATTGACAGCGCCATGAGGCTGACAGTGTGCAGGAGCAAATAGCAGAGCACAAATGGAGAAATAAAGTAACCCAGACAGAATAATTGGAAACTGCCACAGTTGCTAAATTAGTTGCTAAATAACCAATTAATTTTCCTAATAAACATTTCCTGATGTGCTCAATAGCTGTGAGCTAAAACAGATATTTCCTGCTGCACTTGAACCCCCCCGCCTGTTCTCCATCATGTTCCACCGTTTCACGGACGCGTCGTTTGTGTCTGTCTTTCTCCGTCCAGACAAACCTCCTAATGAGACTAAAGCTCGCTCACAGTGCTTCATTTGTCTGGCATGTTAAGGTGCTCATAAGAAAAGACCACAGACGTAAAGTCCTAGTCAATCAGAAATCAATCCTGCAATTAAACCACAGGGTGTAAACACTGGAAAGTTGTTCATTGCTCAAGTTTCCCATTTCCAGGGGGCTGCAGAGGCCGGTCCGTAGATAATCGGTGAATGAGGATTCATCTATTCTACTTCCTTTTTGTTTGGAAACGCTCCGACTCTGCGATGGATGCGCCTGGTGTCCACAGTCCACACTACTCCAGAGTTTTAGAGACTCTTAAATAGAGAAGTTTAAAACCACTGCTGACCCTGTTTCAGTTTGAAAACGTTGTGCCGTTTCAGTCACGATTAGAGATCACGTGGATCGTTTCACCCATCATCCAACAGTAGGAAATATTTTCTCCAATGTAGAGACGGGCACCCACAAGCAGGCATGTGCACAGATAGACCCCTAGTGGTGCTCAAGCACTGGCCCTTTTGCCCTGGGTGAGAAAAGTGCCCTTCTGCTGGAGCCCAATTTTTTCTTCACTCATCAATATTTAAGAATAAAAGTTACCCTCTCTGTCATCAATTCCCCCCAAATGTGTTTTGATATCTGATGGGGCATTTATTTTAGTTCTTGTGAGACTTTCGCCCCGACCTGCTCCACTGCCCTCACAAGTAGTTTATTAGTTTGTTAACAAAATTAAATATATAAGTTGAAAATATCCTACTGTGTTTTTTATTTATTCATTATTATTATTTTTAATTGCATAAATAATTCTGGCGATGGGTGCCCTTTTTTTGGGGTTAGAGCACCTGCCCCCCAAAATGTCTGTGCACGTGCCTGCCCACAAGCATTCCAAAAACAACATAGCATCTACTGTGATAGGATTCAAGCGACTCCGCCTCGATTCAATGACGCCCAGTATGACCGCTCGCTTGCAAACCCATCCACTTTTGTTCAGAACTGTTCATTTTCAAGACCCTACCAACCCGACCTGCGAACCAACTGCAAGTCTCAGGGTCTAACTGCAATCCACCCATCACCAGACATGATATATCCTTCGCTGATTCATCAGACTCCATCACCTGACACCCCTTCGGAAGAAAACACCCGGCATCAGCCGAGGCTACCAGCGTGGGACACAACATGGATAATCAATTACAAGCGTTGCTGACCCTGATGTCTTTGCAAACAGCTGTTGTGCTGTTACATTCTGCAATGGTACATCTGGTGCGTAGGACGTGAGCTATTATTCTGGTAATTCCTGTTTGCACCAGCACATGTATATTCCCAGTGTGTGTGTGAGTGGTCAGGTTGTGATGATGAGCACCCTTCATCACTTTACTGTCATTGTCTGCCATGTTCACATCCATGTTTACACCCACATCACCGCCTGTCAGAACTTCATCATGGAGACATCCTCACCCCTCAGGTAACTCCCACTATCCGGCCACAGTCCAATCATGACGGTGCCACAACGCGCGCAGTATGAATCAAACTCCTTCAAACTTTTGTGAATGGCCTGAGAGTGGCTCCATGGGTGTGTGGTTTTGTGAAGCGTTCTAACCCTCGGCATGGAAGTCTATTCGCTCAGTCAGTCCCCGTAGCGACAGCCAGACTTGGGGAGCAGGTCTCTGCTGTCGAGGCCCTGGAGGTCGAGTCCCTGGAGGTCGAGTCCCTGGAGGTCGAGTCCCTGGAGGTCGAGGCCCTGGAGGTCGAGGCCCTGGAGGTCGAGTCCCTGGAGGATTGTGTGTTTCTTCGAGTGGATCGTCTGAATCTCAGAATGGAGCCGGTGGCCCAGGTGACCCTCCACCGAACTGACTCACCGGCGGTACTGTCAGTACTGACTGTCTACATACAGTATCTGTTTAATGTAACTGAACTGTGAGAAGATGATAAACTTCATTTCAAACTTTGATTTGTGGTTTGTTTGGGATTCCGCTGAAAAAAATCCAGAGCAGAGTTTTGAGTTCCACTTATTCGTGTATTATTCAAACTGAAAGGAACTGAGACTTATGAAATTGTGGAGCAGACTTTAGGGCCTGGACTCTGAAAAGACTGGTTCATGCTCTCACTCACTCACGTGCTCACGTTTTATTTGTCATATGCAGTTAACTTATATATATAGATATAATCCTCTTACTGGTTTATTTGTAATGTTTTGTGTGGGTTGACAGAGTTTACTCCTTATTATTAATACTTATTATTTGTTGGACTGGACTCTGATCCCTAAACAGAGGAAAAATCATGATAGAAGTTTTAAGGTGTGTTAGATCGGGTTAGAAACTTTTAAGGAGCCTAAACGCTCATCTGGACAAACGTTTTAGTTTGAAAAAGCCTTTTCGAACCATAACATAGCAGAAGGATGTAACCAAACGATTGGAAGCAAAGGTCAGGTCCAAAACAACATGAATACATCAGGAAGTTATTTGTGTTTTAAACATTTGTAATTGCAGGAAACATTGTGATGATACAAGCGTGAATCAGTTGTAACAGCAGTGATGGGAATCACAGGTTTGCAGTAATTGTTTATTGAGTATATATTGGGTGGTTGCAGTAGATCTCCTCCCCTGGGCCTGAGCCATGTTTGTGTTGGAACCTCGTGGCTCTAGAAGCCCCTGCACATTACCTGTGTTAACTGGGACCGGCGCCTGTGTTTGTACATCAGTATCTGAGCTTACAGCTGGCCCATCTCTTAGCAGTCTGTTGACAGTGCCAGTGGTGCTGCCACAGCGCTCACTGTAGCCAGTGAAAGGCTGCCAAGTATCACGGCTGGCTGGCAGACTGGCAGATGCGGGCACAAAGAAAAAGGAGCTTGTCTGCTCGTGCTAACTGCTGTATCCATCTAAGCAGTGGAGGTATAATAGAAGAGCGGAGTAAAGGTTTGCTGAGCAACTTGCAGAAGACAAATGAAGCTGGACAGGAACATTATTTTATTTGCTAACAATTTAGAAAAGGGTGGAGGAGAGCTCCAGACTCAGTGGAACATGGATGTCTCTCTTAATGAAGGTGTTAAAGGATAAACTCACACTGAATTTCTCCAAATCTCTGAATCATCATGTATCCAAACAGACCCAGTGTTTATAAAATCAACATTATGTAAAAGCTTGAATAGTCAAATTGTAATTAGAGAGTACTTAAGATGACTGGTTATTAATACTTCACTTTTGGCTGTGAGATTTGTCGATGATTTAATTTCATTTTACATGTTTTATGTCTTTTTAATTGAATGGAAACCATAGTGGTAATACTGTTACCTCTCTGAATTCCTCTGGACTGGTCGAATGTCTACATCCATAGATAAATCCAAACAAAAATCCAATTGAAATTCTTCATATAAGGCTAAATTCAAAACGTCCCACAATTTGACTGCCCTGATTTACCTGTTGTTTTGTCATTAGTAGAAGTACACATGTCCTATTTATTTTATATTTCTATATGGAGAGCTGCACTGCGAGAATAGCCTCAGTATAATGAATATTTAAAATGAGTAAGGAGCAAAATATAATTGTGTGCAGGTAGGCTGGAGGTGAAGGCGGACAGGGGGAAGATGACTGCCCTAATCAGTGGTCTGCCCTCAGGGATCAGTCTGCAGAGGCAAGGACCTGTGAATGAGAGAAAGTGAGAAAGAGGACAGACTGGAGGATGGGGAGGGGGGGTTGGGGGGACAGAGAGTGAGAAGAAAGAAGTAACACAATACATTAAAAAAAGACAACAAAAAAATAAATTCCCTGCATAAAAAAAACCCCTGAATAATTAAATGATAGTGCTATAGTGGGGGACAGGGACAGAGACGGCGAGAAACAGGGAGACAGAGACGAGGTGTGGAGGCACGAGTCATGCATTGCATCTCAAGTGAGAAGTGAGAGCGTGAGGACTGAATAATGAAACAAAGATTAGGTATTAGGTATGCCAGGTAAGTCTGTGTTGGAGAGCTCTTGGAAATATTTAAAAAGGTTAGTGTATGAATAAACATAGCTTATCAAGGTCCTTTTAAACGTGGAGAAAAGAAAGAGATCCTAATGAATAATAAAGAGCTGATGTGACAGGAGAGCCAGCTACCCCCCCCCCCATCAATGTAATGCAGTAATGGAATGTGTTTCCTTCAGGACTTTTTCCCCACGAAGGACAAAGGCTTAATCATTCAAATGGGGGAGAGCAGGGAGGAGTCAATATTGCAAAGAGCTGTTGTTATTCATCGTGCAGTCTACAGATGGAGCGTGGCGTTCCCATTGGAGACTCCACTGACACATGTTCACACACAGCCCCATTCAACTGCTCCCAGGATCTCTGGTACAGTTCTGTCACACATGTAGGACACTGAAACAGTGAGTGGAACAAAGATAGGGGGGGGGGGGATATAAAGGAGTCTCGGGTGACACCGGGAAGTGGTTCTTGCATAATTCTTTATGAGCCATAGTTCGTATAATGAAATGGATTGTGACATGCGTGTTAACTGTGCGCTGGTGCACTGTACAATAAAACTGAAGTCATCTCCTCAGCGGCAATCAGCTTAAGATTGTGCGGCATGCAATATGCAATGTGGTTAGGGTTAGGGTTATGAGATACGGTGACTTGGACTTCACGGCCTTCTATTGTTACTTGATGAATTGTAACCTCCATTTTTTTTATTTGTTAAACCAATGGAAGGGACATTTTAGTGGGATCTGCTTTTCTTGCAAGACTGATTCTTTAGTGTTTCTTTAGTTTTTTTTTCTGCCTCGTTTCAAGACGACAAAATGAAATGAAACATGGCTCGTACGATAAAAAAGACTTTAGAAAGTCTTCAGAATAGATCCAATAAAAAGGCAGAAGTGGAGCTGAAATCCGGTAAAACCACCAGACATCATGGTAAAAATACGATATGAGTGAATGACTCCGCCGAGGCCCACGCAGTCCCCTCATGAAACCACATTTCAATTCACTATTGATCTGGATCTTTGTTTGGCTGTGCACCAAATTGCACACACTCATATATATCAATCATCAAGATCCATGAACCACTCTCAAGAAATCAACACAAAGGTTGAAAAACAGCTCATCTTGCAATGACAAATAATGTGGAACATGTCTACATTCCAAATTTGAATTGGCTCTTCCTTTGGCTGCGCTCCACCCCTCCATAAAATTCCATGGAAATCAGTTCAGTTGTTTTTGCGTTGTCTTGCAGGCAAACAAACGTGCAAACCAACCGACCAACAAACAAATGGACAGAGGTGATAATATAACCCAACATTTAGAGAAAACAGAGCAGGGTCACATCAAGAAAAGAGAAGAAAAATTACATAAAAAACCCTGCCTGTCAACATAAAGTACAAATTGTACATATCCATTTCCTTTTACCTATTCAACTCTCAGACATCGCTCTTGCAGTGGGAATCAAACCCTTCACTCTGCTGTCTGATGGGTGTGAAGTGCGACACTGCAATAGTAGAAAATACGTCTACAGGAGTTTTTGTCACATTTGGATCAGGGATTGTGCCTCCGATACGTTCAGGAAATGTAGAATGTACCATCCGAGCCAAAAGATGTGCCCTGCCTCCTCAGAGGCAGCAGAGGGCCACAGATGAAGTCGTCTGACGCAGTGTAGAGGAGAGCAGGTTTAAAGTCCTCCGTCGGTTCAGTGCAGTCTATGAATCACTCGCAGCCTGGAGGTCAATCGTCCTGTTTGTCTGGTTGTTTATCCATCACAGCACCCAGGGCCAGAGGTGCCCTTGACGCTCTCCACTGCTCGTACAGTATTTCCTCAGCGTCTCACCTGGTCGGCGTGTTAACCTTGCAGCGCAGAGAGGGAATGAAGAGGATGGTAATGAGAGACGAAAAACAATAACTTCTGCTGTGGCATTCATGATGGCGGCTAATGTGATACAAAATGATGATTGGCAAAAGCAGCGAGCCTTCGTTAGACGCTGAATCAAAATCCAACGAGGACATGCGGTGCAGTCAAATTCACATGATGACTTTCTTAGAGAGTGCGAGGCCGCTGAGTGTCTCAGTGTTGTTGTGTGCCTGCCTCTCTCTCCTCATGAATCTCCCTCCTGCTCATATCTGAATTTTATGCAAAATTGTGTTATTCCACGTTGAGAAGGTGTGTTCTCTTAGCGACTGGGTCAGGCAGGAGGAATCACATTAAGTGACTCAGATCCGTCACGAGTAGCTTATAAAACTCTGTCGCTGTCGCCGTATATCAATTTGCAACACTCTCAATTTTATTGCAGACAGATTCTTTTCCGCGCACCTTCACGCCGCCTCACTCTTTTGGAGGGTCATCCTGTTTTCTCATGGCATATTATAGCCTTCTATTTGTTCAAGGTTTATCGCATATATGGCATTTGTACCTGAATGCATCACCTGAGCAGCCTTTGGATATTCAAGTCGCTGAATTGTGGATCAACACGCACTTGCCATCACCGTGTTCCCTTTTCTCTCCTGGCTGCTAAAAGAGCTGTAGCTAAATCTGTGCTCCACAGGGAACACTTCAGTTATGCTTGTGACTTTTCAAATAAAAAGAATCAAATGCAGTGATTGTGTAGATTCTTTGCAGAAACGGCTTGTTCAAACTCACTTTGGCGGCAGAAAGAAACTGTAAACACGACGCAGACAAACATTGACAGTGGCTTATTTACACATCTTGCAGATACAGAGAAACATGAGTCATTTGTGGTCAACAGATGAATGTAAATCCGATATTGACACAGTTTTTCAGCTTTTATATGGGTTATTCACTTAATTCTTAAAGCACATAGTGACCAATGTAAATAGTGACCATCAGAGCAGACTGTGTTTTTTTGGGAAGGGAGGGTGGGGGGGGGCTTAGAAAGACAGCAGCCAAAACCAAGCATTTCAGACAGAAGGTGAAAAGAGGAGAGATGGACAGTTTAAAGAAAGTGATGAGTTTTCTGAACATTTGGACATAAACTTTTAGAGGTCACGACCCAGATTCAAATCAACCTGAACCTGAGCCTTATATGTGTCCTTTTAAGGACAGTAAAAACCAAAACAGTGACCAGAGAGAAAACTGATGACCCAATATACTCAATACGATCGACTCTATTCTAGGTTTTCAACTTTTAAGATTATTGAATTAAGCTGGTGAAACCACTTGGTAAATGAATACCCCACATCACATGCCTTTCCAAATGTGTTTTTCTATTTACTGAGCTTTCTACACATAGATAACTTTGGTTTTCTTAAAACTCCTCAGGTGAGACAGAGGGGGGTGTATGGTGCACAGCAGGAGGGTTGAGGTATCAAACCTGCCAGCAGACCAGGGGCTTCCTGTGCATGTTCCCCCTGTGTCTTCATGGGGTTTCGGCGGATCCTCCAGCTTCCTCACACAGTCCAAACTCATGCAGGAGACTCTAAATGGCTCGTAGGTGTGAATGTGAAGGTGGATGGTTGTTTCTCTCGACAGTATAGTTCAGTTCTGTGGTGGACTGGCGACCTGTGCAGGGTCTATCCCACCTCTCGCCCCGTCTGCTGCGATTGGACGCCAGCTCCCCTTGTGACCTTCGAAGGATAAGTGGTAAAGATAATGGACGGATGGATGGAGATAAGATGACCACATCTGTTCTAGTGACTCCACCGAAAAACAGAATGTCAGTCGGATCAATTGCAGTCAAATTCAGAATCTGTTTAATTGTTTAAGTTGTAGATACTGAGGAGAACAGAGTGTTCGCTGATGGGAATCATTTGCAGTGTGTCTCACAGCTATCGAGCACAGAAACCACAGAGTGGATAAAGAGGGATTTGTTAAGCATTCCGAGTGTGTCACTGTGGGGAAGTCGGTGGAGTGTGCTGCAGCTCGGTTGTGGTACAGTGGGCGTGCCATAGTGTCTTTTTAATTGTGCTCATGTGTGTAAGCAGGTGAGGGGGAGGCGAGTGTGTGTGTGTTCGAGTGTGTGTGAGTGCATTATACTTTGATGAAGTGTGGGGTGTGTGGGCACATGTTTATGAGCTTTCGAATTGTCAATGCAGATTTAGAGAGAGCGGCGATGTGATAGGTGGAAAGCCGATTCTTACTCTCGGTGAAAAATGAAATGTGCCTGGTGTCGCAAAGAGTTTATGTCTGATGCCAAAACGTGAATACTCCACTGTAGAAAAACAGATGAATACCATTTCATGGATGACCTTGCTGGGAATTATCAAAAGATGCTACTGCGGTATGATTCTAAGAGACAGTGAACATCTTTAAATGTGTTCAAGGTGTTTTTTGCTGCTACAAGTTTCCCCTCTCTCCTTATTCACAATAAAAATGGGCTAAATTAATTCTGGAAGATTGAGAGCTTAACGATGCCGGAGGCAGAATCTGCGGAAAATGTACATAAAAACAAGCTTGCACACAAACAGGCGTCTCGATCCCTCATTTAGAATAATGTTTAACACTCCACAGAGCAACTTGTGAGTGTAAATAATAAAGGAGATGAAACTCTGCCTCAAAATCAGTCAACCAAATCAAATAGGTAAATAAATAAGAATATAAACCAGTCTCTGTAATTAATGGGACACACTTATTCAGTTATTTGAATCTGAATTCATATACGTGGTCCATGGACTGTATATAAGTTAGATGGATGAAGGGTTTTGACATATATCTGATCAGAACACAGCGTCTCAGAGTCTACGAGGCTGCAGTCTGTGGGCAGAGGGGCGGTTCACACACTGGATCGATCGTGTGTCAGGCTAACCGGTCAATCAGGATGTTTCACCCCGTTTTCATAGCATTAAACAACTAATTATTTAACAAACTTACCTGAAAAATTAACACATTCGTCTGTTTCATGTCCTGTTTGCTATCATGGAAGAGGCAGGATTTAGGACCTTTCTAGCGGCCAGCCACCAGGGTGCGATGGAGGTGTGTTGGCTTCACTTTCGGAGAACCGTCACGTCCTCCATCTTTATATCATGGAGTTTATGATTTTGGCCCCGACACCAGGCTAGTTCCTGGTGTTAGTTTTCAGGTAATGACGATCCTCGACTCTTAGTTCACATCCTCTCTGAAGGGCGGCTGTGTGCAGAGCCACTGGAGTCAAGGAAAAGCTTTTTTTGGAACTTCAAGTAATGATCTTTGCAACTTACACACAGCAGGAGAGCAACAGCAACACCACGCTCTGTCCACATCCTCCGTCTCCTCTGTTGTTTCCCCTGTTTGCTTATTTCTCGACTGTGCGAGGCAGCATAGGTCACGATTGCACAGAATATGTCCCCGTCTATTTTTACCAGCGAACAAATACATGGACAATGAGTGTTGATCCCACAGGTAATTTGTGGCGTCGTGTTGACACTCCTGCAACAATAGAAAATAAATACTTATATATGTGTTGGAAATATGAGTATATTTATTCGCATACGAGTTAAAGTATAGTTCTTCATGTAAAACAAATAAATATAAAGGTGTAATTTCCAAATATATGGAATATGTGACTTTTCCCCCTTTTAAGCTCAGCGGAGAAGCAGTGAGGATCATTTATGCTTCTTCCTGAAAACAAAGCGATTTTTGTTTGCTATGGGAATATACTGCAGTCTTATTATTGTGTTTACTCATTTAACATTAGCGAGGTCAATTGTTTGGCTTGGTTTCAGTCCCAGTAGGTCTGCTCCTCTGCTTGGCGATAATAGACCGACTTTGCTCAATAAAATAGACCACTTGACTGGAAGACTCTGAATTTTGTTCTCACAGTAGATTTGGAATTGCTTTAATTTTCATCAAGTTACAGTAAAAAGTGTCTTAATGTCTATTACAGTGTTTTTTCTAGTCTATACCTTTAGTGTTCCCAAGAAACATGGTGTTTCTAGACAATTAAACTGCAGCAACAAATGTTTTGCAACCAGATTACGTTTTCATAAGGAACAACTTTTTTATGGTTACGTTATGGCCAAAAAACTTTAGAAGTTTTTGTCATTCATATTCTTACAACTTATGTAGATTTTGTATTTTCTCAAACAATGTAGTTATTGGACCTCAGACCTGTGTTTGTGTTGTTGGGTGAATTCATAAAGTTGGACGAGGAGTTTTTTGAAATCCCGATTATTTTTCTTATTGTGACTGAAAAATAAGTTTACGAAAGGTTCTCAATACCGACAAAGGACCGAGCTGCATTCAGCGAGCACAATGTTTTTACACCATTATCATGTGATGCTCTCGATCTCTCTCTTTCTTCCTCACATAAAACCCTTTCATATAGTCTATTCAAAACGTGAATGTTACACCTTTTATTCTGGTGGTGTGAGCTAAAGGTACGAACACAGAATGGGGGAACCGTTCACCTTTCTGCCAGCAGTGGAGGTAAAGACAGAGCCCGACCGAGGGGCCTGTGTGGTGGGACAGGACGCTTGTGTTCTTTTATCACCTGTATGACTGAATCTGGAACAAAAGCGTGCTATTAAAATCACACATGAGGGTGAGAATCAGCCGGCATGTGTAGTTCAGTGTGAAGAAGAGAGGTCTCTCCAAAACTGCATTATACTGGTATCTCTGTTTAAAAGGGGATTAGAAAGAGGGCTACTGCCTCTCTCCCTCCTTTCTTAGTCTCTCTCTCACAAACACACACACACGGACACACACCTGAAGCACACACTTCACAGCACTCTCTTTACCTCTGTTCAGCTGTGCTGCAGGTCCTCTGTCTTCCCTCTGCAGCTGTCCCTCAGACCTGCAGGCAGCCTCGCCCTGGTTAATGTTATTTCTGATGTCCTCTCTTTGCTCTTCATGCTGTCAGTTGAACCGGGGACATTAGGACGTTCAGATGTGTGCGAACTTCACCCACATTTAAAAGTACATTTGCATGGTTCCTACTCAGAGGCTAATTTGACAGTTTTTCCACTTTGGTTAAACACTAACCTGGATCTCTCTGGCTAAGTCTCACTGTTGCTGGCCGTACCTGAAGTTAAAGTGGCACATTCATTTATTTCCTGATTTAGAAAAAGGGGCAGTCATCGTTGTCGCTGTGCGATTTAGATTGTGTTGATTTTTGCCTTCAGAGTCTCTCACCTCATGTGAGAAGTGACTTTATTTAGAAGAGAATCAATCGACTTAAATTCCTGCTCACATCTTAACTGACTGATCACATCCATTAATACATTGCCACTTAGTTAGTGTTGAGTGACTTATGCTAATTGGCAGCAACATTTTACCAATTAAAAATTTAAACGTGTGCAGGCAACTCTACCGTAACCTTGTTTGATGTGTTTTCCTCTCGTCAACGTTAGTGATTATAAGCATGATTAAAAACGGGGTATCTGCTCAGAATTTACTATAATTTGAGAGTGGATGGAAAAATGAGGGGGTTGTGTTTACAGCAATGTGCATGAAGGTGAAAAGGAGGAAAACAATGCGAAAACCAATCAATTTGAATCACATTGTTGATAAGAAGGCTACTGGTCCATTAACATGCAAATTGAATTAAATTGTTTTTGTAGTTTACATTTTTTTTTTTTATCTGTACTTGACCTGCCAGTGGAAAATGAGCATACACAAAACATGCACCCATCATCATTCCCTCTACCGAAGGGCCTTTGTGTGACTCGTGACTCACTGATTTCAAACTGATGTTTAACTGACTCAAACAGCTCGATCTGTAATTAGTGATCTGCCCACAGAGCCAAACTATTAAATTAAAGTTTATATAATTCTATATTAATATCTACTACATGGTGTGTCAACATTGTGCCAGTGGACCCCATGTGGACGTATTGAAAATGTCGATGAGAGCATACAAGTGTCTTGTGAACTCTGCCAGTCTCTGTTAATCAAATATGCCGTCGTTCGTTGTAATCTCAATGTTTAAATATCCACCTAAGAGTTCATCAGTACACCGACCAAGTTCCTTGCTTACTGTTAATTTGTGCCAAGAGCAGTTCAGTCCAGGCAGGGAGCTTGTTGGTCCCTGACAACACTCAAACCTCTGTGGCAGAAAGTTCACAACCCAACTGACACCAGAACCGTTTACTCTATGTGTTTACTATAAATTTAAGTATTTAGTCTTTATCCACAGTGGTGCAGCGGTTGAAACGGCTGCCTAAAGGCCGATTTATGCTTTTTTGTCACAGCTGTAGCCTACGCTTAGACGTGTACCCTACACAGAGCCCTACACCATACCCTGATGTGCACCTCCCCAAAAATGAAACCATTTGTTGAGGAGGCACAAGAGCTTTGACTGGTTTGCTTGGGAACATCGCAATTTCAGCACACTCACTGCCATTTTTGGATTGAGTTCAAGGAATAGACACAAACGTCTTTCTTTTCTTCGTAGCTGTTCTTTGAAAAGATCCGTCAGCTGCCAACACGATCCACTTAGTAGCACTAGCCATTGTTCTGAGGTAAACAGATCCCAGATAATTTGTTAATAGTCAGACCACTAACTGGAAGCGATCAACACCAGCGTAGAGACTCTACCGCCATTAGCATTTCGGCAGTGTCATGCAGCACAACTCACAAAAACACTGACTCGCAACTATGAATGCTCGGCCTCATGCGTACCTATGGCGTAGCTTCGATGCAGAAGCATGAATTGGGCTTTAGAGCAAGAGGCTTCTTTATGTTGGCCCTGCGGTACACTGGCGACCTGTCCAGGCTGTACCTCAATGTCAGCTTGGATTGGCTCCAGCCTCCACGCAACTCTCAATGGATAAGTAGGTTCAGATAATGATGGATGAGTGTATTGTACTTTTTGGGCTGTCGGTAAAGAAGGAACAGGGACATATTCTCAACAGCATTATATCAGGATGTAGGAGAGACTGCCTCTCTCTCCTCCTTGTGTCACAGACACTCTCACAGTCTTTATCACTGACTCTCTCTATCTCTCCTCATCTCTCCGTTCAGGTTTGGCAACAGGTCCTCTCCCCTTCCCTCTGCAGCTGTCCCTCAGACCTGCGGGCAGCTTCATCCTGTCTGATGTTATTTCTGATGTCCTCTCTTTGCTCCTCAGCCCGTTAGCTCAATAGGGATTTAATTTTGTCTGAAGTAAAGTCATTTTTGGGTTGTAGATAAAGAAAGAACAGGGACAGCTTCATCTGTATATCTTGGTCTACTTAATTTTTCACCTCAGTAGTTGTACAACTGAGCTCTGACGAAACATTACTTGGGATTATATCACTTGCCTGGTTTTAACTATCGTGAACATAATAGGCAAGGTACACTTAATGGAGGGATACCATTATCTATACAGCTTATTCTTTGAGGGTCACGGGGAGAGCTAGAGCCAATCCTAGTTGACTGGGCGAGAGGCGGGGTACACCCTGGACAGGTTGTCAGAGTACGGCAGGGCAAAAAGACCGAGACAAAGATTCACTCTCACATTCACACCTATGGTCATTGTAGAGTCTCCAATTCGCCTAACCCAAAACTGCATGTCTTCAGGCACAGTACCCAGAGAAAACCCACAGACACAAGAAGCACAAAGCAAACTCCACACAGAAGGTCTCTGCACAGCACAAGGCACAGCTTGGGTCCTATTTCACACCTGGTTTGCAAAGTGTCACAGAGCACGACACAAGTGTCTTTGCTAGTTTCACTTCAATGCAGTTGTGAGGTAGAAATGCCGCTGGCTTTAAAGGGGAAGGGCGATGGCGCTCTAATTGGTTTATTCTTGTTCATGTTATGTCCGTGATTAATTAAAAGATACATCACGTTTACACCTTTTTTCAGCTGTTTAAAGTGGATTTGGACACATAGCGCTGTTCCTGTCTTATCGAACACTTAGTAGCGCTGCACAGTACAAGTTTCATCAACCCACACAAATACAGCACTTTTCCTATCACATGCACTTAATACACGGTCACTTCAGACGTCTTTTGGGGTTTATTTTAAAGGGAAACTTTCAAAAGCGGACTGGGGAAGCTGGGACACAAGCCCCTGACCTTCTGGTGAGTGGACCACCCTCTCTACCTCCTGAGCCACAGCTGTCCACCGTGTGTTTTCGATCATGTTCTTAGAGCAACTTGTCTTTGACAATGAGATCTAAGCCAAAAGATATTTTCCTTTTTTTGCATTACTTATATGGAACTCTTCAAGAAAGCATCAATCCATGCAGGGGTGTCATACGCCATTAAAATAATTCAGTATCAATGGGATGTTGACACTGCTTGGTTCTGATTCAATGCTCTTCACTCGCTGACCTCCTTTTTCTGGTCGCTTTATTAACTATTCACTGAATGTACAACTCCCCCCCCCCCCCCCCCCCCCATACTACTTATTTTGATGAGATTCTCTTTCGTTCTCCCTTTAGATTTCTGGGCCTTTTACTCTGAAAACACTTTTCATTAAATCCAACCTTAATATTATGAAAGGAAAAAAAAAAAGACTGAAAACATCTAAAGTTAAAAGTTGCCAAGACGCATGAGCTCACAGTCTCAACTTGCTGTGTAAAGTGCTTAAAACTATGGAAACTCGAACTGTGGTAAGAAATCCATCACGAGTTTTCTTCGCCTCAGATTGAATTCAGTGATCAAAAGAAGAAAGCTGTGGGCTCAATGTCGAAAATACACATAAAGGGACATTAACAAAAATGGCTGTCCTGTCTGTCACAGCATTGAGCTGAATTATCTTTAAAGGGGAAAACAATTGTGAGTGGGTTCAGACAGCACACAGGTAAATGCAGACTAAATATAGCGCAGGTTTGCCTCCACTAACATCAACACAGGTTAAATGAGTCTGTTAGAGCCAGCGGGTCCATCAGTGGCGAGCTGTGGGAACTGTGACCATATGGCAATGATAGGTCACACTAGACAGAGGTCCAGAGAGACCACCTGAACAAACCTACGCTGGCAGGTAGAATTAAAAACACCCTGTCAAAATGCAAACAAAATTAACTGCCTGCTTTAATCCCAAGGGGTTGCTTACCTTGCAGGTGCATATCTGTTTGTGCTACGGCCTCTAACCTGTTCTGGCAGAGGAGCCGAGCGTAAGTTAAATGAAGTGGAGAGCATGGTCAGGCCCTGGCGGGTGGCAGGCGCGGGGCAGAGGGGTGCCAGCCTGCCCGTCCCCTCCTTGGACGGGGAGGGTTAGGGGGCAAGTCAGACAGAGTCGGAGCTGGATGAAACCGTCCTCGACGTCGAACAGCGTGAGGTATTTCAAGGCTCATTAGGAAAGAGGCCGCGAGTATTTTAGGCGCCTCTTTATAACACACACATTTCTGTTCCCATGGTGAACCATACCACTCACCTTGAGGGTATGAAGTGTTAGGAACATGAAGGGGAAGTGAGCGCACACGGACAAAACAACACAATCTAATGCAACAAGGCGGCTCTATGAATGCTACCTGTGAGGGGCTCAGAATGTTCTTTTTGAGTCTTGTTCTGGAGAAGTGTTTATTCTACTCACTGGAGAATTTGGTTGCAATATACTTAACTCTCAACTGTAGTCAATGTTTTGCTACATGTCCGCGCCTCCCTATTATCTACTTATTAGTTCTCTGTAATGTTCCATTAAACATACAATATATGTATTCACAAAAGTGAAACGTCCCGTCACATATAAGTATAAATGTGGATTTCTCCAGTTTGAACATTGTTAGAAACATTTCGGACAATGTAAATACAAAATATAGAACATAAGTTGTTTTTTAGACATTTTAATGAAGAATTGTTATAATTGTAACCGAGAATACTATCCTACCACTCTTCTTAATAAACAGGCGGCTTTTAACACCATCAGCTTCTTCCTGGAACTGCTCCATAGCCTAAGTAACAGTTACTGTACTTCAGTAATCAACAGTCATTTGTCACTGCATGGAACTGCTGAGGATTAATGTGTGACACCGCTCTTAAAACCTTCAAAGGGTCTCTACCTCTAATTTCCCTTATCCAGTTATCTGTATGTGCAGCTCTAGCTTTTTGTCTTTTATCTGGAAAATCCAAAAGACAGAAATCATCAAACAATCAATCAAATATTAATGTCTTCATACAATGTAATGACTTTTCAATAGAGCAGAGAAAGACTTGGGCTATATTTTCCAACAGTGTTGATGATTTATCACTAAATATGTTTGCATACATACAACCAGGCAGAAAGAGCTAATGTGTTTTCCACACTTAATTATTTTAGCAGCAGAGAATATTATGAATATCTGGAGAAATGTCCCGGGGCCATTATGAATCTGATCTGGATGTACTGGGAAAGAGCTAATGCCGGTTCAAATATCCACATTTTGCAGTGTATGAAATCAATTTGCTATTTAATAGAAAATCTAAATACTGGCGCCCTCCTCTTGAGTGTAATTTCCCATTTGTGAAAATTAAATGGAAATATGCAACAAAGACATGGGAGATCACTAATGGTCAAGTGTGTGCTAACAAGCCCCCCCTCCCATGTGAACAAATATCTTCTATCATACAAAATGCCTCTTTTTACTCTGTTAAATGGGCTGGAGAAACTGTGCCAAAACAAATCAATCATCCTGTATTTTTACCATGTTGCATGCAGTGTTTGACTCGTGTAAATAAGGATGTCATTTCAGTTTTCTAATGTTTTTTTATGGATATGCTCAGATTTTGCTTCTGGGTTTTCTGCAACTGCCCATTAACTACCGGCCGCCCCCAGAAAAGAATTAGTGTACTTATGTGAACATTAAAACACGCAGAAGTTGTTTATATCAGTGTGCTTGTTTTACACAGACACTCTTCTCCTGGTATCACTCCTGATGGCTGTGGCAATTTCAAAATAAAGTGACATTTTTCCCTTTTGAATTATTGGCTATTAATTTTAATTTGAAATGAACAGTCTTATAACAGGTTTGAAAGTACATCAACAGCGGTGATAACCACTGTTTTATTAATAGAACATGCCTTTCGCCAAGTCGGCGCACAAAGCCAAGGAAAAGATGGATGTCTCGGCTTTAATTAACCAGAATTATTTACTGACTAGGGCTGGCTTATGGGAGCATCACTCATGTAATGGATATATTAGCGAAGGACTGAAGGGATTAGCTTCTGTGGAATTAACAGACTGTGGGCAGTTCATCATGTGGAGTGAAGGTACTATACAACATGGATACTATATTTACAAGCAAGTGCCGAAGCAAAGTTGGTCTTCGCATGAATGCTTTTGCATGTGTGTGCAAAAGTGCTATTTATGATTTTCCAGCAGAAAATACTTTGCATCCCTGTCAGGATGGATAAGGAAGAGATGCCATCTGTTGTTCATTAGGAAACTAATGCCACGTATGTTATTCTAAATCCTAAATGAACTATATATGTGCTGCTCAGTGGAGTTTCACATCCATCGGGACTAAACGGCTGTTTCATTAAAATGGCTTTCAAAACTTTTTGTGTCCTCTTTATTATTTCCTGTCACATCGCCTACTTTATGCTGATGGAGCAGTAATCCGAGCTCTTTCAGCTGCCAACTCTACATCTATACAGTGAGTGTTCTCCTTTTCTGACGACATGCCTCTCACACTGTTTGGCCTTCGATCCCAGCACCGTACAAACTCCCTGCTGTGTTCAGTTCCTTCACATTGTACAAGCAGGGAAATATGAACTGAAGTGTGTTTTTTATATGAACTGGACAGCATTTTCCTAGCTGTTTAATATCAGCTTCTACTTCATCTGCATTGGTAAGATGCTTTTTCAGCCCAGGCTCGCGTCTTGTGAAATTCCTTTCATAAAATAATCATTCTGGCCTCGTCTACACTCCTGAAGAGATTTCTTCTTCTGTTTAAAAAAAATATATATATCTCCGTCTAGACGAGAACACAGTATAACAAAGGCTTAAACATGCATGCTGGGCCAGTAGGTGGCGCTCAAGTCTACATCATCCTTTTCATACCAGAGACGAACGCTGCGCTCCAAATGATAGTGGAGGAGGCAGGTGCCTGTGAATGGTTATGTGGTGCAGTGATGCTAAATTTAGCTGAAAACTTGCAGTGCTACCCAACACAGAGAAACAGTTACATGGCTGTAATTGTTGTTGCAAAATGTCTGCGTCAGTGTGAACACAGCATCTGTGTGACAGTCACAGTACGTATTGAAGCACAGCTAATAATGATTCTGCTTAGAGAGAAGATGGCCCCTTACAGTTACAACCACCAGGTGCTAGCTGTCTATTTGTTACGGCATGTCCAGAAGCAGTCGGATCCTCCGAAGGCTCAAGGTTAGTCGCAAAAAAACAAGTCGCTGGCTGTTCATGGACAAAATGTTTGGCTGTAAATATTCATGCTTGTCCAATCCTTTAAGCACACGGGTACAGGCAGAATCTTTACTTAAAGTGGAGGTAATTTTGAGGGGCATTAGTCTCGATTCAGCCTTACGTTAATCTCCATTTTGTTCTTTGTTGTGATGAAAAAACTCAATACCTCCTGATGAAATGCATGGACACAGTGCTACATACAGATTTGTCTTCTGTGCATTCACACACACACATACACACGCACACACACCCAAAGACTTAAGGTGCGTAAGTAGTGTCTTCCTGAATAACCTGTGTTGTCTGTGAATGTCGTGCCAAACAGTCACATTTGGATTCAGGATTGAATTCCAATCAATAGTTTTGTTTATCTGAACCAAGAGCAATCTATACCACTCACTATATGCTTGAATGCTGTCGATGGTCTGGCATACAGAAATGAAATGATAGCCGACTGGAAAGACGGCAGCAATGAAAGCCGGCTTTATGCTGACTTAGATCAGCCTCTGCCCCCAGTGCTTGTGGCCCATAGTGATGTGGCCTGGTCATACTTTAACTTGTGGTAAATGTCAGATGTTGTTGCTGTGATTGGTGTGAAAAGCGAACGGCTAGAAATGGTAAACATAAAAATGGCAAAATCAGCAGGAGATCAGTCAGTGTTTGCAGTTGTGCCGCTGGTCACCACTGGGCCCCGCGTGCCGTTTATTTAACATGACACATTTCAACTGCACCTGGGCAGCAAGGTCACAGCCACACTGAAACGCCTATACATTCCCCAATAAACCTACATGCTCATAATCATTCATTTTCATATTTGACATTCCTGCAGCTGTCTGAAAGAAAGCCACTTCTTTTCAAATCCCGAAGGTTCGCATGTTTTTAATTATTGAAATTCAGGTGAGGGTTAGCATTTCATGCTGTCTGACCCCGTAGACATGAGTGGCAGTGGGCTGGGAAGGCAAGAGGACAGGAGGCTGGCAATTTTCAGGGACAAAGAGCCTACAGAGGAATGGGCCGGGGAGGTGGAGGTGCAGTGATTCACATGCAGCGCAGGAGGGCTCTCTGTATCACCCCAGCCCCTCCCCCAAATCCCAGGAGGGCACGGGGGGAATTGATGAAACGAGCAGGAAGGCCTAATTAAAGGCTCTCAGCTCAAACACATTGATGTATTACATCTATTATGCCACAGTTCGATAGGTCTGCCAGGCCGGGGCTGCCGCGGCTACTGAGTCCCGCCAAACAAACTGAATAAATAATAGCAGCTGAGAGGGAGAGAGAGAAAGCGACAGACGGACAGAGAAAGAGACGGAGACGGAGAGAAAGAGCGAAGGGGAGAAGAGTTCAACAGGCGAATGAAGGTGATGAAGCCTGCTGTGGCCATAGGCAAGTCGAGCCGGCTCTTCAGATTTATATTATGTCCGTAAAGCTTCATTAACAATCACTACATTTGGAATCGCAAACAGGGAATTAAAAAAATAATACAGTATAATTTTATTTCCTGATGATGAAAGGTTGACAGAGAGAAGGGAAAACTGTCGGCAAATGTCATCCAGCATCTCCCATTTACATCTTCCAATCAGAGGAATAAAAAAGCATTTGGCCAAAGTCAATGACTATTGATTAAGAGATTGCTTTATTCCACCAAGGTTCAGAGCTGCAGTGGTTTTGGATCTGACATTCAAACACGAGGCAGATAATCTCGGGAAACCCTCTCTGGCTCCCCCTACGCCTCGTAATGCTAGGATATAAAATATGAGGAAAATCAAAACAACCCATGTTTTCCATGGTCGATCCGGAGCCCGGAGGAGAAAAGAGCAGGGCCGGGCACAGGGTTAGACATCCTGGTTCGTAAAAAACTTCCCCCTCACAGAACTTCAAAGAAACTCCCACTGTTTGCTAATAGGGCCGCTCATATTTGCACATCTCGCCTTGTTGATTAATATTTAACCCCCGACTGTTTAGCTGACTTATACTAATTCTCAAACACATGTTTGGCTTTTAGGTTCGCAGTTCAAATCCGCCACCAACAAAACTGCGCCTGTATAGTAGCTTCTCACTTAGGGTACATGGGAGGAGTGGAAGACATAATGGGGTTGAGTTATGCATTCGAGTTCACGAGGGAGGAATGAATGTGCTTTGATCTGGTGTGTGCAGGGGCATGTGCTGGAGGAAAATGTGCATATATCAAATGGGGAGAGGGGTTGAGAGTTGCAGTGATGAGGAGAATGAAAAGCAGTGTATGAAATTATGCAAAAAATGAATGTAGTTGTATAGGGAGGGATGGAAATGAAATTGGCATGGGGTCCATAAAGGGACTTGACTTAGTAGGTCTAAAGATATTCAACTTTCAGCAGTAGCCTCTCGCTTTAAATTCCACTCTTCACCTAACTCAATATTTTTACAGGATTTGCAAGATTTGTTGCAACATGTGTCCGGAAAAAAGAAATGTGTGCGGTTATTGTGTGTTTTTTCACAATTTAATATCTCAACGTACCAAATATTCACATTATTTGGAATCTGATGGAATTAAACAACAACAATCTGACTGCACACCCACCCATCCCTGTGACCTGCACCAATCGGAGCAGCTGTCACTGGGTATACATCCCTCATTTCATACCAGGCTCAACAATTGAGTCATTCATACATTCTCTATGAAAATGTTTGCTGACAATATAAATCCAGTGACTCCTTTAGAAACGTATCTTTCCTGCAAGCAGTGGAGTCGTCCTTTGCGGGTCATTTGAGGGGATACAGGTTAATAGCACTGCTGCATTGACTTCACTCTCTGGCCCCGGAGTCTACATCCATTTTTATACAAGGTCTGTGTGCATCCACCTCAATAATCAATATTTCTTTCACTTATTGCATGTACACGCAATAATTCTCACCACAGATAGTGAGGTGAATGCCCTTAGGCAGTCGATACAGGACAATATTGGACATATTTTGAATTACTGACTTTGTGATACAATTACACCCAAATAACCCAATTGGTCCAAGAACAAGGTTCCAGGCAGTAGTGTACATGATGATATTTGTGGCATGGTGAGCCCTTAATACTCGGATGAAGACAGTAAGCCTTGGAAACATGGAGGACATGAGGTAGATTCTCATTACGTGTGATTGTGTGTGTCTGCGCGTGTGAGTGTGTTGTAAATATATGTCTTTGTTAGCAGAGCACACGGAGAAGCCGATTTGAGAGCCAAGCTCGAGCAGTTGCCTTCACAGTCGTGGTGAGACTGGAGGCGAGCGGTTTCTGAGCCGGTGTGACTGATGGCGTCTGTTGATGGCGACGGGCTGCAGGGAGGACGTCTTGTGCTGGCGGCAGGGTGAGGCGGAAGCTTCCGGAAACTACGCTGTCCTCAGAGAGTCTGCTGAAAGGACAGGACAGGGCAAGTCTTTTCATTCACAGTCCTCTCAACCCTGTGACATTTTTTCTCGCATCCGCCTCTCACTTATTATGATGCCCCTTAACACTCCTCGCCTTCCATGTCTCCCTTCTTCCATCACCTCCTTAACGTCCTGTAGCACTCCCACTGTAGCTGAACTGCCTGTGTCACAAACAGGCAACTGCCTTCACTGTCTAGTACTCACAAGCACTCGTTTTCCTCGCTGGAAAGGTTTATAATATTGTATGCAGTCTTTCTAACTGGCTAACAGGTACTAATAATGTTTTTTCTAGATTTCCTACATTAGTACTACAGTAAGATACATCTTCATGACTTTGAAGGTCATTCATAATATCCATAAGTACCAAACTGTGTCCTACAAATTAAATTGGATTTATTTGTATATATGGGTGTTGTAAGTTGTTTTTTAAAGCGTATATCTGGAATACATTGTCTATGAATCTTTTGCATATTGAAAGTGTGTGATTTGGCATGGTCTCAAGTCACGACGTTTTTTACTATACAAATATTTAATGTTGTTTAGTTGTTAAAAGATCGAATTGCAGAGTTCAGGTAAACAAGCAGAGAAAAGGTTATTAAGCAGAAACCCTATCCTTAATTGTTGATAAGAAAGCATGTGTCACCTCTGCTACAGTGATGGAGGTGAAGACTGCAGGGCCTTGATCAATCCACCCGGGCCAACCGCTGACTTTAACATCAATGAACTCCGTTGGAAAGAAATTCAATCTGTTGTCAAGGCCGCCAAAGTCAGTTCAGCACCTAGACACAGTGGGTTGCCTTAAATGGTATTTCGAGAGGTGCCCCAAGCTAACGCACTGATTTTGAAAGATCCTGGTGGTGATCTGGAGGAGGGGCAAGGTATCTCGGAGATTTGGAGAAGGTGCTCCGGCTCCTCCAGGAGGATCTCTGTTTGGGTAATCTTTATTGTCAGTGTTGAGGGGGAGATGTTTTTCAATAGATGACTGAGTATCACCGAAATAACCAGTACATTGACTCCTCTGTGCAAGAGGGTATGATCTCAGAGGTTTCTGGATGCTTAGAATACATTTGATAGTTAACAGATGATTAGAGTAGCAAAGTCCAGGTCCTCAGTGCTGAGGAGAGGGAAGGTGAGAGACCAGTTTAACTTTTATTCTGAAGGTATCCAGATCTCAGTAATTTAAGAGCAGATTCAGGCCAGAGAGAGGAAACAGGGGAAATGTCCAGAACTGGTGGAGGAACATTTTCCTCTTTTCTTTAATGCTGTCAGCAACACAGGCAACTCTGTCAGTCTTTCTACAACTTGTGTAACGTCCCTGACTTCAGGTGTGAATCACCACATGTTTACCTGTCAAAACAGTTTTGAGGGATCCCGATGAAGCGGAAGAGTGGCAGTTATGGAAAACATCGAAACTATTTCCCATTGGGAAGCTAGTGCAGCTGGTGCCATAATACAACACATGGCACCTCACCGCCTGCTTAAGATTTGCTTCAGTGGAGTATCTGACATCTCTGCAACTATTTCCTTAATTGATGTAGTTAAGTATGCACCCGCAGTCTCTGAATTGTAAATACCTGCCGTAATGTAGTGTAAAATGATTATTCCGGCATCAAGAAACAGCCTTAATTTGCAGCTGTCAGTTCCGCTGCATATTAATTTCTCAAATCTTCTGTTGTATAGCAGCAGTAAAATGGAAAGTGTTGCACTGCTTTGCCACCATGAACTGTTCATTACCTCTCAGTCAAGTTGGCTGAATCAAGTATCAGTTCCACATTTTTAATTGTTAAACGTCTCTTCTGTATTATTTATTAATCTTTTGAAACCAAGGTTATAGTTTGTGTGTTATAAAGGCTCCGCAAATGTTTTTTTAAATTTGATAAGGGCCCAGACATGTTCACTGCAGATTTTAAATGTTTTAGTGTCAAGTCCTGCAATAATTATGTGGACTTTATCCAATGTCAGTGTATTAATAGTATTCTAACCTTCAGAACAGCAGCTTTCTCCTATAGACAACAGGTTTGGAAAGGGAATGATGGAGATGGACTATTAATAATAGGTTAAGCTTGTCTCTGCACTATTTCTAACCGGCTCAGTTTGTTCCCTCTGGGTTCTCAGTGATTTGGAGTGTTACCCTGACCCTCTGCTTCTACACAAAACTGGACACACACACTCAGGGACACACACACACACACACACAGTTCTTTACCCTGATGATTGCTGTGCTCGTTGCTGGAACTAAATCACAGAGAATGTACTTGTCGGTTTCACTGGCCCCTCACGAGTCCTGTGTAGCCGCTTGTGCCGCATTGTAAAGTGCCAGGCTGAACGTGATTTAGTCTCAGAGACACATTAGAGACATTTAATGGAAAGACAGATGTCACCTGTCTGATCAGGTTCACGTGAGCTCTGTCTGCAGGTCCTCTCACGCTCATGAAGACAGAAGTAACCACCACCGCATTAAAGGTCATAATATCAGTAGGTCATACGGAGCAGTGCTTGAGCACATAAAGAAATGGCGCTAGCGTGACATAGCTTCAACTCACCACCTTTGAAAGTCCGTTTTCTCTCTTGGCTTGACATTCTCTCAGCTAATGTTAAAGCACAAACATTTAGAAGATAGATCTGTGACATTTATTTGACCCTTTTAACAATTATCTCTAAGCAACCATATGAGAATTACATATATGGTATTAATCCAACCATAGGGTCATCAGTTCTGTCAACAGGAGGGGCATTAAGGAGTGTTCTTTACTGAAGACATGGGCATGCACCATAACTGATCACATCTAAGTGAATCTTGGCAGCGGTAACCTCACTGCCATGAGACTCAGCTCAGCATGGGCAATAAATCCACTCATTTAATATAGAAAATAGAACATTTTGAGAAAATGATCCCTTTTGAAGATGGTCCACTGCACCTCAAGCGATAAGATCTAAGCAATGGACATCAATGATTTGACATAACTTTGTTCTGCACACATAGGTTACCTTTTAACCTAAAGTATTCAAATGTGTATAGAGGTGATGTCACTCACTCATGCTCTACCAAAATGACACAACGCGTTCAAATGTAACTTTTTTTCATATCCGCTCCCTTTTATTATTTTATTATTCATGCAGTTGAACTGATTTGCTACAGTTGTGGTGAGTACTAATATCTACAACAAGAGCATATTCACTTTCTAACACCAGTGTGAATAGTGCATAATAACAGTTAGGTTGACTTTAATTAGACTTGTTTACCGTAAATCAGTTTTCCACACTCATGAGTGCCTGTGGTGTTAAAGACTTAACACTTAAACCGAACCATATTCAAGAAAATGTCAGAACGAGGATAAACACGATTTGTTTGACTAATGTTTCTCCTGAATTGAACAAATATACTTTATCTGTTTTGAGCTTACTTTTTGAAGTGCACCAATACTGGCAGCTTCATGATGTGCCACAAATAAACTAATAACCGTGGTTGAAAAGAGCAATATATTTTCTGCACTTCTTAACACAATTCACTCCGTTATGCATCTAAAAATAAAATGCCCCTCATTAGGATTATGACAAACCACATCACCAGAGTTGATGGTGGGTATAGCCTCAGACCTATTCTGTTATTAGATGTATTGATGCATAGACCCAAGACTGGCGGCAATCAGACAGGGTCTGGACCCAGACAGTCCTGGGTTGTGTTTCAATCACAAGATAATGAGTCTATCCATGATGGCCACTAATCTATAGTGCACGGCTGTTTGCTCTGTTGTCTCTACCGTCTGCAGATATGAATATATTCTGTTTTCGCCATATTAGTCTGACATCCGGCAATTGTGTTTTATAGCAACATGTTAACCACATGAGCTGCAACAATAACACAGACGTGTGAATCTCACTGATACTTATCGTGAACACACACATAAAAAGCTGTCTGAATTATGTCCTTAATAGTCCTTCACAGGCAACCCTTTGATTTACTGAGCATTTTAGTGCTACTACAATATTATCAGTGAGGTTAGAGTTATTTATTTCATCTATCAACCCACGGTGGACATCTGATGAGACTGAAAATTAGTACAGTAAATTAGTTGCGCACCAGTAAATGAGCTGCACACTGACCTTTTCAGAGGCTCACACAAGCCCCAAGATGCAGCTGAAATATATCCTCCCGCAGACAGCAGCCTATAACACGGATCTGTGCATGAGGATCAGGATTAGGTGTAATTGGCTTAGGCCGGGGTAACAACCTGGTGAGTGATGTGCAGTTGCTGGGATGGAGCAACGGATTATAACATACTGCAGAATATAGAGGTTACTGGAATCCACATCATCAAAACCAAGGAAACAAACAAGACGCAGGGAAGGATGCTCGTTTAAATGTCCGCCACGTCTCTCTTCCAAATGTTAAACCGAAGATGGAGATTACATTTGTGAGTTTGAACAATAAACATCAGTCATGATCAATAACAATCAATTCATGCAATAGAAGCGGGCCTACAAGGGAAAGCTTGACATTTTGAATTCAAATGTTATTCTCCTATACAAGGGAATAGTAACTCTGGAAAAACATGTTTCTATTCTTGTCCTTTAGCTCTGGCTGCGTGGGTTGAATTTTTAATGTGTCCTAAACAGCTAGCAAGCAAACAACCGAGCCAGTGTGTGGCAACAACATGGTAAATCATGGTGTAATCAAAACCAAGAGATCAAGAAGAGCTTTGGCTGTTGCAAGAGCTTCCAACTGTTTCAATAGGGGGTTGTCCAATAGCTGTGTAAAAAAAAAAAAAAAAATGTTGTGTTGCATCAACACATATTTGTGTGTTTGTGCCAGGATGTTCAAATGGCAAAGACACAGTTACATCAGTTAAGACTAAGTGAAATTTCACCATCAGAAAAGACGGAGAGCTGCTCAGTCGGCTGAACAGGAGAGACAGATGGGAAACAAACAGGCGATCCGTCCGTGTTGCTCTGCTGTGTAACATGCTCTTCGTCTGTGTGTGTGTGTGTGTGTGTACGTGTGTGTTGCGCACATGGTCCCTGCGTCATATGTAATCTTCTGCCAAATGTTAGACACCCACTGATAGTCTGCTGAACTGGTGGAGGAAACAGTAGAGAAAACATATAACGTACAAATATATGCAAACCTTTGGATTTGGTTTTGGGATTACTCAAGTTTGTTGTAGGTAATCATCATCATGTTGGTTAAGGAAACCCAGGTCAATTCTTCTTCTGGGTCTGGGAAACCAAACATGCTGGTTTGGCCAAAAGAGGCTGGAATACTGTGGCAGCCTCTCAGAGACTAAATGACTGGTGGGGATCTATGTGAACGCAATCATGTATCTTGCCACCCAGTACATTATCTACATAATCTGCATTATCTTTCTCTACTGTATATTATTAAGTATATACTACATAATGATACAAGAAACAACAACTTTTAATAATTAATCAATTAATCAATCTCCTTGAGTGTTGTTGACATGCTTATTGTGATTCATGGCATGTTCCTGCTGTAACACATCAGTTTAGTACGTTTACCTGTTAATGTCACAGACGACATTATAAAGATGTACTGGAAACAGGGATATGAAAAACTAGGTTATGTCACAAAATAATATGCAACATCCCAGAACCCACACATATCACCAAATACATCAAGGTTTAATTGCCACTGAAAAAAGGAGGTCAACCTTTTATTTTCACACATGGTGAGAACACAAATTCTGATTTAAAACTGGTTGGCACGGTGGTGTGGCGGTCGACCCAGAGTCTGAACTCTGGTTCGGTCAGGGCCTTTCGGTGTGGAGTTCCCATGCTCTCCCAGTACAAGTGTTTATTTTCTGCAGTTACTCTGGCTTCCTCCCACAGTCCAATGACCTGCAGCTTGGTGTAGGTCGGCTATTCTCAAGTCCCCATAGGTGGGAATGTGAAATGTTCTTTGTCCCTGTAGATGCCCTGCGATAGGCCGGTGACCTGGTTGTACCCCTCCTCTTGCCCAATGTCAGCTGGGATTGGCTCCAGCCCGTGACCCTCCAAGGATACGCAGTATAGATAATGGATGGATGGCTTCATCCTTCAATACAGATTAATTAAAGATATAGTACATAGTTAAATCAGTTGACCATATTTGAAAGTGACACAAAGTGCTTCTGTCTTTATTCTTGTTCCACGGTCAGAAAGTGTACGTCTGCATGTTCTACTGCAGGCTTGCTTTGCCTCCTTGCTGTGTTTGGCTCCAAGTCTTTTTAAAAATTCATAAATGAACAGTTCATGACTTCCCAATGATGCATTTACAATTTTCACTAACAAATGCTGATAGGTACAGAATCATTTGAAATGATTTAAAGTCTGCTTGCAGAATATCAAGCTTTATCATCAATTTGTGTTAAGTTATGTTATGACTGTTACGCAGTACAGAATCAGTGCAGGGTTCAGTTGTTGTGGGTCAACCACTTGATTCAAGCTTCCAAGCAGTGTACACGAAAGAATGTTATATCTGCCATCTGACAGAATATTCAGAGTCCCACAAGCTCGAATGAACAGACTGAGGAACTCTTTTCTTCCTCAGTCTGTGAAACTTGTTTTTAAAAGTTCGATGCAATGCCATCTGTTTTTGTGTATAATGTTTGTGGAATTTTGTGGGGGTTCTGTTGTGTAATTATATGTTTGTCTTTATGTGAGTTAATGGACATCTTTTTTGGTTTATCATTTTTTGGTACAGGCATAACTAGGCTCAAACAAAGGATAGAGACTCACATTAAAGGTATACCCCTATTGTATATCATCAAATGAAGGAAGGATCACAGAGATCGCGTCTGACTTTAATTTGGCTCCTGATGAAGAAACTCACTCACTTGTCTTTGGATATTGTTGCTTTGCCATGGCTGACACGTCTCATCACTATTATGTGGATGTGAAGTACATTACCCTTACATCGGCTAACAGGCGTGGAGGCTTTCGATTTTAGAGACGAGGGCTGGAGGGCGTGTTCCAACCTTTAAATAGTGTTGCTCAGCCTCTGCCTCTGTTCTGAACAGATACGGCAGATTAGGGAAGAAACACATACGTTTCCATTGAATTATAGTGTTTGCATACGAGTTGCTCAGTGTTACCTCCCCAGTTGCTGATACACATGGATAAGACATTAAGTCACAGCCATTTCTGACGGGTTTCAGTATTTGGGGAATTTGCAATAGATAAATACCGCTTGCAGATAACATTGCTCTCATAGCACAGTAGAGAGTTTATTAGTAATGAGCAGTGGAGAGGTTAGCTGACGGTGATATGATCTCAATGAATATGAGCAGCAACATGTGTCAAAAAACATTGGGTATGACTACAAAAAAGAAGTTTTAGGACAAGAACAACCAGTTTCCAGAATAGCTCTCATCCCAAAGTTGCCTTTCTCCTGAACACTCGATCTAGCACTGCAGGCGACTCGGTAGCTTTGAATAAAGGGCAGTAAAGCAGATGTTTGCTTTATTTTTAAGGCACTTTATCTAGTAGGTTCCTGCTGCTGCTGGTTACAGCCCTCCAGGAGCCAGTGTATTATCTTTACATTTTATGTGTAGAGGTTTCATCTATTTAAAATGTAGTTTTAGTTGTTTTAACACTAGTGCAGTGGCTGCTCTAAACATTCCATGGGCTGTCTGCTGGACCTTTGGTGGTCGGAGCCTGCAGTAATTTCATTTGAATTTACTGGACTCATCTGCAGCGTCACCACTGATGCAGAGTTGTTTATTCAAAGTTCAGAAAAGTTTGACTGCGTATGCAGATCCTTAGACTGGTAATCACGTTGTCTTGGCAAAATAACAACAGATTTGAGACTGGGCGCTTTGGGCTCTTACCATTACACACACTAAGTATGAAGCCGATTTGCACAGACAGTCGCAGACAGAGAATTCTCAAATTTAAACATGGATTGGTTTTATCATTCTTCAAATTAAGGGATCAGAATGTATTAATGTGTTGCATTTTTCCATGATGTATCTTGTGTGGAAGATACATCATGGTTAGGTTAATTGAAAGGGTCTAAAGGTGTGAATGTTTGTCTCTGTATGTCAGCCTTGCAATCCTCCCAGGATTTACCCCGCCTCTCTCCCAATGACAGTTAGGATTGGGTCCACCTGACTCCCTGCAACCCTCATAGGGCTATCATTGTAAGTAATGGATGAATGGGTAGTTTTAATATTTCAGCCCGGTCCCTGTAGTTTAAGGGTCAAACCTGCAGGTTGAATGTATGCGTGACTCTGGAAACAGTTCTGGGATTTGAAATGACCCAAAAGGTTTGGAAGTTTTCTGCTACCCTACATCACTCAACAGTCTCTGAGATGACACAGTGGATTCCCCACTCGGATCAGGCTGCCATTCAAATTGACTTAGCTTGCAAAACTATGAGCTAATAGCTTTGCCTACTGCACAGTTTCGTCTGACAGAT
Organism: Pleuronectes platessa; assembly: GCF_947347685.1. NCBI lineage: Eukaryota > Metazoa > Chordata > Actinopteri > Pleuronectiformes > Pleuronectidae > Pleuronectes > Pleuronectes platessa. The sequence continues at coordinate 23,602,660 of NC_070626.1, forward strand.
TATTGCTGCAGCCAGGGGCTGATAAGTGACCTGCCAGACAAAAATGAGCGGTAACTTAGTTGTGAAAGTTATTGTGGCTTGTGTCCTTGTTTCTGTTTTTTTGTTTTGTTCTCCATTTTAGTCTGGCCATCCACTGAGGGAGAGATTTCCCATTAACAGGATTTTCTCAACTGGTATGTATTTGTCGATTACTGAGGCAGTTAATAAATCACACTAGCTTATTCCAAAACTACCCCTAAAAATAACCAACTGTCATATGATAAGTGAGAAATTGAGTCAGAAGATGCACACTGACTGTTCACACTTTCTTTCATCAAGCATAAACTATCATTTGTGGATAGACTGGGACCTTTTCCATCCTCTGGTGCACGCAGCAAATCAAAATGGACAGTTAACAATTGGGGCACGAGGCACCGTGCCATAAAACAGATCATCGTTCACAGTTGCATTCACAACATGATTTGTTTCTTTCTTTCCGAATGCGATATTTACTTGCTAAATGTGAACCACACTGTTTCAAACCAAGCCGGGTGTGTTAGGAAAAGGGCAGAGAGGAAATAGGAGGCAAATGGTTTGGCATGCATTTTTTTTCTTTTCGAGCTTCCCTTGAAACAACCTTCATGCAGAAGTTATGCTCACTCAACTTCAGTTATGGATGGCTGGTTGCTGACTTCCCTAAAACACATTTGTATATTTGATCCATGATATATCGCCGGGCCCCCAGCCGGCACTATTTATAGCTGGCATTCTCCGCTGTCAGGGAACGGTTGCTGAGATAGACAGTGCGTTGGAGGGTTCAGACAAGCCTTATTTACGGAACAAGTCAAGATATTGACCCCTATTATAGAGCTCTAGTGAAGTACTGTATATGTACAGTACACACGGCCAACGTGTGCGGTATCACTGTTCCTTAATCCAAATTTAGGTGTTCTACTTAGTCTATGCTGAGGCTTGTCTATTGACGGACACTCTCCGTTTATCCTTTATCGTAAATTCTTTAAGCAAGTATCCAAGTTCTCATTACACCGCTTTAACTGTCTCCTCAATACGACATCCTCACAACCTCTTTCCAATAATGGCTGCTCTGGGATGTACATTACAGCCACAGTCTGCCTATCTGTTGTGTAAGGGCTCTCTGAGGTATTGAAATGTGTGTCTGAGCCTTGTCCAGGGGCTGCTGATGAAAATGCATGAGGGTGGCTTTGCCCTTCACTTATCAAACTTAGTACATTAGAGTGCGCGCTGAATCACAGGGGTGCTAACTCAAGTGTTTATCAACTTTGGATTTAGTGCACCCGCAGGAAGACGTGGTTGGGCTTTGTCCTCACTGAAACCCACCGCTCTGACTGAGAAAATGCTGTGATACCTTCTCTCTTTTGGTAGTAGGGCTTTATTGTCATGCAAAGCCTTTTAAACTAAAATCTGAAGCACTGGGAGATGTCTGGACAATGGGGGCAATGAATTTGTCTGGGGTTTGTCTTTCTCAACAACTGAAAAATCGCTGGAGGTGATGAGAGGCAGGAGGTAGGAAATACAAGTGTTAATTCCTCTGTAAAGGTCATGTGTTGTCCTGTTTACAGCACATCAACACTGGTGTGTCACCAAATTCTCTCGAATCCCATCGTCTTTGTCGTCATCATTTCTTTTTCTACACATGACACTACAGATTTGATTGTTTGTTTATTTTTTTACCGTTTAGTGTCTGTTGCGTAAGAGACGTCATCAGCAGCCCCACTTGCTTGCAGTGATTACTCCGGATTATCTCCTGGATCCATGTAATCTCTTACATGGGCTCATTCAGACAGTATACAGAATATTCACAAGGGGCTGGGCAGCAAAAACTCATGGCTAATGTCCGATGCCTCTGACTCTGACATTTACGTTTTAACATATAGATTTTTAGTTCAGTGAAAGTCTGAAAGCAGTCGGGTGGTAAACTCAATGTTTACCTACAGGAAAACCAGTTTTTTTTGTACAAATACTTTCCAATTGCATGTCAGACGTCTTTTTCTCCTTTTCTTCAAATGCCTCTATAGGTCTCGAGAGGGGACGAAATAATTCATCATACCCTCACGATAATGATCTCCAATTAGCCTGAGTCCATTCAGGGTATTAAATGGTGAAAGGGGGAAAAGATCAGCCTGTCCTTACGAGTATGAAGCTGTCAAACCACAGTGCTCAGCACTCTGAAGTCTTTGAAGTAGGTTCAAAAGACAAAGGCCGTGGTTCAAAAACCTTTACAGATGAGTCCCACTGACTCCTCAAATGATGGCACCCTCTGTTATGCGAGTTTGACCTTTGGAGGCAAAAATGTCTTTTCATTTTGGCGAAACCATTTGGGACAAATTGTTCTTCTCAAGCAATCAAATGGTTTTTAAAGATTTTGGAACCTCGGGTACGCTTTGACTTACTCACTTGAAAATCATAGTCTTGTTTCTGCTGAAAGTTAATATTTACTTAATACATTTTTCATTTTAATTTGTTGATAATCAAATTCACAACAGTTTTATTTAAAAGCCCTTTCAGGATTGCAATTATAGGAGCGTTATTAATTGTAAGCTTATTTACGATGTGAAGATAATCTTTGGTTGCGTCAACGTCTGTGTACAAACTCGGGAGGGAAACAATTCAATTAAATCTCAAACCTGATATAACTGGTGTTTACTGCCGTAATATACTGTAGTAGAGTTGAATAGATTCTTATTTATAGTCTCCAGAGGAAAAAGCAACAGTAGCATGAGAAAACAAAGTGATGGAGAGCTTTACGGAAATGTCAGTTGACTGGAATTAATTTCCCCAGCTGCAGGCGTTGAAAGAGCAGGATAACAAGCACACTGATTAACATCAACAATTTAAATTGTCATATTTAAACCCAACAACGATAAAGCTGAGTAGCAAATACTTTTCAAACACTGGAGATATAGCAATAGGAGCTAATATTCTTTTAAGAGGGGAAACCACTTGCATATTTTCCATCGCTGATGTCCCGGCATGATGATCCTTGTGCCGACACAAATTAACTTCAGCTAATAAACATGACAAGACTTGTGTGTATAATCCATATTTTATATAACAGTACTGAATCAACTGTGTGTCTCTGAAGAATGCACGTAGACACGTATTAACAAACTGCAGTTTCTCTCAGCTGTACAAAGCTGTGTATGTTTCTGCAGCACCAAATGTTTTCTGTACAGAAATGCAATTTCTTTAAACGTAATGAGGATATTTTGTTTATTGATGTGTTGGGTTTACTGCAAACATGTTGATACTGAATATATAAGTAATATTTTCATGGGAAGCATATGCAGCAAGGCCAGTATCAGATCTACATTATTCACATGTGGTGATTACAGAATTATTATGTATTATTTATCATTGGCACTTACGGCACTTGTTTAATATTATGGAAAGATCATGGTCTTTCATAATAACAGAAAAACTTCACTGTATCTTCAGACAGAATGCTGTAAAGCAAAAGTTCTGCTTTCATTCACGTCAAATTAATTATTAAAATATTTGATGATATATGAAAGGGACCTCACTATTACTGCTCCAGACTCTGATCGCCACTGCAGCTCCACATGAGCGTCCGTATCCAGGATATTTTGGCTCAATATATGGATAGTGGGAGGAAGTGGCGATGCGTTGTCAATTTTAAATCCTATCTCTGTCCCGCCAGAGATTATATTTCCTACAATGTATATAATGAGATAAGATCACAATTCAGGTCAGTTGCCTTTGTGGAGGACGTGGAAGAAACTTATTTCCCTCTTAGTTTTGCTTTCAATTTTTTTTTTTTCTCAACTTTGATTTATATCTATTACTATATATGTTCTCTTTTTCCTTTATTAATGAGAGTTTTATTATACAACAATTTCATGTTACCTCTTAAGCTGTCTCTGCTGAAGATGTTTAAAGGTACATACATTAGCAGCTGTGGCTCAGGGCGCAGAGAGGATCGTCCACTAACCAAAAGGTAGTTAGTTCGATACCCGGCACGTACTTAATCTGAATTTCCTCCGACAACTGTGCCAACTGTGTATGAATGCATACAGAAGAATGGGCGAATGCAACTTGTGCTAAGTGCTTTGAGGGCCTTCTAAGACTGAAAACACGTAATACAGTTCATTTACATTTCAAGCTGTGTTATCAAGCAGCTCAAACACGATCCTCATGATTAAATCATATTTGTGGTGGAGAAACCTTAACTTCCATAGCAACAAAATGACACGGAAACCAATAGATGTCAGTTAATATACGAGGTTTACTCAAAACAATAACAACCTTCCTGGCGTACTCCCTACCCACTCACGAACAAAGGCTCCCCTCCAGTGCGACTGAGTGAAAGAAAGTACACAATTGCATTAATCTAATCAGCGCTGCGTTGTGTATATAACTAGAATAGATGGGAAGGGACAAAGGGATTGCTGGAGACCGGGAGAATCCATCTCGAGCATCACAAACACTTAATGAAGTCCTCGGCTGCTAAACAATTAATATGAGCCGAGACTTTATTAAATATGCAATAAAGACTATTATGGCTAAGTGTGGAAATAACAGCCATTCTAGCGAGTATTAAAATGTCTGGCTCCATTTGAGGCTCATTCATGGAACCTCTCCCATTAAGGATGCATTAATACTGCAGGCACAGTTGAAGGGCATTGGAAAGTACTCTTCTAAATATTAAAGATGGCTGTCCCTGGGAAAATATGTTGTCAGCAAGCTGAAGAATTAGGGCTATGTAAATTTCATCACATCCCCTCACTTATGACAAAGGAGAGATCAAAATGTCACGAAGGACAAAAAAGCTCTCCATATCTGATTTAAACAAAGTCAGACACAAGATGATTATTTAATGACCGCCCTGCGTTCCAAGCACTGCGCACTCACACACACACACACACACACACACACACACACTAACACTTAGTCTGGCATATTCTTTTCCCCAGAGTTTGTCTTTCACATCTGAAGAAGGTAGCAGGAGTTTGCCCTGTTCAGACATATTCACGACAACAGGACATTTTCAGGAACATCAAGGTGAGGGGTGGCACTCGGGTAGAGCTTAGAGGAGGCTGGACAAGACCTAAAAAGAGGGTTTTAGTTTGCAGCTCAAAGACGCTGGCAATGGCCCTCATCGCAAAAAAGTGTTTACATCTCATAACCTTTCCAATTTGCCTTCTACGTGTGTGAAACCTCCTTTTCAAACTGAGATTTTTGTTTTCTTTTGCTTTATCTGTTCATTTTCAAGCAAAAGTTATAAGACAGATGACCAAGAAGATTGTGGAAGAATGCAGAATGGGTAAGGAAAGAAGCCATGTAATTTTGGTAAATTTTTTATTCATCTTGTTAAACATTGTGTGTGAGAAATATCTATGCTGTAGATCCAAATACAAATCTGGATCTAGTGAGTTGTGAAAATGTGGTTAAACGAATGCGACTTCATCAGAGAACTGTTGGTCCTTGATTAAGTGACACGTTCTATTGAGCGCTACTCTCTCATGTCATAAACGTCATCAACACACCCACTTGCTCGCTTTGAATTTTCCAGATATTTTGCTGAACTCGGACATTTTACCAGGGGGCTGGCAGGAAAATTTCTGACAACCGACTCTGACATTTGAGTTCTCACCTACAGCCCCTCTGGAAACACCTCAGGAAAATGTCCAGACTTCACTGCATTAATTACTATGCAACATGCCGGCTGCAAGAACCAAATAACTGGATATTTGCGAAGGTAGTTCTTATAATTAAAGGCTCCAACCTCAGTAATGAGCCTCCAACGTATTTACAGTGAACATGAACGAGCAGCACGGTCACAGATGCTGTTATATTCAAACAAGTGAACACAAGTTCAGTGCTGGATCAAGGCGAACCATGTGGGAGTTTAAAGCATAAATAATGCAGTATTGTTGTCATTAGGTTACAATCAGGTCAGATATACACGTATATCAAAAAAGAAAAAGCCCTTTTTCAATGCCTTTTGAAACCAAATCAACTAGTTGCCATGTGCGATGAAAAGCCTACGAGTGAACTTGGACTAAAGCGACATCCTTTGTTCAGCCAGCCCACGCTACCTCCTGCTTTAATACTTAATATAAATCTACTGCGGGTTGTTTTAAGCAGTTTCTTTGAGTCACACACACACAAAGACCTACGAGCGTTTCCTTGATGTGGAATATGTGGTGGTGAACTCTGGAATAAAGCAGCTCAGCCTTATTGTCTGATATATGATGTTTGATGCGTGTTGCTCTGTAGGTAATCAAACAGATTTTCCTCCGTACAGTTTATACTAACATCTTTTGGAGAAAATTATGAGTGTGGATTTTTGGGTGTCCTCAAAATTCAAAAGTTAGGTCTGGAGCTTGGATAGTTTTAGGACCTTTGGTTGGTTATAGACATCAAGAGGATGTGGACATCACAAGTTTTTTTGAAATTTGAGTTCGCCAACTCCTTTCAAGTTCACCACCGCTCTTTTCCTTTGGTCTGACATAATCGTTAAAATGTAACACGGACGCCATCATTATTAGAACATCGTGTTCACCACAGCACTACACATGGAAATAAATCACAGGGGCTGCAATAAGTAATGACTGCGAAGTGTAATTGAATTTGATGATATTCATCTTCATCACATTAGACTTTAACCCAAGAGAGAGAGGAAGTGTGGAGCCCCATCTTTCAATGTCAAACTGAGATTTCTTAAAAATAGAGGGTCCCATTTCACCTGGCTGACATCTGAACGTCCCTGACAAAGAATTAGGAGATGTTTAAAAGAAAAACGGGGGCATTACACTTGGGACTATATAATTTGGTAACCTGTAAATCAGCATAATAAAATGACTAATAGATAATGTCTGGTTTATGACACAGGTTAAAGCACTCAAAGCATTAGCTGTAGTTTGTTTTGGGGAAATTGTCTGGACTAGTTTCAGGTTGATTACTAGAGGGAAAAAAAAGAAATGAGATGAGTTGAGGAAAGCCTCAGGTAGAATCAAATTATTATTATTGTAATTTTTATTATTATAATTTTTATAATTTATACACAACACATTAGCTTATCACAAATTAGTTGCAGGGATATATGAGGAAAATAGAGCTACAGAATAATCATGCATATTTTACTACAGGTAAAGTGCCAACAAATAACTAGAACTCAGAGAGAGCGCACTGTCCCCTTATAGTTAATGTAAACGTGGTTTTATATCTGTTTTATTTTGATATGCAAACTGAAAAAACTCAAATATCATTTTCATCTAGTTCCATCAATTATTCTCTGAAAAACCAACAACAAAAATCTTGAAATGCCGAAGAACCTGACAAAAAGGCAGATGACATGCATGAAGCTATACGTCCTGCTGACAGGTGGCTGAAATGATGTGAGAAAAAAAAGGATATTGTTAATAGACAGTCTGTGCTGGTCTGTTGTATTAGTTATCTGTAAAAATCACATGTCGATCCAGCAGAGGTTACAGATCCCATCAAACAACATCATCATGAAGCATATTTTTTGTGTGAAGTGCCTGAACAGGAATCTGTTTTAATGTGAACTAAACGCTGCTCTCTGAGTCACAGTGGGAGAATGAAGGGAAGTAAAAATAAGCTTCTGAGGGACTGAAAATATCCCTGGTTGAGGAAGAACAAAGAAATCAGGTTAAACACTTGACTGCTGCAAGGGCAAATTTGAGGCAATCAGCGGGAGATAAAGTGGACTATCAACTCTGAGCTACACCCCTGTCAGATAATGGAAATATCATTAGATGCAATGTTAGCTCAGAAAATGTCTAATTTCTAATCTTGAGGTTGACGGCCTAATCCCGTCCACATGTCAGTGAGGCCTCGGGCAAGACTCTGAACCTTAGTTGCTCCCGATGCACAAGCTGGCACCATGCATGGCATCGCTGTCCCCATGTGGATTTTAGCGTGTGTGTGAATGAGAGGTAAACTTGTAAAGCATTTTGGCAACCGCTAAGGCAAAAAGGCGTTTCATGCGTGCAGTCCACTGTAGTTGAAGTGAAAGCCCTGCTTCTCTCCAGCAGTATGATGCTCTTAGAAATTGAATATAAAAGAATCCTAGTGATGTTTTCCACAAATGTGTTTCATCTAAATTGCACTAATCGTGGTTTTCTTTACCCTAGACTTGGTCTTTTATTTCTAAATACTTTATATTTACATCTGGAGCGGTTCCTCTCTACGGAGGCTGCCATGTTTTTTACATTAGCCCAAACTGGACAAACTAAACATCTTTAGAGTTTTAATGACGAATGGAGCTACCACAGGTTCTCCTCCATGTTTGGTGATCTGATAAAATGCTTTTGCGGTTCATTTCAGTTTACTATAGAAAATGTCAGTTCATTGGGTTTTTTACAACAAAACTACAGCTTCCACGTTTCATATGGTCAGGCCCTCTTACCTCAGTGAAGTTGAATCTCTGAGATTAAGTAGACCCAAGAAAAACATGAATGTAACAATGGCTTATTCCAGCATGAGCTGCTTAACTCAGAAAGGATGGTTATAATACAAATTGGCTCGACTCCCTTATTTTACATTAAGAAGCTATTCACTTGTTGGCCTATTGTGACGCTCCATGCAGCATTCACTTGTTACACAGCAAATAAACAACACAGTGGGCTCCTTGTTATAATACAGTTACTGCTGGGGTTTTGTCGTTGAGAACAAAGTCTCTGAAAAATATAGAAAATAGAAAATGAATTACGTCACACCATGTTGAGCTTGGTTAGCAGTCGAACAAGAAAAACCTGATTGTCTTTGTTTCCAGAATAATAACGAAGGGAACTACAAGTACTTCCATCATACAGAGCCTCCACTTGATAAACCTGTGTGTGTGTGTGTGTCTGTGTGTGAGTGTATGTGTGTGTGTGTGTGTGTCAGCTACAGCAAGGACAGATAAGGTTGGAGAGGGGACTGCGATGCCAGATAATCACCATCCCAGTTTAATCTTCAGGGACGAGGGTTGAAATCGAAGCAGAAATGACTTCCCTGAGAGGGATGCTAAATACCTGCCTCACCACAATGGAGCGGGATACAGTCGGGACTGATCATCACAGGTTCAGATGTGAAGAACCCAGGAGCTGAAAACCTAAAAGGTCCGAGTGGGCGAAGCGGTTTAAAGGGATGGGGGGAGCAGAGACAGCAGAGGCTCTCTGTGAGGACTGATTTATGAAGATGTGTTTAGGACCATTTTATAATCCAGTAGATTGCATGTGCTGATATTTGCTTTATCATCTCATCTCAGGTCCTGCATCTTGCAGACTTTATTAATGCAATTCCTCCTCCATGCTGAATGCTCTTCTTTCCTTTTAAAATCTTGGGGGGGGATTCAAAGCCCTTTAATAAAAAATGAGGATGGAGAAATGATACCCTTCAGTTTCCCGACCGGTTTTGAACTGCAGCTGATGTGTCCTAATCCCAAAGCCACAGGGATTCTCCATGTTTCTGTTTTTGTTTGACTCCACTCAGTGAGTCCTTCCTCTTTGTAAAGATCCTATAACACTGAGGGAAGACTTAACTTTTCTTCTTGCATCACGACACACAACTTTGTTCGTAACTTTCACAACTGCCACACGTAGGTCGCAATACATCAGCGACTTGCAGTGACTTTTACAGAATGGAAAGAAAAGTCCCCAGAGTGGAGGTCCAGTGCTATAGAGAGTGAATCAAGTGAAGTAGCACTGGTAACGAGGGCAAAGCAGTGGGTCAGAGAAACAAATCACCGTTGGTTTTGTTCATTTGAATTTATTATATCTTATTAATAAACACGATCACAGCTTCGCACGACTCTTTTTGTTTTGCTTTGCAAGGTTTTGTCTGAATGCAGCCGAAGCACACGTTCTTCTGGTCCCCTGTGGCCTCTCTGCTCAGTGTGTTTGTGTGTATGTGTGTGTGAGAGAGTAACTCAGCCCCACCCTTGGTCAAGCAGACACACAGACCTGCAGCTCCTTATATATCTATGATACTGACAGAGAGCGGGAGAGTCCTGCCTTCACACCCTGTGCACTGTAATTGCCTGGAGGAGGCTTCACACACACACACACACAAATGTGAAAATACAGGCCCGAGAGCAGGGTCTGTGCAGTTGAAGACACACCTACAGTGGTATATAAGTGATGATTAAGATAATTTACTTTGGTGCGAGTCTACACGTCCTTTTCCTTCAACACAAATCCTGCAGGTTACTTCCTTGAGTCCTCGACCTTGGCCGCCCTTTGTCGGTTTGTCCTGACAAGAGAGTGAGCGGGAAACTCTGAGAGGTGTAAGATCTCCTCGCTGGTCGTCTGTGTGTTGTTTACCTCATTTTCACTTCCTCCGGTCATGTGAAGATGCTGACACAGTTCACTGGTGACTAGCCAGCTTTCCTCACTCACTTGACAGTCTGCCTCTCCTGCAGCTTATACCCCCAGCCGGTGTTCAGTAGACTCAAGCTTGCACTCCACATTTGCCACAGTCTTTCCCAGCGGTGTGCCCCCTTCGAGTCTTCAGACCGTCGTCCCCGCTGTCTGTCCTCATGCTTTTGGCTCCTGTCACTTGTTTCCTAAAAAGGGACTTGGTGCCTGCAACTGCACCCAGTTTCTGAGAAGCGCTTTTAAATGTTTAAATTCATGAATGTTGCCCTCATTCACAGAAACGGAACATAGCAAATATATGAAAAGGAAGAGGAAAATGAGATATAACCCTTCAACAGAAACACAAACCACAGCTTCCAAAATAAACATTAAGCAGAATTAAAGGGGATTTCTAGTATTTTTCAAACTGGATCCGATGTGAATAAATGTGGGGGTATGGTTGGTAATTTTGTGACTGGTTCGGTAGATCACCTCTGCCGGTAGCTGAGCCACAAAAGCAGTGTCTCTAATTTTATCCTATGGGGCAACTGCGACAGTCCACGAAGTGTCAAATTAGTTCTTTTTTTTTGCCAACAAAAGGCTGAAATTGTAATTGTGGGTCTTTACTAAGAGTCTGGCAACATTACAGATGTCTGACTCGACGAGAAGCTTCACTCTCAAGTCTCCCTGGTTGCCTGCTTGTTGACTCTCCCACTCTTTATTCTGCTGTATACTTGGCTCAAATAAACATGGACGTCCATCGAAGTGAAAGGCTTCGCCCACATCGTCCAAATCAGAAAAAGATCGAGGCCATTTCTCTCAGTAAAATCCACTCTCCCACCTCTCACGCACGTATCTACCTCCCTCTTGCTACGATACTTGGGCGTGAGAGGTCAAATGTTGCTGGCGGAAAAGACCCAGAATAACAATTTAAGTCTGATTTACAAGTCCACTCCCACATTTATAAACAGAGAGCCCAAGTTGAAAAATACCAGGATTCCCGTCCTCAAAAAGGGAGGATTTACTGCAGAGCTGTCGTATATGAGGCGACATAAATTTTTAGATGTATCTAATAATAAACTGGCAACTTGGTAGCTGAGTGTATATTAATCATAGCTGTGGTCATTATGGCTCCTTGTAATAAATGCAATAAGACAGCAAGGTCAAACGTCGGTGACTACCTAATGAACGTTAATTGGTTTGCACGACCTGCAGACGTCCCCAGAACCAAGGGGTCAGACAGGGATCGGGTTCATTCTGATTAACAAAAACTTCAAAAACAGGCAATCAAAAGTATTTTCTGCATCAAACCTGGAATCCAAAGATCCTTTTTCATTCCATTAGATTTTCCAATTTTGCGAAGCACTGAAAAAAAAAGTTATAATGCCCTTTTAAAGTTTAAGCTGCATATCTTGATCTGAACTTTCTAGAAGTCACAACCCAATTGAGCCGGAGTGTTTAGCTTTTTCAGTTTGTGAGCCCTCAGTCGTCAGTGTGATAAAAATAAGTTTAAGTTACAAAATGAATTGATGCATTTAGTCGAATCATTTGTGATCTGTTCAACAGTTTCTGTTCACAGTGCTGTTAGAAACCAGTTTATCAATAGAGGGAACATAGCATCACCCCAGTTTTACCTTTGCAACTGTCACATAATAGCGTAATCTGTCCAGAGGTGGAGAAAGTAATATGGCCACATATCTCAGGGGGTTTCAAAATACTGTTTCTCCGAAATCCCAGAATTGGACTGATTTCATGGCGCGTCACCCCAGATATGCCAATGGAGCGTGAAATTGAGTCACTCAATGTGAAAAACGAAGAAGAGAGAGAAAAAAATCTTTTCTCTTCCCATTTCTCTGCAGAGAAGAGCAGGGACTTTTTTCGCCAGTGTGCTGGCACCGCTTTGGTCTTTCATTTCCAAAGCAACCAAGTGAAACAAACCTGTACATTCGAGACAAAAACAGTCATTTCACACATCGAGAAGTGGATGATTTTGCAACCAATCAGCGAGGAGATTGTGGTGACAAATGTCATTACTTGTGAAGCGTTTGGGGTGATGATGTCGCAGTTGATGGATAAATCCGACAATGGAGGTAAGATCTGTGCAACAGGTCTGATCGAATCTGCATTTTTTTCTGAATAATATGTTTTCATTAGCCAGACGTCATCATTTCAGTATCAAACCCAGGTGAAACCACATAAATGAGACCAGAAGGTTTTACACTGTTGCACACCCTTCCACTTTTCACCAGGGACATGTGGCAGGGAGTCCCGAGAGGAATATTCATCTCTCTCTCTCTTCCTTTTCCTTTGTGGGAGCATAGCACCCCTAGTGGCTGGTACTAGATGCTGGTAGAAACCGTTGTCCTGCACCATCAAAGCTCTTACAGGTCTAACATTCACAAAGTTGCATGATGTATTTCAGGATGAACTTCTACTTCATGTCACCGACTTACTGCCACCAAAATATCACATTTATTTGAGTTGAAGTGCGTTTATGTTTTTAATACTTTCCTGTCCTTCTTGGAAGATAATTTTTGCATTCTAGTATGTGAACAATGGCTCAGACTTGTTTTTAAGGAACCTCTTCCTCACTTCCTCAGACCAGTTAAAACTAATATTATTGCACTAAAGCATAACTTTGAACTGGTAACGTCAGCTGCTTTACCACAGCTGGTAGACTGGGAAACTTTGTGCTGCTATAATGCTTTTGTTGCTTATGGTCAGTTGGATTGGTCGCTAACTTTTTTTGTAGGCCAACAGTCTATAGACACAAACTCTGGGAAATATCGGAACAATTGGGTATAGACATTCTTAGGACTTGGCCTTTCAATAGACAAATGTCAGGGGCGTTCGGGTGCATGCAGGAGGCAGGACACGTGTTAATTCTGCTCTGGAAATCACATATATTTGTCTACAAAACATTGACACTAGCGTCGGTTCCTCTCACCAGAAAGAGCTCAAATCTCGTCTTCTCAACTTGACATCTTCGTCGGCGTCTCCTACACGTATGACACCGTGTTAGAAATGTGATCAATGCACCCACTCACTCCCGAAAGTGTTCTCTGCACGTTTTGATGCTGTGCCCTCACACGGGCTCACTCAGACGTTTTTACATTTTACTTGGGGGCTGACAGGAAAAACTCTGGAGAAGGTCTGTAACAACTGACTCGGACATTTGCTCCCTCACATACAGCCCCTGCGGATAAATTTAGCTGAATGTCCAGAATTCGGTGAAAGTCTGAAAGCAGCATTTCTCCACTGTTGTTCACACATGTTTTGATCCACAGCTGGAAATCAAGACCTCTGCAAAACTAGCATAACTTCCTTTACGTTCATCTGTCAAAATACGGACACTTATTTAAAGGATCAGGATCCTGAGGAATGACAACATACAAAATCCCATTTAATTTAGCCCAAACAATATCCTCATGCATCTACTATTTACACTAATGTCTGAGGTTAATATAGTAAAAATGTTAAAAAGATATTAGCTAAAAGGTTGATTACATCCTGCTTGGTGATGTAAATACTTTATGAAATAAGAAGCGGTTAAGGTAACTTTAGTCTGATTTAAAACAGAGGCATATCACAGTTGTGAGGATGATAGAAAGCAGTTCACACACACGATTGAAGAGGAGGGAAAAAAAGCCAGTGGCTCTGAGGACTCTCATCTTACCATCCATTGTCCCTCAGCCTCAGAGAAAACAGATGGTGTTGGTACTTGTGAAGCGTATGAAAGGATGGCTAAAAGCAGGAGGACAAATACGTCAGCGAACATGTGAAGCAGACGAGCTCCAGTTAATGTTTTTTGTTAGAGTATTTTTGGAATAGTTTTAAAAAAGATGTGACAGTCTGATTTTTTTTTGGGGGGGTATGAGGCGCTTAATTAACAAAATAAACGAAATAGCAAGTACAGATCAGAGAGAAGATAATGGTTTAACGAAGAGACAAAAGAAGGATGGAAGGGACAGTTCTTCTGATGTATGTAGTTTGAGGATGACCTTTGTTGAACCCTGGCAAAACCGAAAAATGAGGTCAGATAAAGATCTTATTAATAATACATTTTTGCTCTGAGGGCACATTCAGACACAGTCAAACACACTAACACAAACACACCACATTGCCAAGCACCACTGTAATCTCTGCATCATTCGAAAGGATTGGCTGAGCGGTAACATGAAGGAGATACTGGTCTGAAATTGGTTCCATGCGCAAAAGCATTTTTGAAGGGTTTACACCGAATCTCATTTAAATCAACCAGCTTATAGAAATATGGATAATAAATATAGATCCATTGACAAAGTGTAATAAACATACATATATGGAGCTCACCTTTTCTCACTGACTCAAGTACATGGGTTCGGACTAAGAAATGATTTGTATTCTCGTCTAGTCACATTGGATTGCTAAGCTTATTTAATCATATTTATAAGTCATTTAGTTTTTGACAAATATTCAAATCTATCATCAATTCTCCATCATATGTTTAGCCTTCGTCCTTTGCCTGGGATTCTGATGGTACTTCTTTGTTTTCCACCATGGAATCAGCGATTGTGTGTCGTTAAACTCTTCATGCAAGGCGCCGTCATCTCCCCGTCTGTGACTGACAACAGGAAAAAGTTGAGCATCACTGATGAGGGAGGCAGAGCGGTGAGAGCTCATGCCACTGCTCTGCCACATGGACGGTAGGGTGTCATTTGTTTCCCCTGAGCGGCGTCGAGTCGTCTTGTCATCAAGAAGTGTCTGTGGAAGTGCATTTATCACCACTGTCATCTCTCACCTGAGAGATGCAGTCGGGACAATACAATTTGTGTGCAATCCCAGCAGTGGTGTCTCGGCATAGATCAGTGTGCCATGAGCCAAAAGTGATCCTTGACTGTCATTTTGCCGCTGTGAAGAAGGGTGCACGCGGAGCACCACTCCTGCTGCCCCTTTCATACCGACAGCCTCTTTCATACTTATTCTTGTTGACTGAGCACATACAAGCAGATTTCAGTCTCTGCTCACACAGTGTGAAGTGCACCTGTGCAAATATGATGCTGAATTCAGAGCTGAATCTTGTGAACAATAAAGTTGGATAAGGTTAGACGACTAAAACTCAAGTATTGATGCTTAGGTGTAGATGAGTAGTTATGTGTTGGTCATTGCATTGTACTAACACAGTGCCTCAAACTGTTCTCTTAGCTCCATTGGTTCGTAGAGATTGTCAATAGCATCTCTAGTCGAGGCTGAAATTAATTAAACTGGGTTCGAGATTTTGGTCCAAAAAATTAAGAATTACAATCAAATTTAGCCTTTTTCACATCCTACCTCTTCACCTGTCAGCATCAAATCCCTGCAACAAATCTCTCTGCTCGACGCTGTTTCCCTCGGAGGCCGCACAGACAACTTGCCATCTCCTGGCTGTGAGGATAAAAAAAAAAAAAAAAAGTATAAAACCATGAACATTTCATCACTGTGTCATTTGGCAGAGGAAATATGACGATTAAAAAGATAAATGTCCCTCTGCCTGGTTAATGTTTTATGGGCCATGTATAGTTTAGTTCCAGGATGTTGATTATTGGCAACAACACACACATTTCTTTATTAGCATCTGCTAGGGCTGAAACGATTACCTTTGACTCATTGAGCAATGGCAATGATTGTTCATTGAAAAAGTAAGAACTTTAATAACTATGTATTTAGTTTGCTTGACGTTAGGGTCACAAAGTGTTGAAACGCATCAGTCTGTTGGCTTCAGTGTCAAGGTTACCACTATGCGTTGATACATATTGTTCTGGAACATACTCCTACACAGCAAAGTACATGTCATTACCGTGCTGTCAAGAATAAATATTGTATTTACAACACGTGCGTACATGTTTGTGGATCTTAACAACATTCACGCTTTGATTCTCTGACAGGCGGACAGTGTGAATGGAACATTTAGTCTTGCGTAAGTGAAGCGATGAAAAGCCCTTGACCACGAACCTTCATCTTTTGCCAGCGTATTAACTTGACTTTAAACATTATACGCAGCCTGTCACTGTTTCATTATAAACGGTACTGTATAGACGCCGAGATCCAGTGACAGTATTAAACATAATGAGATTCGCCTTCTGGATTTATTATAGCTGACACAAGTTTCTACTCTGGGTGGACACAGTTTGGTGACCTCCAGTTATAAATCCACTTAAAGCCACTTTCAAACTCCAAAAGTACTGCACATACATTTTCGGGCTCCGCTGTTCCGCCTTATTCTCAGACGCTCATAAATAATTGGACACCAAAGAAAAGGGACATGAAACATCTTCTGCACACACACAGAGGGCCGGTTTGTTTTCTGTGCTGGTTTCTCCCTCCGTTCAGACTCTGATACCTTGATAAGCAGTTGCCACAGATTTCGTAGTCAACACTGCTCTTAACCCCAGTGAGAACATATTCATTTTCTTTTGATCACTGGTATTTCCAGTAATGAAGTAATTTCTCCTCACCTCTTTTTAAAAGACTATCGACTTTTTTAGTCGCGGCGGCTCCTCGTCTTGTGTGAAGTGTTTATGGATTTACGTAGCTTGCAATTGTGTCGTTATTCAAATAACACGTTCTTGTCAGGAAAATGGAGGACTGAATGAAGGCGGCAGAAAGTATAGTGTTCCATTGCTATTTTCTCTCAGGTTGAAATTAAACTGCTGGACTGTTGTAGTGGACTGAAAGACACTTTGACATCTTGTCAACGGCCGGTCAAGGCATTTAATAAACAACTGCTTCATTGGACTTACTCCAAGATTGTCAAATCTAAAGTTGTTCGTCAAACAGGGCTGACGATAACACAATCTGGTTAATGTTGATCTCGTGTATTTCATGGTCCCCTTGAGGACTAATAACAATTTCAAAATGTGTCTATGGTCATTAAGTTTTAACATTTTACAATAAGAAGGATAAAATGTGCCTTTTTAAATAAATAAATAAAATAAAAAGGGAATTGCTTTTGTGAATACTGAACCTAGTGTTGAAATGTCGTACACACAAGCACATCTGCGACTAAATAAGGCAAACAGCATGATTCCCTCTACCTTTCTTTGCTGTTAGTTTTTTTGTCTCTCCCTATTTTCTTTGTTGATGTTGTTGGTGCTAGTTCCCCGACATGTGCATAGTCATGTGTGCCCTTGTGCTTTTCATTAAACTGTATTACACTGTTAAAAACACCGTTAAATTTAGTTTCTGCTGCTTAACCTTCACTTAGAGTGAACATCTGTTTTTCGCACAGAGAAGATTGACCTTTTGTTTTTTGATAATTGAACAGCGTGATATGTGTTTAGCAAATTACCTCTGCACCAATTCTGGATAACCGATTCATTGTAGATTAAAACAAATCCAAAGATGGCATTTACCTCTCTTGTTGCTCTTTACTAACACATATCCTCTCAATATAAAAAGAAAGCAAGGTTTACTACTATATTATCTCCAATGTATCTAAAATTCATTGCAAGTGGCTCTAATCAGTGATGAGCCTTTAGGTAAAAACCTCTGATTTTTTTTCAAGAGAGCCTTATCAGATTCGGGAAGCTCTTATCTCTGTGACTCTATTGATCGCTCTTTGCTCTAACAAAGGTGTATATGGAATGTCGCTCGGGAGCAGGAAGGAGGTGCTTGTATCTACAGAACCCATACCGATGTGTCATCTGTGAAGCACTGATGGTTATCTGTTTTCTATCTCATTCTTACACTACATTGCACTTCCGCTCTCCTTTGCACCGCATGCCGATAGGGAGAGAGACCCGCGGGACTCTGACGATGTACAAAGAAAAGAAAAGTAGGAAAATCCAGCATTGTACATTTTATGCATTCATGGATGCTTCGCGGAATGGTTTAACTTTTGTGGCTTACATCATCATGCTTAATAAAGAAAATGTCCGTCTCTTTCTGAATTGCAGATGACACATTCATTCTGCGAGTCTTAATCTTATAAGCGTATTACAGAGTATACGCCCGAAGCAATTATGTGTGATGAGAAAAGGATGTCTGTGTTGTGTCTTGTTACATTACCAATCTAATTCTTCACACAAATCATTTACATGTGACCTTACGGGGACCTACAGCATGTGTCTTCTGCGCGTCACCGTCCCAGAATTACTGTCACCTGGTGCCGGGATGAGTTGCTAAACTTTTTGCAGCCTCCACTTTGCAAGTAAGTTTGGAGAAAACTTCATTTGGAGCGGTCGCCGAGTAATAGTAAAGCATTAGGAGAGAGTTTGTTAATGATGATTTTGCTACAGGACTCATGAACAAAAACAGTTTAAATTATCATCATTATTTCAGACGATCTGGACCGCGGTGGTGCAGTGGTTAGCGCTGCAACGAGAGGGTTCGAATCCCAGTTTGCATGTTCTCCCCGTGTCTGTGAGTTTTTTTTTCGGTCGTCTCCCACAGTCCTAAGACATGATTGGCGTCAGGTTAATTGCAGACTCTGAATTAGCCGTAGGGTTTGGCTGTTTGTGTCTGTATGATAGCCATGAAATACCCTGGCGACCTGTCCATGGTGTTTCCTGCCTCTAGCCCGATGTCAGCTTGGATTGGCTCCATCCATCCCCCCGCGACTCTCAAAGGATCAGCAGTAAAGATAATGGATGGATGGATGGATGGATTACTGGCACTTAGTATTCTAATGCAGTGCGTCACACTGTCAGGGGAGCAGGGTGTTTTTAACCTAACAGCGAACAAGCACTCTCAGAAAGACGTTTCTTCATAGTAAATAACATCTAATCGTTTGTCTTGGTTTGATGAATCATTTCTATGAGTGCATTACTTGTTCAAAAACCGGTTTCATTGACCCGTCACATCAACTTCACCAACTATTAAGATCAATAGGATTTTTCGTTTTATTCAGATCTGTGGAGAATAATTCCTTTTTCTAGTCCTAAAATGAACCCACTTCACAAGAGTTAGTCAGATGTGGTTGCTTAGTGGTGCCTTGTGTGAACTCTTTCCACTTCATTTGTTCAATCAATCAAGAAGTACATTTATCACACTTGAAGAGAGCGAGATTCCAGTGTTCACAAGGGCCCTCGCCCATCTTCTCTTGCTTAAATATTGTCAAGATACCTGATATTGATCAAGCACTTCGCTCCAGCTCCCGCAACCCAGCCGAAGTTAACTCGACCTCTTTAAGAATTCAATGTGGATCAGCCCTCGTAACAGTCGTATAATGTGGACCGGGATTAGCGAGCTCAAATAACGAGCAGGAAAAAAAAAGAAAAGCAGACGGGGGTTGGAAAGAAACTTTTCCGCTCTGTTTAAGAGACACTTTTGAGGGAAAACTTTAAGGTGACAATTATACCTTGACGTTGCTGAATTGTTTCGCAGACTGATTTGAGATTTTGAACGCAGCGGAGCAAATCAAAACAATTATTTCCCTCAGTCACGGCACACTTGACATGAAAATGCAGAAAGCCATAGTCATTTCAGTCCTTAGCCACCATAATTAATAATAGTCCCTCTAAAACAGACGCTTAGGAGCACTCTGCCCCACAGGGGACAGGCATATGTAATTATTCTTCTTAATTAGTGGTCTGAAAGTGTATCTGATTAAGTTGTACGACGGGTCTGTGACTAATTCAATTTGGACTGCAGTCTGCAGCAGTTTGAGTGCATCAGGCCATTGACTGAACATAACAATTCCGGCTTTGCACCAAAGGATAAAACACTGGGTCCATTATGTCCTACCTGTGAGATGCAAACTAGGTGATCAGCCCGTCGGAAGTGTTTGTCACACCACAGTTGGTCAGCCAAATTACATTTTACCGTTTCTAAGAGGTGGCTTCAGATATTACCTTATTAGTGTTGTCACGCTGAGCTTGATTCAGACCTGCAATGGCCCCCAACATGAACACAGTGTGTCACGGTTTGATCATTTAATTATAGTTTGACAGGTCCTATCCTTTGGATTGAATTCAATGAAGTAAACACTTGATCAGTTTTCATAAAATAAGGCCAATGAGACATATTTTACAGGTTATTTTGAACCATCATTTTAGTTAACCTTTAGAAATTCTAAATGTAAAGGATGAATAAGAGGATGATGATTTTTTTTTGTTGAAACCAGACGAACTAGTTCAAATTACAGAAGAAGTCCAAATAGTGATGTTTTACTACTCTGATATTGGCAAGACAACATGATTTTTGTGTTCCCCCGGGACCAAGAAATCACAGCCGAAAAATCAATTTCTTAGATATGACAATATTACAGTTAAAATTTGTTTAGGATTAGCCAAAAACACAACTGGTTAGCTTTAGGGAGAGGTTATAGTTTAGGATAAAATATGTACGTAGCTGAGGTAGTGGGACCTTTGTCGTCTTGGTTACAATAATAAACTTCAAGTAAAGATAATGGATGTGACTGCTTCCAGAAGTGGAGCCAAACAGCCTTGATCATAAATCCTACCTCCTCCATGTTATTGGACGGGGAATGGAACAAAATAGATTTCAAATAAACCTTTCCCGAATATGAAAGTTAATTTTAGGTAGTTACCACACTGACGTTTTTTATGTTAATTATACCAGTAAGGTTGTTTTTTTGA
This sequence comes from Pleuronectes platessa, assembly GCF_947347685.1. Classification (NCBI taxonomy): domain Eukaryota; kingdom Metazoa; phylum Chordata; class Actinopteri; order Pleuronectiformes; family Pleuronectidae; genus Pleuronectes; species Pleuronectes platessa. The sequence continues at coordinate 23,623,559 of NC_070626.1, forward strand.
ATTGGTGTTTGATACTATAAAAACGAGGTGCTGCGTCAAGATTGACAGGTGAGACTGACTCACGATTGGTTTGAGTGTGCGTATCGTCCCACATCTCAATCACTGCTGCAGGGACTCTGGTTCCAAACAACGTTAATAGCACAAGATGGCGTCGCCCGTATCCAGGATATTTTGGCTTCATTTTTTCACAACAGGAGGAAGTGAAGAAGTAGTGTCCATCTTTATTTACAGTCTATTGTTTCTATAAACACAATTTATACAGTTTAAGGGAATTATCTTTGTAATGGTTTAAATAAACCAATGTTTTGAATTTAATTGAAATGAATTTATAATTGTCCCACTTTTTTTCCTCTACAGAATAGTTCACCCAATTCAATCAAGCATTCACCAAGTCACCTGCCAATTATCTCACTTCACAGGTAACTTGTTTTAGGGTAAAATTTAATTAAAAGAAAATGTCACTTGAAGCTGGAAGACAAGAACCTTGAGTTCACGAAAGATTCCTGATGTTAGGTTCTCATTGGGCCTGTCACCTGGACGCACGTTCACAAGCTGGGCACCATCATAAAACAGCAGGGCTCCGGAGACAGACACAGAGGCTGACAGTGTTGGTGGCTCTGGGAACAGGGTCAAGCATCAACAAACTGCAATGACTGCTGCAACATGTCAGGCGGGGTGTTAAACGCACCAAGCGGGGAGAAGGAAGGTCTGCCCCACGGAGAATCATAATCAAAGCGCTGGGATAAGTAGGTGGACTCAGGTGGGCTCATCATCGTTACAAAGCCATGTATGCAAAAGGCAGACGCTGGAGCACAGGTTCTCCTCTAATCCTCTCGCTGTGCGTACTATCAGTGCATGATTCATAATGTAAACCGGAGTCATCCTGAAATCATGCGCACATGAAAGAGTTTAATGTCTACATGCTGCCAGCTCCCACGGTTAAAAACCACAAATTGAAATGTACAGCCCCATACGATGTTAAATTAGTGTGGGAGAGGATTTCACACCGGGTCAGCATTTTGCATTTGTTGTAGGAGACCGGCTCTCAAATGTGAGACAAAAGTGATCGCAGGTGAAAAGCTAAACAGAATGATGCAGAGACAATTTAGATGGATAGCAATAGTTTTAGCCAATGGGCCCCTGACATCTACAGTACAGAGGAAGTGACCCTCTCCACAACAGTTCTTATTAGATGGATTTGATTAATATTCATATCACGGTTAAACTCACTGACACAATCAAGCCAATTTCTTTTAATTTCATTTAACACTTGCATTGTGCAAACCTATGAGACACACATATCACTGATCTAGTCAGAGGGAGCGGAGGATGCGAAAAAATAATCCTAATAATAAAACTCTCACAAATTTGCACCGCGATGCTTGAGGCACCTCGTTCTGCCACTTTGATGCAGTGATGATTATGCTAAACAAGTAATAAGTGAGAACAAATCCCTTCTCCCATTGTAAACTGTGATGCACACACACTAAAAAGGGCACCATATGTCAAACACTTGTGTACACAGGTTTTAATTCAGAGCAGTCCAGATGCATCTGATGCTATATTAGTTAATTTAGTCTACAATGAAGTAAAGACAGAACAATTTGTGCGTGTGTGTGTGTTTTCTCGTTTTGTTGCCAGAGCCTGGCCATAATTCGTTCTATTTCACTTATAATATGCTTTATTCTTTTATTTATTTATTCTTAAGCTTAATTTATTGCTTTATTCACTGTATTCATAATATATTGTTCATATTGTGATATTGGAGCAAGCTTGCACGATCATTTCCTTTGGGATTAATTAGGTCTTATCTTATCTTTTATCTTACCTTTTATCGTAATGAAACAAAACTTCATTTTTGAGGTCAAGGTTAGGGATAAGGTTTTGGTTGGGCCAACAAATGAATGGGATTAAGTGCAATGTCCCAATAATCATAGCCAATAATGTATGTCTGTATTTGTACATGTGTAAATATATATATGAGGACTCTACTGAGCATTTGCCTTGCAGAAAGTGAACACATTTTGGCCATTACTCAATTTTAATAAAAGCTGTTTGAGGGTTAAGACTTGGTTTTCCAGTTAGGCGTACAGTTTTTTGTCCTCACCAAGATATGCAAGGTTGTGTGTGTGTGTGTGTGTGTGCATGTGTTCAGGTGGGTGTTGAATAAGCCAAACCCTCTGAGTCAAACTCGATTTCACAACTCAAAGTGCGATACCTGCCAATACTTCATTTGTTCATGTGTGAAAAATGTAGCTTCATTTAAGCAGATATGATTGCTTGAGGGGCTCACACTCCACTCCATCAATATGCTTGTGATATCTTCCTGTTCCTTATGATCATCAGGTTTTATTTGATGACTCTTAATCATCATAAGTCGTTTGCTTCTCTTATTATCCTCGTATGTCCTAAAACTTTGTCACACAATTAACAAAACCAGATAACACATTTTGTGCATATTATTCAGACAGTTCAAACTGCTGCCTATTTTTAAATTGACCTTTTTTGATATATCTACGACCAGTGGAGTGCTGTGGCCTCTATAAACAATGAATAAACAAAACTGAAAAGAGACAATGAGAGAAGGCTTCTTCATGAAAGGTGATATCAACAGTGGCAGGGTTCATGAGGGTGCTTGACTGTAATGGAGATGGACTGCAGATAGCTTCAGGGGGCTCTGATTTTATTGAAGCCATTGTGACACTCCAATATCACCTCTTCTTAGATATGAATTATTGCACCGTGGAGAGAAACGGGATGAGAGACATTTAAAATCCGGATGACAGCTTCAGCAACTCTGACCAGTTGGTTATATCCACGTGTGCTTTGTCTTTGTTTAAACTCTTTGATTTTGGGGTCGTCTACCCTTTGAAAATTGCTGGAACATAAGCCAATGTCTTTGGGTGGGTGCTGGGTGTTTTCCTCGTCATTGTTAATTAATTAGCTGGCTGGCAAAGGGCCAGTCTGGCTTTGCCCTGTGATCTTCCAGACGGACACCGCTTAGAGCCAAACGCCCTTATACCCTCTATTCATTTGTGTTGTGAAATTCCACCATACCTCGGCTGCCCACAGAAGTGGCAGAGGTCAAAGGTTATGGACTCGATGATGGGTTATGCTCGCCATCTTTCAGTGCGGCATGTTGAGATAGGACGGGCAGAAAAAAAGGGCTGTGGGGGGGGGGATGACTGTAGGAATAGACCATGTGACTGTGTGGAAAGCATCACAAGGTCAAGTGTGGTCCTTGCCAGCACCTTTTTAAAAAAAAGGGTTGTTTTTCACGCTGTCATGTTGTTGATATTGATCGTATGTCTCCTCAGAATGCTGCACACAGAGTGATAAATATGTAATTCAGTATTTAGCATGTCTGTTGACAAGTGATGGATGCATGTGTCAGTCCTGAGTCAATCAAGCAGTGACCAGTAGCTTAACCGAGGTCAATAAAGGCAGATAAATAACACCCTGCTCTCTTTTCTACAGGGAGTTGAGGTAATAACAGCAACAAGGTGTTAGATTCCTTCTCTATTGTCTCCAACATTTTTTAAACCAACATTTTGCAAACCCAGAAATACTGCATAAAAATACCTTTGAATATCTATGTACCTTCATCATCTGGAGTAACCATGAGCTCTGACATGTTGGAGGATTTTATGCTGAATACATTTGACGATACAATATTTCTGTTGGAAACTCTGAATTTTCGCCAAAGTGATGTCAGTTCTCAACGGTGGAACGTGTTACACAAAAAAGAATTAGCTTTCCTCTCTGAATATTTTAGACTGTGAACTACATCTCAACTTTCAGCCCTGAATAGGAGGGGAGAAGAACAAGAATTAAAAACACTGCGGTTGACTGAAGTTTTTTTTTTCTTCTTTTAAATAGCCCGGGGGATTATATGCTAATATTTTGACAGTCAATTTCATTCAATATTGTATCTGCAGTCCGTGATCTAAATCTGCTGAGGACACTAAGTCAGATGCTACTCTCTATTAGTGCTCGTGTTTTGTGGAGACGGCTGTTCTTTTTCTCAAATTTCGAATATATTTTCATTTTTATATATTGTCACAACTCTATCCTGTGATATGACATCACCAGATTTGTAACACCACCAGCACGTAAAGGCTTGATCTCATTCAATACATTTCCGATTTACAGTAATGGTCTAGTAGGATTGCTTTTCATTTCCATAAAACAAATGAAAGAGCACAGGGATATTACCATCCTGGCTTTCAAGGTTTAATGTTTGTGAAGCGCGCTCAGAGTGACCTTGGCTTTTCCTCCTCTTTTCACGGTCGACCTGGTGAGAGAGGGAATAGAAAAAATGAAGCACAACGGAGTCGCCGGCTTTATCTTTCACTCATCTGTCACTGACTGTTTCTCCTCCACCTCACTGGCAAGGCAATACAAGGCCTGTGGTTCTCCATTCCCTCGACAGGGGCCCTCGCTGACCCCCCAGCAGTAATTTTAGACTCCATGTCGGCTGTGCCAGGGAGTCAGCCCCAGCTAATTCAAGGTCATTTCCAGTTTTTATTATTCTATTTTGGAAATTAGAAGGCAACCTGGTCTCAGCCGCCGTGCCACGAGACATCTATACCGGCGCATTGTGTTTGTCTAATCCTCCTGCCAGTGTCTGTAGGAGTCTCTCATCCATATGTCCATTTTTCTGTTATCGTTTAATAGAATATTTGCGTGTCAATTTCACAAAGTGTGCTTGTTTTCGGAAAAATAATTAACTAGTAACAACAATCCCCTCTGAATTAAAAATTTGTGTAAATGAAATCCTGTAATGAGCAGAAAGGAGGAGGAACAAAGCTCCTTGTGGCAGAGTCCACCTCAGAGAGAGATCACACAAACATGCGTGACACAGGAGAATTTGCAAAACTTGGCCCCCGACTGGCTCCCAATGCTGATGAGCAAAATGTTGGGCACTGGTTTTTGGAGAGACTAATAAAGTAAAAAAAAGGCAGGTCTGAGTGCCTGCAGGGAGCCGGGCCTGCAAGAGCAGCGGCGCTTATTATTCTTGAATGTGGTTTGTGTTCGACATTTACAGTAAAAAAAAAAATGTTGGAGAGAAGTCAGACACCTCTCATTGTCATGCCATGTCAGAGGAGTTAAAGCGTGACCGTGAAATGTGTTTGGACAGCTTTGGTGTTACTAACCATTCCAGGGGACATCATCCTTCTACAGGCGGTGCGGTCAGAGGGGTCTTTCGTAAGGACTCTGACATCTACATAGAATCACATCCGTGGTTTGCAGCGACAGGTCACTCTTTTATACACTAACACTTGCCACTGGCCGCAGCAAACCAACCGGCACTTTGCAAATGAAGTTCTGCAGACTGCAAACATTAAACTCCCACTGCCCGATTAAAGCTGAAATTACATCATAGTTTCTTGCATGTTTTTGGATATCTTGTATATTTTATATAAGACGTTTCTAAATTATTAACTCTGTTTGACAGCTTATGATGTTTATTTTTTTTGCTTACGCTGTTAGCAGAGCATCTTTATTAGGTTGAGGTCTCTCGTGAGGCTGCACGGCAGGCCGTTTTTTTAATTTATATGTTTAGAATAGAAAGATGTTGTCTTTGAATGACTGATGCAGACCCTGTGGCACTGGTGAAGCCAAGTACTGTTCAACTTCACTCACAACTTTCCCAGATCGATTTTCCTCCTCCTCACTTCCACAGGATCACATCATTAGATTTGCCTGGTTAGGTGACACCTACACGTCTGATCGGTGATGGATGTTTCATATATAAAGACCCGAATGAACCAGCCCCTACCACAACTCCTGAACCCCCCCCCCCCCACACACACACACTTCCACACAGCGCCTCGTCGTACACACTCACGCCACAATTCCGATGTTCCTCCTATCATCTTCTATCAGAGACGCAAGATAACCTCAGAGCCAATGACAAACTTTGACAAATGGCGTGTCTCTGAGCACCTGCGAGAAGATGGAACTGACAGCCTCCTTCACCTTTCCTCTTCCTCCAAGCCTTGGGCTGTGCCAAGCAGGTATAAGTGATATACTGTAGGACATGTCTGGGTGTAAGTCATGCTCCTTCCGTTTCCTCCAGATTGTGAGGGTCTGCATCTATCATTGTCAGTCACCTCTCTCTCTCTCTCTCTTTGCCTCCGCCGGTCTCACGCGCTCTGTCTCTTTACTCACTCACCCAAAGGTCACTCTTCTATTCTTCCATCCCCAATAGCCCCCCCCCCCCCCCTGCCACTGGAGCGGTCTGCAGATATCTATAGCCCAGTGCAGATGGCTGGTAATCTGGCCTGGGGTCATTATGAATCCTAGCCAGGGCCCTGACCGACGGCTACTCTCCCCTTCTGTCGGTCCATCCCCACAAACATGACCTGAAATCAGCCATTCACCTAAATTTCCAGACATTTTGCTTCTCTTGGCAAATAAAACCGAGCTATTCTGCCCCGAGAATCTGAATCTGTACGCTTTATTTAAGCAGACTAAGATGGATATGCACTTGAGTTGAGGATTAACTGCATAGATGCACACACACACACACACACAAACACACGCACACACACTCACACGTATCAACGATTACCCCACAGTCCCATTTTGTGAGCTTGTTTATCATAAGGCTCTAATTAAGCGGTGCAGCATTAAAAGACTGAACGTTAAAGATTTAACACGCCACCTGGCAAAACTGTTATGTAGTTTCTGCCTTTTTTAATAATATTCCTGATAAATGGAGCCGACAGTCGAAAAAGTAACTTTCAGACTCGCGTGAATTATTTATTCTGATTATTAAAATCTCTGATAATGTCAGATGTCGCATATTTCCCGGCTCGTGGTTTTGCAGTGAGTCCTCAGCCCTGCTCCCTGTCCCCTCGCTGTCTTCACAGTGGATCTGCTTTTCATAATCTCAGCACCCTCCATGCATCATTCACGCTGTTGCCTCCTGTGTCACCCCCCCCCCTTCTTCTCATTATCCTGCCAATGTGCTTTGTCCCTCCGCCAACCTCGCTCAGCGGAGTCACCTGACAGCTTCCCGTATAGTCTCCGCCCTCCTTCCTCTTAGTGTTCATCACCGTGCGACATTACTGACCTTCACTGGACATTGTTTCCATTAGTTTGACAAATCTGGTGCGTCAGAGCAGCTTTGTTGACATGCAGGTGCGGAATCACCTCTGAATGGATTCCTCATAATGAAAATGCCAGAGGATGTGATGGTCTGTTTTTTTAAGGGGGTGGCAATAAGGTTCAGTCAAGGGCCACGGTTTTCAACTCCATTCAGACGGAACAACACAAGCCAGATTGTTTTCATTTGATATTTGTCTGTAAACTGATTATGCCAAGGGGCTAACACGTGGTTCTTTGACACAGTGGTTCAGGGGTCAGGGGATGGATTTGGGTTTTCTCTGGTACTCCTGCTTCCTCCCATTTTCTGTCGACATCTACATTGTGGTTATGTTAATGGGAGACTCTAAACTCACCATAAAAGTGAATGGTTGTTTGTTTCTGCATGTTGGCTGCAATACACTGGCAACCTGTCCAGGGCCCACCCCGCCCCTCGCCCATTGTTATGGATAATTGGTGGATGGAGACCATTTCTGTAGAAATCTTAATCTAACTCAATTGCTGTAGATGGGTTTCTTGTTTTCGTGGAGCTCAAATATTCCGAAAAAAACGGTTGTAAGATTGCTGTCAACGATTGTGATCAACCCAGATATCACATATAAGTTCTAATTTACCATGAAATATTACATTAAATGGTACAAAACAATAGATGGCTATCAGTTTAAACGGATTTCCAATTTACAGACAACTGACGCACATAATTAGTGTAGAAATCACATTTACACGCTGAATATATATCCGACCCACATCTTTGCATTGCACAGCATTTTTGATGGGCATCTGTCAACCCTGGCACCTGCGTGTTCCAGTGAGCTACGACAGATTTGTGTAGCAATGATGCTACACAAAGCTGTTGACAGAGAGATATGAAGTGTCTGTCCCAAAAACAACAACTGACAGCAATTACACCGACATTGTCATGCTGTTGCCCTCCTGTAAAAGTTAATAGTGTGCTCTCTGTACTTGTTGTACATTCGTAGCATTAGCATGTGTAAAAATCCAGCTTTATACTCACAATATACCACAATATAAGGTATGTCAGCTGTGAGAATTGGAGGTGACTGCAGTGTAAACATGCAGCACCTTATTGATCAGCCTGGCAGGAGCGTGAAGAGAGACTGCACGCCTACACAACAACAACAACCCCACACATTTCCCATCCAAAGCCATCAGTCTGCTGTGATCAGCTGTCACCAGTTCCCAAACTGAAACTCTAGCCCCATGTCAAACACAGAATACTTATTAATCAGCCCTGAACACACAGTAACAGTGGGAAGCCGTCTTACTCTAAAACTGGTGTTTATCCCCAAAGTTTCAGCGCCGAACCATCCACAGACTTCCCTAAAACCCAGAGCTCTGGCCCGGATCGCTTCAGCTAACAGCTAATTCTGCTCTCGGAGCTACAAGGCAGGTTTCCCTCTTGGGATAATAAACATTTTCAACTCATTACTTTTGCAATTCATGCAGTTTTGGGCACGAAAAACAACTTTTCATGTTGATCTCCTCATGAGCTTGCAGTCATTTCAGGACAATTTCTGTTCACTGAGCTCACAGCTCACTGATGACGCTGGATTTGTAATTAAGATTCATCCGTACATTTTCTTCTGATGCAGGAAGGAGTGTGAGGTTTTGTACCTGAACAAATTATTGAAGTTAATAACTTTAATTTCATACCATAATTCAGTGTCGCTTCGTATGACCATATAAATATTATATTACCATAATGTATATTTTTATACTGAACTTATTTGCAGTTACTGTCAATAATTAATCATTATGTTGATAAGGAATGTAAAAAAGGTTATTTATGAATCTATTTAACAGGAGTCAACATTGAGTTGGTGTCTATAGTGTGTGTTTGTAGCATGTCACTCCCAACGTGTATGTGAGGGAACATATGTCTGCCCAGGGAAATGGTATAGCCCGATGAACAGATGACTCAATGATAACACACTATAAGTATTTCTCTGTGAGTATTTGTGTGTGTGTGCCTGCTGCTGCTGCACTCTCTAATGGGACTATAAGATTACATTTTATTTAGTGTCTCGTGGTTTGCTGCTGTTGCAGAATCACACCTTTAATACTGCCTCGGCCCTAAGTAATCTTCTATTCTATTAGCTTTCTTTAACTGCCCAGAAATCTAATTCAGATGCTTTACAAAAAAAAAAACTCTATTGCAGGGGACAATGTTTAGGTAAAGCACGAATGCAGCTCTATAGGCTCCACATGTGAGTTATTAAACCGTACACATTCATCAGCAGTAAGTTAGTTGAAGTACAGAAAGCTCGGGGCCTTTTAGAAAACTGTTTGTTTGTGTGTGTGTGTGTCAAGGAGAGTGTGAAAGAGTGAAACCGAATTTTACAGTTTTTCTCGGAGTCCTCGGGGCAGTCTGTTTTTAAGGTTCGCATCTCCCAAGTGTCTTACAATATGTCCTCTTTTCTTTTTTTTTTTTAAGTCAGTGAAGAAGCGTTTCTCATGATCAGTCCACAAACTGCAAAGGGCAAGGTTGCAACCTCTGTATCCCGTTGCCTATCTCTCCTCCGAGCTTGCACTTGATCTAAACGCAAAAAGACAGCGCAGACCTCAGATCTGAGCCAGGATGTGCAAGCAAGCCTGCCCCTTCCTCTGCTGCTTCCAACCACATGATTCTTTTTTTTTTGGGGGGGGGGGGGGGGGGGGGTTGTTGTGAGCGTTCTCAGTCCAAAGCCTCCAAAGCACATTGCAAACCCCACTCTCGGGTTTCTTGAAGGACAAGGCGCGTTTGCTCTTTCACAACAGATATGCTTCTCAAAACAGCAGTCAGTGGAAACAACAGTGAAGTGTGCCCTTTCCATGACAGAAGCCTCATCCATCATGAGGACAAGCATCCAAGTTTATTTCCACTCTGCTTCTCAGGTTTACGTGAGACGATTGCACCTTAAAGTGGGTCCATGCCCTCTTATAAACCTTTACCGAACCCCTGGAGTTTTTACGGCCTCAAATTTACAATCACGAGCCGCAGCATCAGTCATTGAGTCATTTCATTCAAAGTGCAATTCCTACACTTTAAGATGCCACTGTGAACTATCACTACCACAATGGCTTTTATATCAGGTTTGGGATCAGGACCACCAACATTGGAAATCAATGTTACAGTTACACAAATGATGAACAATAAAAAAAAATGTTTCTTCCCCAAAATGCAATATTTTGGAACACACACAAGCGCTTTCTCGCACACACACACAGACACACACAGACAAACACACACACACACACACAGTCATGTCTCCATGACTTCAGAGGACATTACGTTGACTTCATTGATTTCCAGAGAGAGAGAGAGAGAGACAGAGACATTTTGGGCGGTTGCTGAACCAGTTGCGGAGCAGATTGTCCCTCTGGAAAGTCACATGCTGCCCAGATGACAACACACCCAGGCTGCTGGGGTCCACCCCTCTGCTCGGGTGGAACCAGGATGCCATGTTGTGCGTTTGGGATTTTATAAGAAGGGCAGTGTCGTAGGAACCAAGGTGAGCGTGATGATGGAAGATGCCTCGCTGACTAATGGCTGCACACATGGTAATATTTCCCCCACACTGTCCAGGGACATTCACTATGACCTGGTGATCAATAGTGTTCTGTCCTCATCCCATTTTTTGGGGAGAGGATACAGTTTCCTTTCTTCTTTTTGCTTAGACACAATTTCCTGGATACCAAAATCACCTTTTGGTATTTTTGAGTTTAGATTTTTTCACCACAGCTACAGAAAATTATAAAATATGATTTGTCTTTAATTCATATATAAAGCTACATTTGCACAATATTGACCAGCAATCTTTAAGTAGCATGATCCTTCTGAAACATTTTACTCCAGAACCCTTTCGTGGCAACAACACTGATTTCTAAGTGAACAACTAAGCAACTAGTGTTCACACCCGGTGAGGAGTGGGTGTTTCCACTTTGTAAATAACAGCTTGTCAGTGTGATTGCTTTCCAAAGGACGGCAAGATTTTCATTTAAAATCTTGCGCTGGATGTGCTCAATGTGTTTAGTGCTTTGCAAGTGTGATTAGGAATTCAAAATGAGTGTAAAACAGAGACTGTAATTTTGCAGATTTGGTTCAAGGATTTGATGCATGAGCTTCAGGTTCCAGTGATTTTGTCTCAAGTTGCAATTTGAGCGTGTAAACACTTGTGAACAACTGTAATAAGTTCAGTGGCACATTCCCCTGCAAAGGCCAAACAGTCCCCCTCACGAAAGCACATTTAACTTCACGAGAATTTTTTGATTTGGATCTGAATTTAGAGCATTAAGTTTTCAGTTCCATTTTTTTCGCTTGAAGCAACATCTGGCTTGTTTCGCCGAAAACAGAGTTTGCTGTGTGGCCTTTCACAAAGAGTTCCACATCATTTTGTCCCATTTTTCGGTCCAGCAGAAAACTGACTGCTTGAATGTGCAAGAGTCGGGGTCCTTATGTCTATATATTTTGTTCTGCACAGCCAGTGATAGCAGTAAAATACACAATGATGTTATTTTACACAGGCGTGATCTTCGGGCTGAATCTGGGAAATGACGAGGCATCAGTAAAGTCTGCACACACACACACACACACTCACACAGACACACACTATCGTCAACATCACACCTAATTTCTGTATGCTTTATAGCCTCGCAGCGACTGTGTTTATCTATTCAGAGTGTGTGTTGCTGATAGATGACAACAGCCAAGCTGAGAATGGTGATGCGGTTTTGTTCGTGGCACAATGCAGAGCTAGGTATCAACAAATACAAGGGACCTGTCATTATCTAAAACACCACATTCCCCCTGAGGTTCTCGGAGAGGTGCAGCTCTCTCTCTCTCTCTCTCTCTCTCTCTCTCTCTCTCGAACGCGCCTTCATTACACCCAATAATTCATTTTTCAGAAACAGTGATGCATTAGTTAAGTTATTTTGTGTTCTGAACTGAATGAAGAGTGCATTCCACGTCTCCGGGGACCTTGTTTGTTATCTGTGTACATTGTTAGAGCTGCGCGCTCGTAAGTCTATTATAAACTCAAAGCACGTGTGTATTTTCGTTCATGCGTTAGTGCATCTTGGTATACCTACCTGCTATAAGGAATATTTTTAACTCAGTCCTCTGATTCTACCAAGTGATTTGGTTAAAATATGGATCCTTGTCTTGACGTGACAGCCGAGAGAATGATGCCGTCGAGAATGTTTAAAAACAAAATCTGACACGTCACGTTACAGGGATTGCTAAAGGTTCGGCAGACCAGTTGTTTTTCTGTGCTGCCTGTAATACGGTTCTATTTAGGATGCTGTTTCTCTCCCCCCCCCCCCCAACCCCCCTGCATCCCCTTCCCCTCTCCCTCTGTGATCCATATCATTGTTCCCCGGAGAGGGAAGAAAGGTGACAAACAAACCTATTTATCATCAGCAGGTTCTCCTGGCTAAACTGTTATCCGAGCTGAACTCTCTAAACTTTTCCCAGCGGCCTATTGTTTACGGCTGCATCCTCTAAATTTACACCCGCTGTTTGTTTTATGAAGTGTCCGTGGAGGGTAAGAAAGGTAGATAGAGGCCTGATGTCAGCATATTTCCCTGTCCAGCGTCCACACGGTGATGTATGGTCGAACAGAGCCTCTGTGTAAGGGCCCTCCTTCTCCATTTTTTTTTGAAAAATTTGGAAATAGTGTTTTATACCATCAAGTTTTAGACATACAGCATCATCATATTACTAAGCACTCTGTGGAGGGCTTATTGTAAATGATTGGAGGTTATTCACAGGACCAAAAGGGAGGGAGAGGAGTTGGGTGATTTGGAGGAGATGAGGAGAAAAGAAATCTGGGAGCATTTCCCTACATTGGCTCCAGAGATAAACAGAGGTATTATATGAGCTCCGCCTATTGTCCAACTTCTGCATTCAGCCTAATGAACCCAAGCTGCTGTGTAACAGCTTTGATTTAGAGTGAGTTCATTATCTGTAATTGTTCCTTTTATTTGGTGAGTTTTTGTTTCTCAGACGCACACAAAGAGAGAAAACCCTAATGCAGATCATTATGAATAGTTCTGCTAAAATTCAACTCGCAGCATCAGCGGCCCGTGGCCATTCACCGGAGAGTCCTGCAGAGATGTTGCAGAGACCGAATTATCCTCAATAAAAGCAGGCTCGCTGGCAAACAAAGGGACTCGTCTGTTTTGACTTTACACTCAAACAATACGCATTAGCACCGAAGCCATCGTCCGCG